>NC_133330.1:185218707-185830881 GCF_042186555.1 Aquarana catesbeiana | reverse complement strand
AGTAACTGGAAATACGTCAAGAGCCTACACAAGCACCTGGCTTCAGGTAGCTATACTGTAGGTGCAACTGTGCAGGGTACACAGTACAGTAACTGGAAATACGTCAAGAGCCTACACACGCACCTGGCTTCAGGTAGCTATACTGTAGGTGCAACTGTGCAGGGTACACAGTACAGTAACTGGAAATACGTCAAGAGCCTACACAAGCACCTGGCTTCAGGTAGCTATACTGTAGGTGCAACTGTGCAGGGGACACAGTACAGTAACTGGAAATACGTCAAGAGCCTACATAAGCACCTGGCTTCAGGTAGCTATACTGTAGGTGCAACTGTGCAGGGTACACAGTACAGTAACTGGAAATACGTCAAGAGCCTACACAAGCACCTGGCTTCAGGTAGATATACTGTAGGTGCAACTGTGCAGGGTACACAGTACAATAACTGGAAATATGTCAAGACAATACACAAGCACCTGGCTTCAGGTAGCTATCCTGTAAGTGCAACTGTGCAGGGCACACAGTACAGTAACTGGAAATACATCAAGAGCCTACACAAGCACCTGGCTTCAGGTAGCTATACTGTAGGTGCAACTGTGCAGGGTACACAGTACAGTAACTGGAAATACGTCAAGAGCCTACACAAGCACCTGGCTTCAGGTAGCTATACTGTAGGTGCCACTGTGCAGGGTACACAGTACAGTAACTGGAAATACGTCAAGAGCCTACATAAGCACCTGGCTTCAGGTAGCTATACTGTAGGTGCAACTGTGCAGGGTACACAGTACAGTAACTGGAAATACGTCAAGAGCCTACACAAGCACCTGGCTTCTGGTAGATATACTGTAGGTGCAACTGTGCAGGGTACACAGTACAATAACTGGAAATATGTCAAGACAATACACAAGCACCTGGCTTCAGGTAGCTATCCTGTAAGTGCAACTGTGCAGGGCACACAGTACAGTAACTGGAAATACATCAAGAGCCTACGCAAGCACCTGGCTTCAGGTAGCTACACTGTAGGTGCAACTGTGCAGGGTACACAGTAGAGTAACTGGAAATACGTCAAGAGCCTACACAAGCACCTGGCTTCAGGTAGCTATACTGTAGGTGCCACTGTGCAGGGTACACAGTACAGTAACTGGAAATACGTCAAGAGCCTACACAAGCACCTGGCTTCAGGTAGCTATACTGTAGGTGCAACTGTGCAGGGTATACAGTACAGTAATTGGAAATACGTCAAGAGCCTACACAAGCACCTGGCTTCAGGTAGCTATACTGTAGGTGCAACTGTTCAGGGTACACAGTACAGTAACTGGAAATACGTCAAGAGCCTACACAAGCACCTGGCTTCAGGTAGCTATACTGTAGGTGCAACTGTGCAGGGTATACAGTACAGTAATTGGAAATACGTCAAGAGCCTACACAAGCACCTGGCTTCAGGTAGCTATACTGTAGGTGCAACTGTTCAGGGTACACAGTACAGTAACTGGAAATACGTCAAGCGCCTACACAAGCACCTGACTTCAGGTAGCTATACTGTAGGTGCAACTGTGCAGGGTACACAGTACAGTAACTGTCAGGTCCACACTTACCAGACAGGTGAGTCCGCTTGGGCAGAGGGTAGGCTCCCTTACGTATCTGATTCGGGGCCCCTGGTAGAGTAGACAGGAGGCCCGCGAATGCGGAGTGGTATGAGGGCCTGAAGTTAGAGTCCTGGAGTACTGTGGTCTGGCAAGCAACCGGTGGGTCTTCAGGCTGGATAGAGCAGATGCTGAGCAGGAGCTAATCAGGCTGGTCACACACAGGCAGAGGTCGGCAACGGGCTGGCAGCAACGGTACAAGGGATAAGGCAGAAACGAGGTCAAACAAGCCGGGGTCGGGTTCAGGCAGCAGTCAAGGAAGGTCCAAAGGCAAGCCGGGTCACAACGGGTAAACACTACGAGGATACAGGAACACAAGATGATCACGGGACAAGGTAAAAAGCTGTTTGATCAGGCAGCACCGGGTCAGTGCAGAGGCAGGCTTCAAATAGACTGATTGGCGCCAAAACGCCGCGCTCGTGCGCGCGACGATTCGCCAAGGCGCGCCGCGCCCCCGCACGCGCCCGAGCGTGCCCCCGACACCGGCGCGCACGCCCACACTACCGGGCACGTCAAAGGTAACGCCTGCAGGCGGACGCGCGCTAACGCGGACGCGCGCTAGCGCGAACGCACAAACGCCCGGACGCCACCCCGCACGCCACGGCCGGCCGGCCCAGACACACCGGCGCCCCCAGGGACACGCGCCCCAGCACGGACAGGGACACGAGCGCCAACGCGCCCCGGCGCCCAACCAGGTAACCTTTCTGACACTAACTGGAAATACATCAAGCGCCTACACAAGCACCTGGCTTCAGGTAGATATACTGTAGGTGCAACTGTGCAGGATACACAGTACAGTAACTGGAAATACGTCAAGAGCCTATACAAGCACCTGGCTTCAGGTAGATATACTGTAGGTGCAACTGTGCAGGGTACACAGTACAGTAACTGGAAATACATCAAGAGCCTACACAAGCACCTGGCTTCAGGTAGCTATACTGTAGGTGCAACTGTGCAGGGTACACAGTACAGTAACTGGAAATACGTCAAGAGCCTACACAAGCACCTGGCTTCAGGTAGCTATACTGTAGGTGCCACTGTGCAGGGTGCACAGTACAGTAACTGGAAATACTTCAAGAGCCTACACACGCACCTGGCTTCAGGTAGCTATACTGTAGGTGCAACTGTGCAGGGTATACAGTACAGTAATTGGAAATACGTCAAGAGCCTACACAAGCACCTGGCTTCAGGCAGCTATGCTGTGGGTGAAACTGTGCAGGGTACAGAGTACACTAACTGGAAATACATCAAGCGCCTACACAACACAAGCACCTGGCTTCGGGTAGCTATACTGTAGGTGCAACTGTGCAGGGTACAGAGTACAGTAACTGGAAATACTTCAAGAGCCTACACAAGCACCTGGCTTCAGGTAGCATACTGTAGGTGCAACTGTGCAGGGTACACGGTACAGTAACTGAAAATATATCAAGAGTCTACACAAGCACCTGGCTTCAGGAACTATACTGTAGGTGCAACTGTGCAGGGTACAGAGTACAGTAACTGGAAATACGTCAAGAGCCTACACAAGCACCTGGCTTCAGGTAGCTATACTGTAGGTGCAACTGTGCAGGGTACACAGCACACTAACTGGAAATACGTCAAGAGCTTACGCAAGCACCTGGCTTAAGGTAGCTATACTGTAGGTGCAACTGTGTACACAGTACAGTAACTGGAAATATGTCAAAAGCGTACACATGCACCTGGCTTAAGGTAGCTATACTGTAGATGCAACTGTGCAGGGTACACAGTACAGTAACTGGAAATATGTCAAGAGCCTACACAAGCACCTGGCTTCAGGTAGCTATACTGTAGGTGCAACTGTTCAGGGTACACAGTACAGTAACTGGAAATACGTCAAGCGCCTACACAAGCACCTGACTTCAGGTAGCTATACTGTAGGTGCAACTGTGCAGGGTACACAATACAGTAACTGGAAATATGTCAAGAGCATACACAAGCACCTGGCTTCAGGTAGCTATACTATAGGTGCAACTGTGCAGGGTACACAGTACAGTAACTGGAAATACGTCAAGGGCCTACACAAGCACCTGGGTTCAGGTAGCTATACTGTAGGTGCAACTGTGCAGGGTACACAGTACAGTAACTGGAAATACGTCAAGAGCCTACACAAGCACCTGGCTTCAGGTAGCTATACTGTAGGTGCAACTGTGCAGGGTACACAGTACACTAACTGGAAATACATCAAGAGCCTACACAAGCACCTGGCTTCAGGTAGCTATACTGTAGGTGCAACTGTGCAGGGTACACAGTACACTAACTGGAAATACGTCAAGCGCCTACACAAGCACCTGGCTTCAGGTAGCTATACTGTAGGTGCAACTGTGCAGAGTACACAGTACAGTAACTGGAAATATGTCAAGCGCCTACACAAGCACCTGGCTTCAGGTAGCTATACTATAGGTGCAACTATGCAGGGTACACAGTACAGTAACTGGAAATACGTCAAGAGCCTACACAAGCACCTGGCTTCAGGTAGCTATACTGTAGGTGCAACTGTGCAGGGTACACGGTACAGTAACTGAAAATATATCAAGAGTCTACACAAGCACCTGGCTTCAGGAACTATACTGTAGGTGCAACTGTGCAGGGTACAGAGTACAGTAACTGGAAATACGTCAAGAGCCTACACAAGCACCTGGCTTCATGTAGCTATACTGTAGGTGCAACTGTGCAGGGTACACAGCACACTAACTGGAAATACGTCAAGAGCTTACACAAGCACCTGGCTTAAGGTAGCTATACTGTAGGTGCAACTGTGTACACAGTACAGTAACTGGAAATACATCAAAAGCGTACACATGCACCTGGCTTCAGGTAGCTATACTGTAGATGCAACTGTGCAGGGTACACAGTACAGTAACTGGAAATACATCAAGAGCCTACACAAGCACCTGGCTTCAGGTAGCTATACTGTAGGTGCAACTGTTCAGGGTACACAGTACAGTAACTGGAAATACGTCAAGCGCCTACACAAGCACCTGACTTCAGGTAGCTATACTGTAGGTGCAACTGTGCAGGGTATACAGTACAGTAACTGGAAATATGTCAAGAACATACACAAGCACCTGGCTTCAGGTAGCTATACTATAGGTGCAACTGTGCAGGGTACACAGTACAGTAACTGGAAATACGTCAAGGGCCTACACAAGCACCTGGGTTCAGGTAGCTATACTGTATGTGCAACTGTGCAGGGTACACAGTACAGTAACTGGAAATACGTCAAGAGCCTACACAAGCACCTGGCTTCAGGTAGCTATACTATAGGTGCAACTGTGCAGGGTACACAGTACACTAACTGGAAATACATCAAGAGTCTACACAAGCACCTGGCTTCAGGTAGCTATATTGTAGGTGCAACTGAGCAGGGTACACGGTACAGTAACTGAAAATATGTCAAGAGCCTACACAAGCACCTGGCTTCAGGTAGCTATACTGTAGGTGCAACTGTGCAGGGTACACAGTACACTAACTGGAAGTACATCAAGAGCCTACACAAGCACCTGGCTTCAGGTAGCTATACTGTAGGTGCAACTGTGCAGGGTACACAGTACACTAACTGGAAATACGTCAAGCGCCTACACAAGCACCTGGCTTCAGGTAGCTATACTGTAGGTGCAACTGTGCAGAGTACACAGTACAGTAACTGGAAATATGTCAAGCGCCTACACAAGCACCTGGCTTCAGGTAGCTATACTATAGGTGCAACTGTGCAGGGTACACAGTACAGTAACTGGAAATACGTCAAGAGCCTACACAAGCACCTGTCTTCAGGTAGCTATACTGTAGGTGCAACTGTGCAGGGTACACGGTACAGTAAATGAAAATATGTCAAGAGCCTACACAAGCACCTGGCTTCAGGAACTATACTGTAGGGGCAACTGTGCAGGGTACAGAGTACAGTAACTGGAAATATGTCAAGAACCTTCACAAGCACCTGGCTTCAGGTAGCTATACTGTAGGTGCAACGGTGCAAGGTACACAGTACACTAACTGGAAATACATCAAGAGCCTACACAAGCACCTGGCTTCAGGTAGCTATACTGTAGGTGCACCTGCGCAGGGTACACAGTACAATAACTGGAAATACGTCAAGAGCCCACACAAGCACCTGGCTTCAGGTAGCTATACTGTAGGTGCAACTGTGCAGGGTACACAGTACAGTAACTGGAAATACTTCAAGAGCCTACACAAGCACCTGGCTTCAGGTAGCATACTGTAGGTGCAACTGTGCAGGGTACACAGTATAGTAACTGAAAATATATCAAGAGTCTACACAAGCACCTGGCTTCAGGAACTATACTGTAGGTGCAACTGTGCAGGGTACAGAGCACAGTAACTGGAAATACGTCAAGAGCCTACACAAGCACCTGGCTTCAGGTAGCTATACTGTAGGTGCAACTGTGCAGGGTACACAGCACACTAACTGGAAATATGTCAAGAGCTTACACAAGCACCTGGCTTAAGGTAGCTATACTGTAGGTGCAACTGTGTACACAGTACAGTAACTGGAAATACGTCAAGAGCGTACACATGCACCTGGCTTCAGTTAGCTATACTGTAGGTGCAACTGTGCAGGTACACAGTACAGTAACTGGAAATACGTCAAGAGCCTACACAAGCACCTGGCTTCAGGTAGCTATACTATAGGTGCAACTGTGCAGGGTACACAGTACACTAACTGGAAATACATCAAGAGCCTACACAAGCACCTGGCTTCAGGTAGCTATATTGTAGGTGCAACTGAGCAGGGTACCCGGTACAGTAACTGAAAATATGTCAAGAGCCTACACAAGCACCTGGCTTCAGGTAGCTATACTGTAGGTGCAACTGTGAAGGGTACACAGTACACTAACTGGAAATACATCAAGAGCCTACACAAGCACCTGGCTTCAGGTAGCTATACTGTAGGTGCAACTGTGCAGGGTACACAGTACACTAACTGGAAATACGTCAAGCGCCTACACAAGCACCTGGCTTCAGGTAGCTATACTGTAGGTGCAACTGTGCAGAGTACACAGTACAGTAACTGGAAATATGTCAAGCACCTACACAAGCACCTGGCTTCAGGTAGCTATACTATAGGTGCAACTGTGCAGGGTACACAGTACAGTAACTGGAAATACGTCAAGAGCCTACACAAGCACCTGGCTTCAGGTAGCTATACTGTAGGTGCAACTGTGCAGGGTACACGGTACAGTAAATGAAAATATGTCAAGAGCCTAAACAAGCACCTGGCTTCAGGAACTATACTGTAGGGGCAACTGTGCAGGGTACAGAGTACAGTAACTGGAAATATGTCAAGAACCTTCACAAGCACCTGGCTTCAGATAGCTATACTGTAGGTGCAACTGTGCAGGGTACACAGTACACTAACTGGAAAAATTTCAAGAGCCTACACAAGCACCTGGCTTCAGGTAGCTATACTGTAGGTGCACCTGTGCAGGGTACACAGTACAGTAACTGGAAATACGTCAAGAGCCTACACAAGCACCTGGCTTCAGGTAGCTATACTGTAGGTGCAACTGTGCAGGGTACACAGTACAGTAACTGGAAATACATCAAGAGCCTACACAAGCACCTGGCTTCAAGTAGCTATACTGTAGGTGCAACTGTGCAGGGTACACAGTAACTGGAAATACGTCAAGAGCCTACACAAGCACCTGGCTTCACGTAGCTATACTGTAGGTGCACCTGTGCAGGTTACACAGTACAGTAACTGGAAATACGTCAAGAGCCTACACAAGCACCTGGCTTCAGGTAGCTATACTATAATATATATATATATATATATATATATATATATATATATATATATATATTTACACACACAGACACACAACCCTGGGATACATATATATACACAATACACTGTAAGTGCAGCTAACTGACTCGACCTGCCTACTCTATCTAACTTAAATCAAATGTCGCTGTCTTTCTGTCTTTCTGTCTTTCTGTCTCCACTGCAACACACTACACAAGGCTGCCACAGAGGCGGCCTTATATAGTGTGGGGCATGTACTAAACCCCCTGAGCCATAATTGGCCACACAGCGCTGTGATTGGCCAAGCATGCGGGTCATAGTGCATGCTTGGCCAATCTTCAGCCAGAAATGCACTGCGATGCTGCAGTGAATTATGGGCCGAGATGCGCCACTCAAATTTGGTGTGAACGGCCCATAACATTCATAATTCGGCAAACGACCGAACACGCAATGTGCGAGTCAAACATGCGTTCGACTCGAACACGAAGCTCATCCCTAGTCACAGATGGTTGAAAGAAAAAAATTAATCAAGGGAAACTGACTTCTACCAATAGAATTGTTGACTGTCAGAGGTGTGTGCAGCTCACCTTTCAACTACATTTCAAGCTTTCAAGAACACATACAGCTGTAACTCCAAGGTATGACTCAATAATGCAATTTTTTGTGGGGGCCTCTTTTTTTGATGCAATTGATCCACTCTTTGAAAATAATTTCTCCTCATTTAGTTCTAAATGGACATGATCTCTCAACGGGCACCATCAAGTGCTGAGGTTCTTGCCTCAAGACAAAATCATTTTAATCTATACAAACATGTATATACAGTGGGGAAGGAAAGTATTCAGACCCCCTTACATTTTTCACTCTTTGTTATATTGCAACCATTTGCTAAAATCATTTAAGTTCATTTTTTTCCTCATTAATGTACACGCAGCACCCCATATTGACAGAAAAACACAGACTTGTTGACATATTAAAAAAGAAAAACTGAAATATCACATGGTCCTAAGTATTCAGACCCTTTGCTGTGACACTCATATATTTAACTCTTTTAAAGACGTTTGGGACAACCAGAACCCTTCCTAGAGCTGGCCGTCTGGCCAAACTGAGCTATCGGGGGAAAATAGCCTTGGTGAGAGAGGTAAAGAAGAACCCAAAGATCACCGTGGCTGAGCTCCAGAGATGCAGTCAGGAGATGGAAGAAAGTTGTAGAAAGTCAGCCATCACTGCAGCCCTCCACCAGTCAGGGCTTTATGGCAGAGTGGCCTGACGGAAGCCTATCCTCTGTGCAAGACACATGAAAGCCTGCATGGAGTTTGCTAAAAAACACCTGAAGGACTCCAAGATGGTGAGAAATAAGACTCTCTGGTCTGATGAGACCAAGATAGAACTTTTTGTCCTTAATTCTAAGCAGTATGTGTGGAGAAAACCAGGCACTGCTCATCACCTGTCCAATACAGTCTCAACAGTGAAGCATGGTGGTGGCAGCATCATGCTGTGGGGGTGTTTTTCAGCTGCAGGGACAGGACGACTGGTTGCAATCGATGGAAAGATGAATGAGGCCAAGTACAGGGATATCCTGGACAAAAACCTTCTCCAGAGTGCTCAGGACTTCAGACTGGGCTGAAGGTTTGCCTTCCAACAAGACAATGACCCTAAGCACATAGCTAAAATAATGAAGGAGTGGCTTCACAACAACTCCGTGACTGTTCTTGAATGGCCCAGCCAGAGCCCTAACTTAAACCCAACTGAGCATCTCTGGAGAGACCTAAAAATGGCTGTCCGCCAACATTTATCATCCAACCTGACAGAACTGGAGAGGATCTGCAAGGAGGAATGGCAGAGGATTCCCAAATCCAGGTGTGAAAAACTTGTTGCATTTTTCACAAAAAGACTCATGGCTGTATTAGATCAAAAGGGTGCTCCTACTAAATACTGAGCAAAGGGTCTGAATACTTAGGACCATGTAATATTTCAGTTTTTCTTTTTTAATAAATCTGCAAAAATGTCAACAATTCTGTGTTTTTCTGTCAATATGGGGTGCTGTGTGTACATTAATGAGGAAAAAAAATGAACTTAAATGATTTTAGCAAATGGCTGCAATATAACAAAGAGTGAAAAATTGAAGGGGGTCTGAATACTTTCCGTCTCCACTGTATTTATACATCAGTCTCTCAAAGCCTTTAGGAAATTAGTATGCACACCCGATAATTAATGGAGGCATGAATAGGGAGACCTACTAACCGTAGGATAGTAGATTTTGTCTGCAGTTGGATTGAAAAAACTGGGACAATATGTGAGGACTAGGGATGAGCCGAACACCCCCCTGTTCGGTTCGCACCAGAACATGCGAACAGGAAAAAAGTTCGTTCGAACACGCGAACACCGTTAAAGTCTATGGGACACGAACATGAATAAACAAAATTGCTAATTTTAAAGGCTTATATGCAAGTTATTGTCATAAAAAGTGTTTGGGGACCTGGGTCCTGCCCCAGGGGACATGGATCAATGCAAAAAAAAGTTTTAAAAACGGCCGTTTTTTCAGGAGCAGTGATTTTAATAATGCTTAAAGTCAAACAATAAAAGTGTAATATCCCTTTAAATTTCGTACCTGGGGGGTGTCTATAGTATGCCTGTAAAGGGGCGCATGTTTCCTGTGTTTAGAACAGTCTGACAGCAAAATTACATTTTGAAGGAAAAAACTTATTTAAAACTACCCGCGGCTATTGCATTGCCGACAATACACATAGAAGTTCATTGATAAAAACGGCATGGGAATTCCCCAAAGGGGAACCCCAAACCAAAATTTAAAAAAAAAAAATGACGTGGGAGTCCTCCTAAATTCCATACCAGGCCCTTCAGGTCTGGTATGGATATTAAGGGGAACCCCGGCCAAAATAAAAAAAAAAAAAAAATGACGTGGGGTTCCCCCTAAATTCCATACCAGACCCTTCAGGTCTGGTATGGATTTTAAGGGGAACCCCGCGCCAAAAAAAAAAAAAAAACGGCGTGGGGTCCCCCCAAAAATCCATACCAGACCCTTATCCGAGCACGCAACCTGGCAGGCCGCAGAAAAAGAGGGGGGGATGAGAGTGCGGCCCCCCTCCCTCCTGAACCGTACCAGGCCACATGCCCTCAACATTGGAAGGGTGCTTTGGGGTAGCCCCCCAAAACACCTTGTCCCCATGTTGATGAGGACAAGGGCCTCATCCCCACAACCCTGGCCGGTGGTTGTGGGGGTCTGCGGGCGGGGGGCTTATCGGAATCTGGAAGCCCCCTTTAACAAGGTGACCCCCAGATCCCGGCCCCCCCCCTGTGTGAAATGGTAAGGGGGTACTTATACCCCTACCATTTCACGAAAAAAGTGTCAAAAATGTTAAAAATGACAAGAGACAGTTTTTGACAATTCCTTTATTTAAATGCTTCTTCTTTCTTCTATCTTCCTTCATCTTCTGGTTCTTCTGGTTCTTCCTCCGGCGTTCTCGTCCAGCATCTCCTCCGCGGCGTCTTCTATCTTCTTCTCCTCGGGCCGCTCCGCACCCATGGCATGGGGGGGAGGCTCCCGCTCTTCTCTTCTTCTTTTCTTCTCTTCTTCATTTTCTTCTCCGGGCCGCTCCGCAATCCATGCTGGCATGGAGGGAGGCTCCCGCTATGTGACGGCGCTCCTCGTCTGACAGTTCTTAAATAACGGGGGGGGCGGGGCCACCCGGTGACCCCGCCCCACTCTGACGCACGGTGACTTGACGGGACTTCCCTGTGACGTCACGGGGAATGCCACAGGGAAGTCCCGTCATGTCCCGTGCGTCAGAGGGGGGCGGGGTCACCGGGTGGCCCTGCCCCCCCGTTATTTAAGAACTGTCAGACGAGGAGCGCCATCACACAGCGGGAGCCTCCCTCCATGCCAGCATGGATTGCGGAGCGGCCCGGAGAAGAAAATGAAGAAGAGAAGAAGAGAAGAAAAGAAGAAGAGAAGAGCGGGAGCCTCCCCCCCATGCCATGGGTGCGGAGCGGCCCGAGGAGAAGAAGATAGAAGATGCCGCGGAGGAGAAGCTGGACGAGAACGCCGGAGGAAGAACCAGAAGAGCCAGAAGATGAAGGAAGATAGAAGAAAGAAGAAGCATTTAAATAAAGGAATTGTCAAAAACTGTCTCTTGTCATTTTTAACATTTTTGACACTTTTTTCGTGAAATGGTAGGGGTATAAGTACCCCCTTACCATTTCACACAGGGGGGGGACGGGATCTGGGGGTCACCTTGTTAAAGGGGGCTTCCAGATTCCGATAAGCCCCCCGCCCGCAGACCCCCACAACCACCGGCCAGGGTTGTGGGGATGAGGCCCTTGTCCTCATCAACATGGGGACAAGGTGTTTTGGGGGGCTACCCCAAAGCACCCTCCCAATGTTGAGGGCATGTGGCCTGGTACGGTTCAGGAGGGAGGGGGGGCCGCACTCTCGTCCCCCCCTCTTTTCCTGCGGCCTGCCAGGTTGCGTGCTCGGATAAGGGTCTAGTATGGATTTTTGGGGGGACCCCACGCCGTTTTTTTTATTTTTTTTGGCGCGGGGTTCCCCTTAAAATCCATACCAGACCTGAAGGGTCTGGTATGGAATTTAGGGGGAACCCCACGTCATTTTTTTTTTTAATTTTGGCCGGGGTTCCCCTTAATATCCATATCAGACCTGAAGGGCCTGGCATGGAATTTAGGTGGACTCCCACGTCATTTTTTTTTTTTAATTTTGGTTCGGGGTTCCCCTTTGGGGAATTCCCATGCCGTTTTTATCAATGAACTTCTATGTGTATTGTCGGCAATGCTATAGCCGCGGGTAGTTTTAAATGAGTTTTTTCCTTCGAAATGTCATTTTGCTGTCAGATTGTTCTAAACACGGGAAACATGCGCCCCTTTACAGGCATACTATAGACACCCCCCAGGTACGAAATTTAAAGGGATATTACACTTTTATTGATTGACTTTAAGCATTATTAAAATCACTGCTCCTGAAAAAACGGCCGTTTTTAAAACTTTTTTTTGCATTGATCCATGTCCCCTGGGGCAGGACCCAGGTCCCCAAACACTTTTTATGACAATAACTTGCATATTAGCCTTTAAAATTAGCACTTTTGATTTCTCCCATAGACTTTTAAAGGGTGTTCTGCGGCATTCGAATTTGCCGCGAACACCCCAAATTGTTCGCTGTTCGGCGAACTTGCGAACAGCCAATGTTCGAGTCGAACATGAGTTCGACTCGAACTCGAAGCTCATCCCTAGTGAGGACATAACTCTGATTGGCAAGCAATATAACTTTAATTCATTTCATGCCTGCACTACTCCAACCTCGTTTCCCTCCAACATTATGTCATGGACATTTTCTATACATCTTCTATTCATTCATATGGAGTGGATTGAGTGACTCTAAAATATCATGCACCTCATCCCGGATTTTGAAAAATAGTTGAAGGCAAGAGATGGGATTATAGTGGTGCTTAATTACTCAATACATATTAGAGTTGCACCAATACCACTTTTTTAAGACTGAGTACAAGTACTGATACTTTTTTTCAAGTACTCGCCGATACAGATTACCGATACTTTTTTTAATGTCACGTGACAGTGGCACTAATATGCAGCACTGATGACGCATGGACTGTGTCAGTAGTTTTTTTATTTTTTTTTACAATTTTATTTTCTACAATTTTATTTTTTTTTGTTATTTTTTTGCAATGCATTTGTTTTGGGGGGGGGGGGGGGTTTGGGGAGTGGGCGGTGGACGGTGTCAGTGTGTTTTGCATTTTATTTTTTTAATTATTGTAACAATTTAACCTTTTCAAATATTTATTTATTACAATTCTTTAGTTTTTTTTATCAGCCCTGTGGGGGGGCTTTGGTGAGATATCAGGGGTCTTAACAGACCCCTGATATCTCCTCTTGAGACACAGAAAGGGACTGGGGACAGAGATTCCCCAGTTCTTTTCTCAGCAGCCTCATCTGCACTGGAGATGAATGGACAAGAGACAGAGGCTCTCTCCATTCATAAACTGAAGTATCGTAAACACAGTTTACGATTCTCAGTTATAAATGGACAGAGTCAGTGATCACTGACTCTGTTCATTTGGAATAGGAAGGAGCCAACAGATTTACTGCCTCCTTTTTACGCTCTCCATCATGAAAGATTGACACGGGGGCAGGAGCGGAGCACACGGAGGGGGGGACCGGAGAACCCGGAGGAGGGGGGGACCAAAGCATAGGAGGAGGGGGGGGCCGGAGCACATGGAGGGGGACCGGAGCACATAGAGGAAGTGGGGGCACCGGAGCACACAGAGGGGGGAATGGAGCACACGGAGGTGGGGAGACCGGAGCGGAGCACATGGAGGGGGGGCCGGAGCACACAGAGGGGGACACAGAGGGGGACTGGAGGAGTGTACAGGGACAGTCAGGGGGTGATTGGTGCAGTGGTGGGGGGAGTTACAAGCACCGATCCCCCTGTATAGATTTCATTAAAGCAGCTGGAAGCCGCGAAGGGGAGAGGAGGAAAAGCGGCTGTCAGCTACTTTATTGAAACCTATACAGGTGGGATCGGTGCTTGTAACTCCCCCTACCACTGCACCAATCACCCCCTGACTGTCCATGTATCTGGGGAAGCATCAGAACATTTGCCCGAGTACAAGTACTTGGGCAAATACTCGGTATCGGCACCGATACTGATACTAGTATTGGTGCAACCCTAATACATATCATAGATATAAAATTTATAAAGATTTCTTTATTGTTTCAAAAAGTAGAAAAAGGGTTCAATAAAATTGATTCACAGAGCATATGCAATTTTCTTTTCTTGCGGGTCGCTGGTGTCCCACATAGGTGAAGATGGTCACAAATCAGTGTTCTATACCCACATGTTTCGCCAGTGATGGCTTCCTCGGGGGATTATTTGGGACCACCAATATTAACCCAGCTTTAACACAATGAAGTACAAAAGAAATTACCAGCAATTATAAAGTATAGACATAACAAAAAATCTGAAAATATATATAACATTTGTCATGGCCTCAGAGAACAAATACCCACCTCCACCAGTCCCAAATCAGGGAGCACAAGGGAAGGGGGCCCCCCAAAAAACCTCAGCCAGAACAAAGGCGGGAGAGGCCGTGCACAACCAAAGGAGGTATGAAAGGACCAGGCTACAATGAATAAACAAAGGAGAGAACAGGTTTAAATTTATAACATAGTCCAATAAAGGGGGGCCCACAAGGCCTGAACTTATACTTTACTTACTATGCTCAATAATATAAGATGGATAATACAGGGGCGAAAATATGTTGTGGTAAAAAGATCAGTCTTGCACTGAAATGTCTCGGTTAGAAACTAAAGTGAAAACATGATGCGATGAAGAGTAAGAACGTGTTCAAAAGTTTAATATTATATGTAACTCAATAATGTCAAAATATAATATACATAAACAAGGGTTGAAAAAGAGGAGGGGAAAGGCAAAAAAAAGGGGGGGGGGGGCATTGAGGGTGTATAAATAAATATACAAGGGCCAAACTCAATTCACAGCTATTATGTTATAAACCAAAGAGTAAATACGTGTGTAATATTAGTTTTATACCCTGTACACATAATCGGACATTGATCGGACATTCCGACAACAAAATCCATGGATTTTTTCCGGCGGATGTTGGCTCAAACTTGCATTTGCCTTGCATACACACGGTCGCACAAAGTTGTCGGAAAATCCGATCGTTCTGAACGTGGTGATGTAAAACACGTACGTCGGGACTATAAATGGGGCAGTAGCCAATAGCTTTCGTCTCTTAATTTATTCTGAGCATGCATGGCACTTTGTGCGTCGGATTTGTGTACACACGATCGGAATTAAACCAATTGGATTTTGTTGTCGGAAAATTTTATAGCCTGCTCTCAAACTTTGTGTGACGGAAATTCTGACGGAAAAAGTCAGATGGAGCCCACACACAATAGGAATTTCCGATAACACAATCCAATCACACTTTTTCCGTCGGAAAATCCGACCGTGTGTACAGGGCATTAGCCAACAGCAAGGCTTAAAAAGGAAAAAAATCATTTTATATAACCTGTTGTCAATATTTGTCATGGCCTCTAAGAAATTGCTTTGCACGCCCTTCTGGCAGGTTCACCATTTTTAGGACGTGCAGTCCACCTCAGGTTTTTTCCTCCTCTCATAATCGATGGGCACAACTGGTGGTTCCCAGCCCCGGTCCGGACTTGTGGATGGTGGGCCATGTGTGCTACTGCATGGATGCCCAGGGCATCTATCTTTCTTGATGCCCGTTTTTGCCCTTTGCCTACTTTCAGTGGTTCCATGGCTAGAGCCACCGCATCCTCGGCTCCGCCCTGTCCCACTTTGGGTCCTGTCGGCCTAAATGTCATTGGTGAATGCAACTGTTCATCTTTCCTGTGGGTTGCACCTTTCATGACGTATCCTATTGAGATGATGCCTTTGTGTCATGATGCCACTCTGTTCTGTCTCACCGCTGTGACTCCTGGGGATTGTAGGCAGGCGGAGGATCTCACCTTGGCGCATGTGCAATGGGCATCCTCCGTCCTCGCTCACTCTGTGACATCAGACGCTGAGCGAGTGGGAGGTATTTAAGGCCGGAAACCACACATGTTTCTTGATGCTACAGCTATTATAGATCTTATGTTGTTTTATTAGCTAAATCTCTTACACACTAGATGGTACTTTTTAGATGTACAGACAAGCACTCTCTCAATTTAATCTACAGCACCCAACTGTGTTTTTTTGTGTAAGCCCATTACAACCAGTTATATAAAAAAATGTATTTTCCTTTTTAAGCCGACTACCTTGCTGTTGGCTAACACTAATATTACACACTTATTTACTCTTGTGTTTATAACATAATAGCTGTGAATTGAGTTTGGCCCTTGTGTATTTATACACACTTAATGTCCCCCCCTTTTTTTGCCTTTCCCCTCCTCTTTTTCAACCCTTGTTTATGTATGTTATATTTTGACATTATTGAGTTACATATAATATTGAACTTTTAAACACGTTCTTACTCTTCTTGCATCATGTTTTCACTTTAGTCTCTAACCAAGGCATTTCAGTGCAAGACTGATCTTTTTACCACAACATCTTTTCGGCGCTCCTGCATTATCTGTCTTATATTATTGAGCATAGTAAGTATAGTTAAGTTAAGGCCTTGTGGCCCCTCTTTATTGGGCAATGTTATATGTCCAATATTATAAATTTAAACCTGTTCTCTCCTTTGTTTATTCATTGTAGCCTGGTCCTTTCATACCTCCTGTGGTTGTGCATGGCCTCCCCCGCCTTTGTTCTGGCTGTGGTTTTTTGGGAGCCCCTTCCCTTCCCTTGTGCTCCCTGATTTGGGAGTCAGGACCGGTGGAGGTGGGCATTTGTTCTCTGAGGCCATGACAAATATTATATATATTTTCATATTTATTGTTATGTCTATACTTTATAATTGAAGGTAATTTCTTTTGTATTTCATTGTGTTAGAGCTGGGTTAATATTGGTGGTCCCAAATAAACCCCTGAGGAAGGCATTACTGGCGAAACATGTTGGGATAGAACACCCATTTTTGACCATCTTCACCGATGTGAGACACCAGTGACTCACAAGAAAAGCAAATTGCATATGCTCTGTGAATCAATTTTATTGAACCCTTTTTCTACTTTTGGGCATGGAGTGCGCCTGTTGATGTCCAATGACGAAACGCTTAGGGCGTGGCTTATTTACATCTTGCATCACCTCTGACCAGACGAACACAGGATATTTTGACGGCTTTTACCTTTGATCCTTTCATGCTTATACTAATCATTAAAATGTGAGTACTATCTTTGCTTATGCATAAAATAAAGCTTTTAAAAACGGTTTTATGCTATGGGCATCCCTTCTCTCCCACGTGCTGAACACTTTAAAAGTCGCTAGACAACATTAAAAGCACAAACTAGAGCTGCCAAGAGTTGCTACACAGTGGCAAATACTGTGACCACGTAATACCCCTGCAGGGGTGAGGCTATTCGGTGAGTGTATGCACATTAGGAGCATGACTAAGAAGCACCATCACCAAGCCAGCACTTGAACAAGAAGATCTCTTTTTTTTTTTAATATTATTTTTAAAAATATTATTTTTAAAATATTGTCTTTTATAAGGACTGTGTCTTTTTGAGCACAAAATCACTTTTGCCATATAAGAAGACCTTTGAAAACAATATTGTCTTTCCAGCAAGCACTGTTTTTTTTGTTTTTGAGCACAAGTCACTTTGCTAAATTAGCTTATTGTCACTAATTAGCACACATTTTCTTCCACCAAGCACTTTCTTGCATATGCACTTTTACTAAGATTTACTTATGCACTGTATATGATATTAATCATAATTTTTACATGTAACCCCATTATATAACTGAAAATTAGCATATAATGTCTGGTTGATATTCACAGGGGTAATTCATATATGAAACATTATTTTTAAACAATTAACACATTGAAATATTCTCCTCTGGCTACTGGAACTACATTGCTAAATAGTCGCCAGAGGTTGTAACACCATCCACAATCCACTGTCACTTAGTTTTTCACTAAAGTCGCTTAATCACTAATTATTCACTCCACTAGAACAGCGCCACACATAAAATTGTTTATTCTCATTTTAGTACACTCCACTTAGGTGGAACTATACCTGTAGAGGCAGCAGTTCTTCATCCTATTTGTACCTATATCCATTGCGCAGATTCATTTTTCATTTCCTAATATTAAGGGGAATCCTGAACCAAAATTAAAAAAAAAAAATGGTGTGGGGGTCCCCCTAAATTCCATACCAGGCCCTTCAGGTCTGGTATGGATATTAAGGGGAACCCTGTGCCAACATTTTATAAAAAATGGCATGGGGGTCCCCCTCAAAATCCATACCAGACCCTTCAGGTCTGGTATGGATTTTAAGGGGAACCCCGCACCTAAATTTAAAAAAAAAAGGCGTGGGGGTTCCCCTAAAAATTCATACCAGACCCTTTATCCAAGTACGCAACCTGGCAGGCTGCAGGAAAAGAGGGGGGATGAGAGAGCACCCCCCCTCCTGAACCGTACCAGGCCACATGCCCTCAACATGGGGAGGATGTCCCCATGTTGATGGGGACAAGGGCCTCATCCCCACAACCCTTGCCCAGTGGTTGTAGGGGTCTGCGGCGGGGGGGCTTATTGGAATCTGGAAGCCCCTTTAACAAGGGGACCCCCTGATCCCGGCCCCCCCTGTATGAAATGGTAACGGGTACATTGTACTCCTACCATTTCACAAGAAAGTGTCAAAAATTGTAAAAAACACACAGACACAGCATTGGACAAGTCCTTTATTAAAAAAGAAAAAAAATTGTTACAGGTGCCGTGTACAGCTGACTCACAGGTGTTCAGCTTTGGCTAATTTCGGCGGCTCATACTGCTCAAGCGCTGCGCCTGTGCAGTACAGGGGAGTCCTTATCCGCCAGGGGGAACTTTCTTGGCAGAACACCGTCACTAGCGCTAGCACTTTTAAAAGACTTTTTTCTTCCTTTAGAAATGTCATTTTGCTGTCAGACTGTTCTAAACACGGGAAACATGCACCACTTTACAGGCATACTATAGACACCCCCCAGGTACGAAATTTAAAGGAATATTACACTTTTATTGTTTCACTTTAAGCATTATTAGAATCACTGCTCCCGAAAAAACGGCTGTTTTTAAAACTTTTTTTGCATATATACATGTCCCCTGGGGCAGGACCCGGGTCCCCAAACACTTTTTATGACAATAACTTGCATATTTACCTTTAAAATTAGCACTTTTGATTATTCATGTTCGTGTCCCATAGCCTTTAACGGTGTTCGCATGTTCAAACAAATTTTTTTGTCTGTTGGCATGTTCTGCTGCGAACCGAACAGGGGGGTGTTCGGCCCATCCTTAGTTATCATTGAGAATCATGGGGTACAACTTGTCAAGCAACATGGAGGTCCAAAGTCTCCCAACTGTTAAACAAGTCATATATTTTAATAGAAAGGAGCTCTCATTTATACTTTCATTTACATCAGCAGAACAAATGCAGGAAGTGAGGTGTGCACATGGGCCAGAAGCAAATGTGTAGGGATGCCAAACAAATCAATGAACCCCACCTACACCAAATCTAACTACCACATCCACTCCACATTGATTAAGCACAAGTACATATCATACCCTTATCCTTAAAATGAGCAGCACCTCCCCTTTGCTAAAGAGGGACCTCGCCATGTCCACCTAGATGGAGATCCTGACCAGCACAGGAACTTCCGGGTGATTACAATGACTTATTTCTGGGTCAGAAGGCAAAACCACACTCTTTTGATCGCTGCTGCGAATATATGATCGCAACCACAATTCGAATTGTATTATTTTTGTTTATTTGCAGATATGCAAATTTGTATTTCTACTTATGATATTTCAAGGCGTTCGATAAAAAATGGTGTCCCTGGGTTAGCAGTAGGAGAATGACAAAAACCAAAAGGCCCAGTTCGAACCCTGGTTCACACTGACAGAGGGAGGAAATCGTTCAGCTGAAATCACACAATTTCATTCCCGCATGTCAGTCCCAACTGCAGGGGGAATTTCAGAGACATCGGTGCAGGTTTCTGCACTGATATCAATACAAATTGCACCCCAAAGTTGCACCAATTCAAACGGTGCAATTGCCACCGCTTTGACATGTCAAGTCGCACCAATGTGAACTAAAGCTGACACATACAACACTGCCTATCCACCAGCTGAATTCATTACCTGCAATTCTCCACAGCTGTTATATATAAAGATAACACCTTTATCATTTACTTGCAGGTGTGCAGAAGCCACGCTGACCTTGCTACTTTGAAATTGTGCTACTTCAAGTGAAGAAGCGCGATTTCAAAGTAGCATCAGTGTGAAACAGGGCGAAGAGATTAGTTTTTTGGTGCACAAATACATATTGAAATAAGATATAAGAGATATTGCACTTTCCCAAAACCACCACCCAAAAAAACTAAAGAGAGAGAAAAAAAAAAAAAACACACCACAACCAAGCTCAATAATGTACTTTTATTTTACCAGCAAAAAAAAAAAAATGTACATTTACTAGCGTCAAAAAAATTTGGACAGCATCAGAGGTCAACCCAGGCAAGTAGGAGGGAGGAGCCAGATGTGGGCAGCTCACCTGACGCGATGCTAAGCCCGGGAGGCTCTGGGATCCCCTCCCCGAGACGCTGGCTCATGTGTAGCTAGGGCTGGGGTGTCCCCTTCCTTGTCCGGTCTGCTGCTTTCCCCCCCGTCTCCCCCCCTCGCCCCTCCGTGTCCCCCCTCTGGCGGAGCTGACCTCTCGGCCGTCTTCGAGACTTACAGTGTCTCCGCAGTCTCGCTCCAGCCTGCACTGCCTCTTCGCTCTCTCTCTCTCTCCACTATGGGAACGCCGTTGCTGCGGAGACGCCGCGTGGCTCAATGAAGGAGCCGAAGCGGCATTGAATGTGACATACCCGCCTGAGATAGCCGCTGCTTCCAGCGTGGGGGGTTTCAGGTTTCAGGGTTCAGGTCACAGTAAAATATGAATGGATTCTGACAAAACGGAACAAAGGTTGCCTGAAAAAAAAAAAAAAAAAACTAGAGGAGAGAGCCTGGAATCGCAGGAAGGGGTAAGTGTTGTTAACCCCAGTTCTAACCCAGCCAGGGAGAAAATTGATGGCAATAAAGGAAATTAAAACTCACCAGAACGGAACGGAGAAAAGGAAGACGGGCAAGTAATACAAGTCTATACTTTGTTTTTGCTTGGCTATTTTGTCTTATTTCATAGATAGTATAAGGCCTGAAGAGGATTAAGCAGCTGAATATTGTCTATATATTGTTTAAAGACTGCGCTTAAGGGGGTCTGCCCCCAGGAAGCTTGATACTTTTTTTTTTGTGACACCTGCCTATCTTGTACCAGTAAATTAAGCGGCCTATTTAAAAGCAGTCTATTAAGGAGTACTGTGGATTCAGCTGACTAACTTTATTTTAACTACAATTAAGAGGGACGCCTGTGTAATAGATACACTTAAGCCTACACCTTACGACCACATATAAGAAAAACATAGGAAAAAAAGAAGAAAAAAAAAAAAAAAAAAATCACTGACCAGGAGGGAAAGGGACTATTTCTACCAGTATAAAAGTAGAAATAGCGACTGTTAAAAATCAAGCTGTCTAAAAGGAAAAATTTATCCTTACATCAAAGAACACCTGTGACACACATTCACGCATAGAGCTTAACTGTGGATTCGGCGGTGCAAAATTTACTCTAGTAAAAAGGCTGCCTGTAGCAACTAACACATTTAAACTCATCGCTCACTGCCAATATATGGGCCAGGGGAAGAGGACATTGCTCCTGTGAGACTAGGGGACTATTCGTTTGGGAGAAGATACCCTGGTGAGGGGACAGACCATATCAACCAGCTCAACTCTAGGTAGTGCTATAGTAAAAAAGGGGGCGGCTATAAAAAAAAAAAAAATTTCCCAGGGCATTGAACTCCTTGGATAAAACGGTCCTATTCAATAGAGGAAAGGCAGTAAATTGTCTGGTCGCTAGGCAACAGACTATCATGGTGACCAAAGCAGCCGGAAGTAGGCTGAACTGATGCGTAGTGACCAGAACTGAATAAGGGCTCCCAGTAAAAGGGACCCCTAGGGCTGGACTCTAATAGTTTTCAGAACAGGGCCTGGCAGAGATGTTTGCCTAAGACTCAGGAGCCCTCCTTTGGCAGATATTTTAAGCCTGGGTCTGGCCTGTCAAACGCAGTAGGTGTTGCCGGGAACTCAGAAGTGGCCCTTGGAAAACGGTAGGCGGCCGGGGTTAAAAGCCTGATTCAAGAGCAGCAATCAAGATAGAAATGAAAGGTAAAACCACGAAAGGAGCAACTGCCAACACTGCTAACCCAACCAGGACAAGTGCAAGCCCGGGAACCATTAGAAAGTATATGGTGCAGGACACTGGCAAGAATAGCCCAGGCAAACAAAAAGAGACCAAAATTAAAACACCTGAGTGCACCCCAAGGATAGGTACAAGAAGACAGACAGTCGAGGCCGATATCCACGTAGGAAGCAACGAAGCAGCTGAAGAGGCAACAATGGAACCCCAACAAAAAAAAACTACTTCCTACTAAAAGCGAAATGGCAGAAATGTTTACCAAATTGGAAGTAACTATAAAGGGGGAAATAGGCTCTCTCCGAGAAGAGATGAACCATTTGCTGCAAAGAGTGGAAGAAGCAGAAACAAAGATGGATAAACAAGAAGAGATAAAAGGACTTAAATCCCAGCTGGAAGAGCTACAAAGAGAGCAGAGGAATCTACGTTACAGAGCGGAAGACCAGGAAAATCGGAGTAGAAGGAAAAACTTATGGATCAGGGGTTTGCCAGAACCACAAGGGGGAAATGAAGACCTACAGGGAGTAATGGACGAAATATTTGGAAGAATGGTGTATACTTCAGAGAATGTAAAAAAGATAAAGTTTGAGAGAATACATAGGATCCGAAAACCGGCAGAAATAAGGGGTGAGGTCCCTAGAGATGTCATTGCAAGATTTCATAAGTACAGTGACAAAGAGAAAATCAAGGAGAATCTGAAAAAGAATTATCCAGTGAAGTATGGCGGGACAAATCTGCAAATATTTCCAGATTTGGCAGCAGAGACACTAGCCAGGAGAAGGATTCTGAAACCACTCCTTGAACAGTTAAAAGTTCATGATGTCCATTACTCATGGGGTTTCCCAGCCTGCCTTACTGGACGTAAAAATGGCATATCGACCACCTTAAGATTCCCAGAAGAAACAGCTAAATTCTGTGACCGATTAGAGGTGCCTCTGGTGGAAATTCCGGGTTGGTGGGTTAAGACTGGGGATGTAGAAGCTTCTGGGGTGCAGCAAGCTTGGAGGCCAATATTTAAAATGAAAAAATCATAATGGAACAGGTATACGATACAGCCAAATATGGTTGAGGTGGGATTTGGGGGGGTGTGGGGGGGGGGCGGGGGGGCAGGGGGGGGGATCAACCAGGCTTGGGCACCCCTCAATATCAGGGGGAGCATTGGGAAAGGGGCGGCTCAGTCCGATCTCAACCTCAAGGGGGAGAACCGAAGGGGCGGGTGGAGTTGGAGGAGCCACGTTTTTTTCAGGTCATGAGATGGCCTAATACCCCCATGGGGGAAGGGGAGGGGAGGGGGAGCGGGGTGGGTAATGGGAGGGGTTGGAGGGAGGGGGAGGGTATGGGTTGTGGGAATAGGCAGGAGTTGAAGTCCGGTAAAAAAGTACTACGAATAATCTTGAATAATGAATCCCATGGACACCACTCTGTTGCAGGGCCTAGGAAAGAACTTCTTAGAATAGATGAGCAATATTAAAATCATTTCATATAATGTACGAGGTTTGAACGCACGTACAAAATGTGCTAATATCTTGCAGGAACTGAAATTCCGGGGAGCTGATGTGGTATTTCTTCAGGAGACTCATTTTCTCCTGGAGAGGAACCAAAAAATTTTCTCCAAGGACTTCCCAGTCTGGTTGTACGGTGACTCACCCACACTGCGCGCAAAAGGAGTAGCTATTGGGTTTGCTAATGGAGTAAGGTTCGATCTTCACGAGAGAAGGACTGACCCGGAGGGACGGTTTGTTTTTAAAAGGGAAACTCAATGGTACTGAATGTTCACTGGCTAACATTTATGGCCCAAATAAAAACCCACATAGCTTTATGATTAAGAGGTTGACTGAATTTACCAAATTTAAGGAAGGCCTTGCTATAATGGCTGGTGACTTCAATTTGTGTTTAGAGCCAGGGAAGGATAAATCGTCCCATGTGCGGGGGGGGGGGGGGGGGGGGAGTATGGCATGGAGCAATAGAGTGAGAAAGAAATTGTACCAGTGCCAAATGGTAGACGTATGGAAGACGCAGCATGTTGACAGTAGGGACTATACGTTCTACTCCCCCGTACATGGGACATATTCCAGACTGGATTTTTTTCTGATCGAGCACTGCTGGTTGGATGAGATCGTCAGCTCAGATATTGGGGTAGTGACTTTCTCTGATCATGCGCCCATAAGCTTAACAGTGAATATGAGACAGTCCCATAACAAGAGCTTTAGCTGGAAGTTAAATGAAGAATTAATAAATGACAAAGAGATAAGGGATCTGGTGTCGAGGGAACTAGAGTTCTATTTTAAAACCAATGAAACAGCTGAAGTCTCAGAGTCAATAATATGGGAGGCACACAAAGCCTATATTAGGGGGATCCTGATTAAGGCAGGTGCGGAAAAAAAGAGAAAAAGAAGGGAAGATAAACTTGTAATCATGAATGAAATAGCGGAACTTGAACAGACGCATAAAAAAGATGGGGGGAAGGAGGTGCTCCTTAGACTTCACAACAAAAAAGAGAGGCCATGAGAACCTTAATTGAACAAGATACGCGAGAAACGTACAATTTATTAAAGAAAGAGAGATATGTGGGAGGTAATAAGCCAGGGAAGTTCCTAGCAAAGATCCTAAAAAAAAGGAAGTCTCATAACTATATTGAGAAAATCAAGACTATAGATGGGGAGGTGAAGCATAGAACTAGAGAAATCGCTAAAATCTTCCAAAAATATTTTGAGGGACTGTATTCGATCAATAATACTACCCCAAAAAGGGAGGCAGTTAAAAAAAAGGAGAGAACCAAAGTTTTTTTTCAGGAACTCGGTCTAAAGAAAATAGAAGAAGATAAATATAACCTACTTGAGGGTCCCATCACAAAAGAGGAAATTAAAAAAACATTGAGGGAGACGTCAGTAGGGAAAAGCCCAGGGCCGGACGGTTTCTCCGTATTATATTACAAAATATTCCAAGACCTCCTAATCCCTAAACTCTGTGCATATTTGAATGGGATTGGCACGAAGTGGGAGATGGGAAAAGAAGCGTCAGAAGCGATTATTGCCATTATTTTGAAGGAGGGCAAGGACAGTACACTCTGTTCTAGCTACAGACCAATAGCGCTCCTAAATGCAGACACGAAACTGTTCGCGAAAATACTGGCAGGGAGAGTGAAGAACATCCTAAATAATATGATACACCCAGATCAGGCGGGATTTACTCCGGGAAGGGAGGGACGGGACAATGGGATCAGAACCCTTATGGTAATTCAAAAAATGAGGGACAGTGGAGCCCCAGGTCTACTCCTGTCAACAGACGCTGAGAAAGCCTTTGACAGGGTAGACTGGGGCTTATGTTTAGTGTACTGAAGGAAATAGGATTTGGGCCAATTATGATCAGAAGGATAAAGGCACTGTATACATGTCCTTACGCAAGGGTCAAGGTTAATGGAACGTTGTCTGAGCCGTTTAAAATGACCAACGGAACAAGACAAGGTTGTCCATTGTCCCCCCTTTTGTTCGTGCTGACGCTTGAGCCCTTGCTTGAACAGATAAGGCAAAACCCGGATATCTCGGGGGTTTCAGACGGTGAGGAAGAACATAAACTGGCTGCTTTTGCAG
This sequence comes from Aquarana catesbeiana, assembly GCF_042186555.1. Taxonomy (NCBI): domain Eukaryota; kingdom Metazoa; phylum Chordata; class Amphibia; order Anura; family Ranidae; genus Aquarana; species Aquarana catesbeiana. The sequence goes on along the minus strand of NC_133330.1, from coordinate 185,804,943 downwards.
ATGATATTTTGTTGTATATTACTAGACCTAGAATAACTCTTCCTAACCTGCTCAAAACCTTGAAAGACTACGGGGAAATATCTAATTTCAAGATTAATCCAACTAAATCTGAAATATTAGAAATTAAGACTGATAAAAAAGATCATATGGTCCACAAAGAATTCCCATTTATATGGGGAAAAAAAGAGATAAACTATCTTGGGGTAAAAATAACAGGGAACAGAGAGTCACTGTTTCAAGCTAACTTCGTCCCTCTCCTTAATGAGGTTAAGAGGGAGTTGAATAGAATCACAAGAGGACAGCTGTCATGGGGGGGTAGAATTAATATTATTAAAATGGCAATTCTGCCAAAGATCCTATTTAAAATGCAGATGTTACCAGCTTCCACAAGCATATCTTAAAAAATTACACTCACTTATTATTAAATTTATTTGGAGGGGGAAAAAGTCACGTATAAGGTATGACACTTTGGTAAGGGATAAAGAGAAAGGGGGGTGGGGAGCACCAGACATTAGATTATATCATGAAGCAATCACTTTATCAAGAATTATAGATTGGGTAAAGGGAATAAAGAGAAGAGGTGGGTAAAAATGGAAAACACAACTAGTAAAGTAGAGTTAAGTAAAGTAATTTGGATACCTTCACATTATAGGAAACTTTGTCCTGAGGCACACAGTATCACCAGACACACTTTGAAAATATGGGATAATTTGCATAAGAGGGAGAAATGGGAGTATAACTCCCCTTTGATTCCTCTGAGGGACACTGAGTTTTTCGCACCAGGAATGGAGAATCTGTGTGGGAGATGGATACTGCAAGGAGGAGTCCAGTTAAAGAATGTTATGCAGAAAGGTAAACTGTGCTCATTTCAGGACCTGAAAAATAAAAGTGACCTTATGATTCTCAACAGGTGGCGATATAGTCAGTTAAAAAATTTAGTTGAATCACTCCCCCAACCAATTAGAATGATGGACAACCTCAAACCGTTTGAGAAGCTTTGTGTTGGCCAGGATGGGAAGAAGGGGATCTCAAAAACCTATAGGATACTGGTGGATCTGAAGGGAACAGACACCCCAGCATACATTAAAAAATGGGAGTCAGAATTAAAAACAAAGTTTAAAGAAGATGAGGTTACAACTTTATTGAAACGAGTTCACAATACTTCGGTAAATTACAAAATGTCTGAGCTAAATTACAAATGCCTATCAAGATGGTATATTACCCCAGATAGAGCTTCTAAGTTCCTGAATGAAACTTCACAATTTTGCCTCAGGGGTTGTATGGAATTGGGTACAATGTCACACATTTGGTGGCACTGTACAAAAATAAGGGAATTTTGGTATGATATTAGGAAAATCATTGGTGAGATAACCCAAATAGAAGTGCCGGACGATCCATGGGCATGTCTGTTTCATGGTTTTAGAATGCCAACCGAATTATACCTGAGAACACTAGTTCCACAAATGTTGAATGCAGCTAAAAGTTTGTTTGTAAGTCACTGGCAGGAGAAAAACGGCCCAACAATACAAGAATGGTACGACAAAATAAATGAAACCCAGAATTTAGAATACTTGAGATATGCGGAGGAAGCGGAACTGGATGAGTTCGAGGAAAAATGGGAAAAGTGGCAAAAATTTAAAAGCTCACTAAGGGCGGTAGAGGTATTGAGAATTTAATAGATCTTGCTAAGGTGAACCTATGAGAAGGTTAGATGGTGAACAGGCAGCAGGAGTGGTGTCCATTAGGTAGGGGGGATTCAGTTAATATGAAGGTGCATGGAGGAAGGAATATAGGACTTTGAGAAGGAGTAGATCGGGGGGAGGGCGGATGGGGAAGGGTAGGGAGTTTTTGACTAAGCGGGGTCTAAGGGGGGTTTAAGTTACGACCTTACGATTAAACCTCAGGTAGGATAGCTAGTTGTTACAAATAAGTAGATAGAAATAAAAGAGATTTGTAATATGGAAAGAAAAATAATAAGAGACAATAGGTATCAAAGCCACTATGATGTGAGTAATGAATCGGGGAAGTATTGAACCTCAAGGGTGAAACTTTCGCCTCCGAAAATAGACACTGATGTGGCAAAAATAAAAATTAAAAAAAATAAAAATTTGGACAGGATATATGGTGCTACATTTAGCAATGGGATTTTAAGGGCCCTGCTCATAGGAGCTTACAATCCAAAATTTGACAAAACCTTAGAGTGGACACTGCTTTAACTTCAGTGTATAACAGGCAACACATCACATTTTTATCTGCAAGATTATAGAAACATACTTAATAGTCATTCTTACAAAGCATTCCAACATAATATTAAAAAAAGACTTATTCAAAACACCCACCACCAGCCCACAATCCACACATACATACATTGGTGACCATGTTCTGCTGGAAGCTGCATTTCGGTGTACATGATTAAACAACAAGATCAAAAAGGTAGAAGGTCAGCAGATGCTTCCAAACGATATTTGCATGATCAGACAGGAACAATACACACACAACATTGACAGCATGGCCACATAAACCTACTTTTGATTGAAAAAATGCTCAAGAATTTCAGCAAATATCCCTAGCTGGGCATTTGTCAATAGGCACAATATCATTCCTTCCTCCCCACACATCACTGCAAAAAACCTGACCTTCTCGGGCCAAACAAATCCCCCTACTGCAGGCCTTTATATAAGAGAGATTGTATTGTTAGCACACTGACACACCCAATAGAAGTACACGCCCACCAGTATCTTTCAATCTATCTCTTCGTGTATGTCTAAAATGATTGCACCTGATGAGCAGGAACACATAATACTATTTGCAACTGTGTTAGCCCTTGGCTATGTGCATCAAATCTCCAACTACAGGCCAAAGATCGAAGTCCATTTGCATCCACATAAACAAAGCAACAGTTTTCTAAGCATATGTACCTGTGCAGTGTAAACCCTAAAATTTTAAATGTCCAAGTCCCTGGGGATGATTAATGGTAACAAACATTAACATCAGTCCCTGGCTGCAACGAGCTTTCAATCTAAAGTCCAAAAGTAACTTTCTTACATTAGAACCTATTTTGACAGGAGACAAATAAATTGCCTGCATGTCTTTGGATTGTGGTGAGAAACCCACAGGGGGAGAACATATAAACTTCAACACAAGCATTAGCATGTTGGGGAATTGAACCAACATCCCAGGTGCTGCTAGACAGAACTGCTACCCACTTAGCCACCAGGCAGCCTCAATCATGTCCTCTGCATCTCTGTGATGTGAACCAGCCCTAAATCCATAGCCATGCTCAGTGTCACAAGCAATATACAATATATTGGCCTAAGTATTGGGACGCCTGCCTTTAAATGCAAATGAACTGTAATGGCATCCCAGTATTACTATTGGGTTCAAAACTCATTTGGCCCACCCTTTGCAGCTATAACAGCTTCAACTCTTCTGGGAAGGCTGTCCACAAGGTTTAGGAGTGTGTCTATGGGAATGTTTGACCATTCTTCCAAGTGCATTTGTGAGGTCAGGCACTGATGTTGGACAAGAAGGCCTGACCTACAGTCTCCTCTCTAATTCATCCCCAAGGTGTTCTGTTGTGTTGAGGTCAGGACTCTGTCCAGGCCAGTCAAGTTCCTCCACCCTAAAATCACTCATCCATGTCTTTATGGACCTTGCTTTGTGCACTGGTCCAAATGATTTGGTGGAGTGGGGATTATGGTGTGGAGTTGTTTTTCAGTGGTTGGGCTTGGCCTCTTAGTTCCAGTTAAGGGAACTCTTAAGGCGTCAGCATACCAAGACATTTTGGACAATTTCATGCTCCCAACTTTGTGGGAACAGTTTGGGGAAAGCCCCTTCCTGTTCCAACATGACTGCACACCAGTGCACAAAGCAAGGTCCATAAAGACATGTATGAGCAAGTTTGGGGTGGAGAAGCTTGACTGGCCTGCACAGAGTCCTGGCCTCAACCCGATAGAACACCCTTTGGCTGAATTAGAGCAAAGACTGCGAGCCAGGCCTTCTCATCCAACATCAGTGCCTGGCCTCACAAATGCACTTCAGGAAGAATGATCAAACATTCCCATAGACACACTAAACCTTGTGGACAGCCTTCCCAGAAGCTGTTCTAGCTGCAAAGGGTGGGCCAAATCAAATTTTAACCCTACGGACTAAGACTGGGCTGCCATTAAAGTTCATGTGTATGTAAAGGCAGGTGTCCCAATACTTTTGGCTAAATATTGTATCTGGAAAAGATTTACAATGGTGGTGGAACCCTCCTACACATAAATACTATATTTAGACATAGTTATAGGACCTGGGAGATGAGACAACTTCTCTACATGAAGCAGCATGTTTGGGATTTGAACGCAGACACTCAGAGATACTAAGCAGAAGCTCTAACCTCTAAGCCATTGAGCTGCCACGTGTGAGAACCTCATACACATAACTACACATAAATACACAGAAAAACACATAAATACTGCATTTCTTTGGACATACAAGTGATGGAATTACATTACTCAAGAGTTATTCTTCTTGATTTATTCTGTGATATTTGGTGTTTTTTTGTGGGTGAGAGTAGAATATTACCCTCAAATTTTTGTGAATTACATTTTGATTCTGATGTTGGGACACATATCACATTTTTTTGGGCTCAACTTATGAATATTTGGAATTGATAAAAAGCACAAAAAATTGTGATTCATTTTAAATTTGCATCAGCAATGGTATTGTTTGTGGATTGTAAAGACACCTGTGTGAGTTTGGGTAAAGATTGTTGTGAGATGGAGAGTAACAAGTGAAAGTGACAGAGGAAAATATATTTTATCAAAACATTCCACATTCTAGAATTCTTAAAAACAAAATATTTTAAGTAAAAGCAACAATGTTGCAAAGGAAAATTTATTTCAGAGAAAGAGACATTTCATCTCAACATTAAAAGGTTTTTCTTTGTGAACGTTACAATTGTTCCATTAGAATCAATGGCTAAAACTTGATTTGGACTAGAATAGAGCAGATTTTCACTTCCAAAAAAAGGTTCTCTAATTAGCTCTCATTTTGGTATTTACTATAGCACCGGGTAAAAAAGACATTTGAGTTAAAATGAGAGCTATTTTCAGGTCTGAGCATGCTCAGTTGTGTTGGCACCTAGTTGGCACCAAAATGGGGAATTTTTCACTTCTCAGACTTTTAAAGATATTTCAGTGTAGAAATCACTTTTTCACACAGTTTAAAAGCAGATTATGTTTAAATAATATACCACATATTTCAGTACCATTTAGCCAATTATATCATGCTCTAAACATTATTTCCATGTGCACTACTCCAGGTTTTAGCAGAGTAAGGGTTTGGGCGCTATTTGGTTTCAGGGAACTATAGTAAATTCGATTTTGGGAGTATTTTCTCACCAGCGCTATAGTGAATACCATTTTAGTGCTAATTACCGCTAAATTGCTGTGAATTAGTGCTAATTAGCGGCAATTAGCGCTAATTAGCGCCGCAGCTCTATAGTAAATGACCCCCAATGCGTTTTTTTCAAAATTGTAGCTCTTTTTTTGTTTATAGCGCAAAAAATAAAAACCACAGAGGTGATCAAATACCACCAAAAGAAAGCCCTATTTGTGGGAAAAAAAGGACGTCAATTTTGTTTGGGAGCCACATCGCACGACCGCGCAATTGTCAGTTGAAGGGACGCAGTGCCGAATCACAAAAAGTGCTTTGGTCTTTGGCCAGCTAAATGGTACGGGGCTGAAGCAGTTAACCAATACAACATGTTCCACAAACAGGATAGCACCAGAAGACTCCAAGCATACCTGCTCCAGTCACATAACATGTTCCTCTGCCCACTGCCCACACCAGGGCATCAGGCCAGCATATCTTCACCCTCACCAAAAGACTCCCTGCATACCTGATCCACTCCATGTTCCACTGCCAAACACACTACCGGACCTTCACACCTGTTCTGCTCTGCCCACAGCATCAGTAGGTTAGTACATGTCATCCTCTCCCAATACACCTGCTAAGAAAGAAGATAAGAGATGAACTTCCTGGGTCAAGATGACATCACTTTTTCTACAGCCAAACATTATGGCCATAAACAAGATAGAGTTGCTTTGGCTTATATCAATTTGTAACAGTTGAGCTCTGCAAAATGAAACGGAATGAGTGACAAAGACTTTTTTTTCTGTAATGGATTTAAACGCTATTTGTGAAATAGGTTCTAAACATCAGGTGTACATTTAGACACAGAAAAGCATTGTTACTATTCAGATCCATTCAAGATGTTCAATTCACAATCCTGAATGCTCCGTTTTTGATGATAGTGTACATGAGGCCTTACAGATTTTGCTTGATATGAGGTTCATGTTTGCTGCTTCAGTACCTACCTCGTTAAATTGCTCTTACATTTCAACTTTGCTCGCATTTATCTGCAACACACTTTGCACACTGCCACTTGACCTCAATATTGTACCTAGGGGAAGACCGCGTTGTTTAAAATCCCAGAAATTACACAAAATAGTAGTGTTCAGAGTGTGAACATAATGAAATAATGGCATTTTAGACAAAGGAACTTTTAAACAGTGGCATGTCATGCAACTGTTACAATGACAACCAGCCCCTATTCAGCATATAAAATGTGTGTAGTAACAGATTTAATATACTTTGCCATTATTGGTCTTCTTCCTTATTAAAAGAGTATTTGGTAACATTACTTTCCCATTACTAAGATAACATGAATGCTGGAAAGTCTGAGGGGACAGCGAGTAACTTTTACTATAATTTTTTTTTAGGAACGTTTAAAATGGTTTAATCTTGGTGTGGACTTAAACGTGGCAAGGTTTACAAAAAAAAAGAAAAAAGAAAAAAAAAGAAATGTATTGTATACAGTATCCTTCTCTATCTAGGTGAAGGTAAAGCAGACATTTAGGGCACATTCTTACCTCTTTGTGTGTGTTAGTGCACATGTTAATATACTTTCCCATTACTAAGATAACATGAATGCTGGAAAGTCTGAGGGGACAGTGAGTAACTTTTACTATAATTTTTTTTTAGGAACGTTTAAAATGGTTTAATCTTGGTGTGGACTTAAACGTGGCAAGGTTTACAAAAAAAAGAAAAAAGAAAAAAAAGAAATGTATTGTATACAGTATCCTTCTCTATCTAGGTGAAGGTAAAGCAGACATTTAGGGCACATTCTTACCTCTTTGTGTGTGTTAGTGCACATGTTAATATACTTCTTTTATTTTTATTTTTTTGATGCTTGTTGCAATAAGGCATCCCATTTGCTTTCACTGGCCAATTACTGAAACCTCAATGCATGAAAAAATACCTGCATTATCTTTAGCAATGCAGCACACTTAATGCATAAGTGTTCAGATCTGGGTGCATACAGTACATGCATAAAAAGTTTTAGACAGTTATAAAAATTGCTGTAAATTGAGAATGTTTTCAGAAAGTTAACCACTTCAGCCCCGGAAGGATTTACCCCCTTCCTGACCAGAGAACTTTTTGCGATTCGGCACTGCGTCGTTTTAACTGACAATTACGTGGTCGTGCGACATAGCTCAGAAACAAAATTGACGTCCTTTTTCCCCCACAAGTAGAGCTTTCTTTTGGTGGTATTTGATCATCTCTGTGATTTTTATTTTTTGCGCTATAAACAAAATAAGAGCGACAATTTTGAAGAAAAGCATTATTTTTTACATTTTGCTATAATAAATATCCCCAAAAAATATATAAAAAAACATATATTTTCCTCAGTTTAGGCCGATACGTATTCTTCTACATATTTTTGGTAAAAAAAAATCGCAATAATCGTTTATTGATTTGTTTGCGCAAAAGTTATAGCGTTTACAAAATAGGGCAAAGTTTTATGGCATTTTTATTAATAATTTTTTTTTTACTAGTAATGGTGGCGATCAGCGATTTTTATTGTGACTGTGACGTTATGGCGGATATTTCAGACATTTTTGACACATTTTTGGGACCATTGTCATTTATACAGCAATCAGTGCTATAAAAATGCATTGGTTCCTGTATAAATGACACTGGCAGTGAAGGGGTTAACCACTAGGGGGCGAGGAGGGGTTAAATCAGTACTAGGGAGTGTTTTCTAACTGTAGGAGGGAGGGGCTGTGTGTGTCACTACACTGATCTCTGCTCCGATGAGAGGGAGCAGAGATCCAGTGACACTGTCACTAGGCAGAACAGGGAGATGCTGTTTACATCAGCATCTCCCCATTTGTCCTCTCCATGAGGCGATCGCGGGTATCCCCGCAGCGATCGAGTCTGCGGGACCCACGACCCAACTCACGGAGCTTGTGGCAGCCGTGCCATTCTGCCGACGTAAATGTACAGGAGCCAATCGGGAACCAGTTAATAGGGATGGGCCGAACACCCCCCAATTCTGTTCACACCAGAACATACCAAACAGGCAAAAAATTCGTCAGAACACATGAACACCGTTAAAGTCTATGGGACACGAACATGAATAATCAAAAGTACTCATTTTAAAGGTTTATATGCAAGTTATTGTCATAAAAAGTGTTTGGTGTCCTGGGTCCTGCCCCAGGTGACATGTATCAATTCAAAAGAAGTTTTAAAAATGGCTGTTTTTTTGGGAGCAGTAATTTTAATAATGCTTAAAGTGAAACAATAAAAGTGAAATATTCCTTTAATTTCGTACCTGGGGGGGTGTCTATAGTATGCCTGGAAAGTGGTGCATTTTTCCCATGTTTAGAACAGTCCCTGCGCAAAATTACATTTCTAAAGGAAAAAAAGTAATTTAAAAGTACTCGAGGCTATAATGAATTGTCGGTCCCAGCAATTCAGATAAAAGAAGGCATGGGATCCCCCAATCCATTACCAGAACCTATGGGTCTTGTATGAATATTAAGAGAAACCTCGAACCAAAATTAATTAAAAAAAATTGCGTGGGGGTCCCCCCAAATTCCATACCAGGCCCTTCAGGTCTGGTATGGATATTAAGAGGAACCCCGTGCCAATTTTTTTTTTTAAATGGCGTGGGGGTCCCCCTCAAAATTCATACCAGACCCTTCAGGTCTGGTATGGATTTTAAGGGAACCCTATGCCAAAATTAAAAAAAAATGGCATGGGGGTCCCCCAAAAATCTATACCAGACCTTTATCCGAGCATGCAACCTGGCAGGCCACAGGAAAAGAGGGGGGACGAGAGTGCACCCCCCTCCTGAACCGTACCAGGCCACATGCCCTCAACATGGGGAGGTGCTTTGAGGTAGCCCCCCAAAGCACCTTGTCGCCATGTTGTAGGGGACAAGGGCCTCATCCCCACAACCCTTGCCCGGTGGTTGTGGGGGTCTGTGTGCGGGGGGCTTATCAGAGCCTGGAAGCCCCCTTAAACAAGGGGACCCCAGATCCCAGCCTCCCCCCTGTGTGAAATGGTAATGGGTTACAAATGTACCCCTACCATTTCACAAAAAAAGTGTCAAAATGGTACAAAAGACAATTTGGGACAAGTCCTTTATTAAAAAATAAAAAAATAAAAATGTTCCATGAAGTCCATTCATCCATGGGAGGCACCCAACTCCATTTGCAAAAAGGCAGCCCCAAACATGCAAGAAACCTTCACCATGCTTCACTGTTGCCTGCACACACTCATTATTGAACTGCTCTCCAGCCCTTTGACGAACAAACTGCCTCCTGCTACAGCCAAATATTTAAAATATTGATTCATCAGTCCAAAGCACCTGCTGCCATTTTTCTGTACCCAAGTTCCTATGTTTTCATGCATTGACTCGCTTAGCCTTGTTTCCACATCGGAGGTATAGCTTTTTGGCTGCAATTCTTCCATGAAGACCATTTCTGCCCAGATGGGTGTATCTGGGTCCCACTGGTTTCCACCAGTTCTGTGCTAATGGTGCTGCTCCACATCTTCTGATGTCGAAGGGAAGTAAGCATGATATCTTTCATCTGCTTCATTAAGTTCCTTGGCTGACCACTGCATCTATGGTCCTAAACATTGCCCATTTCTTTTTACTTCTTTAAAGGATCTTGAACAGCACATCTTAAAACCCTTGTCTGCTTTGAAATCTTTGCCTGGGGGAGGGTTTGCTAATGCAGTATAACTAATTTGTGTCTTGTTGCTGTGCTCAGTCTTACCATTGTGTATGACCTGTGACATGAAACTGTCTTCCATGCCCTTACCTTAGTAGCAGAGTTTGGCTGTTCCTCATCCAGTTTTAACCCACCTACACAGCTGTTTCTGTTTCAGTGTTTCAATCTACATATTAAATTGATGATCATCAACGCCTGCTTGGTATAGTTGGTTATCATACACCTGACCCTTACAAACTCCCTGACATTTATAAAGTGTGAAAGTGTAAGAACTGATGATGGTTTGAAACCAAAGGGTAGTCCAATTATTGATTTGATTTAGATTTTTCTTCTGTTAAGTCACTTTGCATTTTGTAAATTGATAAAAATACTTTACAGCATTTTTTGATGCCTGCCTAAAGCTTTTGTACAGTACTGTGTGTGTGTGTGTATGTTTATGTGTATGTGTGTGTGTGTGTGTATATATATATATATATATATATATATATATATATATATATATATATATATATATATATATATATATATATATATATAAGCTCTGTGACCACAGCCTTCAGCGGGCTTTAGCCCACTGTCAGCAGATTCTGGGTCACAGAAAAGCAAAAGTGCACTGCTGTGACCCACATGAAAAGAATGGCCAAAAGACCTTTGGCCATACTTCTTTTTAAGCATAATATTTTAAATAAATGTGGCAAGTATGTTTTTTATGTCAAAGCATTAATCTTTATAACAAATCCCAAGCCTTTCATTTCTATAATTGTGTTTGTACAGACATGACATCTTACTGGAACTGAGGACATACAAAGTAAAAACAAAAAACAAAAAAAAAAAAAACATATATACATATATAAATAAAGAGTCAGACAATACCATTGGCACAATCTTTAGATAAATGTTTAACACCTTTGTTGGTCAATACCCGGTCATTTATACATGATACTAGTAATTTTCTAAGCAAGATTAATAACCTTAATGTGTCACCTGATTTTATCTTAGTAACATGGGACATATCCAGTCTCTGTACACTCTGATATAAGCTGTATTTATTAAACTATCAACAAAATGACTGCATATATCATGTCTCCACCCAAAAACCAATCTTCATTGATGTGCTTTTACCACTGCCAGCTTGCTAACAATGATAGTGCAAGGGAAGCTGTCCTGAAAAATCTGGGAAAGTTGGTAAATATGACAGTAATAACATATTGGTCAGGAGGTGGAATCACAGCATGCAGTGAGCAAAAAGGGGGCTGACACACCTAAAGGTGGAAGATACCAGAAATGCCCATTAGACATGTGCGTTTCGATCAGAATACAAATTCGGACAAATATTTGGTTATTCAGAGATTCAGATGTATCCGAATCTCCAAATGAAATAGTAATGAATAGTAGCAAATTTCATTGAAACCCGGGAAGATTAGTTTTGTTTATTCATTTTCTAAGGAATTCTAACTTTTCAGAACAATTAGAATTCAGAAGCTGGCCGACCACGTCATTAACAACCGATGACTCATCATCTGTCAGCGGGCTTCCCCACTGACAGATGAATGTAAAGAAAAGAATGCTGGTAATACAAAAATGTAAAAAAAAACCCACGTGGCTCCCCAGTCCATACCACACCAAAAACAAAAAAATGGTGTGGGCCCCCTAAAATCCATAACGGACCCTTATCTGACTATGCAGCCTGGCTAGCGCTCCCCCCTACTGAACCATACTAGGTCACATGCCCTCAACATGCCCCCAACATGGGGGGGCTCTGCCCCCCAGCCCCAAAGCACCTTGTCTCCATGTTGATAGGAACAAGGGACTTATCCCTACAACCTTTGATGGTGTATGTGGGGATCTGCGGGCAGGGGGCTTATCGGAATCTGGAAGACCCCTTTAACAAGGGGGTCCCCAGATCCCGGCACCCCCTATGTGAATGAGTATCAGGCACATAGTACCCCTAGCCATTAACCAAAAAAGTGTCAAAAAGTAATAAAAACAATTTCTTTAATAAAAAATGAAAAAAACAGTGTCCCCTGATGTAAATCCATCGTCAATCACACCGTCATGCTGCACCAGAAAAAAAAAATTCTGCTGACATGGAGGCCATCTGCCTACTGCAGGCTCTTCTGACAGTTCTTTTATTGGGAAGGGAGGGGCCACCTGTTGACATCGCCTGGTGGCACCGCCCTACCTTGCAACATCACAGACTGTGCATGCTGGGTCGGCGACGTCACAAGAGGGCAGTGCCACCAGTGAGGTCGCCACAGTTTTTTTATTTTTTAATAAAGGAATTGTCAAAACTGTCTCTGTGTTTTTATTACTTTTTGACACTTTTTTGGTGAATGGGTAGGGGTACTTTGTACCCGATACTCATTCACATGGGATGGGGGTGGGATAAGGTTAAAGGGGTCTTCCAGATTCTAGATTGCAATGAGCCCCCTGCCCACAGACCCCCACAGCCACCGGACCATTCTTTTTTTTTTAAATAGCTGGGCTGCCAATTGCAACCGTGACATATAAACAAAAAAAGCCCAAGTTTTGCTCTGTGGTGGACTTTAGGGGAAGTTGATATTAAAATTAATTACTTACTGAAAGAATCACATTTATCTTTCATTATTTATCTCTGTCACTTAATTCTGAGAATTTTACTCACATAGGACATTACTAAAGCTTTGGACAATTCACATAACAAATGATGAACTAGTAATGTCTTTAATATAAATATAACTACTCTGTTGAGGACTTAAATGGTGATACATCTCCTTTTTATAGTACTATGTCTTTATTTTAGTTTTGCCTCATCATAAATATGGACAGGTATAGTTTCTGAAATGCCAGAAGAAACATTTTACCATTAGCAAAATATAATAATAAAATAAATGCATACTTTCCACTCAGCTCTCTCTGCAAACCATATCAAAAATCACATATAAAGATATATAAGGAAAGAACTTTTTTTTTTTTAAATTGCCAGAAGTGTAATATAAATATAAATGATAGAATATATCTTCTAGTGCACTTATTGAGAGTGTATATTTTAAACTTGTCACCTGCTTTCCTAATGCCCCTTGTCACATGAAGGGTTGCCTGAAGCACTGATGGCAGATATTCTGACAGTCAGATAACACAGTTCTAGAAGCATTTACTGCAACTCTAAGGCATCCCTGCTCATAAATATTTTAGCTGATAATGTTTTTTCATTTTTTGAGTGTTAAAAAATGTATGAAATATGCTATTCCATCTGATTTTCAGTTTACTAAAGTTTAATTGTGTGTATAAGCAGACAGGGCATTTTGACATGAAGTTCATTACACGTAGACAATATCAGCTTTTGCAATGCTTACAAATACTAGATATTTCAATTTTTTTTTTTTGCCTTACTGTCTTTTTTTTATTTTATAGAAAACAATTTCTAAATACTTATAATATATGTATAAACGATATCACCAAAGATATTGGAACGCCTGCCTTTACACTCACACAAACTTTAATGGCATCCCAGTCTTAGTCCGTAGGGTTCAATATTAAGTTGACCTTGTTTGTGCAGTCATGTTGGAACAGGAAAGGGCCATCTCCAAACTGTTCCCACAAAGTTGGGTGCATGAAATTGTCCAAAATGTCTTTGTATGTTGATGCCCTTCTCTGGAACTAAGGTGCCAAGCCCAACCCCTGAAAAACAACCCCACACCATAATCCCCTCCACCAAATGATTTGCACCAGTGCACAAAGAAAGGTCCATACAGACATGGATAAGCAAGTTTGGGGTGGAGGAACTTGACTGGCCTGCACAGAGTCCTAACCTCAACCTGATAGAACACTTTTGAGATGAATTAGAGCGGAGACTGCGAGACAGGCCTTTTCATCCAACATCAGTGCCTGACCCCACAAATGCACTTCTGGAAGAATGGTCAAACATTCCCATTCCCCCCACTCCTAAACCTTGTGGACAGCCTTCCTAGAAGAGTTGAAGCTCTTGTAGATGCAAAGGGTGGGTCAACTAAATATTGAACCCTACTGATTAAGACTGGGATGCCATTAAAGTTTATGTGCGTCTAAAGGCAGGTGTCCCAATACAAGACTGGGATGCCATTAACCACTTACCAACCAGGCCATAGCTGAACTACAGCACGGTCAGCTAGTTCTGCAAGGGTGTCCAGGGACGTCTTCCCAAACTCCCTCTTCCCGCGTGCCCCTGGAAGCGTCTGTGATCGCCAGGTTCTCCAGACCCGGCGCATCATGGATCGGGGTAAAGGGCCAACGACAGCGGCCCTTTACCACGTGATCGCCATTTCCAATGACGGAGCACTTGTCAACAAACCGGCGCATGTCCATTTGAGCTCTCTCTCCTCTCCTCACACTGATCTGTACAGTCTGTGGAGGGAGCTGGTGCAGCAGCTCTGTGGGCGGGATCTGAAGTGCCCACAGTGCTGATCTGTGCCCATTCATGCCTCCTCCATGCCTCATCCCTGCCCATCTGTGCCTTATACATGCCCATCTGCTGTGCCTCATACGTGTCCATCTGTTCCGCGTACTGTACATGCCCATCCATGCCTCATACGTGCCCATCGGTACCTCATACATGCCCATCTGTGCCTCATACATGCCCATCCGTGCCTCATACATGCCCATCAATGCCTCATACATGCCCATCTGTGCCTCATACATGCCCATCCATGCCCATCCGTGCCTCATACATCCCCATCTGTGCCTCATACATATCCATCTGTGCCTCTTGCATGCCCATCCATGACTCATCTACGCCCATCCGTGCCTCATCTGTGCCCATCCATGCCTCATACATGTCCTTACATGCCTCATCCGTGCCCATCCATGCCTCATCCATGCCTCATCCATGCCTCATACATGCCCATCCATGCCTTATACATGCCCATCTGTGCCTCATCCATGCCTCATCCATGCCTCATACATGCCCATCCAAGCCAACATGGCATGTTCAAAAGACTCCTTATGCCTCATAGATTATGTGTTGCGGTGTTTGCTTTCCAAAATGGTGTCATTTTGTGGGAGTTTCCTTTGTCCTGCTGCTCCAGGGCCTTCAAAATTCCAATAGGTAGTCAAGAAATTAAATGTGTAATTTATGCTCCTAGAATGCCTGACGGTGCTCCCTGCATGTTGAGCCTCTATATGTGGCCTGGCTGCGAAAACTCTCACACATGTGGTATTGCCATACTCAGGAGAAGTAGCAGAATGTATGTTTGGGTGTAGTTGCAAGAATGCATATGCCATGTGAGAGAAATAACCTGTTAATATGACATTTTTTGTGAAAAAAAAAGAAAAAAAATCTTCATTCTGCAAAGAATAATGGAAAAAAAATGACAACTTCAAAAAACTCACCATGCCTCTTAGACCCCTTTCACACTGAGGCGGTTTTCAGGCATTTTAGCGCTAGAAATAGCCTCTATATAGTGCCTGAAAAACGTCCTAATTTCAGTGTGCCTTTTCACACTGGAGCGGTGCGATTGCAGGACGTTAGGAACAGTCCTGTAAGCAGCATCTTTGGGGCATTTTGGGAGCATTGTATGCAGCGCTCCCAAAATGCCCTGGCCATTGCAATGAATGGTCAGCGCTTCTGAAGCGCCTGAAAAGCATTTTGGAAGAGCAGCAACACAAGAGTTTTTAACCCCTTCTTTGGGGTTAAAAGCGCCCTGCTAGTGGCCGAAAAGCACTGCTTAAACAGCAGTAAAGCTCTACTAAAACAAGCAGCACTTTACCGCTAACGCACGGGCGGCCTCAGTGTGAAAGGGGTCTAACACTTTTATTTCAGAAATGAATGGGCAGCACTTCCAACGCGCCTGAAAAGCAATTCGGAAGCGCCGCAACACAGGCGTTTTTAACCCCTTCTTCGGCCACTAGCGGGGCTTTAGGGGTGGTAAAGCGCCACTAAATGAGCAGCGCTTTAGCGCTAGCGCATGGGCGGCCCCAGTGTGAAAGGGGTCTTACGAATTACCTTGGGATGTCTACTTTCCTAATAGGGGTAATTTGGAAGGTATTTGTACTTTCCTGGCATGTTAGTGTCTCAAGAAATTAGATAGGTCGCCAGTACATCAGGTGTGATCAATTTTCAGTGATTGGCACCATAGCTTGTGGACTCTATAACTTTCAAATAATATACACTGATTTTGGTTATTTTTACTGAAGACATGTAGCAGTATAAATTTTGGCCAAAATTTATGAAGACAAATTACTAATTTGCAAAATTTTATAACAGAAACAAAGAAAATGCATTTATTTTTTTTTTACAAAATTTTCTGTCTTTTTCCATTTATAGCGCAAAAAATTAAAAACCTGGTGGTGATTAAATACCACCAAAAGAAAGGTCTATTTGTGTGAAAAAAAGGACAACAATTTCATATGGGTACAGTGTTGCATGACTGAGTAATTCTCATTCAAAATGGGAGAGCACTGAAAGCTGAAAATTGGCCTGGTTAGGAAGGGGGTTATAAGTGCCCAGTGGGCAAGTGGTTAAAATTCATGTGCGTGTAAAGGCAGGTGTCCCAATACTTTTGGTAATATAGTGTATATGGCAGTAGCATTTATACATTGTGAATTGTAAAAAAAAATAAATGAAGTAGTAACAAATCACTTGTCATTATTAAAGAATCACAGCTTAAATATCTTTTTAATTCACACTTAAATAACGTTTTGATCTCTAAAGCTGGCCATATATTATAACATTTCCTTTAGATTTACCTTCAACTATGAAGTACGAGGGCCTGCCTGATCGTATACACAATAGAAAGTGTTTAGGTGTGACCTATTATATGGTTTTCGTAAATCTAAAGGAAAGTTGTAGAAGAAAATTGTATAATGTATGGCCAGCCTAACCATATAGGAACAAGTATATAAATATAATATTCATTATGTTCCTTTATTTTTCTTTCAGTTCAGTAAACACAATAGAACACGCAGCTAACAGCATATCCTTTATTCCACAGGAATTAAGGAAAAAAATGAATGGTAGAGAGTTTCCACATTGCCTGGAAAAATCAAACAATAATTTGAATGAATCCCAACATAAACAAGGAAGAGCTTATCATGAATAAAATGGTTCAAGAACAATGTACTCCTGTAATAAAAATGTGTGAAGAAAGAACAGGGATTACATTTTTAGCTCTTGAGGTTGGAGATTGCTTACATTGTGGCAATTTGGATCATACTGAGGAATTACATGTGGCATTTTCACATTCCATACCTTGGCATTAATAAAATTATACAAAGGTCTTTGTTTTTAGTCACACTGGCACTGTCAAACATGCCTTTATATACAAATACTTTTAGGGGACATTTCCAAATATACACAAATGTTTCTATGGTGCCATTTACACTGGACATTTACCTGCCTTCAGGTACAGTCAGTTTAGCACCTCTGCCGGGTTAGCCCCTCCATATCAAAATTTTTGAAAAAATCTTATGCAGTTTGTTATGGTTCAATAAGTTTTTAATGTTTTAAACAGATAGTCAAACAAAAGAAAAGGGAAAAACATTGCCAGTTGCCTGACATCAGGTCTCCTGGTCTACAAATATGGTTTGTATAGATAACAAATACAGTGCAATCGAAAACACGTGTCAGTCATTAGACATCAAACTTAATGTTAGGCTTGTAGATCTATGTCTAATTCAGTGTTTCTCAACTCCAGTCCTCAAGGCGCCCCAACAGGTCATGTTTTTAGGATTTCCCTCAGATGAAACGGCTGTGGTAATTACTAAGGCAGTGAAACTGATCAAATCACCTGTGCAAAATAATGGCGAGCCTGAAAACATGACCTGTTGGGGTGCCTTGAGGACTGGAGTTGAGAAACACTGGTCTAATTGATATGCAAGTGTTGTTTTCTCATAACTCTGGGCACCCCTTTGGGAACCTGCTGCACTCAGAAGTCAGGGAAACTGAGCTTATAAACCAACATTTTCAGAATTATTTTAATGACCAAATTCCAGGTCCCCTAAAAAGTGGAGGGTGGAAAAAAAAATACACCGTGAGGGGAGATAGAAAAAAAAAAAAAAAGGAATTAAAATATATTGCACCCAAGGTTGGTCCGAGGAGATTGTGGAAGAGAAGAAGTAAGTAACAGAATAGAAAAGAAAGAAAATAAGTATAGGAAAGGATATAGGGGGGTAGAGAGAGGGGGAAGGGGGAATTGAGACAGCGAGCCTCCGTCCGTGACAAGGCCCATAGCCCGAGAATATGGACCTACTGATAAGAGGGTTTGAGCTCTTAGGTGGAATTCATCCTCGAGAGCCTTTGTTTAAGTTTATCTGAAGTAGAATAATTCCTCCAAATACTCCAGACAAAGGAAAACTTTGCTTGTTTGTCCAAAGCCTTGGCTTGCATTTCCTCCATGATGTCATTTAATTCACCTACCCATTCCATTAGAGAGGGAGGCGTAGTGGTTTTCCAGTGCCTGGGTATTAGATGTCGTCCAGCACTGATAAAGAATTTTAGGAGGTTATTTTTTTGTGACTTGACAGTGCCGGGAAGTATAGAAAGAAGGGCGATGGAGGGTGAGGGCATTAGTGGTTTATCATAAATTTCTGAGTAGATCTGGAAGATTTGTGTCCAAAATGGGAGAAGTATGTCACATTCCCACCAGATATGGATGTAGGTACCTTTCATTGATTTGCATCTCCAGCATGTGTCTGAGATAGATGGAAACATGATCCTGAGGGTAGTTGGCACCCAATACCACCTTGATAAAAATTTGTAGTTTTTTTCTTGCGTGTAGCTCGAAATGGATGTCTTATGTGTGAACAGAAAAGCTTTATTTCATTCTGCCTCAGTTATCTCTTTCCCAATCTCCACTGACCATTTCGTGGTGTATGTAGGTAAGGTGCCGTGGGTATGTTCTAAGATCAATTGATACGTCAATGATAAGGTATGTCGAGGGGTGTCAGAGAATGTGCACAGTTGTTCGAACCCAGTCAGGGGTCTGTGAATCTGTTTAGATTTGTGGAGCTTTTTACAGTAAGAGGTCAGATGTCCACGGGTGAGCCATGTCATTTTGGTAGTATCTTCCAATGGCGTAGATGTAAAGGTGCCTAAGATGTTGTCTACAAACTGACGTGCTGTGGGCCAGGAGTCTCTGTTGTAATTATCTATAGTGTGTTGAGCCACTTTCTGGAAAATTTGGGTTATCGAACAGAGGGGTGAGGGGGCTTAGTTCAGATGACAACGAGTAGCTGTCTCTCCTACGATACCAGATTTCAAGTGCATCTCCGGTAAGAGGGGACAGCGTTAAAAGTGATTTGTAAGTCCGCTCATAGCCCCAAAGAAGCGCTCGGAGATCATGTGGAGATAGATCTTGTTATACAGACGTGGAGGCTTTGAACATTGGACGGGGAAACCACTCGAGGATGCGGGAGATCACTGCCGATGTATGATACAGCTCAAAATCGGGCATGCCTAACCCGCCTTTTGTGATAGGAGAGCATAGAAGTATATGTTTCAGCCTCGGGTGGCTACCCCTCTACACGAATAGAAAAGCCATTGATCTTAAGGAGCGAAAAAACGCCAAAGGGAGGGCATTGGGGAGGGCCTGAAATAGGTAAAGCAACTTGGGGAGTATGTCCATTTTGAATGTGTTCATGCGACCCACCCAGGATAATGTTAGATCATTCCGAACCTTTGTGAGGTGTCGAAGTTTGTTGAGTAGAGGGCCAAAGTTCAGGGGATAGATATCTGAAGAGAGTTTTGGTATGGCCGTGCCTAAGTATGATATAGAGTTTGCGCGCCATTGAAACGAGAAGTTGGATTGGAGGGAGGAGAGTGTAGAATGCGACAAAGAAAGGTTCAGGGCTTCCGTTTTAGAGATGTTTAGTTTATAATTGCTAAAATGACCAAATCTATCTATCTCTGCAAGTATGGAGGGTATGCTAATATGAGGTTGGGTTACATAAAGAAGCAGATCATCTGCGTATAAGGAGATCTTATATTGGGAGGAGGGAGTCTGTATGCCCTGTATGTTAGGATTCGTTCTGATGGCTTGGGCCAGGTGTTCTATTACCAGGGGAAACAGGAGGGGGGATAGTGGGCAGCCCTGTCTGGTGCCATTAGTGATCGTGAATTTTTCAGATTGAGTGACATTCACTAGAACTGTAGCAGAGGGTGTAGAGTAGAGGGACATAATGCGTGCCAGCATTTTTGGGCCTAAACCTAATTGGGAAAGAGTGGCTTGGAGAAACGACCAGCTGACCCTATCAAAGGCCTTCTCTGCATCACAGGAGAGAAGGCAAGTCGGGATCTTATGGCGTTGAGCGTATGCAATTAAATGTATGGTCTTGGTGGTGTTGTCTCTGGCCTCTCGGCCAGGGACAAAGCCCACTTGGTCCCTATGTATGGTTTTCGGTAACAAAGGCGATACACGGTTTGCGAGGATCTTTGCGTATAGCTTTAGATCAATATTCAGAAGGGATATCGGTCTGTAATTGGGACAGAGAGAGGGGTCTTTACCAGATTTAGGGATGACGACTATTTGGGCTTGCAGTATAGAGGAAGAGAGGGCAATGTTCTCGTTGATGGCATTAAAAGCCCTCGCTAGCAAAGGTGAAAGTTGAGGTGCAAACATTTTGTAAAAGCGTGACAAAAAGCCATCCGGGCCAGGGCTCTTGCCATTTTTAAGAGACTTTATGACAGTTAGGAATTCCATTTCAGATAGGGAGGACTCAAGGTCCTCAACATCTAAAGTTGAGAAGGATGAAAGTGCTGTCTCCTGGATGTATGAGGTCAAGTCTTGTGAGGTAGGTATAGGGGACAGGACCCGGGGGGCGAGATTGTATAGGGTAGAGTAATATTGACGGAATTCTTCAGCTATCCCTGAGTTATGCATTATTTTACCTGTGATTGGAGAGTTAATAAACAGAATCGAACGCCTGGCTTGTCGGGGTTGAAGTGTGTTCGCTAGATGTCTGCCACATTTATTGGCTTGCGAATAGTGGACAAATCTCCCTTTATCGCGAGCTATCAGAGACCTCTCTGCAAAAATTTGCAAGAGGTCTCTCCTAGCATTTGTAAGTTCCAGGAGAATGGCACTGTTGGGGTTTTTTTATGCGAATCTTCCAAATTGGCTATAGTGGTGAGAAGTCGTGTCCGCAGTGCGGGCATGTTTCAGTCGGGACCCATGTTGAATAAGTTTGCCCCTAAGCACGCATTTAAGGGCTTCCCATTTCGTAAGCGGGTTAGTGGTGTCTTGGGCGTGGTCTGACACAAAATGTTTAATGGTCTGCACAATATCTTGTGAGCATACTGAGTCTAGTAAGAGATTATCGTTTAGTCTCCAAGAAGAGAATCGTTTATGTGCGGGGATATTCCCCAAGTTCATGTGTATGGGGGTATGATCTGACCAAAGGGTAAGGCCAATAGAAGCGGAGGGTGAGAAATCTAGTAGGGATTGGGAGATGAAAAGGTAGTCCAATCTGCTGTAAGAGGTATGTGCTGGGGAATAATAGGTGTAGTCCTTAGTACTAGGATGAAGCATCCTCCACACATCCACAAGGGATAAGTCAGCTAGGAGTGTTCTCATTTTGGTCAGGGAAGATGGAGAGATTGAGGACTTACCAGTTGAGGAATCAAGACGAGGTATCAAGGCAGCATTGAGATCTCCTCCCAGGATCATGTTAGTTGTACAGAATCTTCTCAGCCAAGAAACCACCGAGGAGAGGAATTGTTGTTGATCCTGATTTGGAGAGTATACATTAATAATAGTATAAATGACATTCATGTATAATAATTTAATAAAAATATATCTACCTGGGGGATCAATATAAGTATCAAGAACAGTCGGGGTAAATGATGCGTGAAATGCTATAGAAATCCCTTTAGATTTTGCTAAGGGGTTAGTACTGTGAAACCAAACGGGGTAATTTTTATGGAGAAATTGAGGAATTTTGTCTGTTCTAAAATGGGTTTCTTGCAAGAGAAGAATTTGAGTCCATAATTTGTGAAAGTGATATAATATTTGCCGTCTCTTCTCTGGAATGTTAAGGCCCCTACAGTTTAATGAGGTGACTTTTAAGGAGGTTTTTGCAGCTATAAAAAAGTGGATTTAAATGGTGGATAAAAATAATCAGAGGAGAGGCTCGCTGTCTCAAAGGAACAGGTGAGGGAGAAGAAGAGGGGAGGAGAAGGACGTCTAGTGGAGGAATGAGAGAAGGATAGTAAGAAAAGTGATGTGAGAAGGAACTCAAAAGTAGAGATAAGAAATCGAGGCCTAAACAGCCTCACTAATTGCGTTTTGAAACAACATATCAGCTAAGACCGCTATGGGCGCTGAAGACCCTAAGTGGGGGGTTTGCGGTCAATGCACAGAGGAGCGCCGCACAAGCCGGGTGACAATAGAGAAAAAAAGTTTAATATAAATATGAACATAACAGCTTAAGGCTCTGAATCGCTGGACGAGTGATAAATAACTATATGCAATACTCGGGGGAAATGAATCCTCCCAGGATACACTAGAACTCGAACAGCGTACAGAGCTTCTTACCCAGTATCGAAACATAAACAGTTCTGGTCTGAAAGGGGGGAGGGGGGAGGAGGGGAGGGTTGGGATGAGACAAGTGGGGGGAACAATGGTCAATCTTAGGAATGTTTCCTATGCCACAGGAAGTCATACATCTAAATGATATATTTTAAAACTATAACATGAAACCTGAAATGGAAAAAAAAAAAATGCAGTTTGTTAGATCTTTGTTAGATCAGGTTAGATCAACCTTTGTTTGCATTAGATCTCACACAGAAGAAGCAATATTAACAGTTATTTGCTGGGGTGGCTGACCCGTCATCAACCCCCCCTTATCAAAAAATTGACCAAACAGTTAGCTATTTTGGAAACTCTTTGTTAAATCCGGTAAGATCAAGTGGTTTTAACATTAGATTTCACATAATTAGAGACTTATTAAGTGATTAATGAGGGGGGCTGGTCCCCCTTATCAAATTTTCTGGCCAAAAATCATTCAGGCTAATAGATATTCATTAGATCCAGTAAGATCAAGTGGTTTTAGTGTTAGATCTCACATCATTTCAGAGATATTCCACATCAAAAAAGAGATATTAGGTGGTACATTTGGACGGGTTAGGCCCCCCTTATCAAATGTTCTGGCCAAAAATCATTCAGGCTAATAGATATTCATTAGATTCGGTAAGATCAAGTGGTTTTAGCATTATATCTCACATCATTTTAGAGATATTCCACATCAAAATAGAGATATTAGGTGGTACATATGGACGGGTTAGCCCCCCCCCTTATCAAATGTTCTGGCCAAAAAGAATCCAGGCTAATAGATATTTGTTAGATCCGGTAAGAGCAAGCGGTTTTAACGTTAGATCTCACATCATTTCAGAGATATTCCACATCAAAATAGAGATATTAGGTGGTACATATGAACGGGTTAGCCCCCCCATGCAATTTTCTGACCAAAAATCATTCAGGCTAATAGATATTTGTTAGATCCAGTAAGATCAAGTGGTTTTAACATTAGATCTCACATCATTTCAGAGATTTTCCACATCAAAATAGAGATATTAGGTGGTACATATGGACGGGTTAGCCCCCCTTATTAAATTTTCTGGCCAAAAATGATTCAGGTTAATATATATTTGTTAGATCCGGTAAGATCAAGTGGTTTTAACGTTAGATCTCACATCATTTCAGAGATATTCCGCCTCAAAATAGAGATATTAGGTGGTACATATGGACGGGTTAGCCCCCCCACATGCAATTTTCTGGCCAAAAATCATTCAGGCTAATAGATATTCATTAGATCCAGTAAGATCAAGTGGTTTTAGTGTTAGATCTCACATCATTTCAGAGATATTCCACATCAAAAAAGAGATATTAGGTGGTACATATGGACGGGTTAGGCCCCCTTTATCAAATGTTCTGGCCAAAAATCATTCAGGCTAATAGATATTCATTAAATTCGGTAAGATCAAGTGGTTTTAGCATTATATCTCACATCATTTTAGAGATATTTCACATCAAAATAGAGATATTAGGTGGTACATATGGACGGGTTAGCCCCCCCCTTATCAAATTTGCTGGCCAAAAATCATTCAGGCTAATAGATATTTGTTAGATCCGGTAAGATCAAGTGGTTTTAACGTTAGATCTCACATCATTTCAGAGGTATTCCACATCAAAATAGAGATATTAGGTGGTAGATATGGACGGGTTAACCCCCCCCTCATGCAAATTTCTGACCAAAAATCATTCAGCCTAATAGATATTTGTTAGATCCGGTAAGATCAAGTGGTTTTAACATTAGATCTCACATAATTTCAGAGATTTTCCATATCAAAATAGAGATATTAGGTGGTACATATGGACGGGTTAGCCCCCCCTTATCAAATTTTCTGGCCAAAAATCATTCAGGTTAATAGTTATTCGTTAGATCCAGTAAGATCAAGTAGTTTTAACGTTAGATCTCACATCATTCCAGAGATATTCCACATCAAAATAGAGATATTAGGTGGTACATAAGGAGGGGTTAGCCCCCCCACATGCAATTTTGTGACCAAAAATCATTCAGGCTAATAGATATTCATTAGATCCAGTAAGATCAAGTGGTTTTAATGTTCGATCTCACGTCATTTCAGAGATATTCCACATCAAATTAGAGATATTAGGTGTTACATATGGACGGGTTAGCCCCCCCCTTATCAAATTTTCTGGGCAAAAATAATTCACGCTAATAGATATTCGTTAGATCCGGTAAGGTCAAGTGGTTTTAACGTTAGATCTCACATCATTTCAGAGATATTGGACATAAGAATAGAGATATTAGGTGGTACATAAGGACGGGATGGCCCCCTCACATGCAATTTCCTGGCCAAAAATCATTTAGGCTAATAGATATTCCTTAGATCCGGTAAGATCAAATGGTTTTAACGTTAAAGATATTGGGTGGTAGTACATAAGGATGAGATTAGATCTCACATAATTAGAGACTTATTAAGTGATTAATGAGGGGGGCTGGCCCCCTCTTATCAAATTTTCTGGCCAAAAATCACCCCGGCTAATTGATATTCATTAGATCCGGTAAGATCAAGTGATTTTAATGTTTTATTATCCATAATTACAGGGATATTATGGATATTTGGTAGCGATGCACGGATATCCACGGATATCCATACTAGTCTCTATATCGGAGTCGGTGATGAGCATTTTCACGTGTACCAGTGAGGAGTGCCATTGAGCATACCGTGGTATGCTGAAATGATGCGGGACATTATGCAATAAAGGGAAAATTGGGATTTTAAAAGTGCAATTCTTCAGATGACTATGGCCGATTTTTTGACAATGTTTTGATTTGGTGTTGATTTATCGACGACATTTTTGTGGTGTGGGCCGGTTCTAAGGAGGAATTTCTTTTCTTGGACAAACTCAAGACCAATTCCTATAATCTCAAATTCACAATGACGTATGATCAAAATAGGATTAAGTTCTTGGATATTTCTATTTACCTTAATTCAGATGGTACACTTGGCTCCTCCCTTTTCAGAAAGTCCTCGGCTGGGAACACCATTTTACACGCGGCCAGCTCCCACCCTAAGTCCTTCGTGGTGAGCATTCCCTATAGTCAATATTTTCGACTAAGGAGAAACTGCAGCCGCGACCAGGACTTTGCAAGGGAAGTAGGGGCCTTGTAGCTACACCTCCTGGATAGGGGCTATAGTCGCTCCACCCTTAAAAAGGCATACCACAGGGCCAAATTACACAAGCGAACTGATTTAATCCATTCATCGAAACCTCGAAAATCGGATCAGGAGGTACGGTTGATGACAACATATTCTAAACAGCATCAAAATGTTTGTGCGATTATTCAGAAATACTGGCCCCTATTGTCCAATGACAAAGTTAATTCCAAATATGTGAAACCAACTCCATCCATTACCTATAGAGGATCCAGATACTTAAAGGATCAATTGGTCCATAGCTACTTAGCACAGAGATCTGAAAGAAACACTCGCAAAGGCACTGCCCTATGTGGTAGATGCGATTTTTGTAGATATATTTTAGATGCAGGGGAGATAATCCTTCCAGATGGGACCTTATATCAACCCAGTTTCTTTGTTAATTGTCAATCCATTGGCGTGGTCTATTACATGAGGTGCACGTGTAAGGCCTTTTACGTAGGGAAAACTAAGAGGGCCTTTTTCCAAAGGATTAGGGACCATGTGTCCCTTGTCCAAAAGAAAAAGATGGAAACAGCCATCAGTCGACGCATGGGTTTATGCCACTCATTTGATCTAACCAAAATGAATTTTTTTGCCCTGGAATTCCTGCCCACATTAATGAGGGGGGGGAGATGTGGATAGAATTCTCCTGCAGAAGGAGATGAGGTGGATCCATTCTTTGGCTGCCACCTCGCCCCCTGGGCTTAACAAATCCATTAGCTTTAGGGATGTATAGAGCCATGTTCTTAGTTGCTCCTAAAATTGGTCACTTGTTGACCTCTATTGATATTTTGATATGTGTCAGGTTATTGTACCAGGTTTTCATATGTACACCCTATCCAGATAGCCTCTACTTCATTTTTTCACCATTTTGGTCTATGGATTAATTGTGCAAATTGTATTCATTAATTACCTTTCAACACACAAACAGAAATATAAAGGGAGAGGAAATAACAGGGGGAAGGGAGGAGGGAAGGGGAAGAATGGAAAGAAGAAAGAAAAAATTTTTTCGTGACAGACTCCATGGCAGCAACGTGTGGGTTAAGTCCCGCCTCTACTACCCTATAGGACACTACTCCCATAAATTTTTGCTCCCTGCCCCCGGCCGTGTTCTTTTTTTGTCCTCCTCGCAAGACCTAGTGTTGGTCTTCCTACCTGAAGATATTTATCCCCACGATCAAGGTTGGCCGAGCTGCGACTTGGAACAGGATAGTCGCATTACTCCGCTAAGCCCTAGCTATTAGCAGGGTATGGAGTGGGGCGTTGGAAGAGGCGCAGGAAGAAGCCGTTTCCCTGGCCACTGGCAGGCGAGGCCGCGCATGGGTCGGATAGCCAGCTATTAGCAGGTGACCCCTTGTTGCCCCTGGAAAGTCCGGTGCTTACCTTCGGCCCTGATGATCATGGCGGGATTGGTGAGATGTTTCCTTGCTATCATGGCAGCAGTTTCTGTTTGAATGCCTTGTTGTTTTCTCTCTCTTGTGTGTCTTTCCCCTTCGTCTTTCTTTTTATGGTTGCAGGCATGGCGGCTGGTTCTTCCTGCGTTCCAGCCGCCGTTTTTACTTTCACTTTGTGTTCGGCCGTACTGCGCATGCGCGGCCGGCACGAAACCGAGGCTTGGTTTTCGCGCATGCGCGATAGCGGCAAATCGCCGCTAATCGCGCATGCGCACTGGCGTTCGCTCGTCACGGGCGGTGACGTCACTGGGGCGCCCTATTTAAACAGGGAAAATAGCCTGCAGACCCTGGGAATGCCTGCAGGCTGTTTTTGGGTCTTCCCCACGCTCCAGTGAATCAGCTACTGGTAAGTAGCTTTACATACAGGAGGGCTGTCGCCCCCTGGCTCATGGCTAAGTTAATTTGTTTGTTTTACGTTAACTTGCAGTCAGATGGATATTTCCGAAGACATGAGTTCCCCACCACCTGCCTCTGGCCAGCCTCCTCTCACAAGGTACAGGGGCAGGTCCCATTGCCGAGGGTCCTTAGGCGGGTGTGGGGGGGGTGTATTTCCGCAGATGATCGTTTTTTTCTAACTGCTCTGTTTTGTTTCTGTGGTTCTCTGTCTTCTGCTTTAGCCCTTCCAGGTCAGAACAGCGTCGCAGCTCGCACAAAGGAAGTGATTCGTCAAAGTCGCATCACCGGCAATCCTCTTCCAAATCTAAGCATTACGGCTCCTCCTCAAAATCAGGACACCGTAGTGAGGAGCGCTCGCACTCCTCAGTGGCCCACTCCAGCCACTCATCAAGTGTCTGCTGGGGATGCAGATCACAAGTACCTGTCGGTAAATCGCTGTGCGATTCCTGCTTCGCCAAAGCTTCCAGGGAAAGAGGTGATTGGGACCAACAACTTAAAGCCCTAGTTGAGAGGGTTGTGAAGGAATCACTTAAGGGTATTGAGGCAGTCCGGCCTGTTACCCCTCAGGCAGAGCCACCAGGTTCCCCAGTGAGGGAAACTCAGTTGCAGGACACCTGGGAGTCCTCTGTGCCTAGCCACCCTTCAGTGGTCAACTCTGACAGTGACTCGGATGAAGATAATACCTGTGTGGGTTTTGACTTCGCTCTGCTACCTCCCTTGGTCAAGGCTATTAGAGAAACTTTAAATTGGGAGGATCCGACGGCTGTCCCTCCCAAACAGAGAAAATTCTTTAAACAGCTAAAGAAGGAGCGAGTTAACTTTCCTTTCTTTTCTGAGTTGGGCGAGATCATCACAGATGAATGGAGCAAGGTGGAGAAGAAAAACTCCATGCTTACTAAAGTTTCAAAGCTTTATCCCTTTAGGGAGGAAGAAGTGAAGCATCTGGAATCAGCCCCATTGGTGGACGCAGCTGTGATGAGGCTGGTGAAACACGTGACACTCCCCTTGGAGGACACAGTGTCCTTTAAAGACGTTCTGGACAGACGGATTGATGCTGATCTAAGGAGAGTGTACCTTACAGCAGGCATAGCTTGCAAACCAGCCTTAGCCCTGGCAGCCCTGTCCAAAGCTATGGAGGTGTGGACGGATAGTGTTCAAGATACGCTAAGGAATATTTCAGATGACACAGCGAAGAACTCACCTATTCAAGAATTAAGGCTAGCATCGGCCTTTCTGGGTGAGGCCTCGATTGACATCATTCGTCTGACGGCCCGAGTAATGCTCTCGTCGGTCACCGCCAAGCGGGCTCTTTGGCTCCGCCCTTGGCTGGCTGATCCAGCCTCTAAGCAGGTTTGGTGCCGAATTCCCTACGGGGGCTCTTCTCTTTTTGGCAACAAGCTGGATGAGGCCATTACACGGGCTACTGGCGGGAAGTCGGGGTTCCTACCTCAGGATAGGCGCCTGCAAGGCCAAAGAAGATCCTTCCCGAAGAGGCAATATCAAGACCGATCCAGGGAGGCTCGTACTTACAAGCCAGGCCGGGAATTCTCCAGATCCTGGAAATCAAGGCAATCGTCCTTTAAGAAGGCTGCAGGTAGTGAGTCGAAAGGGGAGAGGCAACCTTCCAAATCTTTTTGAAAGTGGGCCCGCTCAGGCAGACCGTGTGGGGGCCCGTCTTTTCCACTTTCGGCATGTCTGGGCGGCTTCGATTCACGACTTCTGGACAATCAAGACAGTCTCCTATGGTCATGCCTGGACCTTTACCGACCCTCCCAGACTCAGGTGGGTACCCACTACTCTTCCGGCATCAGAAGAAAAAAGGACAATACTTTTAGCCTACATAGAATCTTTGTTGGCCCAAGGCGCTGTCATCCCAGTCCCAGTCAGCCAGCAAGGCATGGGAATGTATTCTCCCCTCTTTCTGGTCCAGAAGAAGAGTGGGGCCTGGAGGCCGGTCATAGACCTAACCCATCTAAATCGCTTCATCAAAAAGGAGAGGTTCAAGATGGAAACACTCTCCACCATTCAACAGTCGGTTCAACCAGGGGACTGGATGGTGTCCATAGACCTCAAGGACGCCTATTTTCACGTCCCCATCGCGGAAAACTTTCAACAATTTCTCCGCTTCTCCGTGGGCAAGCTGCACTTACAATTTACATGCCTTCCCTTCGGGTTATCAACTTCTCCTCGGGTTTTCTCAAAGGTGCTGTTGGCATTAGTAGCTCTCCTGAGAACCAGGGGGATTCGTCTACATCACTACCTGGACGACCTGCTTCTCTTGGCACAGGACAGGGTGCAACTCATAGCACACAGAGGGCAAGTGATTTCCACACTACAGGAATTCGGATGGATTCTGAACCAGGAGAAGAGCCAGTTAGACCCATCTCAGTCTCTGGTGTTTTTGGGTGCCCTCTTCGACACGGTCAGAGGCACCATTTCGTTACCGGAAGAGAAGATCTCGACATTCAGAGACAGGATCCACCCAGCTCTTTCTACTCCTCATCTTCACGCTCTCCAATGCCTGAGGATCATTGGCACTATGGTGGCGACGATTCCGATGGTGAGGTGGGCCCAATGGAGAATGAGGCCTTTTCAGAAGGGCTTCCTTCACCAGTGGAAGGGCAGCAAGACCCAGCTGATTCGGATTACTGCATCCATGAGGCACTCTCTCCTATGGTGGCTCCAACGGGAGAACCTCTCCAACTGCCATTCCATCCTTCCCATTTCTTGGGTGACTATAACAACAGACGCCAGCAACAGGGGCTGGGGTGCCCACTGTCTGGTGGAAGTGGCTCAGGGCACTTGGGAATTCCCCTCCAGAGGGATAGTGTCAAACATCCTGGAGCTGAGAGCAGCCTTCCAGGCACTTCTGGCGTTTCGGCATCTCATTCAAGGCTCCTCGGTCCTACTCAGACTGGACAATACCACAGCAGTGGCATACATAAGAAGGCAAGGGGGGACTCGAAGTCTCTCCTTACTACAAGAGGTAGAGCTAATTATGTCCTGGGCCCAGAAAAACCTGAAGGATCTGACAGCGACATATGTTCCAGGGGTTCAGAATGTTCAGGCAGACTTCCTTTCTCGGAGGCTCCTAGACAACAACGAGTGGTCTCTCCACGAAGAAGTATTCAAGTGGATTCTTTCGTTGGGGTTCCTTCCGGAAGTCGACCTGTTCGCCTCCCCCTGCAACAAAAAGATGGCAAGATACTATTCAAGGTACAGGGACCCTCAAGCGTATGGGGTGGACGCCCTGACGGAAAAATGGTGGTTCAACAGAGCCTATGCCTTTCCGCCAACTCCGATCATTCTCCAATTCCTGAAGAGGCTCAGGGCAGAGACAGCAGAGGTGTTAGCGATAATTCCTTACTGGCCCAACAGGCCCTGGTTCCCTCTCCTAACACTCCTCAGTGTCCGAGATCTGATCCCTCTTCCATCCAGACCAGACCTCCTGTCTTAGGGGTCGAGGCTACACCCTTGCCCGGATCACCTGCGCCTAAGGGCTTGGCTTTTGAAAGGGGAAGGTTGGAGGCGCTAGGCTGCCCGGATGAAGTAATTCCCACTCTCCTTAGTTCAAGAAGGAATAGTACCAACCGAGTGTATGAGAGGATCTGGGCGAAATTTAGCAGCCATATGTCTTCCAGGTCCAACTCCTGTGATAATCTGGCGATTCAGGACGTTCTAAGTTTTCTGCAGACGGGTCTGGACATCTCACTGTCCGTCAGTTCTCTTCGTGTCCAGGTGTCCGCAATATCAGCTTTCTCCGGAGTCGCATGGGCCAAGCACCCTCTGGTCCAGCAATTTTTCAAAGGAGCAGTCAGGCTTAGGCCACAGAGGAAACCCAGATTCCCCAAATGGGATCTTCCGTTAGTCCTGGATTTCTTTGCTCAACTTAACAGATCTCTCTCAGTCAGAGAATTAACCCTCAAGACTTCGTTCCTGATAGCTATAACTTCGGCGAAGAGGGTCTCGGAAATTCAATCCCTGGGGTCCAAGGAACCATTCATCACCTTTTTTCCGGACAGAGTGGTCCTAATACCAATGCTTGGGACAAATCCCAAAGTTACCTCGGTCTTTCACGAGAACCAGGATATCACTCTCCCTACCTTCAAATCCACTGGAGGTCCAGATCCACACCCTCTCGATGTAGGAGCTACTCTCAATCAATACCTGGAAGTTACGGCATCTTTCCGTCAATCTGAATTTCTTTTTGTTCTATTCAATGGGAAAAACAGGGGCTCTAGGGCTTCTGTCAGATCCATCGCGGCTTGGGTGGTTCAAGCCATCCAATGGGCTTACAGAGAGAAAGGCTTGGCTCCTCCTGAGGTGGTTACAGCTCACTCTACGAGAAGTCTTTCGACGTCCTGGGCGGCCTCACGTCATGTTGCTCCTGATGTGATCTGCAGAGCAGCTTCTTGGTCTTCGATTCATACCTTCATGACCCATTATTGTGTTGAGCCAGCAACCTTATCTTCTGTTAAATTTGGTTTAAAAGTGCTGTCGGCTGACAGTGTTAAATAAATCTTTTGTTCAGCATTTAGCCCACCCGGGTGTGTATGGCGAGTTATTTCCCACACGTTGCTGCCATGGAGTCTGTCAGGAAAACGGAAAATTCCTATCATATTACTTACCGTAATTTTCCTTTCCTGATGAACTCCATGGCAGCAGGAGTTCCCTCCCCGAATGGCTGAAGTAGGCTAGTTACCGAACACGGCCGGGGGCAGGGAGCAAAGATTTATGGGAGTAGTGTCCTATAGGGTAGTAGAGGCGGGACTTAACCCACACGTTGCTGCCATGGAGTCCATCAGGAAAGGAAAATTACGGTAAGTAATATGATAGGAATTTTCCGTTTTTTTTTCCCTCTCCTTCTTCTTCTCATTTTTTCCCTATGAGTTCCTTATTTGAGAATAAAGTTTTTTAACTAAGGAAGCACCCACAAGGATTAGATGATCATACGGACGCCCAGGGCACCATTTCCAGTGGTAAATCTGTTTCCACTGGAGGGCGCCAATTGCATCTTTCCATAACCTTTGTGGGAATTATCTTCACACAAATGGTTGCAGCCACTTTTTCCATCTTTTCTGGTTGTATTTTCTTTTTTCAAAGTTACACTTATTATTGTTGTGCCTTTTGAGCATTTACATCATTGCTGACAGCCCTAGAGGTGTTGTCAGGTCACTTCCTGTGCGCCCTCTAGTGTCACTTCTGGTGTGCCCAGCACCTTTGATTAGATTGATTTTTTTTTTTTTTTTTTTTTAAATCAGAAAATTCTTTTATTTATTTATTTATTTTTTAACAATAGTTTTTATTCATTTTTCAATATTACAGAAGATGAAAAGCCAAGAAAAGTTAGTACATTACAAGTACATATTTCAATGAAAAAGAAAAAAATTTATGGAGAACCTTTGTCCTTTTTTGTTTTTTTATCAATCTTATACATATAACTGTTCTATAAAACGTTATCTATAACAACACTTATCATTCATCTTAACCTTTGGTCCATCCCCCCATCCCGATCGCCCCCATGGGAACTAACTGCGACCGGGAGTGAGGAACCGCCCGTTATATTTCTTCTACCATTTCTTTTTTGTAAAAGTAAGTGTATATTTCCAGAAGTATGTACTTCCATCTTCTTATGTGATGGGAAATATACTGTTAGGAGATTTAACTTGGAAATGGGGAATTGTAAGAGTAAAATAAAAAAGAATAGAAAAGGAGAAGAAAAACAAGAAAAAGAAAAAAAAAAAAAAAAAGGGAGGTGGAAGAAGGGAGTAGGAACTAATTTCCTGAGATTGGATTTCTTTGTTGATTTTTACTTATGTAAATTTTTTTCATTTATGATTTATGACTTTATTTTCCCATCTTGTGTCCACTTAAAATTTGTTGTTTTGTATTTTTATTATAGGTTTTATACCATTCTATCCATGGTTCCCATTGTTTAAGGAATGCTGCATATTTTCCTTCTCTATAGGCTAGCATACTTTCATAGGTAAAGTGAGTTGTGAGTGTGCGAACTACATCTGCAATGTCCGGGAGATTTGGGGATCTCCAAAGTCTAAGTATGACCAACTTGGCTGCTAGGAATAGGTGTGTGGTAAATGATCTGAGTAGGTAGGGAATATTGTCGATGCCTAGGTTTAAAATGGCCAATTCTGGTGAAAGCTGGATGGTTGATCCTGTGACTTGTTGAAAAATTGTGAATACTTTGGGCCAAAAATACTGCTAATTTCCCACATGTCCACAGTATGTGGAACAGGGTTCCTGGTTGTGAGCAATTCCTCCAGCATAACGGAGGTGTTGAGGGGTCAAATTTTGCCAGTCTGTATGGCGTTAAGTACCATCTTTG
The DNA here is from genome assembly GCF_042186555.1 of Aquarana catesbeiana. Taxonomy (NCBI): domain Eukaryota; kingdom Metazoa; phylum Chordata; class Amphibia; order Anura; family Ranidae; genus Aquarana; species Aquarana catesbeiana. The sequence continues at coordinate 185,771,001 of NC_133330.1, read as the reverse complement.
TGTAATTTTATGGGATAGCTCCCATAGGTTTGTACTTTTGGTGGCTGAATATATGTATTGTAGTGCTTTGTGCCACTGGTTTTCAGTATATGATGTTTCTAGGTCGCTTTCCCATGCTATCATAGGGTTAGATTTCTCTAGAACAGATTTGTTGCCTAAAAAATCGTTGAATAGTGAGATCCCTCCCTTGCGAATCACTGTGGAGGTAAGATAAATATGTATTTTCCAAAATAACTTGCATTGTAGGGATTTTTTATTCCTGAGGAATGAGGATATTCATATGTAGTTAAATTGTTCAGAGGCTGGAAGGCCAAATTCTGATTGTAGTTGTATGAATGATTTTAATTTATCATCTTTGAATAGGTTAGATAGCCATTTTATTCCTGTAGATGACCACTTGGCTAAGCATAAGTTAGGGACAGTTATTGCTATTACCTCGATAGGTATATCAAGATGAATAATGGGTGATGGTATAGTAGTGATTGCTGTTAAATTTTTCCAGTAAGCTTGTGTCGCTAGTATTGTGGGGGATAAATAGTTATGTTTATGGACTTGGAAAGGTGAGGCCAGAATGAAGTTGTATATGTTCCCCCCTGGTATTTGTGATTGTTCTAGAGTTCCCCAAAGTGGTGTTGCATGGTTAGGAAACCACCCTCTGATCTGTGCTAATACTGCCGCCATGTGGTAATCCACAAGAATTGGAGCTCCCACTCCTCCTGCTTTTTTTGCTTTGCTGAGTTTAGAGAGGGAACTTCGTGCTTTTTTACCCTCCCATAAAAAGGTAGTTAATATACGTTGTAGGTTTTTAAAAAAGGTTTTTGGTGCTGGTATGGGAATTGTTCTAAAAATATATAATATTTGAGGTAATATTTGCATCTTAAATGCTGCGAGTCTACCTGACCATGATAGTATATGTTTGCTAAGTTTTTGTGTTCCTTCTTTTACCTTCCCTTCAAGTGGTAAATAGTTTGCTTTAAACAGTTGGTCAGGGTGTGAAGTAAGGTTAATCCCCAGATAATTAATCATGTGATTGTTCCATATATATGGGTATTTAGCTTGTAGTTCTATTTTGTTTTGGTGGGATACACCTAGATCTGGTATGTATGATTTGGTATCATTTACTTTATAGTATGACACTTTGCCGTAGTCCCTGAGTAGGGAACATACTTTCTCCAAGGAAGACACCGTATCAGTAAGCATCAGGATCACATCATCAGCGAAAAGGCTAATGACATGTTTTCTTTTGTTGATCATAAAGCCCTGTATTTGGGGTGACTGTCTAATTTTGGCTGCTAGTGGTTCCATGAGTAGATTGAAAATGAGGGGGGACAAGGGACATCCCTGCCTCGTGCCATTTGAAATCCCGAAGGATCTAGATAACATGCCTGATGTGTATACCCTTGCTGACGGAACAGTGTACAAGGCCAGGATGGCGGATAGGATATGTCCTGTGAATCCGAATTTCTCTAGGGTTTGTGACAGGTATAGCCAATGCACCCTATCAAACGCCTTCTCTGCATCCAAAGCTAGAAGCAGAGAAGGCGTTCGAGTTCTCCTAGCTATGTGGATTATATTTATTAGGCGTCTAGTCACATCTGATGCTTGCCTGCCTTTTGTAAAACCCGATTGGTCTGAGTCAATTAAGGTAGGGAGTATATTTATCATTCTAAGTGCTATCATTTTGGCGTAGATTTTTAAGTCATTGTTTAGTAATGAAATTGGTCGAAAGTTTTGGGGTTGATCCGGTGTCTTCCCAGGCTTAGGCAATGTCACAATAATTGCCTCCAGCATTTCAGGAGGGAAGGAAGCAGAGGCAGCAGCTCCATCGTACACTTTAAGGAGGTGCGGACTTAAAATTGACTGGAAGTTCCTATAGTACTCGCCTATTAGACCATCTGGTCCTGGTGACTTGTTGTTCGGGAGTGTTTTTATAGTGTTTAATAATTCTGTCAGGGAAAATGGTAAATTGAGCGTTTGTAGTTGAGATGGTGTGAGTGTGGGAAGATCTATGTTGGAAAGGAAGTCATTTATTGTTTTTGGTGTGGGTTGCGGTGTTGTATCGTCTTTGCGGAGGTTATATAATGAGCCATAATAGTCGCTAAATGCGTCTGCGATGCCTTGTGGGTCATATATTTTTTGCTTTTTGTTTGGATGTATAATGTAGGCTACCTTGGTCTTAAAGCGTTGTCCTTGTATCCTCCTTGCCAATGCTTTACCAGCTTTATTGCTAGTAGAGTAAAAGGACATTTTTGATTGTTTTTCTGTTTGTTCGTATGTTTGAATTAATACTATTCTGAGATTATGTCTTAATTCAGTAAGTTTAGTGCTTATGGAGGGGGTGGGGTTATTTTTATTAAGAGCTTCCAGAGTGTCAATTTCCTTTAGTAAATTAGCGATTTTTTGCTTCCGCTGCTTCCTGAACCTAGCTCCTAATTGTATAAATATTCCCCGTATATATATGCCTTATGGGCATTCCATAATAGAGAAGCATCATTTGTAGATGTTGAATTGATCCGAAAATAACTGGACAAGTGGTCTTCCAGTAATTTTTTAGTTTTAGGATTTTGGATGATGAAGGAGTTAGCACGCCACATATAAGCGGCGGTGGTAGGGTAAGAATCCTTTAGTGTAAGTAGAATAGGAGCATGGTCTGACCATGCTATTGTTCCTATTTTGACTTGGGACACTTTTTGTAATAGCCACTTGTCTGTTAGGATCAGGTCAATTCTCGAGTATGTACAATGTCTATGTGAGAAGAAAGAATAATCCCTTTCACTGGCATGTAGACATCGCCAAGTATCGAATAAGTCATGTGAGCGTAAAAAATTGTTTAAAGAATATGTTCTTTTAGAAGGGGCTGTAGTAGAGTCCATTTGTGGATCCGGAACAATGTTAAAGTCCCCGCACATTATGAGAGAGCCTTGGTGTAAGTTCTTTATTTTCCTCATAAGCCCATGTAAGAATTTAATTTGCCGTTTATTAGGTACGTAAACATTGAGTAGGGTGTATCGGGTGTTGTTGATATCGCATACTATAATGAGATAGCGTCCTGCAGTCGTAGCTAAGATTAGATTAAAAGTGATTGTATCCTTTACCGCAATCATCACCCCTCTTTTTTTTGCTGGCATGTTAGACAAGAAAAAATGTTGGAAAGATTTATGTGAACATTTGGGTGGTGCCTTTTGGTGAAAGTGGGTCTCTTGGACGCATAATACATCACATTTAGATGCATCTGCCTCTCTCCACAGAGATGCTCTCTTAGCTGGGTGGTTTAAGCCGTGGGCGTTTACTGAGAGAATGTTAACTGGCATCTTGGTACTTTAAGTGGTGTGTTTGTGTCCACTGATAACCGTACTCACAGTCAGGAGCAGCTGGAGGTTGGATGTGTTTCGGCGATGTTCTTTTGTTCTTCTTGTGGATATTCATGTTGATTTTGTGGGTATTTTGATCGTGGCAAGGGTGGCCGATTAATTCTTCTGGATAGAATGATGGGTATAGTTCCTGTAAAATAAGGAAAAGTGGAAAGCAAAACAGAAGAAGAGAACTAAATAAACTAAAACTTAAAAGGAGGGTTATGTTAACCCTTGTGCAGAACATGTCTGCTCAAGCTTCGGGAGCTTGTGGTGTGGTATAAGCTCCAATAAGCGGGGCCCTATGTTGGGCTAGTGATATGAGGCCTAACATTCTAGGCTCAGGGTGGCTGCTCTCATTTGTAATCTGCGGCTTGCTGCCAATCTGGAGGAATTCTGTTGAGGTTCCTATCGTCAGAGGAGGTGGTATGTTCATCTGAGGTGATTTTCCACTTTTGCAGCAGTTGGTATCCCTTAGATGGGGATGGTTCACTCCATCTTTAGTGACTAGCAGTTTAGTTGGATAGCCCCATCTGTAGGTAATGCTATGGTTCCTTAATGCTTTGGTAATGTTGTTCAAATTCTTGCGCAGTTGCAAAGTAAATTGTGATAAATCTGCATAGAATTGTAATGCGGCGTATTCTGTGTCACGGTGTTCCCCTTTACGTGTAATTGTCATCAGGCGCTCTTTTGATTGGTAGAAGTGCATTCTGAATAACACATCCCTAGGTACATTTTCTGGGATAAATGAGGGTTTAGGTAGTCTATGTATCCTATCTATGGATAGCTCTATGGCAGGCACTTCAGGCATAAGGGTGGTTAGCATTGCAGTCGCATTGGAGCGCAGATCCGAAGGTTGCACATTTTCCGGTATTCCAGGGATTTTAACTTTATTGCGTCTGGATCTGTCTTCTAAATCCGCTAATTTAGCTTTGATCCATGTTTATTCTTCTTCCGCTGTATCGTGTGCGTCTACCAGGTCGTTAATGGTGGTGGCATAGTCCCCCATTCTGGTCTCGATATGGTCTACTCTTTCTCCCACTGCAGTTAGTTCTGTGTTAAACTTCCTCATGCATGCCATCATATCGGTGTGCAGTGTGCTTTTTAAAGATATGAGCATGTCTTTTAGTGTGGTGTCTGACACTGGCTGGTTCAGCATGGGGAAGGAGACTATGGAGTCTGGGAGCTCTCTTGTGTCCTCTTGTGAGTCTGCATTAGATCTTACCTCACAGTTCTGTGTCCCAGAATCATCCATTCTGAAGCGTGCCTTGGCCGGACTTCTATTTAGTGGTGATGAGGGTTGTGAGGAGTCCTCCATATCAAAAGCACGTCTGTAGGCCTGGGAGTCGCGGCCCTGTGGGTGCTTGTGAGCCGCGCGTTGTGATGGAGAGGAGCCAGCGCCATCTTGTCCATGAGGCCGCTGTGGCTGTGTGTAGTAGTCCGTTAGCTTTTTCGGGCGGTGTTCCGCCTGCCGTTTTCTAGGCATGTTACCGGATGGTTAGGGAGTGATCCGCCGGTATTAGAGGGTTTTACTGTGCCTCTAGTCGCTGTGAGCCACTGTTTCTTCCCGCTGTATGCTGGAGCTCAGGAGTCACACCGCCATCTCGGTGGAGTCCAGGCCACGCCCCCCAGAAAATTCTTTTATTGAGCCACCAAAGACAAAATACATATCATGCATCAGATCATTAAAAATGACACAGTATGGATTGTAACATCAGAATAATAAATGTCATCTTGTCCATATGTATTTTAAGTAATTGGAGATTATTACAACAGTGGCATCAAATAGATCTTACTTTAATATAACAACAAACCGTGTTGTGCATGAGAGTAAGGATTCTCCAACCCAACACAGCTATCAGATGACCAACTGGTCATCTAACCATAAACCTTGCTCCTGGTCTGCTCAAATAGGTACATTTTCATTGAAACAAAATATGAATACACCTGCTATTATACCTGTCAAACAAACAGTGCTCTCTAAACTTGTAGTAATCTGTGCATAATTAATTGTGGGGGTGCCAATCCCGGGGTGTCCAGCCAGGGTTGCCATATGGAATTAAATTTCCGAGAAGCATTTCTATGCTGATATGTGTAAATGTTCCTTGATGAGGATATAATTTGCCTGCTCTATCCACTGTTTTTTGGTTGGAACATTTAAAGATAGCCAAAATCTGGCCACCATCTTACGAGCCAGATATAGCAATCTGATTATTGCTATATTAATAGAAGGGGGGTATATTTCTTCATCTATCGCTCCCAAGATGCATATCAGGGGGTCCAGGGGGACCCTAATTTGAAATACTGAGGAAATTACCTCGGTAACATCGCCCCAGTAGCGATGCAACTTGGGGCAACGCCACATCAGATGGATCAGTGACCCCTCCTCTCCGCAACGTTTAGGACACAAGGAAGAATCTCTGCTACCCCAACGATGTAATTGTATTGGTGTGCGGTAAGCCCTATGTAGCAGGAATAAATGTGAAAGTCTATGTGTTTGTGAAACAGAAGTTATCGGCCCTGTCTGAAGGCATATGTCCCATGTGTCATCACTCACTTCCCCCAGGTCCTCTATCCATCCTTGTCTACTCGGTAAGGTTGTGGTGTCTTGTATGGCTAACAGCAAATATGAGTAAATGTGAGATATTAGGCCCTTTTTTTCCTGCCCGAAGAAAATATCATTTATTAGGGGATGAGTGGCAAGTGAAAGAACAGATGTCCGGCTCTGGACCTGGAGAGCATGTCGTAACTGAAGGTTCCGGTAAAATTGATGTCTGGGAAGCCCGAATTCTGACTGCAGATCCATAAAAGTTTTTAATATGTTCTGGTTAAATAATTGAGATATATTATGAATTCCGGCGTTCCTCCAAAATTGGAATCCCTCTAATTTGTAAACTTCTGCTAAGTTCGGATTATTCCACAGAGGGGTTTCTGCTAGAAAGCCCAGAATTTTTAATTTAGATTTGACCGTGGACCATAGTTTTTTCAGAAGAATGATAGTGGGCGCCGTTTGTGGCAAATGTGACAATCCTTCCTCCAAATTCGCCAGCACTGATGTATTTAGTGTTCCAGTTCGCAGCATGCTTTCAACTGAGTCAGAATCACTCAGCAACCCAAAACCACTTAATTGTTGTAGATGGGAGGCATAAAAATATAGTTTAGGGTTAGGGACTACAGCTCCTCCCCGATCTTTACCATACTGCAAAGTGGAAAGACCTATTCTAGCAATTTTTTTCCTCCATATTAGGGAACTAAACAATGTCTCAATACGATTAAACCACCTGCGGGGGGTGTGACCGGAAGCTGCCCTGCATGGACGCCTGATCTGATAGCTCTCCTCCAGCCCTCAGGTTAAAGGCCTGAAAAGGGGGATTTTCAGCTTCGCTATATGGGAGGAAGCAGAAGAACCAGATCCTCTAGGACCAGGGGATCGTCCCAGCCACCATCCGACTCCACTACAACCCTCCGAGCATACTTTAATCGGTCCTCCATGTCGGAGGACGAGCGGGACAAGATGGCGCCGACGGCCCCCTCCTCCACCACGAGACCGCAACGACGGCAGCCCTCAGCAGCTCTATCGACATCCCAAACCACAGCGGGACAGGTTCAGGAGATGGATGGACTGACCGACTTGGGAACTACAGCGGTGAGTCCACCCCCACCTCTCCCCGCACAAGAGACACCCCTGAGCACACCACGGGACATTTTACTAGGCCGCACTGCAGCTTCATACACACAGTGCTCAGAGGCCTTCCCGCAGCTGCTGCGCTCAGCATCAGACCCTTACTTGCCCCAGGGTGGAACGATCTCTCCTACTCCCTCTCTTCAATCGGGCGATTTTCCCCCACTGCCGGAGCCGTAGGGTGCTTGGGGCCATGGTCAGGGACTAGGGGCACATTGCGGAGAATTTACCCCCTAGCAAGTGTACTGCCCCCCCCGGGCTCCCCCCAACCACAAAGGCAAGTGCGCCATGGTGCCTTCAGACCAATAGGACAGGGGACTGACCACACAAAATCATATGCCCAGGTGGCCTGCTCGCCAAACGGGACCCCTATGGATGCTCTGGTGGGGAACCACCCCCCTCCTCCTAAGCACAGACCCTCCTGGGGAGATTTGCAGGCACCCCAGATGCAGTCCCAGGACTCACGGAATCCCATACTTCCTCCTGCACTACACAGGGAACCCTCCCCTCCATGTTACCCCCAACATCACATGGGAAACAGTCCACGCTTTCAGCAGTCTACCTCCTGGCAGGACTGTCTCCAAGCCATACCTACCAAGGAGGACTTTAAACTCCTCATTGAAGAAGTTAAATCCGCCTGTCGCCGCCTGAAAGTCATTCATACTAACCTTAAACATCTATCTGAGAGGATGGAGATGGCGGAGGAGGAAATTCAAGAGACTAAACTGGCAGTGCACCGTACTCAAATACAGGGGGTGGACCACCATTTAATGCTCCGGAACATGCAACGTCATATCGAAGATCTAGACAATAGGGGGCGCAGAAATAATATCCGAATTAGAGGTCTACCTGAGTCAGAAGGTCCTGAAGACCTCCATGAAACCCTGCAGCTTCTGTTTAACAACCTCCTGGGGGACCCCCCAGACAAACCTCTAGAAATGGACCGAGCTCATCGGGCCCTGCGTCCTAAGGGACCGGCCTCCAGACCCCGAGATGTTATTTGCAGGGTCCATTCCTTACCCCTAAAGGAGGACATTATGCGCAAAGCTCGCACCGCAAAGAAAGTGGTCTTTGAAAACACACAACTCCAGCTCTTTCCAGACCTTTCCTGGATCACTTTGCAGAAGAGAAGACTGCTTCAGCCCCTGCTCATCTTACTCCAAGAGAATGACATTACATACCCCTGGGGTTTTCCCTTCAGCCTTACAGCCTGACGTCAGGGAAAATCTGCAGTTCTACGCTTCCCGGAGGACTTGGAAAATTTCTGCGACACTTTGGAGATTTCTATCCCTCGACTGCCCGACTGGGATCTTGTGGATTTGCCAACGCCACCCCCCCGTGGTTTGGCAGAAGATTCCCTCGACCAAACGCCCCATGGACCGGGACTCTCCCCGAGGATCTACTAAACCTAAGCCTAAAAAAGGCTGACTGGTGTGATACTTACTTCTGCCCCACCCATCTTTGTTATGAGCATTCCCCCTAAGGCCCTTCTTCAGTCATTTTGTTTTCAACATTGGGCATTTTTTCTTGGAGACTAGTTAGTGGTAGTCCTAGTTGTTTCCGGCTCACTAGTCTCCCTAGTGGTTTATCCTACTAAAGTTCCTCTTTATTACATTGTTCAGATAGCTTGAATACAGTTGAATTTGCACTGAGAGGTTCTCTATGCCCCCCCCGGACTGAGCCCTGGTTTGAGGCTTTGACCGGGGGGACCTACTGGAACTTAACGGAGTCTGGGCGGTCTATACTGTCCGGGCCCACAATGAATCGTTTATTCTTATTTGTGATGACAATAATAATTTTTTCTCTTTCTTCCCTCTCTCTCTCTTTATCTTTCCTTTTTCTTCTCCTTCCTACCCTCCCCCCCCCCTGGCTTGTCGCGGGTCTGGGACGGTCATCTGGTCGTACCTCACCTATGGATCTCCTCGCTCTCTGGACCTCGTAGGGGTTTCTCAGCTGGATAAGCTAAGTAAACACGTGCACACACACACCAAGGACCATGGTTAGACTCATGTCGTTTAATGTTCATGGGCTAAACTCAAATAAAAAAAGACATCTTGCATTGAGAGAACTTAGGCGATCAGGGGCAGACATAGCTTTACTACAGGAAACACATTTTAATAAGGGGGATGCCTTCACCTTCGCATCCAGACAATATCCTCAAGTCTTCCAAGCATTTAACTCCCGCAAGCGTGCAGGTGTGGCAATCCTATTTAAGCACGGTTCCCCGTTCAAATGCTTAGAGTCCTTTATTGACCCAAGGGGACACCATATAATTTTACGAGGCCAGTGGCAAACGAAGGCGGTAACTATTTGCAATATTTACGCTCCTAACACGCACCAGATACACTTCCTATCTAAGATCTTTTCGCGTTTATTTAAGTCCCCCAATGAATGTTTGATCGTCGGTGGCGATTTTAATCTGGCTCATGCAGTAGGTCTGGATCGCCACGTGATCAACCCCACAGCCCCCCAGACCCGAGCCGCCCGTGATTCCAAACTATTTCGACAATTAACTAGACACCATGCTTTATTTGATGCATGGCGAGCACTACACCCAGGAGATAGACAATATACATTTTTTTCGGCCCCTCACCGTATGCACTCCCGCTTAGACTATTTCTTTGTTAACAACGCCGCCCTACATGTCACAAAGACAGCTCAGATCCTTCCCATCTCTTGGTCAGATCATGCCCCAGTTGTTCTATCACTAGAGATGGGAACCACTACCCGTAAACCTAGTAACTGGCAGTTAAATAACTTCCTCCTTCAACATATCCCGTCTAGGTCGGAACTAGAGACGACTTTGAAAAACTACTTCTTAGACAATAATACTCCCGATGTCTCCCTTACAACTCTTTGGGAGGCCCACAAAGCAGTTCTTAGGGGACGGTGTATTGCGATCTCTTCGGCCATGAAGAAAAATGTGATAGCTTCTAAGCTTCAGACTGAAAGAGAACTCAAAGCCCTAGAACTTCGCTTACAGACTTCACCATCCATAACTCTCCTTAAAAAAGTGGTTTGTCTCAGAGACACCCTTCGAGATCTGGCACTAGGCCAGGTAGAGAAGGCACTTCTGCGACTAAAGCAAACCTATTACGATAAAGGCAATAAAGCCCACTCCCTTCTAGCGCGCAAACTGTCTGAGCGCTCCCATATGTCCACCCCCCACCAAATTAAAGATAGGAAGGGGGCTCTTTTAACACACCCTCAAGACATAGCCCAGGTCTTTGGGGAATTTTACACAACCCTATATAACAATCCTGAGATCCCTCATGATCCACTTTCCCCTGACTTACATGACCGAATGTGACACTATCTGGAGGAAAGTGGACTTCCCAGACTCCAGGGTGCGGACCTCGTGTCACTTAATGCTCCAATTACAGAGGAAGAACTAACGGCCACTATAAAAACTTTGCCTACACACAAATCTCCTGGACCGGACGGTCTCCCCTATGAGTACTACAAGGCATTCCTCCCGATTCTCCTACCCTACATGTGTAAGATGTTTAACGCCTTTTTTCAGAAAACTACTATCCCCGCGGACATGCAGAGGTCATTCCTCACGTTGGTCCCCAAGCCTGACAAGGACCCCTCAGTATGTGCCAGTTACAGGCCAATCGCACTTCTAAACTCTGATTTAAACATTTTTACTAAACTTCTCTCAATGCGATTGAATCTGATACTTCCTTCCTTAATACATAAGGATCAGGTGGGCTTTGTCCCCCTGCGCCAGGCAGGGGATAACACGAGACGAATTATTGACCTGATAGATGTGGCGAATAGGGAGGGACTAGAGATGCTGGTTCTTGGTTTGGACGCAGAAAAGGCTTTTGATCGCCTTGGCTGGCCTTTCCTGTTCGCCACGTTGCGCTGCATGGGATTCCGTGGCCCTTTTCTGCAGGCTATTAGACATTTGTACACTAATCCCTCATCCCAAGTTAAGACCCCCTTTGCCTTATCGTCGACTTTTCCGATTGCGAATGGAACTCACCAGGGGTGTCCGCTATCACCGCTATTATTTGCGTTGTGTGTAGAGCCCCTGGCGGCGACCATTCGGAAAAACATGAACATACATGGGATTCCGGTGAGAGGTAGGGAATTTAAGTTGGCATTGTTTGCTGACGATATCATACTTACCCTGACTCAGCCTAGGATCTCACTTCCCAACCTACACGCAGAACTTGACCTGTACAGATCTCTGTCGGGCTATAAAATAAATGCAGCTAAATCTGAAGCTTTACCTATTAACATCCCGACACAGGAGATCCACCATCTACAACAATGCTTCCCTTATCACTGGAATGCGTTATCCCTAAAATACTTGGGAGTCCAGATTACTCCCTCTTACCCTACCCTATATAGAGCCAACTACCCCCCTTTTCAAAAATATAAGAGACCTCCTAAGAAAATGGAAGGCTCATCATATCTCCCTTTTAGGGAGGGTAGCTTTGATTAAAATGGTTATTCTGCCAAAGCTGCTCTACCTATTCCAAACACTTCCCATTCCAGTTCCAACGGTGGAGCTGCGGAAACTACAGGCGGATATGATACGCTACGTTTGAAATTATAGGAGACATAGAATATCACAATCGGTCTTGACGGCATCGCGAACAGACGGCGGGTTGTCCTTCCCTGACATAACCAAATATTATCAAGCTGCCCAGTTGCGAGCCCTGGCTTCCTGGTTCACCCAGCGCTCTTATAACAAGTGGACAGAAATTGAAAAACTATGGATGGCACCAGTCCACCCGAATAGTATGCTATGGAATGCGATGGTGAAGGTAGACCCCGCTCAGCTCCTGGGCCCCATGCTTCACCTTAATATGCTCTGGCATAGATTGTCACGAGCTTACAAATTATGCTCAGAGAAATCACCCCTTACATCTTTCCTTTACAACCCCAGACTGCCTGCAGGTCTTACACACCAGATGTCCTCCCCGTGGGCGACGAGAGATCTGTTCCACTTTGGTCATTTAGTCGACCCATGCACATGTAGGCTACTTTCCTTTGCAGAACTTCAAAAAAAATTTGGCCTCCCACGGCAGGTATTCTATGGATACCTGCAGATTAGACACTATGCTCAATCCATTGCCCCGGATCTACAATTCTCAACTCCAATTACATTTGAGGGCTTGATATTGGAAGACGTGGGCTAATTTCCGATATATACCAAATATTAAATTCCTATAGCTTCCTGGACCAGGGCAAGCACGCATACATGCTCCGCTGGGAGAAGTATTTAGGCGAAGAGATACCAGAAAACACATGGCAGGTGATCTGGTCCCAGGCAGCCAAGAGTTCACTTTGTACTCTGTATAAGGAGAACGCGTATAAAATTATTTTTTTCTGGTACATGACGCCTGATGTTCTCCGAGCCATTTACCCTTCCAGTTCGGATAGATGTTGGCGATGCCACAAAGATAGAGGGACCCTATATCATATCTACTGGTCATGCCCTAAAATAGTTCCGTTCTGGACGGAGACTCAATTACTACTGAATCGCTTACTGGGGGTGAAAGTACCTAGGACTCCGAAACTATTTCTTCTTGGGGTGTCTGGATTGAGTATACCCCGACACTCCAGGAAACTGCTAGGCCATGTACTTACGGCGGCGAGGTGCCTGGTCGCCCTGCACTGGAAAAAACAGACCCCACCCACTCAAACAGATCTCTACACCAGAATAAAGGATATAGAACTTATGGAAAAAATGACAGCTCGATTGCAGGATAGATTGGAGATGCATGACAAGGTCTGGGAGGACTGGCACAAGCGAGAGGACCCACCCTAGGCTAGCGACTGAGCCTCCCCCCCCTCCCCCCTTCCTCCATTCTACTCCTTCTTTTCTCTTTCTCTTTACTGTCCTTCTCCTTAATGTTAGACTACGTCCAGATTAAAATAGATACATGTGGGTTGACGAATTTTGAAGATATGGAATTTGCTACATTACTATTCTATTTGGATGAATATATCCTACTGCCTACTGATTACCAGTTTGAATATCCGCCAGATGTATTTTGTATTCTGCGAATTACAAATCTTTTGTATCTATATATATTTGTGTCTAATAAAAACTGTTATTTGAAAATAAATAAATAAATAAATAAATAAACCACCTGCGGGGTATCCATTGCGGAGAATTGTGCATAATGTACAAAAGTTGGGGTCCCCAGACCATTTTAATTAAATTTATTCTACCAATTACTGATAATGGGAGTTTACACCAAGTATTGCATGCCATTTGAAGTCTTTTAAAAAGGGGTAGTAAGTTATCCTCTAAATATTTGTTTGGGTCAACCAATACTTGCACTCCTAAGTATTTAAATGAGGAGACTACTTTGAGAGGTTCGGCGTTGGCCGGTAAGGTGATCATTGGCTCGTCCACCGGAAGAATGATGGATTTACTCCAATTAATGGAGAATCCTGATAAGGAACCAAAATGCTGTATTATCTGCATCACGTTCGTGAGTGAAGCCTCCACGTCCCCCAGGTAGAGTAAAGTATCGTCCGCGTAAAGGGAGATCTTATCGGACACTGGTCCTCTGATGAAACCCACAATAGACTGTGAGGATCTTACCACAGCTGCCAGTGGCTCAAGGGCTAACGCGAACAGCAGGGGCGAAAGTGGACACCCCTGTCTCGTACCCCTGAAAAGGGGGAATGAATCTGAAAGATCACCATTTACACGGATTCTAGCCGTGGGGGCTGAATACAGCAGTTTAACCCATTGAATGAAGTTATCTCCTAAGCCAAAGCGCTTCAAAATTTCCCATAAATAAGGCCGTTCAACACTATCGAAGGCTTTAGCGGCATCTAATGATAGTATTGCTCTTCTGCCTGGGTTATCAACAGGGATCTGAAGGTTGAGAAAAAGTCGTCTGATGTGAAGGGCTGTAGATCTCGATGGGATAAACCCGGATTGGTCTCTATGGACCACCTTATGGATGACTTTAGCTAATCTTGTCGCCAGCACCCTTGCTAGAAGTTTTACATCTGTTGTTAATAATGATATGGGTCTATAAGAGTCTGGGAGATGGGCCTCTTTACCAGGTTTAAGGAGAAGGACAATAATTGCTTCATTCATAGATTGGGGTAAACTTCCTATTTTTTTGGCAGCTTCAAATACTTCCTTCAAATGTAATAATAATGTTTCAGAGTAGCGCTTGTATACCTCCACTGGCAAGCCATCTGAACTTGCCAGGAGAGGACAGCACCAATGCCTCCAACAATTCCTCAGCCTTAAGAGGAGCGTTCAACTGTTCTACATCCTGAGTCGGAAGCTGTGGTAGTTGGCATTGATCTAGAAAAGAATTAATTTCTGTCAGGGTGGGCTTGACCTTAGAGGAGTACACATCAGCATAGAAATCCCTGAACGTGGACAATATATCTGCATGGGAGGAAACCAAAGTACCTGAGGAGTTAGTCATAGCTTCTATATGAGATGAACCTTTTTGTGAATGTATCATCATAGCAAGCATATGGCCTGTGGTTTCTCCCTCCTCAAAATATTTCTGTTGAAGAAAAAACCTTTTCTTTTCCGCTGTAGTTAACACCAGATGCTTGGCCATGTGTTGAGCCTCAAGAAAAGTTTTCTCGGTGTTTTCCGAAGGGGATTCAATAAAAGCTGATTCAGTCCTCTTAACCTTGTTCAAAACAGTCTGCTCCCAGATCTTGGTCTCGGTCTTAATGGCATTAATAGATTTAATAAATTGACCTCTTAAGAATGCTTTTAATGTGTCCCAGAAAATGCCAGGGCAAGATGTAGGTTTGTTAAACCGAATAAAAGATTGTAAATTGTCATAAATAGGGTCAGGAGTAGGAAATAATGACAACCAGAACGGGTTGAGTTTCCAGCAACTCTTCTTGGAGATACCAGATGTAAGGATCTCTATGCATAAGGGAGAGTGATCAGAAACAGTTCTTGCTTCATATTTTGTGGAGGTTACTAATGGTAGCATCACATCATTGCCTAGACCGAGATCAATTCTGGAGAAACCCCTGTGTGTGGCAGAAAAACATGAGTAACATTTTACTTGTATGTGGCTCATCCTCCAAACATCCCTCAAATCCAACTCCACAACGAGGCGAGCGAAGGAAGTCTGTCCTCCACTCATCCCACCCGAAGGGGTTTTTGTGGACATCTTATCTAAATCAGCATCCAAATAATTATTAAAATCTCCAACAACAAGTGTTGGAATCCCTGGGTGTTGTGACAGAAAGGAGGCTAATGTCTTGACGACCTCACCTCTACCGAAAAAGGGGGTGGTATATATATATTTCCAATAATGCATTGTAATCCATCTAATGAGCATACTAGAAAAACATATCGACCATAAGGGTCAACAAGTGTATGGGTAAAGCTGACATTTTTACCTATCAGGATGCTGACACCTCTAGCATAGGAAGAGAAGACAGAGTGGAACTGAACACTAAATAATTTGGTAGAGAATGGGGATTCCTGACTAGATGGGATATGCATCTCCTGAAGACACACTACTGAGGATCCCATACGTTGAAGCATATGAAGTACCGCTAGACGTTTCACTCTGTCTCCCAGACCTCTAACATTCCAGCTAGTAAGTACTATCTGTTTAGCCATAAAACATTAAAGCATATGTAAATGAGGCAAAGTTGTAAAAGGCATAGTGAGTGTACTTAAGATAACCACAATTATATTGTCTAGCAAGACGGTAAACATTAGGCAGTCTTTGGTATAAAAAATTAGATCTGTAAGAGAGCAGGTTAGGCAGTACCAGGATCAATGGATCAACTGAGTCCCAAAAAACAGAGAACAATAAAAAACAAAAAGAAAACAGAAACTGTAATGTCCACGAAGGACCCGCAACTGGGGGGCCAAAATTCAGTAGCCGGCTTTGAAGAGCCAATAGGCAACAGGCCTTGTTTTGCGTGCATGAACGTAAATACAACTGACAATCTTTGCGAGCGATAACCTCCGCCTTGAAAGGGAAATTGCCATCTTGTGACCAGACCTGTTATATGCAAATAATAGTCACACCATTATTACATGAGTAAGAAAGAAAGGGGGAAAAACGTTGATATTCAGGTATTTCTGCGCCGTCTGCCCAAATCTTCTCACAAGGATCTTTCCTCTCTATCCAACCACTGCATTACCATTGCAGGTTTCTCAAAAAAATGTATCTCATCTCTGGCCACAACACGAAGACGGGCCGGATAGAGCATGGAGTATTGTAATTCCAGAGAGCGGAGTCTCTTTTTAATATCATTAAACTGGGCCAGCTGCTTTTGTACTTCAGCCGAAAAATCTGGGAACAGTGATATTTTTGAATTATCAATCACCAGGGCATCACCCAAGGTACGTGCTTTTGACAAAATTATGTCTCTGTCTCTATAATGGAGCATTTTAAAGAGAAAAGCTCTAGGAGGATTGCCCGGAGGCAAGGACCTAGACGGGACCCGGTGCGCCCGCTCCACTGCAAA
The DNA here is from genome assembly GCF_042186555.1 of Aquarana catesbeiana. Classification (NCBI taxonomy): domain Eukaryota; kingdom Metazoa; phylum Chordata; class Amphibia; order Anura; family Ranidae; genus Aquarana; species Aquarana catesbeiana. The sequence continues at coordinate 185,754,513 of NC_133330.1, read as the reverse complement.
CACAGGGGAGAATGAGTCTTTCCCAAACTTTTCCAATAGCCACTTTTCAATAAAATCGACCGGATTCCTTCCCTCCATTTTTTCAGGGATGCCAACAGCTCTGACGTTGTTCCTACGAAGCCTATTTTCGAAATCATCGAGTTTTGCAGCATGTTTAGCCACCATTAACTGCTGAGCATGTGTGTCTCTTTGCATGGGGGCCCATTCATCCTCTATGGTGCTAATACGCCCCTCAATGCTAGAAGTCCGATCCCTTAATTTCTGCATACCCTGACGCATGAAAGACATCTCAGCTTTCATCCCTTTAACTTCCGATGAAAGTGCAGTGAAAAGATATCCCTCAGTGTGGGTTCCTGTTCGGGCGAGCCTGAGGATTGGGCCTTATGTGGTCTTTGGGGCATAGGTAAAGTACTCACTGTATCCCAGGGCAGCAAAGCAGCGTGCGGGTCTTCCAGGGGAACAGTGTCATCTGCCTCCGACTGCAAGCCGCTGCGACTCTCCGCTTCATTGCCATTCGACTCTGGTAAGTCCCACACATCAGTCTGTGGGAAAAGCCTCTGCATGGCCTCCCTGTGTTTCGCTGTGGCCGACTTTAATGCAGCGCCCCCATCTTGGGCCTCGTGGTCCGGAGCAGAGCGGGCCACGGAGCCGCGTCTAGGTTGTTTTGAAGCCATGATAGAGTATCGCCGTGGCCAGGTGAGTGTAGCAGGTGTTCTGGGGGGAATCTGGTGCCAAGTTCGGGCAGTCAGCGATGATTTGCAGGATTTTAAAGCGGATTTTCAGCGGAGCTCACAAGACGTGCGACTGACTACATCCGCTGCCAAGTCACGCCCCGATTAGATTGATTTAATTGAGGAACTTCTCTTCCTGACTTGACTGAGGGTGTTACTTCCGGTCTGGCTGCCTATTGGTAGATGCCCATGCAGCATCCGCCCCTCCTCCAGGTTTTGGTGCCAAATTTGGAGAGGGGGAGGGTATTTAAACACTCTGGTGGTGGTTCAATAGAGATCCAGCCTGAGAGGAGGAGGATGTCATTTTTCTCATTTACCAGTTGATCCAGGTATTTCTTACTACTTTGAGGATATTATAGATTAACTTCTGAGGAAACCCCTGCTTTTATTTTGGGCCCCCTGACTGAATTACTGCTGTTGTTTCTAGGCTTTGTCGTTTGCCCCCCCCCCTTTTTTGGGGTTCTGCCTTGGAAGGAACACGAACTTAAGCAGCTTGTTTAACCTGGACTCCTTGGTTCCAAGTCAGTCCTTTATTACAGGTACAGATTCTATATTTTTATACTATATATATTTTTTATTTATTTTTTTTTTTTTTTAAATAAGAAAAAGAAAAACCAATAAAGAGATAAAAGATAAATATAGCAACAATAAAGAATTAAAAGATACAAATTAAAGATCACTGCATTCCTTTCTCCACTCACATTTCAGGACCTCTTCCATCAGTTAAAAACACGATTTTATCTACCCTCTGTGGTCATCAATCCTCCGGCTGGAGTTGCTTCTTGATCTAAATAGCTTAACTACTTGAGTTTCCATTCAATTCGCTATCCCAATTTTTTACAAGACCTGCATATAGGTAAACAGATCCCATATTTGGCTTAATTGTCGTATTGGCAGTTTGGATGCGTGGTACTATATTTTTTTGCCTTGTATTGATAGTGTTTTGTCTTTGTCTTCTTTGTGTATTTTGTAACTTACTGTATTGTTCTCTTAGTGCCTGATAGATACTACTCTCCTGAAGAAGCCACGATGTGTGGTGAAACATGTTGAGAAATCAATCCTTCAGTTGCACTATTTAAAGATTGTTCCAGTACATTGCATGTAAACTCTTTTTACAACCATGTTTTTATTAATTTTTCAAAATAAGATGTGAAAATTTTATATAAAAAATCTTGTGTCACCCTTGTTTGCACCTTTAAAATCCCAATTTTCCCTTTATTGCATGTTGTATAATGTAGGGATGTGGTGCCTATACTCATTTTGAATGTGAGGAAAGTATTTACCTTTTTCCTCTGTATGTGGGACATTAATCGACAGGTGTGTCCAAGCCCAGTGAAGCCTGAAGCACAGTGCCAGAAGCCAGAGGGAAACTTCTGAGGGCTTTGGTGAAGGAGCCAGCCAGGTGCCCATCTACGGTAGCTGGCTCAAAACCAATGACATAAAGAGACAGCAGCAAAAGTCCAACCCCCCCCATTGTTGCTTCCAAGCAACCCAATGTCCCGTTTCTTTTGACAAATGCTGCCTGGTGTCGGAGAGTCAATGCACACCAGACTCCCAGAACTTAGTGCAGACTTAAGCCCGATCAGAACCTCTCAGAGAGGAGCACGGATACAAGCCACCGGACAGGCCAGGGCCACCACTTCCTCCATGCTCCCTGACAAGCTGGACCTTCTCCTGTTGTTCCCATCCAAGTAAAGGGAGTCTACACCAAGGCACTTCTGGATACTGGAGCTTAAGTGACCCTTCTCTACAGAGACTTCTATGACAGGCACCTCAAGCACCTGCCTTTGCAGAAGTTGGAAGAGCTGCAGATATGGGGCATTGTGACTCAGAACTTCCCCTATGATGGCTATCTACCGGTCAAGCTGACCTTCGATCCCTCCATGGCTGGGAAAGCCGAGACTTTTGAAACTCAGGCAGTGGTCTGTCCTTGCCCACTAGGGGCCAGTAAGAGTTCTCTCATCATAGGGACTAATACTGATCTTGTCAGAAGGCTGTTGACACCTCTTGTTCTGGAGCCGGGCACTTCAGCTACAAGTGTGCACCCCATGCTAAGACAAGCCTGCCAGCACCTGGTACAAAAACAGAAGGGAAAGATCTGACACTTGGTGGATCAGTGTGAGAAGGTGTTACAGCCTGGTAAAGTGGCCTATTTACGAGCATCTGTCAAGCTAAATTGGAAGCAAGCAGGCCCTTTCATTGTCCTTGAATCATATGGACAGAGAGAAGACTTGGGAGTGGAGATAATTCCCGAGGTGGTTTCAACCAAAGGGTTGCAAAGAAGTCACGGAAGATCTTGGTTAGTGTCTGCAACATAACAGCCTTGCCAGTGAAGATGCCGGCTCAGATGTTGCTAAGACAAGTGAATCTGTCCACCCCAGTCCCGCCGTCTGATTTGGTGGGGGGAGCAAAGGATGGGATCTCTGTGGACGAGCTCTATCCGAAGAATACTCCCCTTTTGCCTGAATGGAAAGAAAGGGCCAAGACTCAGCTCCTGAGATGGCAGGTTGCATTCTCCAAGAGTGAGTTTGATGTGGGGTGTGCAAAAAGTGCCCAATACCTGATCCATCTCTTCAAGTGCATAAGTCGTTCAGGGAAAGAGTTTGATGGATTCCTTTAGGGGACTTGGAGGATCTGCATGAACAACTGGCAGAGTTGAAGAGGGCAGGTATCATCCAAGAGTCCCAGAGTCTATACGCTTCCCCAATAGTGGTGGTACAGAAGAAGAATGGGTCACTGAGGCTGGGTATTGACACTGAACCGAAGGACCATTCCCGATCAATATATCACCCCAAGGATAGAAGATGCCTTGCAGAGCCTGTCAGGAGCGAAGTGGTTCAGCATGCTGGATTTGAAGAGTGAGTATTACCAAATCCCCATGCACCCTGAGGATCGGGAGAAGACCATTTTCATTACCCCGGAGGAGATCTTTTGATTTGACCTTATGCATCAAGGCCTGTCTGGTGCCCCAGCCACCTTCAAAGGCTAATGGAGAAGACCGTGGGTGACAGGAAACTGATCGAGGTGTTGGTGTACTTAGACAACATCAGCGTTTTCAGCAAGAACCTGGAAGAGCACAAAGAGTTTCTGCAGAAGGTCCTGAAGAGACTCCATGATGAGGGGGTTGAAGCTGTCTTTGGAAAAGTGCCAGTTTTATCATCCCTCAGTCAACTACCTTCGTCACATTGTGTCTGCTGATGAAGTGGTCACTGACCTCCAGAAGCTGGAAGCTGTCACCTCCTGGCTGAGGCCTACCAACGTAACTGAGCTTAGGTCATTTCTGGGATTCTGCTCCTATTACAGAAGATCTGTCAAGGGATTCGCTAAGACGCTGACCCTGATCTGACGAAGCCTGTCAGACCAGCTGGAGGGCCCAGAAAACCCAGAGAGTCCATTCAAGAACAATGGACTCCGAAGCGTGAAGAGGTTTTAGGCAGCTGAAGTGATGCCTAACAACCGCTCCAGTCATGGCCTATGCAGATCCAACCAAGCCATACGAGCTACACTTTGACGCCAGTCGAGATGGGTTAGGTGGGGTGCTATATCAAGAGCATGACTGCCATCTATGACCTGTTGCCTACGTGAGTCGGAACTTGGCCCCCGCCTAGAAGAACTATCCCATGCACAAACTTGAGTTCCTGGCCTTGAAGTGGGCGGTGGTGGATAAGCTGAGGGATTACCTGTATGGAGTGGAGTTCATGATCAAGACTGACAACAATGCTCTCACCTACATCCTCACTACCACCAAGTTGGACGCCACGGGTCACAGATGGTTGGCTGCTCTATCAGGGTTTATTTTCAGCCTGAAGCATCGACGGGGGTCAGCAAACAAGAAGGGGATGCTTTGTCAATAAGGCCCCATTGTTCCAGAGACCCTCCAGAAGAATAGGCCCAGCTGACACCTGAAGGGTACGAGCCTTATGTCAAGAAGCAGAACATCAACCTGGAGTAGGATCCAGGACCGAAGAGGTTGGAGTGTCAGCCGCTGGTGTCCCCAGATGTTTTTGCAATGTCTCCCAAGTTGGGGATGAAGGTCTGCCCAAGCTGTCAAAGACCTGTAAAGGGACCAGTTGGAGGACCCTCCCTGTAGCTTGGCATTGAAGGCCTTGGAGAGCCAACACCCTGACTTGCTCCTCACTGACTCCCCAAAGGAAACCCATCTGCTGCACTGAGAGTGGGATCGGTTTCAGGTGCACAGAGTGTTGGTCTACCGAAGGGGCCCCTCTGACGATTCTGAAGAAAAATGGCAGCTATTCCTACCTGAAAGACATACGGAGACAGTATTAACTGCCCTACTATCAGGAACCATGAATCAGACCGAGACAGAAGTATAGTTAGATCACACTTGTTTACCTTATTGTTATTATCATTATTATTATTAATATTAAACAGAGTAAGCGTATTCAAAACAAGCCAGAGTTCAGTAAACGGATCAGGTAGTCAGCCAAGCATATGTCGGAGAGCCAGAGATAAATGTAGTAGTACAGCAAGCAGGATCAGGAGCCAGAAGGAATGTCAGACTAGCAAGTCTTCAACAGGAACGTGGGAGAAAGACTCTGTGATGTTAACAAAGGCGAAGGCGATCAAGTGAGCTGGACGACTTTAAGTAGGCAGGACTGATGAACAGAATCAACAACAGCTGGGTAACTGTGGAGAGAAATGGGAGCCGGCAATTAGCCGACAGCTGAGCGGCCAGCTTAGAGAAGGAAGGGCTGAGCCCAGCCCTAACATCTACATGATAACCATGGCCACCTAGGGCCCAAGAGGACTTTTCTCCTGGTGAGGAACCGGTTCTACTGGCCCTGCATGCAGGCTGAAGTTGAGGACTATTGCCACTCCTGAATCAGATGTATCCAAAGGAAGACTTTGCCTCACAGAGTTGCACCAATGGACCATCTTCAGAGTCAGGGACCCATGGAGCTGGTGTTCATTGACATTCTGTGCTTGGAGCCTGATCTGAGCGGGCAGGGAAATGTCCTGGTAGTGACTGACCATTTCACTCAATATGCCCAGGCGTTTTCCACGAGGGACCAAGAAGCATCCATGGTGGCCAAGATCTTCGCGGAGAAATTCTTTGTGCACTATGGTCTGTCCCAACGCATCCACTCGGATCAAGGGAGAGATTTCAAGAGTAGTCTCATCAAAAGACTTTTAGACCTGTTGGGCATCAGGAAGTCTAAAACCACCCTGTATCATCCTCAAGGAGATCCTCAACCAGAGACATTCAACTGAACCCTCCTGGATATGCTTGGAACTCTAAATTCAGAACAAAAGCAGCACTGGAGCAAGCATATAGTGGCTATTGTGCATGCTTATAACAGCACCGCCAATGATGCCACAGGTTACTCTCCCTATAGTTTGATGTTCGGGCCGTAGGCCCGGCTGCCAGTAAACTTGGCCTTTGGCACATCCCTCGACCATACCTCAGCAACTTCCCACAGAGGGTATGTGGATCGCCTGCAGAGATGTCTGAAAACCGCCTATGATAAGGATCAAGCTGCCTCATATGCCCGAGGACAGAGAAACAAAATAAACTTTGATCTCAGGGTACGAGTGCAGGAACTACAGCTGGATGACAAGGTACTGCTGAGAAACCTGGGTGTCCCTGGAAAGCACAAGTTGGCTAACCTCTGGAAGTTGCAGCCCTATGTCATTTGCAAGCATCTGCCAGGACACCCAGTATATCAAATCCGGCCAGAGGGAAGCACAGGCCCGCTGAAGACTTGGCATCACAATCATCTGTTGCCTCTGTCAGAAGCAGTTCATGTGCCACCACAGCCAGATTTACAGTCCACACCCACGGCCTCTCAAAGATCCCGGCCAGTGACTAGATCTCACTCTGTACCCCTTGCTGAAGATGAAAACAGCGAGTATGAAGAGAAAGATTGTCTGTGGCCATCTCAAATACCAGGGCCTGCCACCCCCCCTTTCTTCTCCTCCCAAGGTGACTGAGGTGACTCTCAGCCCAGAGGCTCCTGAGTTTGTACCTCACAGTCAACCTTTTGAAGAGTTGGAAGAGCCTCAATCTTCCCTGCTGACAACAGACCCCTAAGACTTTACATCCTTCATTGAGGAAGCTGAAGCTGATATGCAGGAAGAAGAAGAGACCAGTGTGCCTGTAACCCCAGAACCTAAAGAACAGCGAGAGCGAAGGGTTATTCACCCGCCCAAAAGACTAACATATGATACTTTGGGTGAAAGCTCTGAGGAGGTCGTTCTCATTGCAAAAAGGACTCTTGAAGTAACTGACCCTTCCACCGCAGATTTGGTGGTGGACAATCCCAACTCACTGTCAGGGCTGGGCTCAGCCCTTCCTTCTCTGAGCTGGCCGCTCAACTGTCGGATAATTGCCAGCTCCTATCTCTCCACAGTTACTCAGCTGTTGATAATATCCTGCTTGTCAGTCCTGCCTACTTAAGCCGTCCAGTCCAGAGGATCTCTGCCTTCGCCTTGGTCAACATCACAGAAGCAATCTCCTGCGATCCTGTTCAATACTTGCTTTGCTGACATCCCTTCTGGCTCCAAATCCTGCTTGCTGTTCCACTGCATTGATCCCTGACTTCTGGCTTGGCTGACTATCTGTTCCGGTTGCAAAACTTTGGCTATGTTTTGACTACGTTTGTTCTTTTTACTTTTGTTATTAAACAAGTGTGATTTAACTGTACTTCTGTCTCGGCCAGATTTGTTGGTTTCTGACACTCACCCCCTGGCACATCTAGCTGGGCCATTCCAGTTAAGGTGGCCTGCAGGCAGGACAACCTCCCCTCCTATGCTAATTGGTGGGATGTTCCTCTGCCAGGGTTTTATGCAGATGTAAATTGTATGGTTTCCTGTGCACACTAACCTGTTTTTTTTTCTGTGTGTATATCAAAAGTATGTAACAGGTCATAGACTCTTTACCTCCTTTGGCGGACCAAAGGTTCTTTGGTGGGGGGAGTGTGTAGCGGGGGCTATTCTATCACCCATGGTCCCGCACCTCCCGCCATTCCTGCCAGCAACCGCCTGACTGAATAGACACTGATACAGACACTCACTGAGGGAGAGCACACCTGTCAGTCCCTGGGGGGATTTTTCCCCTCCCTCTCCTCTTCCTGTGTCCCTATTGGCAGGGAGAGGAGGCCAATCAAGCAACAGCAGAGGATCATGGGACTTAAAGTCTCATCACAATACAGCCCCATTGATTTATACAGGGGGTGGAACTACCAAGCCCAGCCTGCTTTGCAAGAAGGGGGGGCTAGCTAAAGACTTAAGCTTGTTGGTCTGAGGAGAGATCACCATGAGGCAGGGAGGTGAACGGAGGTGTGAGGAGAGACTACAGGCACCCGCTGAAGAACCATGCAAAGAAGGTTCCATAGACCTTCCAGAGATGGTTGAAGATGGATGTACCTTCTGTACATCCTAATATCTCTCTTTTTTTTTTACTATTTGCTATAATAAATATTCAAAAAGAAAATGTGAAAAAACTATTTTTTTTATCAGTTTAGGCCGATATGTATTCTTTTACATATTTTTGGCAAAAAAATCTCAGTAAGCGTATATTGATTGGTTTGCGCAAAAGTTATAGCGTCTACAAAATAGGGAGTAGATTTATGGCATTTTTATTGTTATTATTTTTTTTTACTGGTAATGGTTAACACTAGGAGGAGATCAAGGGGTTAAATGTGTTCCCTCCTGTGTGATTCTAGCTAGGGGGATGGGACTGACTGGAGGAGGAGACATATTGCTGTTTCTAATCATTAGGAACAGCAGATCTGTCTCTCCTCCCCTGTCAGAACGAAGGATTTGTGTGTTTACATTGACAGATCCTCATTCTGGCTTTTGTGGCCGCAATCACGGGGAGCCGGCGGACATTGCGGCCGCTGGCCATGTGCATCGGGTCCCCTGCTGTGCAGCGAGCGCACGTGCATGCCCGTGCTATCGCCCTTAAAGGTTCTGATGTACACCTACAGTCATTTGCGGAACAAACCCACTTGCCAAAGTATCAACAAGTGGTTAAGGCAAAAACATTTAAATGCAGGAAAAAGTGATCTGGGAAGCATAAAATTGGTTTATATCCATTTCACATCTCAGACATTTTAGAAAAAGTAAATTCAGAGTGTCATTGTGAATGAGGTTATTTGTGCTTGTCAAAACAATAACAAGACACCTTTTATTAACCTCTTGCTTACCGAGCACTTAAACCTCCCTCCTGCCCAGACCAATTTTCAGCTTTCAGCGCTGTCACCACTTTGAATGACAATTGTGCAGAGATGGAAATGGAGCTTTCTTTTGCTAAACAAATGAAAAAATCCAGAAATTTTTGAAAAAAAAAAACATGTTTCATAGTTGGGCTGATGGGCTGCACTAATGGGCACTGATGGGCACTGGTGGGCTGCACTGATGGGCACTGATAAGGCGGCACTGATGGGCCCTGATGGGTGGCACTGGTGGGTGTCACTGATGGGCACTGGTAGGTGGCACTGATGGGCACTGGTAGGTGGTATTGATATGCAGCACTGGTGATGACGCACTGATTGGTGATTTATAGGTGGCACTGTGGGCACTGATAGGTGGCACTGTGGGCACTGATGGGTGACACTGTGGGCACTCGTAGGTGGCACTGGTGGGCACTGGTAGGTGAGGCTGGTGGGCACAGAAGCCTCTCCACAATCGGGACCGATGTCCCTCTCACAACCGCTGGTGATCGGCTTTTTTTTTCTCCTCACGCTGGCAGTGTGAGGAGAAAAAATAGCTGATTACCTGCTCTGTTTACATCACATGATCAGCTGTCATGAAACAAGCTCCACACTTTTTTACTATGTTAAGTTTCCTATTTTATTACTTATATTATATTACTTTTTAATTTTCACACCAACCATAATTTTTGTGTAAATGTTTTTTATCATGCAAATTTATATGAATAATAGGTAACACTGAACAGTTTTTGACCAGTCATTTAACCACCTCATAACAAAGACAAAATACATTTTTAATAAAGTTTTCATTCTCCTCTGACTGTCCTATGAAGCTGCAATACTCCCGGCCCTCTGTCTGGACAGTCCTGATTGGCCTTGTGCTGATCACATGCACCCTCCCAAAAAAAAACTGAAAACAACTCTCTAGCAACATACACCAAACTGAGCATGGGCAGAGTGCTTCCTAGGGCTCTGTTCTATCAGCAGCTGGATTGGGGACAGTAACAGAAGTGGAGGATCAGAGAAGATGGGATCAAACAGCTTTTTTACACAATGCTTTACTGAACAGGAAAAAAAATGCACATACAACTGTAGAATACACAGTACAACACAAAATATGCCTACAACATGCACAAGCTAATTATCCTTTCTAGAAAAAAATAAATAAGCATGTACAATATGTAAGCAATAAGTAAACTAAATGGTTGCTCAGCTTGAGCTTTCAGTTGATGAAACATCTTCATGGTCCTTTGCTCAGAGTCCAATAACTTTCTCCAAAGTCCTCCAGTTTCTAGCAGCCATGTCTTGCCTCTTTGTCTTCCAAAAAACAACTCTCATTTGTGTGACCACATGCTTCATTCAAAATATAAGCTCCACCCCCCAACGTCCTGTATATCATATCCTGTCCTCTGCTTAGCTCCTTAACCGGCACATAGTCTTCGAATTCAACTCCATATTAGTGCTATAAAATAACTACAAATAGCCATGGCAACACATACCACCTCTTGATTTTATAGCATACTATAGGAGAAATTTGAAACTTCAACAGCTCTTAAAGCCTTTGTACAGGAAAGGGCAAAATTAACCCTCCGTATTGTAAATGGGAGGAAAAAAATTCTCTGTGTTCTGGGCGATGAAACTTTTTTTTTTGTCCCTGGAAGTTGCAACATTCCTTTGAGCCGGGTAAGCAATGTCCTTGGAAGTCTGTGGAAAGAAAGTCCCAGATGATTAAGTCTCTTGTCATCTTGGTCATAAGGAAATGCTCAGATGAAAGTCCACTCTAATTCAGCCACCATTAGGAGATCATCCGCATCTTCCTCAAGCTCTCATCTGATCTTTTGGTCTGTCTCATCCCATCTGGGCTGGTCATCTGCCTGCTCCATCTCTCGATGCTCAGTACCTTAAAAGAGTAAGAGACAAAGCAGATCATATGGTTCTTCCAACTGTGCCAAAAAAAACATAGCTCATTGCTCACATTTCTCTATCCCCCCAGTTCTAACTGCAAAACTATTGTGGGTGCCCACTGTTGCTTTGTAACACTTTCACGGAAAGGCATTGATTTCCAATGGACAGAAAAAACCTACATCTCTCTCCTTGTTTTCCTGAGAACACTAGCCTGCTGTTGTCCAGTCTTCACAGCATGGCACTCAGTAGCAAAATGACCCATTCTATGACAACAAAACACATAATGTGACTGGATCTACCATTCCCAACCACTTGCTTCCACTTCTTAAGCAATGCTGGTGTAGGAATCCCATCTATTTCTTCTCTAGGGACCTCCACCTTATGTAAATTAGTCCACATGTGTCTCCTAAAGACCATAGGCCTTGCATTCTTGTTATCTAGCACAATTAGGCAATCTCTACTTAAAGAGGGAGTCCACCTGAAAAAAAAAATATTAAAAGCCAGCAGCTACAAATACTTCAGCTGCTGACTTTTAATAAACGGACACTTACCTGTCCTGGAGTCCAGCGATGTCGGCAGCCGAAGCCGAGCAATAGCTCGGCTCTCGGCTGCTGCCACCGCCATTCTCGGCGAGGGAATAAGGAAATGAAGCGTTGCAGCTTCACTTCCCAGTTCCCTACTGTGCATGCGCAAGTCGTGCTGCGCGTTCTAAGTGGTCCCCGCTATCTCCTGGGACCTGTGTGTTTCCCAGGAGACATCGGGAGGGTGCGGGAGGAGGCGTGACTCCCGCAGGAGTCTATTCCCGGAAGTGGGTGCAGATACCTGTCTAATACAGGTATCTGCACCCCCCTGAAAGGTGCCAATTGTGGCACCGGAGGGGGGGAGGAATCAGATGAGCGGAAGTTCCACTTTTGGGTGGAACTCCGCTTTAAGCTGATCAGATTTCCAGCTTCCTGCTGGAGGAAACAGTGGCACATGTCCTACTTCTGCTTACAGGCTTAGGGCCTTTGTCCTTTGTTAGGGCATCATTAGACTTGTTTATGAGGGCTGCACACTGCTCATTCAAATCTTCAGCTCTGCCTGTCTTGGTTTGAACACTCTTTGAAGCCACTGCAGGATTAACTTTGAGTTTCCTACATTCTAAATCCTTTGTCTTGCCTGCAGTGTCTTCCAAACACTTGGTTGCCTCTGCAAGCTGCTCCTTCAGTAAGTCTATTTCAAACTCTCCCTTTTTTCTATTTTCAGATTTAATATGTAGAGCATGCAGGAATTGCAAACCAAACACAGCAACTGCCCGCATCTCTCCCTTATTGAACCCAAAACTTTTGAGACTAAAATCTGAGGAAATATCAGAGACTCCATCCTCCCAAGCTCTGTTCAAAGGAGAAGCATAGCTAGCCAGTTCCTTTGCAACAGACATCCACTGACTATCTCCAGCACAGGTAGGAAGGATACACGTCTTCTCCTTCTGAACACGAGAAACCTCTGCAGCCTCACTCCTCCTAAATAGTGTCCGCAGCAATTTCCTTAGCAGACGCTATAGAACACACCACAGTAAACAGGTCTGCTTCAATTGAGCTTTAGCGCAAATCCCGGTTGAGCCCCATGGTAACACACATATACAGACAGATTTTTCTGTTTTGATTATAGTAATAATTTAACACCTCAACATCCAGTTTGAAACTTTGATGTGTTAGTAAAATTGTACATATCATCACAATGTTAGTCTATCCAGGTGAATTAATACCTTGCTTTTTTCAGGACATAATGGTCTTTTATTTGGTATTAAATGACTATAGATATTTTTGGATTATTATCAATTTTATTAAAGGAAAACTGGCACAAAACAGTAATATATATATCTAGATATATCTAGATATATCTAGATATATCTATATATATTATATATACAGTATGTCACAAAAGTGAGTACACTCCTCACATTTTTGTAAATGTTCTATTATATCTTTTCATGTGACAAGACTGAAGAAATTACACTTTGCTACAATGTAAACTAGTGAGTGTACAGCTTGTATAACAGTGTAAATTTGCTGTCCACTCAAAATAACTCAACACACAGCCATTAATGTCTAAACCGCTAACAACAAAAGTGAGTACACCCCTAAGTGAAAATGTCCGAATTGGGCCCAATTAGTCATTTTTCCTCCCCGGTGTCATGTGACTCATTAGTGCTACAAGGTCTCAGGTGTAAATGTGGAGCAGGTGTGTTAAATTTGGTATTACCACTCTCACTCTCTCATACTGGTCACTGGAAGCTCAACATGACACCTCATGGCAAAGAACTCTCTGAGGATCTGAAAAAAAAGAATCGTTGCTCTACAGAAAGATGGCCTAGGCTATAAGAAATTTGCCAAGACCCTGAAACTGAGCTACAGCACAGTGGCCAAAACCATACAGCGGTTTAACAGGACAGGTTCCACTCAGAACAGACCTCGCCATGGTTACCCAAAGCAGTTGAGTGCACATGCTCAGCGTCATATCCAGAGGTTGTCTTTTGGAAATAGACATAAGAGTGCTGCCAGCAATGCTGCAGAGGTTGAAGGGGTGGGAGGGTCAGCCTGTCAGTGCTCAGACCATACATTGCACACTCCATCAAATTGGTCTGCATGGCTGTGGTCCCAGAAGGAAGCCTCTTCTAAAGATGATGCACAAGAAAGCCCACAAACAGTTTGCTGAAGACAAGCAGTCTAAGGACATGGATTACTGGATTCATGTCCTGTGGTCTGATGAAACCAAGATAAACTTATTTGGTTCAGATGGTGTCAAGCGTGTGTGGCGGCAAACAGGTGAGGAGTACAAAGAGAAGCGTATCTTGCCTACAGTCAAGCATGTCATGGTCTGGGGCTGCATAAGTGCTGACAGCCCTGGGGAGCTACAGTTCATTAAGGGAACCATGAATGCCACCATGTACTGTAACATACTGAAGCAGAGCATGATCCCCTCCCTTCGGAGACTGGGCCACAGGGCAGTATTCCAACATGAATCTAAGAATTATCAAAGCACCAACACAGGATGGAACTGTGGGTGCTTGTGGTAGCGCAGTGCCACGTCCTAAATGTCAATTGATCAAATATTGTAAGGGAAAAATGGACTTTCTAGGCACCAATCATAAGAAAAATAAACAATAATTTTTTATTAACAATTAATACATAGAAATTAAAAAAAAAACATTAAAATAATGTAATATTACTACAGTGGCAACTAGATCTCTCCAGTGTTGGTCATAGATGTCAAAAACATGTCATGGTAGACATGTATGACTAATCTATAATTTAACAATATATTAAGTGGGGTCTGATGAGACCAAGACAAACTGATTAGGTTCAGAAGGTGTCAAGCGTGTGTGGCGGCAACTAGGTGAGGAGTACAAAGATAAGTGTGTCTTTCCTAAAGTCAAGCATGGTGGTGGGAGTGTCATGGTCTGGGGCTGCATGAGTGCTGCCGGCACTGGGGAGCTACAGTTCAATTAGCGAACCATGAATGCCAACATGTACTGTGACATACCAAAGCAGAGCATGATCCCCTTCCCTTCGGAGACAGGGCAGTATTCCAACATGATTACGACTCCTAACACACCTCCAAGATGACCACTGCCTTGCTGAGGGTAAAGGCCATGAACTGGCCAAGCATGTCTCCAGACCTGAACCCTATTGAGTATCTGTGGGGCATCCTCAAATGGAAGGTGGAGGAGTGCAAGGTCTCTAACATCCACCAGCTCTGTGATGTCATCAGGAAGGAGTGGAAGAAGACTCCAGTTGCAACCTGTGAAGCTCTAGTGAACTCCATGCCCAAGAGGGTTAAGGCAGTGCTGGAAAAGAATGGTGGCCACACAAAATATTGACACGTTAGGCCCAATTTGGACATTTTCACTTAGGGGTGTACTCACTTTTGTTGCCAGTGGTTTAGACATTAATGGCTGTGTGTTGAGTTATTTTGAGGGGACAGCAAATTTACACTGTTATACAAGCTGTACACTCACTAATTTACATTTTAGCAAAGTGTCATTTCTTCAGTGTTGTCACATGAAAAGATATAAAATACTTATAAAAATGTGGGGGTGTACTCACTTTTGTTAGATACTGTATAATAAAAAATATTTTGATATATATATATATATATATATATATATATATATATATATATATATATATATATATATATATATATATATATATATATATATATATATATATATATATATAATTTAAATTTAGCTGTATATGTCTTGCTATTACCATAACCTACCAAAAAAGAACAGCCCAAAATAAATTCTCCTGTTCATGAGGATCGCACTGTTAACACATAAACACATACAGTATGTGTATAGTAGGGTTCAAAACCATTCATGGTTCCCTTGATGAACTGTAGCTCCCCAGTGCAGGCAGCACTCATGCAGCCCCCGACCATGACACTCCCACCACCATGCTTGAATATGTCTTTGTACTCCTCACCTGGATGCCACCACACACGCTTGACACCATCTGAACCAAATCAGTTTATTTAAACTTTAGAACCCCATTAAAGTCTATGGGACTCGAACATTTAAAATCAAAAGTGCTAATTTTAAAGGCTAATATGTAAGTTATTGTCCTAAAAAGGGTTTGGGGACCCGGGTCCTGCCCCAGAAATATTCCTTTAAATATCGTACCTGGGAGTGTCTATAGTATGCCTGTAAAGTGGCGCACGTTTCCCGTGCTTAGAACAGTCCCTGCACAAAATGACACTTTTAAAGGAATAAAAGTCATTTAAAACTGCTTGCAGCTTTAAAGGGGTTGTAAAGGTAAAAATTTTTTCACCTTAATGCATTCTATGCATTAAGGTGAAAAAACTTTTGACAGTACCGCCGCCCCCAGCCCCCCCGTTTTACTTACCTGACGCCTCGAATCTTCGCTGCACGTTCTTGTCATCTTCGCTGCAGCTCAGCCTGGTCGCTGATTGGCTGCAGTGGATGGATTGAAAGCAGCGCAGCCATTGGCTCGCGCTGCTGTCAATCACATCCGATGACGCGGCGCGCCGGGGGGCGGGGCCGAGTGATACAGCGAGCGGCTATAGCCGCCGGCTGTATCACGGGAGCGCGCCCGCAAGCACTCACCACCATGCGAGGGAGCTCGCATTAAGGTGGTGAATGCTTGCGGGGAGGAGCTGAAACAGCCGCCGAGGGACCCCAGAAGACTAGGTTCGGGGCCACTCTGTGCAGAACGAGCTGCACAGTGAAGGTAAGTATGACATGTTTGTTATTTTTTTTTTTTTTTAAAATTACCTTTACAACCGCTTTAATGTAATGTCGGGTCCCGGCAATATGGATGAAAATCAATGAGACAAACGGCATGGGTACCCCCCAGTTCATTACCAGGCCCTTTGGGTCTTGTATGGATAAGGGGAACACCGCACCAAAATTGAAAAAAAAGGAAAGGCGTGGGGCCCCCAGGTCCTATATACTCTGAACAGCAGTATACAGGCAGTGCAAACAAGACAGGGACTGTAGGTTTGTTGTTAAGTAGAATCTGTTTGTAATTTTGAAATGGTACATCTTTAAAGTGTAGCTCCAGCCCAAAAAAATCAATTTTTAAGCTTTTTGGAAAACATAGGGAAGGGTTATCACCCCTGTAACATTTGTTTTGCTGTCTGTGCACCTCTTCAGAAGATTTCACCTCACTTTCTGTCCCAATGACAAAAGTTTTTGGAAAATTTGGGGTTTTTAGTGAAACAAGGATTGGTGATAAAGCATCAGTGAAGAGGAGACACGTTTTTCCCATATTAACTCTTACAGTTACAATTTCATTTCACTTCCTGTTGTCTCCTTACGTTTGCAAGTAGGAGTCATTTGTAAGTTGGATGTTTGAAAGTAGGGGCCTGCCCTATATACTCTGCAGAAATTGGGGCCTTAGGTATTTAGGATAAATAAACTGAACTTCTGGGTATAGCGCTGCACTGCTTTATTTATCCTATGTACTTTGAGGTTTTTTATGTTTACCTTCAGTGTTCAGCTGCTTGTATTTTTAAATATTGGATTTTTTGCGCTGACTTTATTTTATTTATAATTGGGCCTTAGGTATTGCTGTTACCACAACACTGTAATGCCCCGTACACACGGTCGGACTTTGTTCGGACATTCCGACAACAAAATCCTAGGATTTTTTCCGACAGATGTTGGCTCAAACTTGTCTTGTATACACACGGTCACACAAAGTTGTCGGAAAATCAGATTGTTCTAAACGCGGTGACATAAAACACGTACGTCGGGACTATAAATGGGGCAGTGGCCAATAGCTTTCATCTCTTTATTTATTCTGAGCATGCGTGGCACTTTGTCCGTCGGATTTGTGTACACATGATCGGAATTTCCGACAACGGATTTTGTGTGTCGGAAAATCCGATGGAAAATGTGTGATGGAGCCTACACACGGTCGGAATTTCCGACAACAAGGTCCTATCACACATTTTCCGTCGGAAAATCCGACCGTGTGTACGGGGCATTAGCCCTCACAGTTACTCTTGGTGGGTGCAGGAACGGGCGGTGCTGGGAAATATTAGATCAAGAATTGTAATTACATGCCATTGTTGAACAATGGTAGAAATATTGGGCCTGTGGTGGTGGTGGTGCTGGTGCCACAACACTGTAAGTCCTCACAGTTACTCTTTGTGGGCACTGGAACGGGCCCTGCTGTGAAATATTATATCAAGAATTGTAATTACATGCACCTGTTGAACAGGGGCAGAAAAATTGGGCCTTTGGTGGTGGTGGTGTTGCCACAACACTGTAAGCCCTCACAGTTACTCTTGGTGGGCGCAGGAATGGGCCCTGCTGTGAAATATTAGATGAAGAATTGTAATTACATGTCCCTGTTGAACAGGGGCAGAAAAATTGGGCCTTAGGCACTGGTGCTACAACACTGTAACCCCTCACAGATGCTATAGTTGGAGAGCAGGAGTGAGCCCTGCTGCAAAGTATTGCATCAAAAATTGAATTATACGCCCCTGTTAAACAGGGGCTGAAAAAATTGGACATTGGGCACTGGTGCTGGTGACACAACACTGCCATCCTTCACAGATACTCTAGTTGGAGCGCAGGAATGAGCCCTGCTGCAAAGTACTTCATCAAAAATTGTAATTACACGCCCCTGCTTAACAGGGGCTGAAAAATTGGGTCTTGGGCACTGGTGCTGGTGCCACAACACTGCAACCCCTCACAGATACTCTAGTTGGAGCGCAGGAATGAGCCCTGCTGCAAAGTATTACATCAAAAATTGCAATTTCATGCCCCTGTTAAACAGGGCAGAAAAATTGCCACAACACTGCAACCCCTCACAGATGCTATAGTTGGAGCGTAGAAATGAGCCCTGCTGCAAAGTATTGCATCAAAAATTGTAATTATACGCCCCTGTTAAGTGGGGGCTGAAAAATTGGGCCTTGGGCACTGGTGCTGGTGCCACAACACTGCAACCCCTCACAGATACTATAGTTGGAGAGCAGGAATGAGCCCTGCTGCAAAGTATTGCATCAAAAATTGTAATTATACGCCCCTGTTAAACAGGGGCAGAAAAATTGGGCCTTGGCCACTGGTGGCGGTGCCCAGAACCAAAAATGTTCTTACAAGCTATCAGCATGAAAATTGAGAAGGAAGAGAATTGTGACTCAGCATAACAGGATAGTCACTAAGCATCAGCAAAGGCAGTCTTGAAGGGATCTCACATTAAAAAAAAAATCGGTTACATCAGCATCAAGTGCTTGGTAGCTGGTGATCCAAGACTGATTCATTTTTATGAAGGTCAGCCGATCGACCATTTCGGTGGACAGGCAAAACGGTCTCCAGCAGCATTGTATGTGCGTTCCGAAAGAACGCTGGATACAGGACAGGCCAGTAGCTCAATTGCATACTGTGCAAGCTCTGGCCAGTGATCCATCCTCAAGGCCCAGTAACCCTGAGGATTTTCGATGGGAAAGGTGTCCAAGTCTGATCTTGCCCCTAGGTAATCCTGCAGCATGTAAATCAGATGTTGGCGATGGTTGCTGGAACGGATCAGACCTTGGGGCTGACTAAAAAATAAACTGAATGCATCGGTCAGAGGGCCACTTTCTCCACCACTCCTTCTGTGACTGACCGAAGCCGCAGCAACACGTTGTCCAGGAGGACCAGGAAATTGTAACCTCCAAGGCTCTGGAAACGCGTTGCACAAACCTTTCTGCAAGGCCTTCCGAAGATGTTTCATCCTCTGCTCCCTCTGTGATGGCAAGATAAGGTCCGCAACCTTACCCTTGTA
Organism: Aquarana catesbeiana; assembly: GCF_042186555.1. Lineage (NCBI taxonomy): Eukaryota > Metazoa > Chordata > Amphibia > Anura > Ranidae > Aquarana > Aquarana catesbeiana. The sequence continues at coordinate 185,735,421 of NC_133330.1, read as the reverse complement.
ACGTGGATCAAAGAGGGTTGCCAGCCAGTAATCATCCCTCCCCTTCATACCACAAATACGAGGATCCTTCTGCAGGCTTTGCAGGATCAGGGAGGCCATGCAGCGTAGGTTTGCTAAGGCATTCGGTCCAGAGTCCTCTGGGTCACTAAGGATGACATGATCCGCAGCCACCTCCTTCCAGCCACGTACAAGTCCATGGGTTTCTTCAAAATGTAAATGATCCCTTGAAGACTGCTGCTGATGCTGAGTGCCAGGCTCCACCTCCATGCTGAAACAATCCTCCTCCTCCTCGTCCTCGTCCTGTGTGATCGGCGGGCACGCAGTTACACTGTCTGGATAAAGGAGGCCTTGAGAGGTAAGGAAGTCCTCCTCTTCCTCCCTGCCCTGTCCATTATTCCACACAGTGTGTGCTCCAACAGGTGGACAAGAGGAACAGTGTCACTGATGCATGCACTGTCACTGCTCACCATCCTGGTGGCCTCCTCTAATGGTGACAGGACAGTGCATGCATCCCTGATCATAGCCCACTGGCGTGGGGAAAAAAATAAGCTCCTCTGACCCTGTCCTGGTGCCATAGTTGCATAGGTACTCATTGATGGCCCTCTGCTGTGTGTGCAGCCACTGCAGCATGGCCAATGTTGAGTTCCACCTGGTGGACATGTCACAGATTAGGCGGTTCTTGGGCAGGTTAAATTCCTTTTGGAGGTCAGACAGCTGAAAACTGGTATTTTATGACCTGCAGAAATGCACACAGACTTTCATGGCCTGCCTTAGGACATCCTGTAAGCCCGGGTACCTGCCCAAGAACCGCTGCACCACCAAGTTAAGGTCACGAGCCAAACAGGGCACATGGGTCAGTTGTCCCTGTTGGAGGGCAGAGAGGAGGTTGGTGCCATTGTCGCAAAGCTGGCGTGGCGTCAACCACCTCTGAACCTGCCCCTGCAGAGCTGACAGAATCTCTGCCCCAGTGTGGCTCCTGTCCCCCAAGCACACCAGCTCAAGCACCGCATGGCATCTTTTTGCCTGCGTGCTTGCGTAGCCCCTTGAACGCTTACGGGGCACCGCTGGTTCTGAGGACAAATCAGCACAGGAAGAGGCCATGGAGCAAGAAGAAGAGGAGGGGGTGGAGGAAAGAAGTGTGGCAGAATCACCACTAGTAGAATTTTGGAGGCGTGGTGGCGGAACAACCTCCAACACTACTGCACCCTGTCCTGCATCCTTTCCAGCTGCCAGAAGAGTCACTCAGTGTGCGGTAAAACATAGATAACGTCCCTGTCCATGCCTGCTGGACCATGATTCACCGGTAATATGCACCTTACCACTGACCGCCCTGTCCAGCGAGGCCACGACATTGCCTTCCACATACCGGTAGAGAGCCAGAATCACCTTCTGCGAGAAAAAGTGGTGTTTGGGAACCTACCACTGAGGAACTGCACATTCCACAAACTCACGGAAGGGGGCAGATTCTACCAACTGAAAAGGCAGCAGTTGAAGTGTAAGCAATTTAGCCAAGCTAGCATTCAACCGCTGGGCATGTGGATGGCTGGGAGGGAACTTCTTTCTGTGTTGCAGCAGCTGGGGCAGGGAAATTTGCCTGGTACAATCTGACGTTGGTGTACCGATAGCAGATTGCCCGCAAGTACTTGGCTGTGACACACCTAATTCTACACCTTCATTCCTCTCAGTGCAGGTTTCAGAGAGGACTTAAGGTATAGTGGGATTGGAGATCCCAGCTGATGAGGAGCAAGGAGAGGTCCGCTTTCTTCTTTGGTGTGGGTCTTTTAGGTATGCTTGCCAATGAACTGCATGGCAGGTCGACATATGTCTGGTCAAGCATGTGGTGCCCAAGCGGGTGATGTTTTTGCCATGCGAGATATGCTTGAGACATATGTTGCAAATAGCAGTGGTGGGATCTGATGCACTCGTCTCAAAAAAGGCCCACACCAAAGAACTTTTGGAATAACATGCAGAGACAGCAGCGCCCTGCACACGTGGAGCTCTGCGGTGTGATGCAGTCGATGTGCTGCCCTTAAGCTGGCCCCTGGAGGGCATCCTGCCTTGTGGGAGATGTGCCTCCTCTCTCCTATCATGCACCCACATGGAGTCAGTGACCTCATCATCCTCACCCTCCTCATCAGTGGAGCAAAGCTGGCTGGGAACATGACTGCCAGATTGCTGTCCTTCTTGGTCACCCCCTCTCTCTGGGCTCACGTTACTGCCTTCCTCTAGCTGGGTACCATCATCAGAGCCTTCAAAACGCTGGTCATCCTCCTGGAGCATGTACCCAATACTGTGGTCAAACAGTTCGGGGGACTCCTCAGGAGGACATGGTGAGGCTAGGGAAGGAGTGACTGATGCCATTGAGCCGAGGGAAGAGGCCACATTGGCAGCTGCTTTGCCAGACAAATTACCCTGAGCCTGGGTGAGAGAGGGTGAGGAGGATGAGGACGGCTTGGTCATCCATTCTACTAAGTCTTCCACATGTTGCGGCTCAACACAGCCAGCTGCTGAAAAAAAGGACAAGCGTGTCCCACGGCCACGTGCTGATGAGGATGCACTATGTCCACGACCAGCACTGTTGCCTCTAGACACAGAGCCTGCTTGCCCTCTTTTATTGGCTTGTGAATGTCTGCCTCTCCTTGCTGGCCTTCCAGACATACTAATGGCCTGCAGTGAAATGTAGCTGCACAAAGCTGGGATGTATATATATACTGATACTGCAGCTAGCAGAATCAACTGCCTGCCTGTAGTATTATTAGTATGAGAACAGCACCAATTTTCTTCAGGTAGCTTTAGGTGCACACTGTGCAGAGGACACAGTACACTAACTGTAAATACTGTAGCTGCCTGCCTGTGGTATTAATAGGATCAGATCAACAGCAATTGTCTTCAGGTAGCTTTAGGTGCACACTGTGCAGAGGACGCAGTACACTAACTGTAAATACTGCAGCTGCCTGCCTGCGGTACTAATAGGATCAGAAGAACACCACCAATTTTCTTCAGGTAGCTTTAGGTGCACACTGCGCAGAGGACGCAGTACACTAACTGTAAATACTGTAGCTGTCTGCCTGTGGTATTAATAGGATCAGAACAACAGCAATTGTCTTCAGGTAGCTTTAGGTGCACACTGTGCAGAGGACACAGTACACTAACTGTAAATACTGTAGCTGTCTGCCTGTGGTACTAATAAGATCAGAAGAACATCACCAATTTTCTTCAGGTAGCTTTAGGTGCACACTGTGCAGAGGGCACAGTACACTAACTGTAAATACTGAGCTGCCTGCCTGTGGTATTAATAGGATCAGAACAACAGCAATTGCCTTCAGGTAGCTTTAGGTGCACACTGTGCAGAGGACGCAGTACACTAACTGTAAATAATGTAGCTGCCTGCCTGTGGTACTAATAGCATCAGAAGAACACCAGCAATTTTCTTCAGGCAGCTGCCTGCGGTAATAATAGGATCAGAAGAACACCACCAATTTTCTTCAGGTAGCTTTAGGTGCACACTGTGCAGAGGACGCACTACACTAACTGTAAATACTGTAGCTAATAGGACTAATAGGATCAGAAGAGCACCAGCAATTTTCTTCAGGTAGCTGTAAATACTGTAAAAACACCTGCCTGCCTGTCAGTAGGAAGAGAATAACAGGAACAGATCTAGCTAAACTGAATACAGTATATATGTATATATATATATATATATATATATATATATATATATATATATATATTATATATATATATATATATATATAAACAGTATATATACATATTAAACACCTAGGATGCAAATATACAATATACACTGTAAGTGCAGCTAACTGACTCGCCTGCCTACTCTATTTAACTTAAATCAAATGACACTGTCTCTCTATCTATCTCTCTCCGCCGCCACAACACACTACACAAGGCCGCCACGCAGGTGGCCTTATATAGTGTGGGGTGTGTACTAAACCCCCGAGCCATAATTGGCCAAAGCCACCCTTGCTTTGGCCAATTACGGCTCTCTGTGCAGACGGCGCTGTGATTGGCCAAGCATGCACTAAGACCCGCATGCTTGGCCAATCATCAGCCAGCAATGCACTGCGATGCCGCAGTGAATTATGGGCCGTGATGCGCCACTCGAATTTGGTGCAAACGGCCCATAACGTTCGAAATTTGACGAACGGGCGAACATGCGATGTTCGAGTCGAACATGGGTTTGACCCGAACTCGAAGCTCATCCCTAGTCTTCTTGAACCTCCAGTGACCAGTGAGAGCGTTAACACCAAATTTAACACACCTGCTCCCCATTCACACCTGAGACCTTGTAACACTAACGAGTCACTTGACACCGGGGAGGGGAAATGGCTAATTGAGCCCAAGTTGGACATTTTCACTTAGGGTTGTACTCACTTTTGTTGCCAGCGATTTAGCCATTAATGCCTGTGTGTTAAGTTCTTTTGAGGAGACAGCAAATTTACACTGGTATACAAGCTGTACACTCACTACTTTACATTGTAGCAAAGTGTTATTTCTTCAGTGTTGTCACATGAAAAGATATAATAAAGTGAGTGAGTGTACTCACTTTTGTGAGATACTGTATATATATATATATATATATATATATATATATATATATATATATATATATATTTTTTTTTTTTTTTTCTATCTAATATACAATGACTTTGACCTTTAATTCTAACCTTGGCCTTTGACCATAACCTAGATGCTAACACTAACCCTGACACTGACCTAGATCAAACACTGATCTTGCTATTTTTTCTTTCTTTTTTTTATTCTTTTAATTTACACATATTTCTTTGTTTACACTTTTCTCCTCTAGCAATCTTCTTCTCCAATCAAGAGGATAAAACAACACAGGGCAGGCTGTACAGTTACCGATCACTGTTATAGCCAATCAGAGGCTAACACAACGATCAGGCGACCGGGAACCGGGCCTCCCAGTTTCTGATTGTTAGGGTTCTCAGTGAGAGCTCGATCTCTGCAGGGAGCGCACTGTTCTGTGCGCTCTCAACACAAACACAGCAGCGCATATATGCAGCCCTATGGATAAGGACTTGCTTTTGTGATGAACACCCTAACTGGATGACATTTAGTTTGCTAAAGTACTGTGTATTATAAAAAAATGTTTATTTTATTATTTAAAAAAAAAAACTTTTTTTTGTCTTTTGTTCATTTGTTGCAGCTCCATAATACTGATCTCCTGCAGCCTCTTTGAAGCTTTTTTTTTTCATATGCACGCACTTTAGCGATAACATTTTAGAGAGTGGGGTTCCTGACAGGGAAAACAGTAGAACATGGTTAAAAGAGAGGTATGGAAATCCATTTTTTTTCCCCTAATTATACTTAACTTGCAGATGCAGCATCAGACCAATACTGCATCTGTCCCCCAGTGTCTCTGCACTGAGAACCGAGCCACCGAACACCGCTGATGGCTCAGTTCTCTCACCTCCCAGAGCGAAGAGCTGTTGCCTGTCAGTCAGCATCCCTCCTGCTCTGCTCCTCCATGCTCATTGGAGCACTGAGCTGCAGAGGGGCGGTGAGTGGCCGTCTCAGTGGCTCGCTGAGAGGCTGAGACTGCCATCAGTCCAGGCAGCTGGCAGATCCAGACTTCCTAAGTTGGGAATATGTGCTGCCTCAACTGATCCTGGTAACATCAGCGAAGAGAGGACTGCAGACCGCTCTCTGCTGAAAACGGGTCACAGAAGTGCAAAAGGAATTGCACTCCTGTGACCCAGAGGGGAAGCCCAGCCTAAAAAGCTCAGGCTGGACTTTTCCTTTAAGCAAAGTCTCCCTGTACATCCACTTGTGGTCTTCATTGGAAAAGTGCAGGAAAGGGTTGCCCTTCATGGCAGGTATTATTTTATTTGCAGCAAGAAAATATGGTCTGCATAAAATAAAGTGTACAGTAAAGCCACGTACACACAAGCAGAATGTCCAACAGAAAAAGTCAGATGGAAGCTTTTCATCGTCTATTCCGATCGTGTGTATGCCTTATCGGACTTTTTTTTTTGAAAATTCTGACGGACCTAGAAATGGAACATGTTCTAATTATTTCCGACGGAACCAATTCCTATCAGGAAAACCGTTCGTCTGTATGCTGTTCTGAAGGACCAAAAATGACGCATGCTCTGAAGCAAGTACGAGACAGAAGCTATTGGCTACTGACTATTGCACTTCCTTTTTCTAGTCCTGTCGTACGTGTTGTACCACGTTTTGGACGGTCGGACTTTGGACAGACTTAGGCTTGACCATGTGTAGGCAAGACCGCTTGAATGGAATTCCGTCGGAGTTCAGTCATAGAAACCTTCGGAGTTTATTCCAACGGCAAAACCGGTCGTGTGTACGCAGCATAACACAAAATAGCATCTTTATTTTCTTTGTTTATTATTCTATAAATAGTTTTCATCCATTATTTATTTTCTGGCATTAGACAAGTATGAATTTTAGAAATGATTGTTTGAAATGAACTAAGTCATTGAAAGTATATATATATATATTTTAATCATAACTATTGCAGGTGTTGATAAATTCAGTACTTTAATTCATGTAAGCAGATACATAATGTAGAAAAAAAAAACACTGCAAAGTTATTTTGTTTTATTTACTTGCTAGTATTGGGAAAGTCTGCATTGTGAAATCAAATTTCACCACCACAAAATTTATGTTTGGAAAAAGGAGGGGGGGATTAATTGGCATAGAAGAAAAACATTGTAAAAACAATGACATGAAATTACAAGAAAAGACATTCCATTGCAATTTTATTTTTTATTTGTTCATTTATTGCAACAGCACAGTAATGGTAAATTGTTCTTTATTTTACTAATAAAGAAGAGAAACCCCTGAGGGTGGGACTTTAAAGGCACTACCAAAAAACAATAAGTTATATGAAAATATATTTATTACAAAAACAGTATAAACAAAGTACTGAACATAGTCATGAATACTAGAGAATCAAGTTATACAACAATGGAGATACAATATCCTATACCCAATGAGTTTCAGAGCTGATTGTCATCTCCTTAATCAGGGGGCAATAAGATGTATATGGTCCATGAACTCCAAAAGTAGACAGTCAACAGTAAATTAAAACATCTATCCAATAACATACAGACATGGGAAAGCCAAATATACTTAGCAACTCACATCTAGTTCAGTTGTAGATGCATGAAAAATCCATCTTCACATTTAAAAACTTTGCCACATGGGGTCCCCAGCAGCCCTGCCCGCATTGTGGCCGCTTGCAAATAGACATCTACCCTGAAATTACACCCTAGAAATGACCTCCTGTATAAATCCATGAGACTCTACTACCTGCAGAATACCTAATACACAGCATTTAGGGTCAAATGGAATATTAGACTGAAAACATGTTATTATGCGGTAAACCCACAGAACTATCGCTACACAAATCATCACAAAATAAATTAAATTAAGGCTGGGTGCACATATATGTGGGGCCAGTTTCTGTGCAGAGTCCCGTGCTGTTTCCATTCAGCGGTTCAGGTGAGATTCAGGTGCAATTTTGATGCTTACATTGCACCTGAACAAACTCACTATATCAGCCAAGCTCCCTCTATCTGTAGCAAGCAGAATCAATCTGATCAAAATGATCCTCTTGCCTAACTGTTTATATGTGACTTCCCATATACCGACTATAGTGCCCAGGTCTTTCTTTAAGACTTTGGACACACTGTTTACCTCATTCATATGGGCAAACAATAGACGGAAGCTGAAATTTTCTGTCCTGAAAAGGCCAAAGGTTGAGGTGGGGATAGCATTCCCTAATATGTACTACTACTATTTAGCAGGACAGCTATGCCATCTGACTGCCTTGCTAGAACCAGTTACCCCAGCTGCAGTTGAATTACATTTAGCTTATGTGCTTGAATCGGATCACTTGCTTATAGTGTTAGAAGCTACCTCAAGGAAGGAGACGTGCCAATTTTGAACCTGGCTCGCACTGTCTGGAGGGCAGCTAAGCAATTAGATGAATTCAAGGATATCAGTACCAGCCTGTCCCTGTGGCATAATCCGATGTTTCCTCATTTACAGAAATTTGTGGATTATGCTTTCTCTGAACATAGGGGTATCATCACTCTGGATTCCATATATTCTGATAATGTTTTGGCCTCCTTTACTGAACTCCAAAACAAGTGTACACTTTCACGTAATGCCTTCTATAGATACTTACAGTTTGGTGTTTCTGGAGCTAGGGTCTCTGATTATCCATTGATTGGTATATTGAGGTCACAAGGTCCTAAGGGTTTGATGTCCACTGTATATTCCCACTTATTATCTACCTTAATTAATAAAGCTCACGTATAAGGGGGCTAAACTACAGATTTTCAGTGACCTCTCTCCCATCACCCTGGCCAAGTGAAGGAACCTGCGCCCAATGACATCTCATCTGCAGCATAACCAGGTCCCATATTACTGGGGGTTTCCCTCCGGCCTTGTGTCTAAAGATGGTGTCCAATACAGTCTTCGTGACCTTCAGGAAGGGGAAGCCTTTATGAAAAGCCTTAATCTCCCTCCTCTGCCTGAAGAAGACTTGTTACCTCCACCTGCACAGGCCGGTCCATTTCCTACTACTCCCAGCCGTGTTTGGACCCCTGTGAGGGGCAAATCAAAGAAGCACTTATCCACACCTCAATGCTCACGACCCTCCATGCAACCTCCTAGATTTTCCTGGATGAAACTCTCTGCTTATATTTTTCCCTTCCATTTTTTTGTCCACGAGAAACACAGTGCTGTGCTCTGGACTTCAGGTTTATGAGTTACCCTGTAATCCGTTCGGGGTAATCTTATCCCATCCCATGGGGTATTAATAGTAATATTAATGTTGGGTATTAATAGTAATATTAAAGTCAATGTTTTGATGTTTTTTTTTTTTTTTGACTGTTGGTCCATCAAGTTCCCTCCAGCTTGACTCTTGTTGCTACTGCCAAGTTCTTAAGGAGAGCAGGCGGCCCCCATCTCTCTCCTCTGAATCCCCTGCTGGAGGTCCACATGTGTCCCTACCTGGCCTTCGACATTGCTCAAGGCCCCCTTAGATACGGATGTGTCTCAGGCTTTTAAACTCAGGTTTTATTGTTTTTCTGTATGTTTATGATTTTGGTTTTTTTCTCCATGTCTGTGCTCATATGTCAGCTCTATATGATGAGGTCACAAATTTTTCTTTTCTTTTCTTTTTGTTGTCTACCTTCTTATGCGGTATATTTGTCCTTGTTCGGGTACCAATGGGCTTGTCTCTTCATTTATGCCTATAACCATTCTCATAACTTGCCTTTTATGTTACTTTTACCCTATGTTTTTTGTGCTTACGCAAGCCATTATTGATGCTGTGTACCCATGGCTCCATTCAGAAGCGTTGGATGGCTCTGAAGGAGTTCAGATCCTCAGGTGCGGATGTGCTCATGCTCCAGGAGATGCACTTTCGTGCAGGTGTCTCGCTGCAGTTTGCCTCAAATTTTTTTCCCACCTCCTACCTTGCCTCTGATTTCACAGGCAGGGGTGGAGTGGCAATCCTAATTAAAAGATCATGTCCCATTAGGGTAAAAAGCATACATGCTGATCCCCGTGGGAGGTTTCTTATCCTAGAGTGTGGCTACATGGCCTCCTCCTTCACCCTAGTTAACATTTATGCTCCCAATACTGGCCAGGTTGACTTCCTCAACAAGGTTTTTGACTCGCCTTAATATCACTCCTAACCCGTCATGATCGTTGGAGGGGGCTTCAACCTGGTCATGTCCCCCACTAGAGATAGACAAACTATATTGAGTGGCACTCCCTCACGGAAGACCTCCTCCCAGGCCAACTCATTCCGTAAATGTGTATGATCCCACCAACTGTTTGATTCCTGGAGGATCAAGCATCCTTCTACTAAGCAATTTACTTTCTATTCCATGGCCCATAAGATGTACTCCTGCCTAGATAACTTTTTTATTTCAGCTCCGCTTATCCCTTATATTGCTGAGTCTGACATATCCAACATCACATGGTCAGACCATGCCCCTATCACACTGGATGTCATGCTAACTCAGACCTACACCAAGACATGTCATTGGCGTCTCAATAATCATCTCCTACAATCTGAGGTCACTCGTACAAAATTGGGTGCTGGCTTAAAAGAATTCTTTCAACTTAATGTGGGGTCTGTTCCAGATTTTTCTACACTGTGGGAGGCACACAAGGTGGTATTCCATGGTGCATGCATTGCGGAGGGCTCCCGCTTAAAGAAAGACAGAAACAGACTTCTTCAGTCCCTGTCAGCTGTTTTTATGACAGCAGAGCGACAGCTTCTGTGCACACCCACAGTGTCGAAACTGCGCAAGGTCACCTCCCTTAGAGAACAAATAAAATCGGTACACCTAGATAAGGCAGCTAAATCCACACTTTGGATGAAGCAAAAATTTTATGAAGTTACTAATAAGCCCCATGGGATGTTAGTCAACAAATTGCGCCCCCGCCCATTCAACTTTTTCCCTGACTTCCTCCTCCAGGCCCATGGGACTAGATCCCATTGCCCTCTGGAGATGTCCAAGATTTTTGGTTCCTTTTACCGCAAGCTGTACAATTGCTTGAAGCAAAAGCTTCCAAAATTGTCCTCCTCAGATCTACTTAGCTTAAACGCAGCCATAACTGAGGAGGAACTCCTAAATACAATCAAGGAACTTCCACTCCATAAGTCACCAGGCCCGGATGGGTTGCCCTACTTCTATCATAAGACCTACCTTGACATTTTTTCTCCTCATATGTTGACTCTTTATGGTAACCTGCTCAAAGGTCAACCCCCACACCCCCAGTTCTCTCACTCCTATATCTCTGTTATCCCTAAACCTGGCAAGAACCCCTCCATTCCAGATAATTACAGGCCCATAGCTCTTCTAAATTCGGACTACAAAATATTTACAAAAATCCTTGCATCTAGACTCTTCAAATATATCCCTGTCGGGAGAGTGGAACCGAGCGAGCGAAGGGGCTCGTTACATTGGTTGGCAGCCCTGGGATTTGCTCTCCAGTTACTGGGACACTCCAAACCAGCCTGCAGGAGAGCCACGCTGAAAGACTTACTTGAGAGCCGTGGAGGTAATGGTGGGATCGTGCTTCCTTGCCGTGAACACATCCAAACCATCACCTGGATCCAAGGTAGCAGGATAGCAGGAGAGGAGAGATACCAGCCACCATGGATGAGGAATTCAGAAGGAGGTTGCGAGAGGAGATACAGCACAGAGGACCAGTATCAGAGCAGGTCCTGCTAGGATGGTTTGATTCTATCCGCTGTGAACTCTGGAAGGAAGCGCTAGCCCGTGAGCAGCGACACCAGGGAAAAGTTCTCCCCTCCATCCATGTGAGGTACTGGTCGCAGTATGAAGTGCGAATGCTGTTTTTGGGGGAACAGCCGAACCGGAAATGGACAGCCGAGTTAAGCAGGCTGATCCGGGCAGAAATGCGGTTGGACGAGAGCTACAGAGCCCTCCAGTGGTATGTAGCCCAAGTGTGCCCATGGACAGCGGATGACAGCCCCACGGAAGGCTTTGACTACGATGGCCTGGGATTGTTATACTGGAGGCTGTCCAGGGACCCTGACTTTGGAAGTGATCGGGAGTGGCGTTTGGAGAAAATAATGGAGCACAGAGAGTGGAGACTGAATGTCTCAGAAATGCACTGGGCACTGGAAGATTTGGAGTTTCTAGCCGTTCAGGAATGGGAGTTGGAGATCGCCTACAAACAGCTGTTAGACTCTGCTCAGCAGCAGGGTGGTGCTCCCTTTGCCTGGGACTATCATGAAATACCAGTTGACAACTCTGAAATCCTGGCTGAAGAGTTGACAATGTGGCAGAGTAACGGTGTGCTTTGCCAACCTGCACCCGCAGCTATGGAGGCGGAGGTCTTATGGTGGATGCAGCAAGTGCTGACTGATCTTGATGAACCTGTTTCTGCATTGGATGATCTTGGATGGAGGAATGTGCCTGTCCAGCAGAATGCCAGAGAATCGGCAGTGGAAAATCTGAAGATTGCCTTCCCCAAACCTGAACTGCTGACAACAGGGCAGAGCTCTGCTAACCTCTGCCCAGCACTGATAGCATCTTCTGGGTTCCACGGAGAGGAGATTGTGAACCTTTATCCCCAGACACCAGTTGCAGAGACAGGGGATTTGATAGACTTTTCTGCTGAGGAAGAACAACCTGGTGAGCCTCCAGCAGAAGAGGAGCTGTTATTAGGGCCAAAATTCACTATGCTCTGCCCAGCGCCAACAGAAGTATCTGTGAAGGAACTTCACCAGCTGAAGCGCTGGCAACCGGACAGAGGGTCCAAGATCTCTGCCCTACACCTGCGGCGGTTCCGGAGGCTCAGGGTGAGAAGGAGGTGGTCACTTCCCAGCAGCAGATCAGGATACAGGGGGGAGAAGGGAGAGGAGGTGTTCATCGTCCCTCCCCAACAGTTAGCCGGAGCAGATAGTGTGGGGTTTCCAGCAGAAGGGCTGGCAACAGGGCCGAGTACTGCTGGACTCTGCCCTCAACTAACAGAAGATGGATGTTCTGTGAAGGTGGATGGGACTTCAGTCTCCACCTGTATACCCCGGGGATGCTGGGCAGTCAGCCCAGATCCCCAACAGCATGACGGAGTGAGCCCAGACACTCTGTCTTCTCTCCAGCGGCAGAAAGGACTCCAGGGAGAAGGGCGAGTCCAGGCCTCTCCCCAGTGGCAGATATGTTCTCTGAGAGAGGCAGAGGTTGGCTGGGTGAGTAATGCTTTGTTTGGAACAATTTGTTTGGGGTACTGTGTGGGTACAGGCATTAGAGGACTGGAACTACTGACTAACTTCGGAGTCAACCCGTCTGGGGTCTCCTCCTGTGTTAGTCTCCTGCCGAAAGGGGAGTAATGTGACAGACCTAGCCGGGAAAGAGACTTTTGGATGGGACTGTATGCTAGCCTCTTGCTGATCGATCGGGGGCCCTTGCATTTGGGGGAACGGTGCTCTTTGTGAGCTGTATGGCTGGGGACCCTGGATTTGCCATATTGGAATAGTGGCTGATTCATAATGCTGGGACAGATACTGTTAGGAGATGCTGATGTAAATTCCAACACCTGTCTGTCTATTGTCTGCTAAAATGTGTATTGTAAATAAGTCTACTATGGGATCTAAGAGTCATTAGATCCCCATTGTTATTTGTGTTAATTAACTCTGCTATTGTGTGAAGAAGAGTCTATGTTGATTGTGATAATGTTGATTGGATTTTCTGAACTACAAGACGGCCAGTCTGGCCTAACGGTCATGTCTGAGTCATCTAGGCTGTCTAAAGGGATTAGTTAATTAGCTCATGTTAATTAGGTTTATTAGGTTACAGCTGTACTGTTAGAGTAATATGAGCAGGAGGTCTGCACCTCCACTTTGAGTCTATAAAAGCCTGTATTTTGCAATAAAGGAGATTCCTGTTTGAACTTACATACAGCCTGCCTGGTGTTTGTTCTGAGCTATCACAACTGGGTTAGAACGGCACAGAGCTGTAGTTCTAATCCCGGAGCATTGGATGACCGAACCATCAGACGTTGCAATCTGATTCAATAGCTGCAGAGGAGTGTCGGGAGAGTGGAACCGAGTGAGCGAAGGGGCTCGTTACAATCCCTAAATTTATTAATAGGGACCAAGTGGAATTCATCCTCACATGCAGGAGATAACACCCGCCGCACCATAGATCTGATTGATCTCCCGAGTAGGTCCTCTCACCAGGCTCTTGTCTTAAGTCTAGATGCACAAAAGGCTTTTGACAGGTTGAGTTGGCCTTATATGTTTTCCACCCTGCTTGCATATGGTTTTAAAGGCCCCTTTTCCAAATATTTAGAGGCCCTATATTCGCGAGTCATGGCCTAGGTTCAAATGTCTTCCTTTCTGTCGCCTGGCCTCCCCATGACTAATGGTACTTGGCAGGGATGTCTTCTATCCCCACTGCTTTTTATTCTGTGTCTGGAGCCCCTGGCTGAGTCCATCCGATTACATCCGAACATTGTGGGGTGGTGATGCGGCAGAGGGAATGTTTGCAGATGACATATTGCTAACTATCACTAACCCACTGCTGTTTGCTGTCCCTCCGCTCACTACACAGTCTACTTTCCTCTTTCGGTGCCATATCTGGTTATAAGGCTAACACTACAAAAACCGAGGCCCTCCCCTTACATATTCCGCCTCCACTACTATCTCAGCTTAAGGAATCCTACCCTTACAGGTGGTGCTCTACCTCCATCAAATACTTGGGTATCCATCTTACCCCCACCTATTCCTCTTTATATTCTGTAAATTCCCCCCCCCCCGATCTTGGATATTATTATTATTATTATTATTATTATTATTATTATTATTATACAGGATTTATATAGCGCCAACAGTTTACGTAGCGCTTTACAACTTAAGGGTAGAATATCAACAAATCTCTACAAAATTGGACAAAATATCCCCTTTTCCTCCTAGGCAGGGTCAACATTCTGAAAATGTCCGTTCTACCCAAGCTATTATATTACTTTGAAACCTTGCCCGTTGCCATACCCCTTTACCAGCTTAAAGCAATCCAGAGGTGTTTCCTAAAGTTCATTTGGAATGGCAAGGCTCACCTCATAGCAAGTTCGGTGGTCTTTGCCCTGAGATCTAGGGGAGATTGGGGGCACCGGACAATGTTAAATACTACTATGCCTCACATCTAAGGGTCATTGCCTCCTGGTCCACCCTACAGGCTCCTAGTCACTGGTCTGACATTGAGAAAGGGGTGTTATATCCGGTTCACCCATGCTCCTTAGTTTGGTCTCCCTCATCTCACACAGATCTTATTTTCAGACGTCAATGCACTGCCCCAATGAATTTCACATTAACTATCTGGTGTAAATGCCTCAAGAACTTTTCTCTCACTTCATCCTGCTCCCCCCCCTCATGAATGTGCTATTTAACCCATCTATACCAGATAGTTTATCCTTGGGACCTGTTCTCCCATGGGTAAACCCCTCTTTGTTTCAACTTCGGAATTTAGTTCACCCAAGCTCCTGTAGGTTCCACACTTTTTACACTTTTTGTGAGAAGTTTGACATCCCTCCACACCTGTTCCATTTCTATTTGCAAATTAGGCATTTTTTCCATTCCCAGTCCCCATCCCTGACCCTAAATAAACCCACCCCCTTCGAATATCTATGTGCCCAGGGTCCTCACCAACCAAACCTGGTATGCTCTATTCATCATATCCTTCATGAGTCATTCCCCCTCACTGAAGTTACTCATCTATATATGAGAAGACGGGCTCAACTGTTAGGTAGGCCCATTATCTCCCAGTTGTGGGATCTTGTCTTCTACTTTTAAGTCTTCAAAATGCGTCCTCCAGAGGGAGACGTCTATCAAAATACGTATGCTTTGGTACAAGACTTCTGAAAGTATTCATAAATACGACCCCTCGATCTCAGCAAAGGGTTGGCACTGTGGGCTGGCCGTGCGTTCGTTGTATCATATTTTCTGGCAATGTTCTCTGATCCAGCCCAGCTGGCACAAAATAATTGATATTAATTCAAAAGGTGGTGGATGTGTCCCTATCGCTTGATCCATTACATTATTTACTGGGCCTCTCTTTCTCAGGTATTACTAAAAATGGTAACTGGCTGATTTCATATATTCTTCTAGCTGCCAAGAGACTTATCCCATTATGTTGGCTAGCCAACACTCCTCCTCCATGGTCCAGATTTCTCCAATTAATAGCTGAAACTCGAAGGATGGAATACCTGATGGCCTCTGTACATCATAGTATTCCCCAATTTAACAAAATTTGGGAACCTTGGGATCAATCAGAATACGGAACGCCTCTGCCATCCACTACATCATGAAATGTCAAATCTCCCTTACTTGAACCTTCCTGTAGGCCCCCCCCCTTATATGTATGCTGAATGGTACCCTTTAGAGTTCCCTGATCCTACTTATACACCCTAAGATAGCTCCTAAGATATATGTATTACCTCTGTTTTACCTCTTGCTTTTACCTATGAGTTGTCCCTACTAGGGATGGGCCGAACACCCCCTGGTTCGGTTTGCACCAGAACATGCGAACAGGCAAAACATTTGTTCGAACAAGCGAACACTGTTAAAGTCTATGGAACACGAACATGAAAAATCAAATGTGCTAATTTTAAAGGCTTATATGCATGGTATTGTATTAAAAAGTGTTTGGGGACCCAGGTCCTGCCCCAGGGGACATGTATCAATGCAAAAAAAAGTTTTAAAAACGGCCATTTTTTCGGGAGCAGTGATTTTAATAATGCTTAAAGTGAAACAATAAAAGTGTAATATTCCTTTAAATTTCGTACCTGGTGGGTGTCTATAGTATGCCTTTAAAGTGACGCATGTTTCCTGTGTTTACAACAGTCCGAGAGCAAAATGACATTTCTAAAGAAAAAAGTCATTTAAAAGTACTCAAGGATATAATGAATTGTCGGCCCTGACTCCCGGCAATACACATAAAAGTTCATTGATAAAAACGGCATGGGATTCCCCCACAGGGGAACTCCGAACCAAAATTTAAAAAAAAAAATGCGTGGGGGTCCCCCCAAATTCCATACCAGGCCCTTCAGGTCTGGTATGGATATTAAGGGGAACCCCGCGCCAAAATTAAAAAATAAAATGGTGTGGGGGTCCCCCTAAAAATCCAGAAGCCTCTGGTATGGATTTTAAGGGGAACCCCGGGCCAAAATTAAAAAAAAATGGCATGGTGTCCCCCCAAATATCCATACCAGACCCTTATCTGAGCATGCAACCTGGCAGGCCGCAGGAAAAGAGAGGGGACGGGAGAGCGGCCCCCCTCCTGAACCATACCAGGACACATGCCCTCAACAGTGGGAGGGTGCTTTGGGGTAGCCCCCCAAAGCACCTTGTTCCCATGTTGATGGGGAGAAGGGCCTCATCCCCACAACCCTTCCCCAGTGATTGTGGGGGTCTGCGGGTGGGGGGCTTATCGCAATTTGGAAGCCCCCTTTAACAAGGGGACCCCCAGATCCCGGCCCCACCCCATGTGAAATGGTAACGGGGTACAAATGTATCCCTACCATTTCACAAAAAATGGGTGAAAATGGTCAAAAAAACACAATACAATGCCCACAATTCTTACAATCTGCCTCCATGGGAGGCACCCGCCGTAATGACTGGCCGCTCTCAGGTGACAGCTCTTTTATAACTGAGGGTGGGGCCACACGATGACGTCACTGAGTGACCCCGCCCCCCTCTGACACACGGGGACATCCCTATGGCTTTCCTGTAGCATCGGGGGGCAGGGACACTCGTTCCGCCCCCTCTGAGGCACAGGGAAGCCATAGGGATGTCCCCATGCGTCAGAGGGGGGTGGACCGTGTGGCCCCGCCCCCTATGATGCTACAGGAAAGCCATAGGGATGTCCCTGTGCATCAGAGGGAGGCGGGGTCACTCGGCGATGTCATTGTGTGACCCCACCCTCAGTTATAAAAGAGCTGTCACTTGAGAGCGGCCGGTCATTACGGCGGGTGCCTCCCATGGAGGCAGATTGTAGGAGACGTGCGGCTTTTTTTTTGGTCCGTCGGAGCGTGAGAAGAAGAAGACTCCATGGGACAGTTTTATTTTTTTACTTTTTTAATAAAGGACTTGTCCCAAGGCGTGCATTGTGTTTTTTTTTACCATTTTCACACATTTTTTGTGAAATGGTAGGGATACATTTGTGCCCTGTTACCATTTCACACAGGGAGGTGGGATCTGGGGGTCCCCTTGTTAAAGGGGGCTTCCAGATTCCAAAAAGCCCCCCGCCCGCAGACCCCCACAACCACTGGGCAAGGGTTGTGGGGATGAGGCCCTTCTCCCCATCAACATTGGGACAAGATGCTTTGGGGGCTACCCCCAAAGCACCCTCCCAATGTTGAGGGCATGTGGCCTGGTACGGTTCAGGAGGGGGGCACTCTCTCACCCCCCTCTTTTCCTGCGGCCTGCCAGGCTGCGTGCTCAGATAAGGGTCTGGTATGGATTTTAAGGGGGGACCCCCACGCCATTTTTTTTCAAATTTTGGTGCGGGGTTCCCCTTATAATCCATACCAGACTTGAAGTTCCCCTGTGGGGGAATCCCATGCCGTTTTTATCAATGAACTTTTATGTGTATTGCCAGGAGTCATGACCGACAATTCATTATAGCCGCGAGTACTTTTAAATGACTTTTTTTCCTTTAGAAATTTAATTTTGCTCTCGGACTGTTGTAAACACGGGAAACATGCGCCACTTTACAGGCATACTATAGACACCCCCCCAGGTACGAAACTTAAAGGAATATTACACTTTTATTGTTTCTCTTCAAGCATTATTAAAATCACTGCTCCCGGAAAAACTGACATTTTTAAAACTTTTTTTTGCTTTGATACATGTCCCCTGGGGCAGGACCCAGGTCCCCAAACACTTTTTATGACAATACCATTCATATAAGCCTTTAAAATTAGCACTTTTGATTTCTCACATAGACTTTTAAAGGGTGTTCCGCGGCTTTCCAATTTGCCACGCACACCCCAAATTGTTCACTATTTGGCGAACAGGCGAACACCCGATGTTCGAGTCGAACATCGGGACCATCCCTAGTCCCTACCTCTCCTTTATTCCGTGCAGTCCACCCCTGTGTTCTGCATATATGGACATTTTCCCTTGTAACACCATACCATATGTTACATCTGTTATGTATGAATACTATGTAACCTTACCTTCTTTTGAAATTCAATAAAAATACAATTTAAAAAAAAAAAAAGAGCTCCTTTGGCAGTCCATGACAAGTGGCAAGTTCTTATACCTGATTTGTCGGATGAGGATTGGGAGGAAGAGTGTTCTTCTCACTTAACTGTCTCACTGGCTATTAACAATAAACTTATTCAACTCTACATGTTCCACCAGACCTATCTGACCCCAGTACGTTTAAATGCCATGCATCATATATCAAATTCTGTATCTACGAGATGCACCAACCAACGAGCAGATTTTTGTCTGGTCATGTCCTGTCATAGACAGATATTGGCAACAGGTAACAACGCTACTGTCTAACATTCTCTCTATGCCTGTGCCTTGTACCCCACGGATTTGCTTGCTGGGTATACTGGATGAGGAATTATGGCCTAGGTACAGCAGAATTTTACTTTGGGAAACATTATTCTTGGCCATTGCACTTAAGTGGAATCAGTCTGTTCCCCCATCTGTTTGTCAATGGCTGCCAATGGTAAACCAGATACTTCCTTAATTATGAAAAACGTATCTTTGAGCATAGGGCAAAGTATGGGCCATCTGGTGCTCTTCAACTGCCACTTGAGCGATATATTGCATAAACTTATTATTGTATGTCGAGGTGCATAAATGTCTGCATATTACATGGACCTATACAGCTACTAACCTGGTTTTACCTGATGGAAGAACACTGTGTCATTTTCTTTGTCAACTGTTCAGTTCCAACAATGCACATGTAACATGGATTTCATTTGGTATTTGTATGCCAACTGTTGTATTCTTTAATGCTCATGTTGAGCACTATGGTTGTTATACCGCTCTATTCTTTATACTCTGTCAATAAAAAGAGCTTAAAAAGAAAAATAGCACCTGAACCAGACTGAAAAAGCACAGGACCCTTTTTTAATTTGCTCCACAACTGGCCTGCATATATGTGAACTAGCTCCATTGAAAGCCGATCTGGTTCACATGTTATGCAAATCGGATGCAGTTGAAAGCGCATCTGATTCCCATATATGTGACTCGAGCCCAAAACATTTTTACATCCTTAATGTAATGTGCTCAGCGTTAAGATCAAATAAATGCAAATATATATCACAGTCTCTCTGTGTGAAACGTAACTACCTGTGGACCGCCAACCTGCAATGTACTGCGAACGGGCGGCCCTTACAGGCAAAGCAATGTACTGGTATGTCACTGCCTGTTTCAAGTTTAGGATGCGCACATGCGCTCCCCCTGCCGACACCTGCTGTGATTGTGCACAGCGGGAGTCTGTCAGCAGGTCCCAGCCAATTTTTTGACTGGGACCTGCTGATCGGCTGTGTCCAATTACAGCCCAGAGCTTTGTGTTGATAATCAACACAGGGTTAAGTACAGAGAGAAAAATCTCTGTTTCTTATCTCTGCAAAGCCGAGGCTCTAATAGGCTCAAAAAATAGGCTTAAAAAAAGGGTGCACTCGGGGAGCAGAGCACTGCGCCCTGAGCACACCCACTTGTGTGACAATAGCATACTAAATAAAGGTATTGGTCAGTGCATTCCAATGGTAAATTAATTTAAAAGAGCTAAAGAAAAACCTGGGTGGCTCAACTCCAACGTAAAAATGCATATAAAAACAAAAGAAAAGGCCTTCAAAAAATACAAAGCTGAGGGGTCATTGTCAGCATTTCAACTTTACAAAGAATGCAATAAAAATTGTAAGAGTGCAATCAGGGTGGCTAAGATAGAACAAGAAAAGGCACATAAAGAAGGTGAGTAAAAAAAATCCCAAGAAATTTTTTTAAGTATATAAAGAGTAAGAAAGCAAGGCCAGAACATATTGTCCTCTTAAAGGATGACCAGGGGAATCTGGTTACAAAAGATGGAGAGACAGCAAAAGTTTTGAACATATTCTTCTCCTCAGTCTTCACAAAAGAAATGGGGGGGTACAGTAACCAGGACGGTAATGTTAATTTTTATAGCATGTCACAGGCAGCACCCTCATGACTAACCGAGGACAGAATTAGAAATAGACTTGAAAAATTTACCATAAATAAGTCACCAGGACCAGATGGCTGTCACTGAGGGGCTCAGTCAAGTGATAGCCAGACCATTGTTCTTCATTTTTGTGGACAGTTTACTGACTGGAATGGTACCAACTGATTAAAGAAAAGCCAATGTGGAACAAATATTAAAAAAAGGGCAGAGATATATCCCTGGGAACTACAGGCCAGTTAGCCTAACATCAATAGTCTGCAAGCTATTGGAGGAACTATATACAAGATTTCAGTAATTAAATCAGTATCATTAGCAGTAATCAGCATGGATTCATGGAGAATAGTTCTTGCTAGACCAATCTATTAACTTTCTTTGAAGAAGTGAGCTACCATCTAGATAAAGGAAAGCCGGTGAATGTGGGATATCTGGATTTTGCAGAGGCATTTGATACAGTTCCCAACAAAAGTTTACTACATAAACTGAGGTCTGTCAGCATAAACTATAGGGTGAGTACCTGGATTGAAAACTGGCTACAGGGGAGAGTTCAAAGGGTGGTGATAAATGGTTAGACTCAGAATGGTCTGGTGTGGAAAGTGGGGTCCCCCAAGGATCTGTCCTGGCACAAATCCTGTTTAATTTATTCATAAACGATCTAGAGGATGGGATAAACAGCTCAACCTCAGTATTTGCAGATGATACAAAGTTAAGCAGGGTAATAACTTCTTTGCACAATGTGGAAACCTTGCAAGAAGACCTAAACAAATTAATGGGGTGGGCAATTAAATGGCAAATGAGGTTTAATGTTGAAAAATGTAGGGTAATGCATTTGGGTGCCAAGAATATGAATGCAAGTTACTGGCTAGGGGGGTTACCTCTGGGGGAATCTAGGATGGAAAGGACCTGGGTGTCCTAGTAGATGACAGGCTCAGCAATGGCATGCAATGCCAGGCTGCGGCAAGTAAAGCCAACAAGATATTGGCATGCATTAAAAAGGGCATTCAATCGAGGGATAAAACGATAATTCTCTCACTCTACAAGACTCTGGTCCGGCCACATCTTGAGTATGCTGCCCAGTTCTGGGCACCAGTCCTCAGGAAGGATGTGCTGGAGAGAGTCCACAGAAGGTCAATAAAGCTGATAAAGGAACTGGAGGACCTCAGCTATACACTGTAAAAAATATTGTGCTGGGTCTACTTAAAAAAATTGAGGCAACTATTTGCATCAGCTTTTTAAGTACTGTCAACTAAAAATATTTTTGTCTGACTCAATAGGCTTTTCATGTTTTCAACTTTGTTGTTTTAAGTAAAGCAAACTCATTTTTTTTTAGTTTATAGACCATAGTGTTTTAAGTTAGGAATACATACCTTAACTTGTCTGGAACTATAGTTTTAAGTAAAGCCAACGCAATTTTTCGAGTTTATAGACCATAAGTTTAAGTAAAGCCAACTTAATTTTTCCAGTTTATAGACCAGAGGTTCAAGTAAAGCCAACTCAATTTTTCCAGCTTCTAGAAAAGTTAGGAACACATACATTAACTTATTTATTTCAAGTACTTATACAGCAACATCAATTTACATTCAGATCAGTCTGTCTCTGCCCTCAATGAGCTTTCAATCTAGGTTCCCGAACTCACATGCATACATACAGGGCTGTGTTTTGGACTAGGCCTAGGGCGGCACTTCGCCGCTTTTTTTGCCGCCCCCCCCCGCATGAGAGAAAGTCCCCCCACCCGATTCCTTTCTCCCGCGGCCACTCCCCACACACATGCAGCCCACGGCGGCCGTCTTGCTGTAGCGGCACTGCTGTGTATGGGCGTGCTTGGCAGAGGGTGGAGGGGTGTGTGTATGGGCATGCTTAGCAGAGCTCACTCCCTTCCACCCTCTGCCAAGCACGCCCATACACAGCAGCGCCGCCCGCTACAGCAAGCAGCATCCGTGGGCTGCATGTGTGCGGGGGGCCGCTGCAGGAGCCGGGAAGTTGGGTGGGGGGACTTTCTCTCATGCGGGGGGCGGCGTGTGACTCACGCCCCCATAAGCGGCCGGTGACTGGCGGAGGTTTAGCCTTATGCTCCACCTACCCTCCTCCGCACTGCTTTCCTTGACTCTTCTCCTCGGCACTGGGGCGGGGTCTGGCAGTAACGTCAGGAGAGAGAGAGAAGCACAAGGGAACCCCCCAGGACAGCAGGTAAAGTTATTTAATAAATTATATCAGTGTTATGGGAACAGTGTTGGCATTTGATAG
Source organism: Aquarana catesbeiana (assembly GCF_042186555.1). Lineage (NCBI taxonomy): Eukaryota > Metazoa > Chordata > Amphibia > Anura > Ranidae > Aquarana > Aquarana catesbeiana. Next base: position 185,712,457 of record NC_133330.1, on the reverse strand, counting down.
CACAGTGGCTACAATTGATGGGCACAGTGACAGCGTTTGAGGGCACAGTGACTGCGTTTGATGGGCACAGTAGCTGCGTTTGATGGCACAGTGGCTGCAATTGATAGGCACAGTGGCTGCGTTTGGTGGGCACAGTGGCTGCGTTTGATGGGCACAGTGGCTGCGTTTGGTGGGCACAGTGGCTGCAAATGATGGGCACAGTGGCTGCAAATGATGGGCACAGTGGCTGCATTTGGTGGGCACAGTGGCTGCGTTTGGTGGGCACAGTGGCTGCGTTTGATGGCCCAGTGGCTACAATTGATGTGCACAGTGGCTGAGTTTGATGGAACAGTGGCTGCGTTTGATGGGGCACAGTGAGGCTGCAATTGACGTCTTTTTTTCTGAATTTTTTAGTTTGTTTGCACCCCCCCAAAAAATTTTGAGCACCAGCCGCCACTGGCGTGTGCAAAGTGCTCCATGCATGCTAAAATCAATGCAAACCCTTTAAACAGTCCACATTTAGTGAAAGTGCATTAATATGCAGATCATGATATTGCAATAAAGTGCTCCATCAATGCTGAAATCAATGCAAACTCATTAAAGAGTAGTCCCGCCCCCACCCCGTGAAAACATTAAAACTCAGCAGCTACAAATACTGTAGCTGCTGACCTTTAATATTGGGACACTTACCTGTCCAGGGATCCCGTGATGTCGACACCTCAGCCGATTTTTTGATTCGCTCTCGGGTTTTGCCACCATCATTCATGGTAAGGGAAACCGGACGGTTCACTACTGCACATGTGCGAAGCGCGTTGCACTTTCCGAATGCCCCAGTGGAGGAAGGAGGAGGGGGGCTGAACTTCAGAGGGGGCAGCACAGTCTCCAGGGAGTGGGGAAGGGTACCTGTCAAAAACAGGTACCTGTTCCCCCCTCCCCCCGAAAGGTGCCAAATGAGCCTAAAGTGGAAGGGGTGTGGTTTACAGATGATAGGGTGGGTCTTAAACAGGAAGGGGTGTGGCCTCGGCAGCAAGGGGTGGAATGTATTTAAATTAGGGGGGTGCATGAGTTTAGTCAGGCCTAGGGCAGCACAAAACCTAAATACACCATTGCATACATACACATACTAGGGCCAATTTACACAGGAGCCAATCACCCTACCAGCATGTTTGTGGAGCGTGGGAGGAAACCTACGCAGGCACAGGGTAGAACATGCAAACTCCAGGCAGGTAGTGTCATGATTGGGATTCAAACCAGTGACCCTTGTGCTGCTAGGCGAAAGTGCTAACCACTACACCACTGTGCTGCCCTATTACTTAGTTATGTACTTAGTTACTTAGTTTTAAGTGATATTAACTTTTAATTTACTCAATTTTTTTAAGTTGGTAAAACTTATTTTCCAAATGTATTTGATATATGTTTGAAGGTTTTTATGTAAGAATAATATGTTTTTAAAAAAAGGAATAGTCTCATGAAACAGGCTTTCAAAACAAATTAACATTTATTATTTATAAAGTGTTTTAAATGTAATATGATTAAAGCAGCATCAAATGTAAATGTAAACATTTAAAAAAAAAAAAGAAAAAAAATCCTCTTTCTCAGCTAACAATTCAAACTGAAACACACACATGTATATACAGTATATCTGTAAAGAACATAGAATACAGAATGTATTAACTTTTTTTTAAAGCCTTTTAGGAAAGTAATTTGCACTTCAACCACTTCAGCCTCTGAAAGGATTTGCCCCCTTAATGACCAGGCCATTTTTTGTGAAACGACACTGCCTCAATTTAACTGACAATTGCGCAGTCGTGCAACACTGTACCCAAACAAAATGTACATCCTTTTATACCCCATAAATAGAGCTTTCTTTTGGTGGTATTTGATCACCTCTGCGTTTTTTATTTTTTGCAATATAAACAAAAAAATGACCGACAATATTGAAATTTTTTTTTTTTTTTTACTTTCTGCTATAATACATATCCAAAAAAAATGTATTCATCAGTTTAGGCTGATATATATTCTTCTACATATTTTTGGTTAAAAAAATCGCAATAGGGGTATATTGATTGGTTTGTGCAAAAGTTATTGCGTCTACAAACTATAGTATAGATTTAGAGACACTTTTTAAAATTTTTTTTTTTAAATGTATAAATGACACTGTCAGGGAAGGGGTTAACACTAGGGGGCGATCAAGGGGTAAGTGTGTTCCCTGGGTGTGTTCTAACTGTAGGGGGATGGGCTGCCAGGGACATGACAGAGGTAGCTGTTCCCGATCACTGGTAACAGAAGATCTCTGACATGTCATCTGGCAGAATGGGGAATGGCCTTGTTTACATATGCAGTTCCCCGTTCTGCCTCTGTACACCACAATTGCGGGTCACTGGTGGAAATTGAGTCTGCCAGAACCGCAGGTGCCCACGCGCCCGCTATCTCCTGTGCAAAGACAGACGTACACCTACGGTGTGTACTTTTGAAGATAGATTCCCCACATCTAGCTCTAAAAAGATCTTCTGAAAAACTTCAAAGGTATATTTTAGGTTTTCAGGGTAGCTCAGACTAAAAGCATAAATGAGTACCATAATCATTCTTTCTGATATAAAATGAGAGTGCAGTATGAAAAAATACACTATACCAATATGCTTGTTTTTCCCACCAATGCAGCATAAATATGGTATATTTGTTTTTGAAATATAATAACATGCGCAAACAGTGCAAAGTGGGCGGGGCTTTAGATTACATAATCTGATGTTGAATGTCCAATATCTCAAAAACCGAACAAACAGAAAGTTTGTTTTTGTGATACAAATCAGCACAAATGCAGCACAAACAATTGTATAATTGTTTTTAAAATGTAATAACATGTGGTGCAAAGTGGGAGAGGTTTCATTAACTATAATGCGCAATATCTCTGAAACCAAACCAGCACATACGTTTGTTTTTGCAGCACAAATCGACACAGATGCAGTGCAAACTAATGCTATCTTTGTTTTTAAATTTTAATAACATTGGGTGCAAAGTGGGCGGGGCTTGATGTTACATAATCTGAATTTGAATTCCAATATCTCAAAAACCGAACTGGCTGAAATATTCATTTTTGTGACACAAAATAGTTTTTAAGCTTAACGCCCTGCATCTTGGTTGCGTTCTGCGCTTATGCAGTAAGCGCAAACTTTGCTTGCGCACAAATGAGTTGTCCCAGTCGGTGTATACAACAGATGTATGTCCATTTATTATAAATATATTAGCCTGCAAATAAAATAAACATTTTGGATGGTATTTTAAGCAACATTTAAAGCATGCGAATGATAATTTGTTCAATGTTCATTCTTACCTTTCAATGGCATTGGGTGGCTTTGTAGTGTAGAAAAATTCTTGTCACTGGTGGCGCTCTTTTGTCCTAATGGGCCTCAAACGTATGGGAACTGCCTTGTGCAGGCTTTCAAAGTTCCAAAAGATGTCAAACTTTTTAAAATATACAGCATCAAAACCCGTGGCAAAAATTTCAGTCAAATGAAAAGATAATTTTTTTTAAGTAAATGGAACTCAATTGGAATATGGAAATGCACATACTGTACCTTAAAAGTTTTCTCTAGATTACTCAATATTATACATTATTTTTGTAAATGTAAAAGGTGTGTTTTAAGAACTAATGAAAACTAAGTAAGGTACTTAAAATATCAAAGTAAATTAATTAACATTTATTTTTATGTTGAAAATTATAATTTTTTTATGTTAAAATTACAAGCCAACAGAATCATTTTTATCAGTGTAGAGAAAGACTACAAGCATTGTACTTACTTATATTGAACTTATTCTCTCTGGAGAGGGGATATGAAATTGATGTACAAATACCGTACTGGTGACCCCAACATAGGGAAAAAACTTTTTTATGAAAGGGATTTTTAAAAAGACTCGCGGTCATTCACTAAAATTAGAAGAGAAGCGGTTTAACCTTAAACTGCATAGAGGTTTCTTTACTGTCAGAGCGGTAATGATGTGGAATGCTCTTTCACCATCAGTGGTATTATCAGGGAGCATCGACAGTTTAAAAAAAAAACTATTAGATGTGTAACTTAACAATCACAACATACAGGGATATACAATGTACTGTTGACACAGATGCACACACACACACACATAGGTTGAACTGGATGGAGTTGTGTCTTTTTTCAACCTCACCAACTATGTACCTATGTAACTAATATTCGCTATTGTCACACTGATTCTCCTCTCAGCCAATCAAGAAGTGCGTCATGAGACCCGTTACCCAATTGGCCGAAAGGAGAGGTGATCTGATTGGCCGCCTAGGAGAAGGGGGAAGGAGATGCACGGTGCACAGAGGAGAGGAGGGAGGAGATGCACAACATGATGCAGGGGAGGAGGAGATGCAGGGGAAACCTGGAGCCGCCGTGACCTAAATGGGGTGAGTGATCTAGCCAGAAAGTCTGTTGTTTTTCAACAGAACAAGCTGGCCTGCAGATTTAGCAGTTAGAGGGTTAAATACAAACCATTTACCATTGTTATGGTGCATACAATGATCCAGTTTTATTTATTTAGTTAAATCCTTTATCCTAAAAGGAGCAAAACTGCTGTAACTGCTTATGATGTGTCAGCTAGAGTTTGGCTTGAATTTGTTAGTGTATCTAAATCTAACGCTCCCTTCCCTCCAGACCAACAATCCCTCTGTCCAAAGTGTCTCTCTTGCTCTATCTTCCAGAGTGTAGGCACTCTAATGCCCCGTACACACGATCAGACTTTCTGACAACAAAACCGTGGATTTTTGTTCGAAGGATGTTGGCTCCAACTTGTCTTGCATACACACAGTCACACAAATTTTGGCCAACAATTACGAACGTAGTGACGTATAAGTCATACGTGATATCTCCATTACGATCGCTAGTTATATTCCCGCCTTGTACTTGATTCCTAGGATGCGTAGACTTTTGTCCGACAGACTTGTGTACACACGATCAGAAAGTCCGACAACAAACATTTGTTGGCGGAAAATTTGAGAACCTGCTAGCCAACATTTGTTGGCGGAAGGGCCGACAACAAATGTTCAATGAAGCATACACGCCAACTAGCTCACATCCAACATTTGTTGTCAGAAAATCTCATCGTGTGTACGGGGCATTACACGTGAGGTGTGTTAGCAAAAGCAAGTAACCTTCCATATAGTACATTTTTGGTTTTGGATTTAATACCGCTCTAAGAAATGACGCTCAACAGTGGTTGGAGTACATGTAGACAGAAAGTCCTGAAAACAAAGAGGTTCCAAGAAATCCACAGGAATGAGATGCAATAAAAAATGAAAAAAGCACTTTATTTCAAAAAGGTAATTGTTATGATACACATTTACTTTAATTGGTGTAGAATGTCTGGCACAAACTAATGAGCACACTGCCAAACATTTGCAAATCCCTTCCTTGTGTGATTCAGCTCAATTAGAGTTGAATTTTGAACTTGCCATTCATCTCTAAAAGAAACATTTAGAAAGGGTAACCTTGTTTGGTTGGTTTTATCATATTTTGTATTTATAGGTCGACAGGGGATCATCTGGTATTCTTAACCCTTATATGCATAATGATCAATACAGTGAACAGCTATTTAAAAGCTGTTTTCTTGTATGTGCCTGGGTTCTGATTGTATAGTTACATATCACATGTACAGTAGGCGCTAGTGAATCATCTCATACTCTGCCACCCATTGGTCAGGCATTGTAAGTGCGAAAATACATTCTCAAAACCAAGATGGCCAGCAAAAAGCCAGAGTGAGCAGCTTAGGAATATCTTAACAATCCTTTTATAGAAGGAGATCCTCGGAGGTAAAAAAAAAATATATATATGGTAACATCAAGAAACACCAAAAGAAACATACGGTCATTAATAATTTGATCAACAATTTCTAAGCCACATCCCTAAATAAGGTGCCACAAAACTATAATCATAGTAAGAAGTGTGGGACTTTTGAGGCACAGCATTTTGGTAAAAGAATAAAACATTTTATTTAATTTCTTTAACCACTTCTGGACTGCCGCTGCCATTATACGGCGGTACCTTGAAGAGGAATATCGTTGTTATGGCAGCAGCTAGCTGCCAGAACCCCAGTATCCTCTTCTTCAGCTGGCGGTCCGCTTCAGATAAAAGTGGTCTCTGCAGGGGAATCACCACAAGATCTCTTTTCCGGTGCCCTCCGCCGCTTACCGGAGCTGCCAGCAGTGGAGGAGGCGATCAGATCCTGTGTCCTCTGTGGTATGGAGCTGAGTAAGGGGAAGAGGGAAGCCACCCGACTCCATACCTATGCAGAGCGGAAGCGATGTCAAAATGTCACTTTTGCCTATAGCTCTTAAAGCAACATTTTTTTTTGCATCTCAGTGTAAATATGAGATCTGAGGTCTTTTTGACCCCAGATCTCATATTTAAGAGGACCTGTCATGCTTTTTTTCTGTTACAAGGGGTGTTTACATTCCTTGCAATAGGAATAAAATACACATTTTTTTCTTAAAGAACAGTGTAAAAATAAAAAATAAAAGGTAAAATAAATAAGAAAAAAAACGTTTTTTTAAACGCGCCCTGTCCCGCCGAGCTCGCGTGCAGAAACGAACGTATACATGAGTAGCATATGAAAACTGTGTTCAAACCACACATGTGAGGTATTACCACGATCGTTAGAGTGAGAGCAATAATTATAGCCCTAGACCTCCTCTGTAACTCAAAACATGCAATCTGTAGAATTTTTTAAACGTTGTATATGGAGATTTTTAAGGGTAAAAGTTTCTCACCATTCCACGAGCGGGCACAACTTTGAAGCATGACATGTTGGGTATCAATTTACTCGGCGTAACATCATCTTTCACAATATAAAAAAAATGGGATAAATTTACTGTTGTCTTATTTTTTAATTCAAAAAAGTATATTTTTTCCCAAAAAAGTGAGCTTATAAAACAGCTGCGCAAATACGGTGTGACAGAAAGTATTGCAACGACCGCCATTTTATTCTCTAAAGTGTTAGAAAAAAATATATATAATGTTTGGGGGCTCTAAGTAATTTTCTAGTAAAAAAAATGATTTTAACTGTTTAACTAAACAACAAGTTTGAAAAATAGGACCGGTCTTAAAGTGGTTAAAATTAAACATATAGTAACAAATTTATAATAAAATATAAAAAAACAGTCAATTCCAACCATTGCAGTAATTTATACAACATAGTCTTTCCTCTCAATGCGTTTCTTGGACATGGTCCTCTTCATCAGGAGATAACAGACTTTTGTTGCTGCCATCTAAATAAGGTGACAAGATTTGTTTTTAGAAAAATACTGTATTTATTGGCATATAACACGCACAGGCATATAACACGCACCTTCATTTTAGAAGGTAAGTTTCAGGAAAAAAACTTAAATTTTAAATAAAGAACTTTGCAGCAAAATAAGGGTCAATGTCCATCGATGCAGCCTCACCATTGCTCATCTGCAGCCTCACCATTGCCTATCTGCAGCCTGATCAATGCCATCTGCAGCCTCACAATTGCCCATCAATGCAGCTTGATCAATGCCCACCTGCAGCCTCACAATTGCCCATAAGTGGAGCTTGATCAATGCCCATCTGCAGCCTCACAATTGCCCATCAATGCAGCCTGATCAATGCCCATCTAAAGCCTCACAATTGCCCATCAATGCAGCTTGATCAATGCCCATCTGCTGCCTGATCCATGCCCATATGCAGCCTCACCATTGCCATGAATGCAGCCTGATCAATGCCTATCTGCACAGCCTCACCTTAGATTACTGCTGCCTCAGAGGGGACAGGGAGGGAGGGCGGCACGAGTGCCGTCAGATTACATACAGCGAGAATCTCCTGTTTACTCGGCGGCCTCTTTAATACAAAGTCCCTCCTCCTGGATCGGCTTCTATGATAGACAGAACACTGGTCCAATGCCGGCCCAGGAGACTTCTGGATTATTATTAAAACTATTAATATTACTGCTATCACTATTATAGCACTATTATTATCACTATTGGTCTTTTTTATAGACTCAATGTGAGAAATGAAATCTAAATTGTTATTATTTTATAGACTCAATATGAGGAATATAAATTAAACCCATGAAAGGAGGTTACTTATCAACTATCTGCATAATGGATCACTTCCCTGTTTCATCATGATAGCAGTAGTGACTTAAATGTTTTTTCAAATGTTATCACTGCAATATAAAAGGTAAATACCATGTTTAAATTATAGGTTTATCTTTAGAACCAAGGTATGTTGTAGACCCCAGGAGGGGGGTATATGCATCTTTAGCTATAATACAGTGAGTATATCCATGGATTATCATATGTATGAGTGGTGGGGGGGGGGGGTCAGTATAACCATCGATGATGGCCCCCATTCCCTATGTACACAGGAAGGTAGTACCTTCCAATGTCAATTAGCTTTAGAAAATCTGTCAACAATTAAGAGTCAATGGAATATAAATAAATAAATAATGCTAAAGCCTCTAGGTAGTACTTATAGTACATGAAAATTAATGAAACTAATGAAACTAGTAAATAGATCAATGAATAAATTATATTGGAGGTTGGGTGTTGGAGGAGGAGGAGGAGAAAGGGGAAGAGGGTTCCCCTGGGACCCCTATGCTATGTACAGTTGAACCATGAGGGAACTACCTGGGTGCATTCCACGGTCTCTGGGAGGAAGTATAGCATGATATGACATATCTTTAGACACATAATGCCAGCGGTCACCAATAGGAGATTGGATCTAGCAAGGGGAGGCATTATATTTATGGGCGGCACAGTGGTGTAGTGGTTAGCCTAGCAGTAAGAAGGGTCACTGGTTCCAATCCCAACCATGACACTACCTGCCTGGAGTTTGCATGTTCTCCCTGTGCCTGCGTGGGTTTCCTCCGGGTACTCCGGTTTCCTCCCACACTCCAAAGACATGCTGGTAGGTTAATTGGATCCTGTCTAAATTGTCCCTAGTATGTATGAATGTGAGTTAGGGACCTTAGATTGTAAGCTCCTTGAGGGTAGGGACTGATGTGAATGTACAATGTATATGTAAAAGCGCTGCGTAAATTGACGGCGCTATATAAGTACCTGAAATAAATAAATATTACCACCATATGGAATAAGGGGTGGAGTGGTAAGGTGAGAGAGAAGATAGAAGGAGGATGGGGGAATGAAATTAAATAGGGGTGAAGGGAAGAGGCATATATATACAGTATCTCACAAAAGTGAGTACAGCCCTCACATTTTTGTAAATATTTTATTATATCTTTTCATGTGACAACACTGAAGTAGTGAGTGTACAGTATAACAGTGTAAATTTGCTGTCCCCTCAAAATAACTCAACACACAGCCATTAATGTCTAAACTGCTGGCAACAAAAGTGAATACACCCCTAAGTGAAAATGTCCAAATTGGGCCCAAAGTGTCAATATTTTGTGTGACCACCATTATTTTCCAGCACTGCTTTAACCCTCTTGGGCATGGAGTTCACCAGAGCTTCACAGGTTGCCACTGGAGTCCTCTTCCACTTCTCCATGACTGCACCACGGAGCTGGTGGATGTTAGAGACCTTGCACTCCTCCACCTTCCCCTCCCAGGGCCTACAGCAAGAGCTAAAATGTACATACCTTGGTTCTAAAGATAAACCTATAATTTAAACATGGTATTTAACTTTTAAATTCAAATAACATTTGAAAAAACATTTAAGTCACTCCTGCTATCCTGATGAAACAGGGAAGTGATCCATTATGCAGATAGTTGATAAGTAACCTCCTTTCATGGGTTTAATTTAGATTCCTCATATTGAGTCTATAAAATAATAACAATTTATATTTAATTCCTCACATTAAGTCTATAAAAAAAGACCAATAGTAATATTAATAGTGCTATAATAGTGATAACAGTAATGCTCCATAGGGTTTAGGTCTGGGGACATGCTTGGCCAGTCCATCACCTTTACCCTCAGCTTCTTTAGCAAGGCAGTGGTCATCTTGGAGGTGTGTTTGTGATCGTTATCATGTTGGAAAACTGCTCTGCGGCCCAGTCTCTGAAGGGAGGGGATCATGCTATGCTTAAGTATGTCACAGTACATGTTGGCATTTATGGTTCCCTCAATGAACTGTAGCTCCCCAGTGCCGGCAGAACTCATGCAGCCCCAGATCATGACACTCCCACCACCATGCTTGACTGTAGACAAGATACACTTGTCTTTGTACTCCTCACCTGGTTGCAGTCATACATGCTTGACACCATCTGAACCCATTAAGTTTATCTTGATCTCATCAGACCACAGGACATGGTTCCAGTAATCCATGTCCTTAGTCTACTTGTCTTCAGCAAACTGTTTGCGGGTTTTCTTGTGCATCTTCTTTAGAAGAGGTTTCCTTCTGGGATGACAACCATGCAGACCAATTTGATGTAATGTGCGGCCTATGGTCTGAGCACTGACAGGATGACCCCACCCCTTCAACCTCTGCAGCAATGCTGGCAGCACCCATATGTCTATTTCCCAAAGACAACCTCTGGATATGACGCTTAGCATGTGCACTCAACTTCTTTGGTCAACCATGGTGAGGCCTGTTCTGAGTGGAACGTGTCCTGTTAAACCACTGTATGGTCTTGGCCACTGTGCTGCAGCTCAGTTTCAGGGTCTTGGAAATCTTCTTATAGCCTTAGCCATCTTTATGTAGAGCAACAATTCTTTTTTTCAGATCCTCAGAGAATTCTTTGCCATGAGGTGCCATGTTGAACTTCCAGTGACCAGTGTGAGAAAGTGAGAGCAATAACACCACATTTAACACACCTGCTCCCCATTCACACCTGAGACCTTGTAACACTAATGAGTTACAGGACACCGGGGGAGGAAAATGGCCTAATGGGCCAAATTTGGGCATTTTCACTTAGGGGTGTACTCACTTTTGTTGCCAGTGGTTTAGACATTAATGTCTGTGTGTTGAGTTATTTTGAGGGGACAGCAAATTTACAGCAAGTTATACAAGCTGTACACTCACTACTTTACATTGTAGCAAAGTGTCATTTCTTCAGTGTTGTCACATGAAAAAATAAAATATTTACAAAAATGTGAGGGGTGTACTCACTTTTGTGAGATACTGTATATATATATATATAGATATATATATCTATATATCTATCTATATATGTACCAACAACATGTATAAACAGTACCGTTAAGCATCGTATTAAGTCTGCATCTTTATTGTAAAGATATGCGACACAATGTAGAGTGAAAATAAGGATGGCTTGTCCCATGTAGATAAGTTTCAAATTCGGGTCAGAAGTGAAGAGAGCTCGATCGGCTTTATAAAGGCCTAGTCATGCTTCTGTCATCTAGGGTCCAGCACGCCCAGTTTTCTTGAAAAGAGGCAGTTTTCCGTTGTATCCATGCAAACATTTGCTCAAAGGTAGCATGGGTGTTTAAAAAGTTTATAACTGTATGAAGAGATGGAGCATGGTCTGATTTCCAAGCACTGGCCAGAGATCTCCTGGCAGCAATTAGCACATGAGTGAGGAAGATTTGAAGCATTCTTGGCCATTTATCCACCCCGATGCTGAAAAGAGCTATTCCTGTAATAGAGGCAATAAAGGCGAATATCTGTCCAGAAAACTGAAATCTTTGGGCAGTACCACCAGATGTGGCCAATGTATCCTATACACCTAGATTTCCTACAGGCAGGATTTTTATAACAGAAAAGACCCTAGTGGTGTCTTCTGTCATAAATGTCCCCCCGTCTGTCAGAGTTAATGTGATCTGAGTGTGGGAATGTGTAGCTTAAACAACATTTACGCCCTGCTCTGTGTGCCATAGTGATGTTACTCCCATGCGCATAAGCACGAGTGAGGTCACCACAGCCCAGCCATGCAAGTGGCTGAAGATACAGAACCCTGAAGGGCTAGGTGGAGATGGTGGGGACCTGGGGGAGCGGTGACAGCAGAGCACTGGATAGCTTTCTTTGCAGGCAAGTCTGTCATAATGTACTAGTATGTGGTGCAGAGCTATGCAATCACATGATCACAATATAAAGAAAGCTGTCATTAATGAATCTTATTCATAACAGCTTGGCATCCTATACTAGTGAACTGTGATTGGCCCACAGCTATCACATGGTACCTGGGCCAATCACAGCACACATTACCATGCAATTAGCTGGCTGCAGCCAATCACAGTAACAGTAAAGTGTAAGAGAAAAAGATACTGATTGCCCCCCCCCCCGAGTAGTACAGTGCTCCGTTGGCGCCACTGACCTACTCTGATGAAAGTATGTAAAAAAAAGATTAGACAATGAAAAAAAAAAGTTTCAAAAATTGAAATTTAAAAAAAAAATTTTTAACATACTGTCACCAGTCAATGTCCCTGATCACTGCCACATTAGTCATATGATGACACTGTACTGCACTGGTGACAGTATGTAAAAACAAAATAGTGAAAAAAAATAACAATTTAACCTCCTATGGTGATTAGTTGCATAGTTGCAGCAGAGAAGAACAACATCAAACTGCACTGAGTAATAAGGAGATTTAAGTCCAGTAGGCTAAATCACTGGTGCTGCAGGGCCTTGATTGGGGCAGGGGTAGCATCTTAAGCCTCTAATAAAAAAAGGTCTGAGGCAAATCACTGAGGCCTATGTGTCTGTTTTTTATGCATTTTGCCAAGGGGGCAACACCTTCCCGGGAGGTCTATGGGTCTATGGGAGCTTGTAGGTGGGGGATTATGGAGTGCAAAAGCACCAAGTCCTCTTCTACTGAGGTAACTTGATTTGGCTAAGAGCTGCTCCTTGATTTGAAAAAAGTGGATTCTCATGAGCACATCCCTAGGAACTATATCTGACAGATGTGAGGGCCTGGGAAGGCGGTGTATGCCATCAATGGTTAATTCCATGGGTGTAGCATCAGGGAGCAAAGTAGTAAAAATTTCCTTGGTGTAACACATTAAGTCTGCTGGCAAGACTGTTTCTGGAACTCCACGGAGTCTTAGGTTATTATGGCATGAATTAATCTCTAGCTCCGCTATTTTGGTCTTCAACCACTTAAGTCATTAACTGTGGTGGTACTTTCCCCCAAAGAGTTATCAATGTACTGCTCTCTGTCTTTCTGTGTGAGAGAGGCAAAGTCAGCATGCAGAGTCCTTCAGCAAAGTGTCCATTACAGGCTGGTTAGATGTGGGGAAAGATGCAATGGAGGATTAGAGAGAGGAGTGAGTAATATCTGGAGGTTCTCCATGGCACTCCTTATGTTCCTGAAGACTGTCATCCATCTGCATACGGGCTTTAGCAGGGCTTGCACACAGCGGGCCACGTATGGAGGAGTGAAAGAGAGAGAAGGATATCCCCAACTGTCCCATAGTTGTCAATAGATCATCAGGGGGGATCTGTGTAATGTCTGCTCTGCTGCTGTGAGGAAGCAGGGGCCAGGACTGTGGTATCATCTTGACTGCTTCCACGTGCACGTGTGGGTACAGCATAGCTGATAACAGTTGTGTATAGAAGGAAAAATCACTGGAACATGTTGGTCTGAGTTTCAACGAAGGCAAAAGAAAAATGAAACGCTAACTTCAATTTTGTGGGAAAAAAAAATTATTAAAAAATGATAGCATATATAATTGCTACACATGCCGTATTATAATTAAATGTTATTAAAAAGTATCTTACCTTTTAAATCTGCAGTGCTGTAATTTTCTGTAAAAGTCAATGCAGTCCTGGGGGCGGAGTACAGAACACCTCCCAAAAATGTCATTTTCTGTTAGAGCTCATTGATTTACCCTAAAGTACTGTATATACATAGATACTGTACAGGTCAGATGTTATGCATCCTCTGCAAAACAAAATCTTTTTTGGTGAGATACTCCTAAAAGGGTAATTGCTTCAAAAGGGATGCACCTCTTAATTAGAACACTGCAAGTTCATCAGCTGATTAATAATGAAAAATGTCACTCCCATTCAAATGCACTCTTAAGCCTAGGTTCACACTGACAGCAGGAATGAAATGATGCCAGTTCAGCTTGAACTCACACCATTTCATTCCAGCATGTCAATCCCAACTGCGGGGGCTATTCCAGAGACATCTGTGCGGGTTTCTGCACAGATGTCTATTGAAATCGCACCCTAAAGTCGCCAAAAGTAGTACAGAAACTACTTTTGGGAATCTTTTGGGAATTTTTTATTACACCAGATGGACGAAACTCCTCACAATACCTAGAAACATCACATGTTTCAACTTCATACTTACATACATACTAATTCACCTTCCACACTTGATATTATTAATCTCTCTAATTACACACTCACCCCATTTGAAGAAAGTTTATTTGTAAAGGGCCTTAATTTCTGTCCTGATACCAATATAAATATTTTTGATACCATTAAGGATTTAAATTTGTTTGCAAGGAAACTGCATTTCAAGAGCTTATATTCTAGGGAAGCAGAATATATCAAACAAGACCCTCAAAAATCTGATGAAGCTCTCGATGACTTGCTAACTTTGTTGGAGGAACAGGACCCTAGTGACCTCATTGATATCGTTGACATTGAGACCTTATTAAATGAACATATTGATAAAACCACCTCAGTATCTCAAATTCCCAAATTTAAAAGGAAATCAGATAAATTCCCTTCCTTTTCAGGTAACCCCAACCTAGCAGCTTTTGTGGCGTTGATCACGGCAGAAATACGAAAGTTAAAAATTCATTCCTCTGTGAATAATCTTTTAAAGAGTGAACAAAGTGCCTTACAATCTCTAAAAAGTGAGTATTCATTGACAATTAAATCCTCTGATAAAGGGGGGAATATTGTCATAATGATGAACGAACAATATAAAATCATGTGAAAAAAATCATCTCTAATACATCTTGGTATAAACCTATCACAAAAAATACCATTGATAAATTCAGTGATATGTTTTATGATCTGATAGACGGGGCCTTCTCCCAAGGAGCCATTGATAAGAACATATAGGAATATACAAGAACACGTTTTCCTCATGTTCCAACTTTTTATTGCCCCCAAAAGGCACATAAGGAAAAAAAAAACCCTGGTCGTCCAATCATTTCAGGCAACGGTGCAATCATTGAAAATTTAAGTAAGTTTATTAATGACTATCTAAGACTCTTTGTTACCGATTTGCCATCCTATATCAAAGACACGATCCATCTTCTGCAAAACCTTGATGGTCTATGTTTTCCACATGGCTCTCTTCCAGTGGCAATAGATGTAGAAGCCTTATATAGTTCCATTCCTCAGAATCTCGGTCTCTCTGCTGTTAAACATTTTATTTCCCAGTCGCAAGAAGACAATCATAAATTCAATGCTTTTGTGGTTGATGCACTTGAATATATTCTAACACATAATGTTTTTTTGTTTGATGGTTCCCATTACCTCCAGGTACAGGGCATGGCGATGGGGACATGTTGTGCCCCATTATATGCCAATCTGTACCTGGGGGAGTGGAAACATTTGCTTCTACTTTGCGATGATTTGAGACCTTTCACCAGACACATGGTGTCTTGGTTCAGATATTTCGATGACATTTTGATGATATGGGATGGCACACCTGAGACTTTACACACCTTTGTTCGTATGATGAATGACCATACTTCCAACCTACATTTTACTATGAATTTTAGTGACAAATCCATCACCTTTCTTGATATTACTATTTCTAAACTACAGGATGGCTCTCTTACCACTGGTTTGTATCGCAAACCAACAGCTGGAAATACCGTCCTGCACGCATCAAGCTCACATCCGCAGTCACTAATAATGTCAATTCCTTACACCCAATATTTACAGTTAAGAAGAAATTGTTCTACTGATGAGGAATTTTGCCATGAGGCAAACTCACTCAGAGAGAGACTATTGGAACGAGGATACTCCTCTACATGTCTGAAAAAGGCGTTTCGCCGCGCTCGTGGCCACTTACGGCAAGATTTACTGTTTTCTCATAAAAACCGTAAAACAGATACACCAGTTATCCACTTAATTAACACATATAACAAAGAACACAAAGCTGTTAGAAAGATAATAGAGAAAAAGTGGCATCTATTACAGATGGACAATTTTGAATGTACACATACCGAATAGTCCTGCTATCACATATAGAAGAACTCAGTCCTTGAAAGATCAACTTGTAAAGAGTGAATATGTAGGCACTTTTAGGTCTGATCCTTGCAAAAGACTGGGCACCTTCACCTGTGGTGGATGCTCAATTTCCAGATACATGAATACACAGACAAATATCTTGTTACCTAATGCTAAACCTTATAAACCAGGGGTCATTTATCTGTTAATATGCCAATGCCAAAGTTTTTACGTAGGGAAAACCAAACTTGAATTTTGGAGAAGAGCTGCTAGACATATAAACAGTATGTCCAATGTCAATCCCGACCTCCCTTTAGGACGTCATGTAAGAGATTGCCACCAAGGTCGACCTCCTCGTATACTCTTCACTATCCTAGATCGGGTACATCCTGATAATAGAGGATTGTGATTGGAACAAGCTTTTGCTCCAACGTGAGGTACGTTGGATTGTCAAACTAAATGCCACCTCCTTCTCAGGTCTCAACACACAATTAAGTTACCGTCCTTTCTTAGAAGGATTTGCCTCAGGAGGATGTGAGAAAGAATAAATCCTTCTATTCACTCGCTTCCTCTTGAAAGTCAGAATGTTAAAAAGCCTGTCCTTTTTTGTTCTTTGTTATGTAACAGGCGTTTTCCTCTGTCTATGATATCTGGAATGACTTAATCCTGTCATGTTCTTGAATTTATAGTTAATCTGCTCTATCCCTTTGGAAATCGCAAGTCGAGTATGCATGCATCATGATGTCTCTTGTGTACATGCCTAAAATTTCTTGTGTTAAGGTAACCATGTTTAATTATACCCAAGGGTCTCCTCTTTTCCTTTTCTGGTTTTTATACCACTTGACTTTCAGGTTCCTCACTCGGCGCACGGAGGCTCGTCACCCTTCCCTGGGGGCAGGCCTTCATTTTTATGGGGTTGGGTGAACGATCTGAGAGGGTCCCAACTTGGTCTGGGGCCTTCCCACTTTTGTTTGCCCTTGCCCTTATTTGCGCCAATGAGCTCCTTTTGCACAATGCCCTCCCAGCCCCTAATTTTTTATGGGGTGTTCTGGGGTCGCGCCGTGCAAATCTTGTTCTGAGTTTCCCCATGCGGGTCCTCCATAAATTTTCCTTTTTTGTCCCAGCAATTGTTTTCTACTATTGCTTTTTTCCCTCTTTTCTGCTTCCCATTTAGATTGAAAAGATTGCTTTGTCAACCTTAGTATTAATACGTTTCAATCTCATGCGATCCCTGTTCCGGGTCTTCTATCTTTAGATGTAGACAATTAGCTCAGATCATGCGACCGCATCTGACGCCGGATTTGGCGTCATCACGTTCGTCACGTGGTCTGCTGCGATGACGCGGTATGTCATTGCTTCTCAAACTGCGCATTCACCAGCGTCTCTACATAATCCCGGATGGCGCAACGGTTCCGTGCGGTTGCTACCTTCCGGGAGTGTGTTTGTAAGACGAACGCCGCCATTCTCCCATGAAGGTACAGTTCTTCCTTCTTTTTAATTACGCTATGATTAATTTGTCATCTGTTTTTTCCTTTCTTCTATGAGAGATAGAAAAAAGTTTTATAATTTAATAAGGACACTGTTAGATGTATGCGATATATTCCTGCTCTGCTCCTTTTCCTCTGGAAAATATTCAAGTACCGTATTTATCGGCGTACAACACGCACTTTTTTCCCCTTAAAATCAGGGGAAAATTGCGGCTGCGTGTTATACGCCGATCCCCTGCGATCCCCCGCTGACTGTGAGCGGAGCGATCACCGGCCGCCGATATACATAACGGAGTTTGAAAATGGTGCAGCCGGCACTGAAATACATAGCTGTGACTTGCGGCGGCTCTCGGCCACTTTTGGCTCCACTCGTAGTCCCGCCCGGGATGGGCGTGACTGTGAGCGGAGCGAGCACTGCCCATATACAGATAGCCGAGTGTATTCGGCTAGGTTCGGTTAGCTCCGCTCACAGTCATGCCCAGTCCCGCCCTATGATGGACACAGGGACTGAGCATGACTGTAAGCGGAGCTAGCCGAACCTAGCCGAGTACACTCAGCTATCTGTATATTGGCGGCGCTCGCTCCGCTCACAGTCACGCCCATCCCGGGGAAGGACTATGAGTGGAGCCGTAAGCGGCCGATAGCCGCCGCAAGTCATGGCTATGTATCTCGGCGCCGGCGGCGCCATTTTCTAACTGCAGTGACACTGACAAGTCACTGCAGTTTAACTGCAGCCTGGGCAAGGCTGCAAATGGACACAGACAAAGCTGCAGATGGGCACTGACAAAGCTGCAAGGCTGCAAATGGACACTGATAAGGCTGCAAATGACACCAAGGCTGCAAGGCTGCAAATGACACCAAGGCTGCAAATGACTGCAAGGCTGCAAATGACACTGGACAAGCATGCAGATGGACCCTGTGCAAGGCTGCATTGATGGCCACTTAAATGTAAGTTTTGTTCCTTAAAACATTTTTTTACTTAAAATTCCCTCCTAAACTTGGGGTGCGTGTTATACGCCGGAGGCGCGTGTTATACGCAGATAAATACGGTATATACTTTTTCATTTATAGGACTGTTTTCCCTAACAAATGCAGCTATACATCAATCTGCACTTTTTCCTTCCTTATTGATAGGACCTACTTAATTTTTGGAATCCTTGTGAAGGACCGTCTATACCTCGAGGATCTATATATTTACGCTTGGTTAATCATTTTTTCCATCTGGATTTTTTGTCTCTATACCCGGTTGTTTTTACCTTTACCTATCATCATCATCAAGTTAAATTTCCATGAAATAGTATTGGTATGTTCATTTTTAGCCATGATGTTCTCCATGCTTGACATTGTTTGTCTTTTTTCATTTCTGTAAGTCTGGTTTTGATTTGTTTCTCTGTTTCAGAGTGTTTCCAACCATTGTCTCCTTCATGCCCCCGAAGAAGGGATTTACTTCAAATATCCCGAAAAGCATCGGGTTATGGGAGAAGTGTTGTGTTGCTTTTGCTCATATATGACACATGAAGATTGTATACTACTACATTGTACACCACTGTCATGTTTGTTTATGATAGGGTTTTTATGTAATACATTTTTCTATTTTTCTAAATATTTGTATATTTTTTTCAAAAGTTCGCCCTTAAAGTCCCTTTTAGTACTGGGGTGGAACTTACCTTTTTGCATACTTTTGGCAATTGGTGCGGCACCGCAAATGCTGCGTTGCACAGATTCGGACAGTGCCATTGCCGGCAATAGCTGCTGATTTGGCATGGGATTTGACATGTCAAATCCCATGCCAAACCACTGCAATGTGAACCAGGGCTTAGTCAACAAACAGCTTTGCCTTCAGACCTGAAACAGGTAGGACTCTGAAACAAAGTTTGTAAAAATCCCTGCAATGTACACACTGATCACCCAGAGGGGTGAGTATTTTCCTCAACAAAAGTGGAGTTGCTATTTAAGCTACATTTTGTTTTTTCTAAGATAGATAGATAGACAGATGCTTCAACGTATATCACTACTGATATATATACAGTATATACATATATATATATATATATATATATATATATATATATATATATATATATACAGTGGGGACGGAAAGTATTCGGACCCCCTAAATTTTTCACTCTTTGTTATATTGCAGCCATTTGCTAAAACCATTTAAGTTCATTTTTTTTCCTCATTAATGTACACACAGCACCCCATATTGACAGAAAAACACAGAATTGTTTACATTTTTTCAGATTTATTAAAAAAGAAAAACTGAAATATCACATGGTCCTAAGTATTCAGACCCTTTGCTCAGTATTTAGTAGAAGCACCCTTTTGATCTAATACAGCCATGAGTCTTTTTGGGAAAGATGCAACAAGTTTTTCACACCTGGATTTGGGGATCCTCTGCCATTCCTCCTTGCAGATCCTCTCCAGTTCTGTCAGGCTGGATGGTAAACGTTGGTGGACAGCCATTTTTAGGTCTCTCCAGAGATGCTCAATTGGGTTGCGATGCTCAAGTCAGAAAAGAAATTAGGTGTGGGTGCGGCGCTGTTCTGGTTTTATGGCAAAGTGTTATGACACTGTGATAACATGTTAAGGTCACCTCTAATAGGTGAGTGAAAGTGTAAAAATGCTGGTTGATAAAAATTCTTGAAAAACTTTATCCCAAAAAAAAAGTAACAACCAAAAGTGATTTTACATAAAAATAGAAAATTATGTATATGTAATTTGCTTCAGACAGTGGCTGATCCTATGCAACTCACTATCTACCATGTGATGCTGTTATATCAAAATATGCCCATGTATTCATACCATGGATTGATATAAAGTGCTCCCGTAGACGTCCAATGACAAAACGCGTAGGGCATGGCCTGACCAACGTCGTGCATCATCTCCCAACAAATACAGGATTGTTTGACGGTTTAAACTCAGTGTCACGGCAGGCAAGTCACCTCCGTCCGCCGGGCCGCTGGGCGCATGCGCGGGGGGTTGTTGCTGAGACGTGCACCCGTGCGCGGCCTGATGGTACGGCGCGCGCGGGTGCACGGCGGCCCGCGGGTGCGCGCCGTCGCCCGTGCGGGTGCCCGGTAGCGCGTCACGCTGACGCGCTCACTGGGAGGTACTTCAGACGACACCAGCACCCAGTCGGGTTGCTGGTTTGTCGTCAGCTTCCCCTGCCTGTGTTTGAAAACCTTGCTTACCGTTACCTGATTATACCGACCCTCTGCCTGGATACCTGACTACTCTACTTGCTGAATACCCTGACCCTCTGCCTGGATACCTGACTACTCTACTTGCTGAATACCCTGACCCTCTGCCTGGATACCTGACCATTCTTGCTTGCTGGATACCCTGACCCTCTGCCTGGATACCCGACCACTCTTGCTTGTAAATACCCTGATTCTCTGCCTGGATATAGACCACCTCTTGCTGCTGACATCCTGACCTCTGGCCTGTTTAAGGATCACTCCAGACCTGTTGGACTTCCTGTCCTTTGCCTGTGCTTCCAACCATACCTTCCACGGGGCTGCCACCCCCTTGATCCCCTCAGTTCCAAGGACGTCCTTGCCATCAGCTTGTTATCTCTTAACCTCTTCCCTTGCACCCTCAGGCACTTCCTCAGAAGACTCTCCATTCAAGTCATCCTACAGCTTACCGGAGACCCGTGCCTCTGCGTGCTTCCGATCCCCTGTCTCACTCTCGGGGGTTCGGGTGCGCGTGGTCGTAAGGGCAAGCCGCTCTCGGCATCTCGGCCTTGGTGAGTATTGGCGTGACACTCAGATCTTTTGGGCTTGAATTGAACTTGTATAATGTGAGTACCATTCTGTTACTTTTGGAATAAAGGTTTTAAATGTTTTTACGCTATGGGCACCCCTTCTCTTTTTATGTTAACATAACACGATCCGGGATTGCCAGGAACTGCTGCACAGTGGCATAAACTGTGACCGTGCAATACCCCTGCAGGGGTGAAAGTATCCGGTGAGTGTTTGCACAGTAAGAGCACGAATATCAAGCACTGTCACTAATGAACACTGGAATAAGAAGATTGTATTGAGTAATATTGTTTACCAAGAGGAACAAGCTTTCAAGCATAACTATCACCTGTGCACTATAATTAAGACTATTCAAAGCAATATTGTTTTTTCTGATTAACACTTGTTATTTTAAACACAAGTCACTTTACCATTGACTGCATTTTTCCCCCTCCCCCTTTTCCCTTCCATTTCCCTCTCCCCCCCCCCTCCTTTTTCCCTTCCACTCACCTTAGCACTTTATATCAATGCATGGTATGAATACATGGGCATATTTTGATATAACAGCATCACATGGTAGACAGTGAGTTGCATAGGATCAGCCACTGTCTGAAGCAAATTACATACACATCATTTTCTATTTTTATGTAAAACCACTTTTGGTTGTTACTTCTTTTTTGGATAAAGTTTTTCAAGAATTTTTATCAACCAGCATTTTTACACTTTCACTCACCTATTAGAGGTGACCTTAACATGTTATCACAGTGTCATAACACTTTGCTATAAAACCAGAACAGCGCCGCACCCACACCTAATTTCTTCTTTGTTCAGCTTTTTCCACTTCGGTAGTGATTGCATTTATGGAGGCAACAGTTCTGAACCACTTTTTTACCTACCCCCATTGTGCTGAATTATCATTATTTTCCCGATTGATGCTCAAGTCAGGGCTCTGGCTGGGCCATTCAAGAACAGTCACGGAGTTGTTGTGAAGCCACTCCTTTGTTATTTTAGCTGTGTGCTTAGGGTCATTGTCTTGTTGGAAGGTAAACCTTCGGCCCAGTCTGAGGTCCTGAGCACTCTGGAGAAGGTTTTCGTCCAGGATATCCCTGTACTTGGCCGCATTCATCTTTTCATCGATTGCAACCAGTCATCCTGTCCCTGCAGCTGAAAAACACCCCCACAGCATGATGCTGCCACCACCATGCTTCACTGTGGGGACTGTATTGGACAGGTGATGAGCAGTGCCTGGTTTTCTCCACACATACCGCTTAGAATTAAGGCCAAAAAGTTCTATCTTGGTCTCATCAGACCAAAGAATCTTATTTCTCACCATCTTGGAGTCCTTCAGGTGTTTTTTAGCAAACTCCATGCAGGCTTTCATGTGTCTTGCACTGAGAAGAGGCTTCCGTCGGGCCACTCTGCCATAAAGCCCCGACTGGTGGAGGGCTGCAGTGATGGTTGACTTTCTACAACTTTCTCCCATCTCCCGACTGCATCTCTGGAGCTCAGCCACAGTGATCTTTGGGTTCTTCTTTACCTCTCAAGGATGATCAGAAGAAATGGACAGCACTTGAGTTAAATATATGTGTCACAGCAAAGGGTCCGAATACGTAGGACCATGTGATATTTCAGTTTTTCTTTTTTAATAAATCTGCAAAAATGTCAACAATTCTGTGCTTTTCTGTCAATATGGGGTGCTGTGTGTACATTAATGAGGAAAAAAAATGAACTTGAATGATTTTAGCAAATGGCTGCAATATAATAAAGAGTGAAAAATTTAAGGGGGTCTGAATACTTTCTGTCCCCACTGTTTATATATATATATATATATATATATATATATATATATATATATATATATATATATAAAATGTATAATGTATGATGTAAGTATAGTGGTTTGGTATTTTAGGAACTTGAAGCACATACTATTTAAAGAAAAAAGTATAGTGATGCAGGGAACACTATATTCTCTTTAGACCGTTCAAAGCCACGAGTGTACGGTACGTTCCACTTTGTTTATGTGTTTGCTCTTCTCCAATTTTTAATCATGCTGTCCAATCATCAACCTCTAAGCCAAATATTCCCTTCCTGGTGTTGAAATAAGAACAAATACACTGAGATAACAGAACTATCTCAGTTTACTGGAAGTAGGCATTATTTCTGTAAATGACTGCTAATCCTTTAACCTGCCTGCCAAATCCAGAGATTAACTCAAAGTACATTGATGCAATTCTTATCTCTATTTGCATTTCTTCAGAATGGAGTAGAAGGATCTTTACATTATAAAAAAAATCTTACACTGGCTAAAATAACGATATGATCTTTTCTCTGGAAGCTTAGGCATGGA
Source organism: Aquarana catesbeiana (assembly GCF_042186555.1). Classification (NCBI taxonomy): domain Eukaryota; kingdom Metazoa; phylum Chordata; class Amphibia; order Anura; family Ranidae; genus Aquarana; species Aquarana catesbeiana. The sequence goes on along the minus strand of NC_133330.1, from coordinate 185,688,800 downwards.
TTGGAAGACATTCTTATTTGCAGACTGTGACCTTTACTGAAATTGCAAACTACAGTTATTGAAGAAAAAATTGTTTGTTTGGGATGCATTTTCCCAGCTGGTAGCAGCTGAGATAAGGCTAACCCCTGGACTGTGTGGTATAATGGTGATTGAAGTAGGAGGACAGAACTGCTGATTCTGTACTTTTTGTTTTTTCCTAAGTATATGCATGCGTGTGCAATTTGGAAATCCAAGTAGTCACAATTTATTAAATGTATGGTTCTATACAAATTGGTCAAATATGTATGCAAATATTCTGTAAATATTCTGGATACCAAAACATTTTGAATATTAGCATTTGATAATCGATCTATAATGAGCGTTATTGTTTATGAATCAGTCATTTTAACCACTTAAGGACAGAGCCTCGTTTTGAGATTTGATGTTTACAAGTTATAATCAGGTTTTTTTGCTAGAGCCTACTTAGAACCCCCAAACATTATATTTTTTTTTCTAACACCCTAGAGAATAAAATGGCGGTCGTTGCAATATTTTATATCACACCGTATTTGCGCAGCAGTCTTACAAGCACTCTTTTTTTGGAAAAAATACACTTTTTTGATATAAAAAGTAAGACAATAGTAAACTTAGACCAATTTTATTTAAATATTATGAAAGATGATGTCACGCCAAGTAAATTGATACGCTTCAAAATTGCCCCTGCTCGTGGAATGGTGACAAACTTTTACCCTTAAAAATCTCCATAGGCGATGTTTAAAAATTCTACAGGTTGCACATTTTGAATTGCAAAAAAGAAAATGAGTACAGCGCTACGCCAAACGTTAATAAAGCAAGAAGTGATTATAATATACTATTAGCAGCTAACACACCTCTAGACATAGGCAAAGACAAAGATAAAAAATATAGTGTAGCGCTATGTGTATATGCAAATCATATATATAACATATGTAAACAGTGTGTCAGATTGTCCTATACGGGACAACACCAATATAAAACCAAAACTAAGTGATACAAATTAGACATATGCAAATGACTACAATAAATAAGTGGTAGAAATCCGTGTTGTGAACACAAATGTTTGGTATACAAAAACGTATGAATATAGTAAATCAAATAATATAGTCCATTAATTATTAAGGTCAGTAATGATTAGTGGAACAGAAAACCACCACCAAAAGTCTATAAGAACAAAACTGAAAAAAGTAAAAATATAATAAAAATTAAGAAAATCCCGGGGTTTCCTCCTAAGCGAAGTGGTAACTTCTAGTAGATGAATAAATAGATCACAGATGGGTGAAAGTTCTAAATAGGTGGCAGGACCAACACCGAAGCATCTAAGGAGGCTTACCGGAAGCAGGTGACCTGAGAAGACTTACGTCTCACAAGTCAAAAAAAGCTTAAAAGACCACCAGGTCTTGCGGGGTAAAACGTCAGATGGTCCTCAGCTTCCAAAGGAAGGGGGGGGGTTCACCACAGCCTCAAACGTCCCCAAGACACTCCAACAGGCCCAATGGATAATTCAAGTATCATGCGAGAAAGAAAGCTCACATGGCATAATAACGTTTTTTAAAAGACATCAATTTATTAAAATAGCAAAAAGAACACTTACATGGTAGGAGATCAGAAATTAGCTCATATAAAATCATTCGCGGTAATAGTGAGGGATCCACCCGACATGTTTCGGCTACCAAGCCTTCATCTGGGTCTTGGGGACGTTTGAAGCTGTGGTGAACCCCCCCCTTCCTTTGGAAGCTGAGGACCATCTGACGTTTTACCCCGCAAGACCTGGCGGTCTTTTAAGCTTTTTTTGACTTGTGAGACGTAAGTCTTCTCAGGTCACCTGCTTCCGGTAAGCCTCCTTAGATGCTTCGGTGTTGGTCCTGCCACCTATTTAGAACTTTCACCCATCTGTGATCTATTTATTCATCTACTAGAAGTTACCACTTCACTTAGGAGGAAACCCCGGGATTTTCTTAATTTTTATTATATTTTTACTTTTTTCAGTTTTGTTCTTATAGACTTTTGGTGGTGGTTTTCTGTTCCACTAATCATTACTGACCTTAATAATTAATGGACTATATTATTTGATTTACTATATTCATACGTTTTTGTATACCAAACATTTGTGTTCACAACACGGATTTCTACCACTTATTTATTGTAGTCATTTGCATATGTCTAATTTGTATCACTTAGTTTTGATTTTATATTGGTGTTGTCCCGTATAGGACAATCTGACACACTGTTTACATATGTTATATATATGATTTGCATATACACATAGCGCTACACTATATTTTTTATCTTTGCACATTTTGAATTACAGAGAAGGTCCAGTGCTAGCACTCACTGTAACAATCGCGGCGATACCTCGCACCTTGATACCTCAATACCTTTGAACACCGTTTTCACTCTTTTACTCACGTATGCGTTCGCTTCTGCACACGAGCTCGGCGGGACAGGGCGTGCTAAAAATTTTTTTTTTTTTTCTTATTTATTTTGATTTTGATTTTTGATTTTTACACTGTTCTTTAAAAAAAGTGTCACTTTTCTTAATATTACAGGGAATATAACCATCCCTTGTAATCGGAAAAAAGCATGACAGGACCTCTTAAATATGAGATCTGGGGTCACAAAGACTTCAGATCTCATATTTATGCTAAAATGCAGTAAAAAAAAAATGTCATTTGAAAAAAAAAAAAGAAAAATGTCCCTTTAAGAGCTATGGGTGGAATTGACATTTTGACGTCACTTCCGCCCTGCAATGGTATGGAGACAAGTGGGGGCCATCTTCCCCTCACTCAGCTCCATACCACAGAGGGGAAAGAATCTGATCGCCTCCACCGCTGACGACGGCTCCTGTAAGCGTCGGAGGACACCGGAGCGCGGTGGGAGGGGGCCCTGTCTCGCCAGTGATTAAAGTGATCTTGCAGCAAATCCACCACTGAGACCACTTTTATCTGAAAGCTTGCTGAAGAAGTGGATACTGGGGTTATGACAGCCAGCTGCTGCCATAACAACGATATTCCACTTCAACCAGCCGACGTATAACGACGGCGGTCAGTCGTCATGTGGTTAAAAAACAAACAAAAAAATCTCAGTTCTAGATGATCTTTACTTACACTGAACACAGCTTTATCATATATTGTTCCATCTGCTGAATATATCTTGGATTATCATTATTAGGCAACTACAATACAAAATGACAATTATTAGGTTCCATTCAGATTTGGAGTTTTGGGATTGTAACGAGCCCCTGCTCGCTCGGTTCCACTCTCCCGACACTCCTCTGTGGCTATTGAATCAGATTGCAATGTCTGATGGTTCGGTCATCTGATGCTCCTGGAATAGAACTACAGCTATGTGCCGTTCAAATTCAGTTGTGATAGCTCAGAACAAACACCAGGCAGGCTGTATGTAAGTTCAACCAGGAATCTCTTTTATTGAAAGGAATACAGGCTCTTTTATACAGTAAAAGAGGAGGTGCATACCTCCTGCTCATATTACTCTGAACATACACCTGTGACCAGAAACCTAATTAACATGGGCTAATTAACTAATCCCTTTAGACAGCCTAGATGACTCAGTCATGACCTTTAGGCCAGACTGGCCGTCTTGTAGCACAGAAAACCCAATCAACATTATCACAAATCAACACCGAACACTTCTTCACACAATAGCAGAATTAATTAACACAAACAACAATGGGGATCTAATGACTCTTAGATCCCATACTAGACTTATTTACAATACACATTCTAGCAGGCAACAGACAGACAGTTGGAGTTGATGACACCAGCATCTCCTCACAGGATGTGTGCCAACAGTATGAATCAGTCTTATCAGCAGGGGGCTGCTGGAGGAATCCCCCCTCCCTCTACAGGGACACACATCCCAAATGACCACAGCAAAGAGTCCGCAACAGAATAAGACAACATACAATATAAACATATATACACGATTGAGTCTAATTAGTACAGATCAGACTGGATTTCTAATTCACCTTGCAGCGCATTGTTCCCTTAAAATCCAAGGCCCATAATCTGCTGGCAAGAGGCTTGCGTTCAGTCCCCTCCAATAGCCTCTGTCCCGGGTGAGTCTGTCACATTTCTCCCCCATCAAAGGTTGACTAACAAGGTCCCAGACCTTGGTCTGGACATGCGTTAGTCAGGCAGAGTGAACTCACATAGTCTTCCCGCATGATCTCCTTTCTTGACTGCAAGGAATAGTTGATCTCAGTAGGTGTGGGGCAGAGGTAATTTACTCTCTGTCTGGCTGTCAGCGCTTCAGCTGGGTGGTGTTTACCATTCCATGGCTTGGCCTGTTGCTGGACAGAGGGGCCCACTGTCCCAATTCCCTGAAGCTGAGAAGAAACTGTAGATGCGAGGCAGAGGCCAGCAGCGCTCTGCCCTGTTGCCAGCGATTCAGCTGGGAGTAGCAGCTCCACTACATCAGCTTGTAGCCGGAGAGAGGGGCCGACTGCCTTGGCTCCCTGGATCTCCACAGTTGTTGCCGGTGCTGGGCAGAGGTTGGTAGCACTCTGGCCTGTTGCCAGCACTTCTGCTGGGGACTTCACACCCTCTGTTCTGGCTAACCATTGTGGCAGGATGCTGGATTCCTCCACTCCCAAACTGTGCAGCTGCCATTGGGGAGGTGAGCCAGCTGCTTACTGTTCCATTCCCTCATCTGGCTGCTGGGATGACATATCTGTGGTACTGTCTCCCAGGTGCACGGATCTTGCTGGGGAGGAAATGCCGCTTCCTCCACCCTGGCCAACTGTTGGGGAGGGACAACACACACCTCCTCTCCCTTCTCCCCCTGTATCTGCTGCTGGGAAGTGATTGCCACCTTTTCACCGTGAGCCTCTGAAACTGCCACAGGTGTGGGGCAGAGGTCTTGGACCCTCTGTCCGGTTGCCAGCACTTCTTCTGGGGGTTTGCTAGGTGGTTCCTCTTCTACAGAAACGTCTATTAAATCCCCAATCTCTGGAATTGCTAAAAGTGTGGGGCAGAGGTCTTGGACCCTCTGTTCAGTTACCAGATCTTTAGCTGGAGAAGTTTGTTGTAACTCCACAGATACTGCTGTTGGTGCTGGGCAGAGCACAGTGAAGTTTGGCCCTAATATCAGCTCTTCTGCTGGAGGCTCATCAGGTTGTTCTTCCTCATCAGAAAAGTCTATCAAATCCCCTGTCTCTGCAACTGGTGTCTGGGGATAAAGGTTCACCATTAGGGATGAGCTTCGTGTTCGAGTCAAACCCATGTTCGACTCGAACATCGGCTGTTCGGTCGTTCACCGAATTCCGAACGTTATGGGCCGTTCGCGCCAAATTCGCGTGGCACGTCACGGCCCATAATTCACTGCGGCATCGCAGTGCATTGCTGGCTGATGATTGGCCAAGCATGCACTATGACCCGCATGCTTGGCCAATCACAGCGCCGTCTGATTAGAGAGCCGTAATTGGCCAAAGCCAAGGAGGCTTTGGCCAATTATGGCTCAGGGGATTTAGTACACGCCCCACACTATATAAGGCCGCCTACACGGCGGCCCTGTGTAGTGTGTGTTCCGGTGTTGAAAGAGATAGACAGAGAGACAGTGTCATTTGATTTGAGTTAGATAGATTAGGCAGAACAGTCAGTTAGTTAGCTGCACTTACAGTGTATTGTGTATATATATGCATCCCAGGTGTTACATATATATATATATATATATATATATATATATATATATATATATATATATATACACTGTATTCAGTTTAGCTAGATGTGTTCCTGTTATCTTCCTACTGACAGGCAGGCTTGTCTTATTACAGTAGTTACAGCTACCTGAAGAAAATTGCTGGTGTTCTTTTGATTCTATTAGTACCACAGTCAGGCAGCTAGACTATTTACAGTTAGTGCAGTGCGTCCTGCTCACAGTGTTCAGCTAAAACTACAAGTTAGTGGGGTGCGTCCTGCTCACAGTGTTCAGCTAAACCTACAAGTTAGTGGGGCGCGTCCTGCTCACAGTGTTCAGCTAGATCCGTTCCTGTTATCTTCTTACTGACAGGCAGGCTTGTCTTGTTACAGTATTTACAGCTACCTGAAGAAAATTGCTGGTGTTCTTTTGATCCTATTAGTACCACAGTCAGGTAGCTAGACTATTTACAGTTAGTGCAGTGCGTCCTGCTCACATTGTTCAGCTAAAACTACAAGTTAGTGGGGTGCGTCCTGCTCACAGTGTTCAGCTAAACCTATAAGTTAGTGGGGTGCGTCCTGATCACAGTGTTCAGCTAGATCCGTTCCTGTTATCTTCTTACTGACAGGCAGGCTTGACTTGTTACAGTATTTACAGCTACCTGAAGAAAATTGCTGGTGTTCTTTTGATCCTATTAGTACCACAGTCAGGCAGCTAGACTATTTACAGTTAGTGCAGTGTGTCCTGCTCACAGTGTTCAGCTAAAACTACAAGTTAGTGGGGTGCGTCCTGCTCACAGTGTTCAGCTAAACCTACAAGTTAGTGGGGTGCGTCCTACTCACAGTGTTCAGCTAAAACTACAAGTTAGTGTGGTGCATCCACTTCACAGTGTTCAGCTAAACCTACAAGTTAGTGCGGTGCATCCTGCTCATAGTGTTCAGCTAAAACTACAAGTTAGTGCTGTGTGTCCTGCTCACAGTGTTCAGCTAAACCTACAAGTTAGTGGGGTGCGTCCTGCTCACAGTGTTCAGCTACAAGTTAGTGTGGTGCGTCCACCTCACAGTGTTCAGCTAAACCTACAAGTTAGTGCGTGCGTCCTGCTCACAGTGTTCAGCTAAAACTACAAGTTAGTGCTGTGCGTCCTGCTCACAGTGTTCAGCTAAGCCTACAAGTTAGTGTAGTGAGACCTCTGCACAGTGTTCATCTAAAGCTACAAGTTAGTGCAGTGCGTCCTGCTCACAGTGTTCAGCTAAAACTACAAGTTAGTGCTGTGCGTCCTGCTCACAGTGTTCAGCTAAAACTACAAGTTAGTGTGGTGCGTCCACCTCACAGTGTTCAGCTAAACCTACAAGTTAGTGCGGTGCGTCCTGCTCACAGTGTTCAGCTAAAACTACAAGTTAGTGCTGTGCGTCCTGCTCACAGTGTTCAGCTAAACCTACAAGTTAGTGTAGTGAGACCTCTGCACAGTGTTCATCTAAAGCTACAAGTTAGTGCAGTGCGTCCTGCTCACAGTGTTCAGCTAAAACTACAAGTTAGTGCTGTGCGTCCACCTCACAGTGTTCAGCTAAACCTACAAGTTATTTTTTTGTGAGCTCTGCACAGTGTTCACCTAAAGCTACCTGTAGAAGGTTGGTGGTGTTTTCCTGATCCTATCACTACCGCAGGCAGCTAAAAAAGCTACAAGTTAGTTTTTTGCGAGCTCTGCACAGTGTTCAGCTAAAGCTACCTATGGAAGGTTGGTGGTGTTCTCATACTACAGGCAGGCAGTTGATTTTGCTAGCTGCAGTATCAGTATATAATATATATATATATATATATATATATATATATATATCCCAGCTTAGTGCAGCTACAGGCCATTAGTATGTCTGGAAGGCCAAGAAGGAGAGGCAGACAGTCACAAGCCAATAAGAGAGGGCAAGCAGGCTCTGTGTCTAGTGCTGGTCGTGGAGACGGTGCATCCTCATCAGCAGGTGGCCGTGGGACACGCTTGGCCTTTTTTTCGGCAGCTGGCCGTGTTGAGCCGCAACATGCGGAAGACTTGGTCGAGTGGATGACCAAGCCGTCCTCATCCTCCTCATCCTCTCTCACCCATGCCCAGGGTACTTTGTCTGGCAAAGCAGCGGCCTCTTCCCTCGGCTCAATGTCATCAGTGACTTCTTCCCTAGCCCCACCATGTCCTCCAGAGGAGTCCCTCGAACTGTTTGACCACAGTGTTGGGTACATGCTCCAGGAGGATGCCCAGCGTTTGGAAGGCTCTGATGATGATACTGAGCTCGATAAGGGCAGTAACATGAGCACGGACAGAGGGGGTGCCCAAGAAGGACAGCAATCTGGCAGTCATGCTCCCCCTGCTGCAGCATACTGCCAGGTTTGCTCCAGTGATGAGGAGGGAGGGGATGATGAGGTCACTGACTCAACGTGGGTGCCTGATAGGAGAGAGGAAGAGGAGGAGGAGGCGGCACATCACCAACGAGGCAGGATGCCCGCCAGGGGCCAGCCTAAGGGCAGCACATTGACTGCATCACACCCCAAAGCTCCACATGTGCAGGGTGCTGCAGTCTCTGCGCGTTATTCAAAAAGTTCTTTGGTGTGGGCCTTTTTTGAGACGAGTGCATCAGATTGCACCGCTGCTATTTGCAACATATGTCTCAAGCGTATCTCGTGTGGCCAAAACATCTCCCGCTTGGGTACCACATGCTTGACCAGACATATGTTGACCTGCCATGCAGTTCGTTGGCAAGCGTATCTAAAAGACCCACACCAAAGAACAAAGAGGACCTCTCCTTGCTCCTCATCAGCTGAGATCTCCAACCCCACTATACCTTCAGTCCTCTCTGAGACCTGCACTGAGAGGAATGAAGGTGTAGAATTAGGTGTGTCACAGCCAAGTACTTGTGGGCAATCTGCTTTTGGTACACCGACGTCAGATTGTACCAGGCAAATTTCCCTGCCCCAGCTGCTGCACCACCGAAAAAAGTTCCCTCCCAGCCATCCACATGTGCAGCGGTTAAATGCTAGCTTGGCAAAATTGCTAGCACTTCAACTGCTGCCTTTTCAGTTGGTAGACTCTGCCCCCTTCTGTGAGTTTGTGGAATGTGCAGTTCCTCAGTGGCAGGTACCCAAACCCCACTTTTTCTTACGGAAGGCGATTCCGGCTCTCTACCGGCATGTGGAAGGCAATGTCCATGCCTCGCTGGACAGGGCGGTCAGCGGTAAGGTGCATATTACCGCTGACTCATGGTCCAGCAGGCATGGACAGGGACGTTACCTAAGTTTCACGGCGCATTGGGTGACTCTGCTGGCAGCTGCGAAGGATGCAGGACAAGGTGCAGTAGTGTTGGAGGTTGTTCCGCCACCACGCCTCCAAAATGCTAATGATTGTGACACCTCTCTCCTCCACCCCCTCCTCTTCTTCTTCCTCCATGGCCTCTTCCTGTGCTTTGTCCTCGGAACCAGCGGTGCTCCGTAGCTCTTCAAGGGGCTACGCAAGTATGCAGGCCAAAAGATGCCATGCGGTGCTTGAGCTGGTGTGCTTGGGGGACAGGAGTCACACTGGGGCAGAGGTTCTGTCAGCTCTGCAGGGGCAGGTTCAGAGGTGGTTGACACCACGCCAACTTAAGGCAGGAATGGTGGTTTGCGACAATGGCACCAACCTCCTCTCTGCCCTCCGACAGGGACAAATGACCCATATGCCCTGTTTGGCTCACGTCCTTAACTTGGTGGTGCAGCGGTTCTTGGGCAGGTACCCGGGCTTACAGGATGTCCTGAGGCAGGCCAGGAAAGTCTGTGTGCATTTCCGCCGGTCATATAATGCCAGTGCTCGGCTGACGGACCTCCAAAAGGAGTTTAACCTGCCCAAGAACCCCTAATCTGTGACATGCCCACCAGGTGGAACTCAACGTTGGCCATGCTGCAGCGGCTGCACACGCAGCAGAGGGCCATCAATGAGTACCTGTGCGACTATGGCACCAGGACAGGGTCAGGGGAGCTTGTTTTTTTTCCCCACGCCAGTGGGCCATGATCAGGGATGCATGCACTGTCCTGTCACCATTTGAGGAGGCCACAAGGATGGTGAGCAGTGACAGTGCATGCATCAGTGACACTGTCCCCCTTGTCCACCTGTTGGAGCACACACTGCGTGGAATAATGGACAGGGCACTTGAGGCAGAACAGAGGCAGGAAGAGGAGGACTTCCTTAGCTCTCAAGACCCCCTTTATCCAGACAGTTTTCCTGCGTGCCCGCCGATCACACAGGAAGAGGACGAGGAGGAGGAAGATTGTGTCAGTATGGAGGTGGAGCCTGGCACTCAGCATCAGCAGCAGTTTTTAAGGGATCAGTCCCAAGAAACACATGGACTTGTACGTGGCTGGGAGGAGGTGGCTGCGGACCATGTCGTCCTTAGTGACCCAGAGGACTCCAGACCGAATGCCTCAGCAAACCTATTGTGCATGGCCTCCCTGATCCTGCAAAGCCTGCGTAAGGATCCTCGTATTCGTGGTATCAAGGAGAAGGACCAATACTGGCTGGCAACCCTCCTTGATCCACGTTACAAGGGTAAGGTTGCGGACCTTATCTTGCCATCGCAGAGGGAGCAGAGGATGAAACATCTTCGGGAGGCCTTGCAGAAAGGTCTGTGCAACGCGTTCCCAGAGACTGGGAGGTTACAAACTCCTGTTTCTGGACAACGTGTTGCTGAGGCTTCGGTCAGTCAAAGAAGGAGCGGTGGAGAAGGTGGCCGTCTGACCGATGCGTTCCGACAATTTTTTGGTCCGCAGCCCCAAGGTATGATCGGTTCCAGCAACCATCGCCAGCGTCTGTTTTACATGATGCAGGAATACCTAGGGGCAAGATCTGACTTGGACACCTTTCCCACCGAAAATCCTCTGGGTTATTGGGTCTTGAGGATGGATCACTGGCCAGAGCTTGCACAGTATGCAATTGAGCTACTGGCCTGTCCTGCATCCAGCGTTCTTTCAGAACGCACATTCAGTGCTGCTGGAGGCTTTGTAACCAATCACAGGGTGCGTCTGTCCACCGACTTGGTCGATCGACTGACCTTCATAAAAATGAATCAGTCTTGGATCACCACCAGCTACCAAGCACCTGATGCTGATGTAACCGAATATTTTTTTTTGAAATCTCAGATCCCTTCAAAGACTCCCTATACTGATGCTGAGTGACTATCCCTGAGAAATTATCCTCTTCCTCCTCAATCATCACGCTGATAGCTTGTAAGAACATTTTTGGTTCTGGGCGCCACCACCAGTGCCTAAGGCACAATTTTTCAGCCCCTGTTTAACAGGGGCGTGTAATTACAATTTTTGATGCAATACTTTGCAGCAGGGCTCGTTTCTGCGTTACAACTAGAGTGTCTGTGAGGGGTTGTAGTGTTGTGGCACCAGCACCAGTGCCTAAGGCCCAATTTTTCAGCCCTTGTTTAACAGGGGCATGCAATTACAATTTTTGATGCAATACTTTGCAGCAGGGCTCATTTCAGCATTCCAACTAGAGTATCTGTGAGAGGTTGCAGTGTTGTGGCACCAGCACCAGTGCCTAAGGCCCAATTTTTCTGCCCTAGGGATGAGCCGAACACCCCCCTGTTCGGTTCGCACCAGAACATGCGAACAGGAAAAAAGTTCGTTCGAACACGCGAACACCATTAAAGTCTATGGGACACGAACATGAATAATCAAAAGTGCTAATTTTAAAGGCTAATATGCAAGTTATTGTCATAAAAAGTGTTTGGGGACCTGGGTCCTGCCCCAGGGGACATGGATCAATGCAAAAAAAAGTTTTAAAAACGGCCGTTTTTTCAGAAGCAGTGATTTTAATAATGCTTAAAGTCAAACAATAAAAGTGTAATATCCCTTTAAATTTCGTACCTGGGGGGTGTCTATAGTATGCCTGTAAAGGGGCGCATGTTTCCTGTGTTTAGAACAGTCTGACAGCAAAATGACATTTTGAAGGAAAAAACTCATTTAAAACTACCCGCGGCTATTGCATTGCCGACAATACACATAGAAGTTCATTGATAAAAACGGCATGGGAATTCCCCAAAGGGGAACCCCGAACCAAAATTAAAAAAAAAAAAATGACGTGGGAGTCCCCCTAAATTCCATACCAGGCCCTTCAGGTCTGGTATGGATATTAAGGGGAACCCCGGCCAAAATTTAAAAAAAAAAATGACGTGGGGTTCCCCCTAAATTCCATACCAGACCCTTCAGGTCTGGTATGGATTTTAAGGGGAACCCCGCGCCAAAAAAAAAAAAAAACGGCGTGGGGTCCCCCCAAAAATCCATACCAGACCCTTATCCGAGCACGCAACCTGGCAGGCCGCAGGAAAAGAGGGGGGGACGAGAGTGCGCCCCCCCCCTCCTGAACCGTACCAGGCCACATGCCCTCAACATTGGGAGGGTGCTTTGGGGTAGCCCCCCCCAAAACACCTTGTCCCCATGTTGATGAGGACAAGGGCCTCATCCCCACAACCCTGGCCGGTGGTTGTGGGGGTCTGCGGGTGGGGGGCTTATCGGAATCTGGAAGCCCCCTTTAGCAAGGGGACCCCCAGATCCCGCCCCCCCCCTGTGTGAAATGGTAAGGGGGTACAAAAGTACCCCTACCATTTCACTAAAAAACTGTCAAAAATGTTAAAAATGACAAAAGACAGTTTTTGACAATTCCTTTATTTAAATACTTCTTCTTTCTTCTTTCTTCCTTCATCTTCTGGTTCTTCTGGTTCTTCTGGCTCTTCTGGTTCTTCCTCCGGCATTCTCATCCAGCATCTCCTCCGCGGCGTCTTCTATCTTCTTCTCCTCGGGCCGCTCCGCACCCATGGCATGGGGGGAGGCTCCCGCTCTTCTCTTCTTCTTCATCTTCTTCTCTTCTTCTTTTCTTCTCTTCTTCATTTTCTTCTCCGGGCCGCTCCTCACACATGCTAGCATGGCGGGAGGCTCCCGCTGTGTGACGGCGCTCCTCGTCTGACAGTTCTTAAATAACGGGGGGCGGGGCCACCCGGTGACCCCGCCCCCCTCTGACGCACGGGACATGACGGGACTTCCCTGTGACGTCACGGGGAATGCCACAGGGAAGTCCCGTCATGTCCCGTGCGTCAGAGGGGGGCGGGGTCACCGGGTGGCCCCGCCCCCCGTTATTTAAGAACTGACAGACGAGGAGCGCCGTCACACAGCGGGAGCCTCCCTTCATGCCAGCATGGATGCGGAGCGGCCCGGAGAAGAAAATGAAGAAGAGAAGAAGATGAAGAAGAAGAGAAGAGCGGGAGCCTCCCCCCATGCCATGGGTGCGGAGCGGCCCGAGGAGAAGAAGATAGAAGACGCCGCGGAGGAGATGCTGGACAAGAATGCCAGAGGAATAACCAGAAGAGCCAGAAGAACCAGAAGAACCAGAAGATGAAGGAAGAAAGAAGAAAGAAGAAGTATTTAAATAAAGGAATTGTCAGAAACTGTCTCTTGTCATTTTTAACATTTTTGACAGTTTTTTAGTGAAATGGTAGGGGTACTTTTGTACCCCCTTACCATTTCACACGGGGGGGGCCAGGATCTGGGGGTCCCCTTGTTAAAGGGGGCTTCCAGATTCCGATAAGCCCCCCACCCGCAGACCCCCACAACCACTGGCCAGGGTTGTGGGGATGAGGCCCTTGTCCTCATCAACATGGGGACAAGGTGTTTTGGGGGGCTACCCCAAAGAACCCTCCCAATGTTGAGGGCATGTGGCCTGGTACGGTTCAGGAGGGGGGGGCCGCACTCTCGCCCACCCCTCTTTTCCTGCGGCCTGCCAGGTTGCGTGCTCGGATAAGGGTCTGGTATGGATTTTTGGGGGGACCCCACGCCGTTTTTTTTTTTTTTTTTTTGGCGCGGGGTTCCCCTTAAAATCCATACCAGACCTGAAGGGTCTGGTATGGAATTTAGGGGGAACCCCACGTCATTTTTTTTTTTTTTTACATTTTGGCCGGGGTTCCCCTTAATATCCATACCAGACCTGAAGGGCCTGGTATGGAATTTAGGGGGACTCCCACGTCATTTTTTTTTTTAAATTTTGGTTCGGGGTTCCCCTTTGGGGAATTCCCATGCCGTTTTTATCAATGAACTTCTATGTGTATTGTCGGCAATGCAATAGCCGCGGGTAGTTTTAAATGAGTTTTTTCCTTCAAAATGTCATTTTGCTGTCAGACTGTTCTAAACACAGGAAACATGCGCCCCTTTACAGGCATACTATAGACACCCCCCAGGTACGAAATTTAAAGGGATATTACACTTTTATTGTTTGACTTTAAGCATTATTAAAATCACTGCTCCTGAAAAAACGGCCGTTTTTAAAACTTTTTTTTGCATTGATCCATGTCCCCTGGGGCAGGACCCAGGTCCCCAAACACTTTTTATGACAATAACTTGCATATTAGCCTTTAAAATGAGCACTTTTGATTTCTCCCATAGACTTTTAAAGGGTGTTCCGCGGCATTCGAATTTGCCGCGAACACCCCAAATTGTTCGCTGTTCGGCGAACTTGCGAACAGCCAATGTTCGAGTCGAACATGAGTTCGACTCGAACTCGAAGCTCATCCCTATTCTGCCCCTGTTTAACAGTGGCGTGTAATTAAAATTTTTGATGCAATACTTTGAAGCAGGGCTCGTTCCTGCGTTCCAACTAGAGTGTCTGTGAGGGGTTGCAGTGTTGTGGCACCAGCACCAGTGCCTAAGGCCTAATTTTTCAGCTCCTGTTCAACAGGGGCATGTAATTACAATTCTTGATCTAATATTTCACAGCAGGGCCCATTTCTGCACCCACCAAGAGTGAGTGAGGACTTACAGTGTTGTGGCACCAGCACCACCACCACCACCAAAGGCCCAATTTTTCTGCCCTTGTTCAACAGGGGCATGTAATTACAATTCTTGATCTAATATTTCACAGAAGGGCCCATTTCTGCACCCACCAAGAGCGAGTGAGGACTTACAGTGTTGTGGCACCAGCACCACCACCACCACCACCACCAAAGGCCCAATTTTTCTGCCCTTGTTCAACAGGGGCATGTAATTACAATTCTTGATCTAATATTTCACAGCAGGGCCCATTTCTGCACCCACCAAGAGCGAGTGAGGACTTACAGTGTTGTGGCACCAGCACCACCACCACCAAAGGCCCAATTTTTCTGCCCTTGTTCAACAGGGGCATGTAATTACAATTCTTGATCTAATATTTCACAGCAGGGCCCATTTCTGCACCCAACAAGAGCGAGTGAGGACTTACAGTGTTGTGGCACCAGCACCACCAAAGGCCCAATTTTTCTGCCCTTGTTCAACAGGGGCATGTAGTTACAATTCTTGATCTAATATTTCACAGCAGGGCCCTGTGAGGGCTTACAGTGTTGTGGCCACAACAACACCTAAGGCCCAAATTTCTGCTGAGTATATAGGGCAGGCCCCTACTTTCAAACATCTAACTTACAAACGACTCCTACTTGCAAACGGAAGGAGACAACAGGAAGTGAGATGAAATCTACCCCTAGGAAGGGAAATTCTCTCCTGTAAGAGTTAATATGGGAAAAACATTTCTCCTTTCCACTGATGCTTTCCAATCCTTGTTCCACAAAAAACCCCAAATTTTCAAAAAACATTTGTCATTGGGACAAAAAGTGAGGTGAAATCTTCTGAAGAGGAGGACAGACAGCAAAACAAATGTCACAGGGGTGATAACCCTTCCCTATGTTTTCCAAAAAGCTTAAAAAAGATTTTTTGCGGGGCAGGAGGCGGAGCCTAGCAGAGCAGACATGCATTGTTAGAGCTCCACACCGCTGAGGAGAGAAGAGAAGGACAAAGCGGAGCCTGCAGGCTCAAAAGGTATCCATTTGAACCTTTTTGCCCCAGGGAACAAACTGTGAAAGTTTGGGCAGGAAATATGGTACTGGGAGGAACCCTGGCAGAAATAAAAATCACCTCACAAAGAGCTCACAGGCACTCACTGCAGCTGAAGCAGCTCCAGTCACCTCACAAGATACAGCATCAGGGCACTCTCACAGACAGAAAATGTCACAGCAAGACTCTCCATTTGAGTCAGATACAGAACAAATCCTCTCACAAACTTCTCCACAAGCCTCCTCAGTATCCCCAGTAATATTATTACAATTTGAAAAGATGCTTCATAAGGCTTTAAAACAAACCTCAGACCAAATAACAAAAAGCAGAGAGCTGGGAAACCGCACCGCAGCCTTAGAAATAAAAATGGATGAAATCGAAATTACAACCCAAGAAAATATAACAGAATTGGAACAATTAAAAAAAGAGAATTTAACACTTCAAACTAAGCTTGAAGATTACGAAAATAGAGCCAGACGTTCAAACTTGCGCATAAGGGGAATACCTGAAACTGTGACAGACCTGCAATCTACTATTACTGCTCTATTACAAGAACTAAAGCCAGATATCCCTATTGAACGTTTAGAACTGGACAGAGTACACAGAGCCCTCACAGCCAAAAAGAAAGATGGACCCCCACGTGATATAATCACAAAATTTCATTATTACAGAACGAAAGAACAAATACTAATTGCTGCAAGAGAAAAAAAGGAACTTAATTTTCAAGGACACAATTATCAAATTTTTGCCGACCTATCCCAACTTACTATTACTAAAAGACGATCATTGAAACCCCAACTAATGGAACTGCAACGCCACAACATTATGTATCAATGGGGCTTCCCTTTTTCAGTCAGATTTAACTACCAAGGTACAATTTACAGAAGCAGATCAGCAGATGAACTACAACAACCCCTTTTAAAATTAAATCTGACAGAACCCACAAGCAGCAACACTCCCACACGTAGAAGAATGGCATCATCTTCACCTTCAGGCAGCACCCAGAAAATTTCAGAACAAAGTGGGAATCATCATTCTCACAAAAGAGGCCGTTATGCCACATCATCCATGGACCAAGAAGATTCAATGGACTGACATCCTAATTCCTGATATCTCTTCATTTATTATACTAAGAGATGGTTCTCTATAAAAAAACTATATTTATAACTGAATGTAACTGCATTCTGATAGTCACACACTGTGTGGGATCATGTTACATTCCAGTTATATTTCTTATTACTTCTGATTCATATAGCCTTAGAATATATAAGTGAAATAAGGAAATTCTTGTTCAGTTATATATTATCAGGTAATAACAATAGATTTATTACTTTTTAGGACAAATATGTTCAATAATCCAGAAGTAATGGAAGCTTTTTCTTTCTTTTCTTAGAACAAATATATTATTACCTAACCAGTTCCTAGAATTATGTTTTTGTTTATTCTAATCTGAAGCAATACAACCTCAATTTTATGAGTTAACATATCTAAACAGTTACATATGAATAAAATATGTAATTGTTTACTCTAAAAGGGTTAAAATCCCAAAATAATTCAAACTATCTTCATCAATACCAAAGTTATTAACAGTACCTTTCTAACTGAATTATTTAGCCTAGGGCAAGACTAACCATATACAACCACCCTGGAATAAATAATTTCAACAAAAACTATATTCTGCACTCCAATTAATGAAACATCATTTTGATGTCTTTTGACATAGCACTTCTCTCCTGTAAGCGGAAGATCCGTGTAACCCCATTAGCCCTCCTCATTCTCCCAACCATATTATGTGGGAGTGTGACGAAGGCACTTATTCCCCTGAGAGAGATATTTATTCTCTTTCACGGGTAAATTGTGATTACTTGCAAAAAATAATTTATACAATGTATCATCTAATCTCATATGTTTTTTGTTTACTCTTTACTCCAGAATTCACTGGTTTCTTTTCTATCTATTCATCTCTTCAGTCCACACAGGTTGATCTGCGCAGTCAGCTCTGCATAACAAAAAGTACGTCAAAACTATTTGATCTATTGCCATGGCACCACTGAATATACTTTCCCTGAATGTTCAGGGAATAAATGTCCCTCAAAAAAGGACCAAAGCCTTCCGTACTTTCCATAACAAGAAGGCTCACATAGTATGCCTCCAAGAAACACACTTCACCAAAGATTCTACTCCAAAATATATTTCTCCTTTTTATCAACAAATTTACATGGCTTCTGCCTGTACCAAGCAAAGGGGAACTCTAATTGCATTTCACCGATCCACACTGTCACGGAACGCCCCACACTCCGCTTGAGTGCTTCCGTCATATACCGCTTCCTAAGTTCTGGAACACGAGTCCAATGGATCTGGCTATAGGAACCCCAAGAACTAGACAACACCAGTCTTGGAGTACATCAGAACTACTCTTTATTTGAGATCTCACAGACCTTTATACAGCAGGGATGACTCAAAGCTAACCTAATTAACATGACCTAATTTACTACAAAATGTACCCAGACCAGATGACAGTCTTGTGGGCACCGAGCTTCACACATTAATACAATTAACAATACAAACAACAATCTCCCCCCTCCTCAGCCTAGACCATTCGTCTATTAGCCAGGGCTGGTGGCTAATGTGATCAGCTCTCTCAATTAACATAAACACATGTTGATAACACCAGCATCTCCTCACAGGATGTGTCCCAGCAGAATGAATCAGTCTTATCAGCAGGGGGCTGCTGGAGGAATCCCCCCTCCCTCTTCAGGGACACAACTATACAGTAAGGAGTCCCCATACAATATATACATGACTGAGTCCGATTAATACAGTTCAGACTGGATTTCTCATTCACCTCAAATGCTAGGGCCCATAATCGGTGGGCAACAGGCTTGCACACAGTCCTCTCCAACAGCCTCCGCTCTGGCCATGTCCGTGACATTTCTCCCCTTTCGGCAGGAGACTAACACAGGAGGAAACCCCAGACGGGTTGACTCCGAAGTTAGTCCACAGCTCCAGTCCTCTACTGCCTGTACCCACACAGTACCCCAAACAAATCATCCCAAACAGTGCATTACTCACCCAGCCATCCTCTGCCTCTCTCAGAGAACATATCTGCCGCTGGGGAGAGGCCCGGACTGGCCCTTCTCCCTGGAATCCTTTCTGCCGCTGGAGAGAAGACAGGGGGACTGGGCTCACTCCATCCTGCTGCTGGGGATCTGGGCCAACTGCCCAGCATTCCTGGGGTATACAGGTGGGGACTGAAGCCCCATCAACCGACACCAGATCAAGCTGCAGTTGTGAGGTGATGACTGCATTCTCTCCTTGGATCCTGATCTGCAGCTTGCGATAGACTGCCACCTCCTCACCTTGGGCCTCCACAATTGCTGCAGGTGTGGGGCAGAGGTCTTGGACCCTCTGTCCGGTTGCCAGCACTTCTGCTGGGGGTTTGCCAGGTGGTTCCTCCTCTACAGAAACGTCTATTAAATCCCCAGTCTCTGGAATTGGTAAAAGTGTGGGACAGAGGTCTTGGACCCTCTGTTCAGTTACCAGATCTTCAGCTGGAGAAGTTTGTTTTAACTCCATAGATGCTGCTGGCAGAAAATCACATGTCCCTGTCAGTGTTGTGGGAGAAAGGCTGACTACCTCTTCTCTCAGGAAGGCGGAAGCCACTGTTGGTGCTGGGCAGAACACAGTGAACTTTGGCCCTGATAGCAGCTCTTCTGCTGGAGGCTTATCAGGTTGTTCTTCCTCAGCAGAAAAGTCTATTAAATCCTCTACCTCTATAACTGGTGTCTGTGGATAGAGGTTCACCATCTCCTGTCCGTGGAACTCAGAAGATGCCATCAGTGCTGAGCAGAGCGCAATGAAGTTTGGCCCTAATCCCAACTCTTCTGCTGGGGGCTCACCCGATGGTTCTTCCTCAGCAGAAAAGTCTATCAAATCCCCTGTCTCTGCAACTGGTGTCTGGGGATGGAGGTTCACCATCTCCTGTCCATGGAACCCAGAAGATGTTATCAGTGCTGGGCAGAGGTTAGCAGAGCTCTGCCCTGTTGTCAGCACTTCAGTTTTGGGGATGGCAATCTCCAGATTTTCCACTGCAGATTCTCTGGCATGCTGCTGGACAGGCACATTCCTCCATCCAAGATCATCCCATGCAGAAACAGGATCATCAAGGTCAGTCAGCACTTACTGCATCCGCCATAAGACCTCCGCCTCCATAGCTGTGGGGGCAGGTTGGCAAAGCACACTATCGCTCTGCCACATTGCCGACTCTTCAGCCAGGATTTCAGGGTTGTCAGCTGGTATTTCCTGATAGTCCCAGGCAAAGGGAGCCCAGCCCTGGCACTGAGCAATGTCTAGCAGCCATCTGTAGGCGATCTCTAGCTCCCATTCCTGAACGGCCAGAAACTCCAAATCTTCCTGTGCCCAGTGCACTTCCGAAATGTTCAGTAGCCCTTCTCTGAAATCCATGATTTCATCCACCCGCCGCTCCAAATCACTCCCAAAGTTAGGGTCCCCTGTCAGCTTCACAAACAACAGTCCCAAGCCGCCGTAGCTTAAGCCTTCCGTTGGGCTGTCATCCGCTATCCAGGGACATGCTTGGGATACATGCCACCGGAGGGCTCTGTAGCTCTCATCCAGCTTCATCTCTGCCCAGACCAGCCTGCTTAATTCAGCTGTCTGCTTCTTGTGTGGTTTTTCTCCCAAAAACCGCACCCGCAGTCCGTACTGCGACCAGTACCTTTCCTCGATGGAGGGGAGAACTTTTCCCTGGTGTCGCTGCTCACGGGCTAGCGCTTCCTTCCAGAGTTTGCAGCGAATAGAATCACACCATCCCAGCAGGACCTGCTCCGATACTGGTCCTCTGTGCTGTATCTGCATCTCTCGCAACCTCCTTCTGAATTCCTCATCCATGGCGGCTGGTATCTGTACCTCTCCTCTTCTGCTATCTGGACCTTGGATCCAGATGGAAGTTTGGATGTCCCAGACTTCAGGAAGCTTTCCCGCTGCTTGCCACCAATGTCACGGAACGCCCCACACTCCGCTTGAGTGCTTCCGTCATATACCGCTTCCTAAGTTCTGGAACACGAGTCCAATGGATCTGGCTATAGGAACCCCAAGAACTAGACAACACCAGTCTTGGAGTACATCAGAACTACTCTTTATTTGAGATCTCACAGACCTTTATACAGCAGGGATGACTCAAAGCTAACCTAATTAACATGACCTAATTTACTACAAAATGTACCCAGACCAGATGACAGTCTTGTGGGCACCGAGCTTCACACACTAATACAATTAACAATACAAACAACAATCTCCCCCCTCCTCAGCCTAGACCATTCGTCTATTAGCCAGGGCTGGTGGCTAATGTGATCAGCTCTCTCAATTAACATAAACACATGTTGATAACACCAGCATCTCCTCACAGGATGTGTCCCAGCAGAATGAATCAGTCTTATCAGCAGGGGGCTGCTGGAGGAATCCCCCCTCCCTCTTCAGGGACACAACTATACAGTAAGGAGTCCCCATACAATATATACATGACTGAGTCCGATTAATACAGTTCAGACTGGATTTCTCATTCACCTCAAATGCTAGGGCCCATAATCGGTGGGCAACAGGCTTGCACACAGTCCTCTCCAACAGCCTCCGCTCTGGCCATGTCCGTGACACACACCATTCACCTTATCATCAGAAATTAAAGACCCAGAAGGTAGATACCTGATACTCATGGGTTATATAATGGATACAGCAATAACGGTGATTTCCTACTACGCTCCTAACAAACAACCTACATCATTCCTCTCACATATATTACAAGTGATTAATACACACAAAATAGGAACAGTGATAATGTGTGGGGATTCGAACCAGGTCCTCCTCCCATTTCTAGATAAATCACCTTTTACACCATCCAAAATAACCTCTAGATTACCTTTTTCTCAACTTCTTTCCAAATACAATCTGGTAGATTCATGGAGAGAAAGTAACCCAATGAAAAAGAAATTCACTTATTTCTCGCACCCTCATCAAACCTTCACCAGAATAGATCATATTTTTCTAACAATAGGAATGATACCAGAAATTATTGCATCAGATATAATTCCGATTCCGTGGTCTGACCATAATGCAGTATACACTACTATAGCCTCAGCCATACCAAAAGCGCATGACCCAACGTGGTACTTACCGGACATAATGCTCAAACACCCACTACATCAGATGGCCATTGAACAAGCTTTAAAGGAATACATATCAATTAATAATACAACAGACATCTCCCCAATAACACTGTGGGAAGCTCATAAGCCTGTCTTGCTTGGTACAATACAAAGACAAATGGCACTATTTAAACGGGAACGCAAAAATCTATCAAAAAAACTAGAACTCAATTTTAATGCAGCCTACATATCATTTCAAGATAATCCATCTCAGAGTACAAAATCTCATCTGGAAAAATCTAGATTGGAATACGATCTATTTCTCACTGAGTCAGTTGATAAATCCCTCAAACGCTCCAAACACAATTTCTACATGAATACAAACAAACCAGGTACATATTTGGCTCGGGCATTAAATTCAACTAACAAATCTTTCAAACCAATACGTTTGAAATTATCAAAAAATGTTTACACTTGTAATCCAGTTAAAATAGTCCATAAATTTCACTCACATCTCGCAACTTTATACAAGACAAACAATAAATTTAATCCTACAGAGGCTGAATCCTTCTTCTCAAAAATAACCTTACCTGAGTTATCTCAGAATCAAAAAAGCAGTTTGGATGAGCCTATAACTATAGATGAAGTTGCTAACGCCATAAAAGACCTAAAACTTAACAAAAGACCAGGCCCAGACGGCTACTCGGCTTTATACTATAAAACATTCTCAGAAATACTCTCTCCCATTCTCACTGAAACTTTTAACAAACTTCTAGATGGACATTCTTTTCGGCAAGAAACACTAATGGCAATTGTTTGTATGATCCCAAAACCCCTTTCTGATGATACTTCCTGTGTGAATTGTCGGCCTATCTCTCTGTTAAACCTCGATATTAAATTATTAGCAAAAATAATAGCAAAACGCCTCAATAGCATTATAGGAAAATTAATACATAGAGATCAAGTAGGCTTCATGCCAAATAGACAGGCAGGCGATAATATACGCAGGGCAGTGTTATTGGCACATATTGCTAAAAAACGGAAAATCCCTTTATGTTTTCTATCTCTCGATATTAAGAGGGCATTTGACACAGTATCCTGGCAATATATGCAATATTCATTACAAAAATGGGGTTTTGGACCCCACTTTTTAACATGGATCAAAGCATTATATAATAAACCCAAAGCCTATATAAAATATGCTGGATACAAATCTGAAGCCTTTAATATCGAAAGAGGTACCCGACAGGGTTGCCCATTATCTCCCTTATTATTTGCCCTTATACTCGAACCCATGACCCAATACATCAGAACAAACCAAACTATAACTGGCATTGAAGTAGGAGGTATTACACACAAATTATGTATATTTGCAGACGATATATTACTTTTCCTATCATCACCACAGGTCTCTGGTCCTAACTTAATACCAGCTCTTGATGGGTTTGCAGCCCTATCCGGCCTTATGATTAATCCTAAGAAATGTCTAGTGCTTAATATTTCACTCACAAACATGGAATTGATCCCGGCTAGGGCTGCACTCCCATTCACATGGGCAGAAAAATCAATCCCATATCTTGGAATTCATTTAACAGCATCTCATTCTGACTTATTCTCAACCAATTATCCTCCTGTATTAAGACAGATCACAAATCTAATAAAACAATGGTCGCAACTTCCTTTATCCTGGATAGGGAAGATTAATGCAATCAAAATGACTATTCTACCCAAATTGCTTTATCTATTCAGAGTCCTCCCTATTCCAATTCCTTCCTATTTTTTGAGAATAGTACAAAAAAGAGCAACTTCGTTTATATGGGGCTCTTCTAAACCACGTATACCTATACACACACTACATCTTCCCAAAAATAAAGGAGGCCTGGGATACCCTAATTTTACTAACTACTACAGAGCAGCACATTTGGCCAGTCTGTCCAAATACCATGCAAAACAGGAAATCCCATTATGGGTATTTATAGAGGCTTCAGAAAATGACCCTCTATTAATATCAAATTTATTATGGCTTGATCCTAAAGACCGCTTTAAAATTCATAATCCCATAACTAAACACTTCTTATCTCTCTGGGATAAACTAAAAACCAAATATCAGTTACAATCTCCACACAATCCTCTCCTTTCTTTTATCAGAAATCCGGCCTTTTATCCGGCATGGATCTACCCAAATTCTTTTAAAGCTGGGACAACATCAGGCATTCAGACACTAAATGACTTCATAGCATCTAAATCATTCCTTTCATTCCCATCGCTTAGAGAAAAATATGATCTACCAAACTCTGAGATATTTAGATATCTCCAAATCAAAAATTTCTATACACCATTCCTAAAAGGGGATACACCATTATCCCAATTATCCATTTTTGAATCAATCTGTACAAAAGATCCATTTGCTAAAGGTACAATTTCATCACTTTATAATCAATTATATGGAGTAGCAAATCTTAATAGACCCTCTTACGTTCAGAGGTGGGAGGAGGACCTGGGACGAACTTTAGAAGACACGGACTGGTCTAACATATGGCTCACATCTAAGTCATCTTCACCCAACATCTTAGCAATGGAGACAAATTATAAAGTCCTAACTCGCTGGTATCTTGTACCCGCTAGAGTGGCAAAATATTCACCTAATACCTCAGCTCTTTGTTTTCGAGGATGCCCAGAAATAGGCACATATTTACACATATGGTGGACGTGCCCAGTAATCCAAACCTTCTGGAAGGAAGTCTTCGTGATTGCATCTAAAATATTTAAAAAAATAATACAACCAGATCCATATTTAACTTTACTTAATCTAAAACCGGAATGGTTAACACTTTCTCAATTCAAACTTATGATCCAACTAATAACGGCTGCAAAACAAACAGTGGCCAAGGCATGGAAATCTCCTACATTGGTACTAGCAGAAACAATTCACAGAATGAATAATACAATGTCCCATGCTAAGATGGTAGCCATCGATCAAAATCAAATTCCAAAATTTGAAAAACTTTGGCATCCTTGGATAAAACAACAGTTCCTGTCAAACTTCAATGACTCTGTCCTGTTGCCATGGTAACAGATTAAATGACTTACAGAGACACCCATTCTAAGGCTTCAAAGAGAACTAAAAAGAGTAATAAACTGACGAGCGGGACAACCTTGTGGACCATACCTCTACCTTTCAACCCTTTTTCTTCTTTCTCTTTCCTTTTCTCCACCTTACGATTAAAGCTCATTATCAGAATTTATTTGACCAATATACACTCTACTTGTAAACAATATGTATAGTAGGTATAAATCATTTAAATACCTAAAAAAGTAACTAAGGAAATGATATATATCTTTAATTTAGGTTTACGTGAACCCAATGTTTAATATTTGAAATTTCATGATATTTACCTATATAAACCCTACTGTAAAACAATGAGCTTACTTTATAGATCCTTGTAAACTTACTTTATGTATCTTTATAACATTGTATACTCAATAAACTTCTTTTGACAAGGAAAAAAGATTTTTTGGCTGGAGCTAAACACGTTAAAAATGTACCCGTTCAAAATTACAAACAGATTCTACTTAACAACAAACCTACAGTCCCTGTCTTGTTTGCACCGCCTGTATACTGCTGTTCAGAGTATATAGGGCTTGGTTGCCCCACACCTTTCCTTATTTTAATTTGGGTGCGGGGTTCCCCTTAATATCCATACAAGACCCAAAGGGCCTGGTAATGGACTGGGGGGTACCCATGCCGTTTGTCTCACTGATTTTCATCCATATTGCCAGGACCCGACATTACATTAAACCCGCAAGCAGTTTTAAAAGAGATTTTTTCCTTTAAAAATGACATTTTGTGTAGGGACTGTTCTAAACACGGGAAACATGCGCCACTTTACAGGCATACTATAGACACACCCCAGGTACGATATTTAAAGGAATATTTCACTTTTTTTTTTTACTTTAAGCATCATTAAAATCACTGCTCCCGAAAAAACGGACGTTTTTAAAAGTTTTTTTTGCATTGATACATGTCCCCTGGGGTAGGACCCGGGTCCCAAAACCCTTTTTAGGACAATACCATGCAAATTAGCCTTTAAAATTAGCACTTTTGATTTCGAACATTCGAGTCCCATAGACGTCAATGGGGTTCTAACGTTCGTGCAAATTTTCGGTCTGTTCGCAGGTTCTGGTGCGAACCGAACCGGGGGGGTGTTCGGCTCATCCCTATTCACCATCTCCTGTCCCTGGTACCCAGAAGATGCTATCAGTGCTGGGCAAAGGTTAGCAGAGCTCTGCCCCGTTGTCAGCACTTCAGCTTTGGGGATAGCGATCTCCAGATTTTCCACTGCCGATTCTCTGGCATTCTGCTGGACAGGCACATTCCTCTATCCAAGATCATCCAATGCAGAAACAGGTTCATCAAGGTCAGTCAGCATTTGCTGCATCCGCCATAAGACCTCCGCCTAAATAGCTGCGGGGGCAGGTTTGCAAAGCACACTGTTACTCTGCCACATCGTCAACTCTTCAGCCAGGATTTCAGAGTTGTCAACTGGTATTTCCTGATAGTCCCAGGCAAAGGGAGCACCACCCTGCTGCTGAGCAGAGTCTAACAGCTGTCTGTAGGCGATCTCCAGCTCCCATTCCTGAACGGCCAGAAACTCCAAATCTTCCTGTGCCCAGTGCACTTCTGAGACATTCAGTCTTCTCTCTCTGTGCTCCATTATTTCCTCCAAACGCCACTCCCGATCACTCCCAAAGTCAGGGTCCCTGGACAGCCTCCAGTATAACAATCCCAGGCCATCGTAGTCAAAGCCTTCCGTGGGGCTGTCATCCGCTGTCCATGGCCCACTTGGGCTACATACCACTGGAGGACTCTGTAGCTCTCGTCCAACCGCATTTCTGCCTGGATCAGCCTGCTTAACTCAGCTATCCACTCCTGGTTCGACTGTTCCCCCAATAACAGCATTCGCACTTCAAACTGCGACCAGTACCTTACATGGATGGAGGGGAGAACTTTTCCCTGGTTTTGCTGCTCACGGGCTAGCGCTTCCTTCCAGAGTTTGCAGCGGATAGAATCAAACCATCCCAGCAGGACCTGCTCTGATACTAGTCCTCTATGCTGTAGCCGCATCTCTCGCAACCTTCTTCTGAATTCCTCTTCTGTTGTGTCTGTGTCTGAGTGCTGTGCAGGGAGGTTTTGAGGGAGCAGCACATTGTCACTTGTAGCACAGAAAGTGGGCTTCTGTATTTACAAGTGACAGAAAATAGACGTGACAGTGAATCTGGACAACTAGGGCCTATATTATGGTAGGGGCTTGGTGCTGCAGCTCCAATAGCCCTATGTTAATCCGGCCCTGTATACAAGGAGGTGCTAATAAGTATTGATCCTTACCCAGAAAAATTGAGATAAGAAGCTGTAACTGCCACACTATTCTACATATTGCCCCAGGAAGTCAATGCACTTGTGACATCTGTCTTGCAACTTCTTAAGTCCCTGCAAATAAAATTCTTCCGACTGCTGGTGTAACCACTCATTTGCAGCATTAGTGTCCAGAACACTCCCAAATCGTTGTCCCTTTAGGTGTTTTTTAAGATTGGGGAACAGATGATAGTCAGAAGGAGCCAGGTAGGGTGAATAGGGTGGATATTGCATCACTTGAAAGCCTAAGGCCCCTTTCACACATGTCGTCAGTTTGTTTCATCAGTTCGGTAACATTTTTTCAAAGAAAAAACAGATCAGTTAACATCAGTTTTCATCAGTTTTTACATCAGTTCTTTACATTCACTTAAACACTTAAGTTCAATTTTTGGTTTACATTAGAGCTGCATGATTCGGAATAAAATGAGAATCACAATTTTTTTGCTAAGAATAAATATCACAATTCTCTCATGATTCTCACATAATTCGCGCGGCATAACATCATCTTTCATATTATGCAAAAAAATTGGGCTAACTGTAATGTTTTGTTTTTCTTTAATTCATGGAAGTGTATTTTTTCCAAAAAAATTGTGTTTGAAAGACCGCTGCACAAATACCGTGTCACATAATATATTGCAACGATCGCCATTTTATTCTCTAGGGTCTCGGCTAATAAATATACATATAATGTTTAGGGGTCCTAAGTCATTTTCTAGTAAAAAATACTGATTTTAACTTGTAAGCAGCAAGTGTCAGAAAAAGGTTTAGTTCATCCCTTTCATCTAAAAGAACCAAGCGATACATCGTATCTCTTCTCTGTCTCTCTGCGCTGCGGAATGTCTTTTTTTTTGACAGCTCTGCCTCTGCCCTAGAATTGGGAAATGTCAGTTCAGATCGTGAGGTTTTACTTGTCATGTGCTTTTTTTTTTACACTTATGATTTTATTGCGATCACATAGGGGACCAATAGCCCCCTATGTGATAGCAGATAAGTGACAGGTTTCCTTTGGGGGGGAGCAGTGGGTGCAAGGAGAGAGGCAGGAGAGGTGAAGAGCAGTATACACAGTGAGGGGGCAGTCTGTACAGACAGGCTCCCTCACTTGCCAATGTTGACTGTCATTGTCAGCTTTTAAATGTAATTGTCGGCTTTTTTTTTCTTCTATACTTCATAACGCTAATAAGGAGCTATGTTAAACAAATTGTTTAATTGTTGCTCTTTTCCTTCTATACTTAATAGCTCCGGGAAGGAGCTAGAAGAAAAAGAGCAACAATTAAGCTGATAATGACAGTCAGTGCCGATAAGTGAGGGAGCCTGTCTGTGCAGACTGCCCCCTCACTGTGTATATTGCTCTTCTCCTGTCTTTCTCTTCCCCAACCCCCCCCCCCCCAAAAAAAAAAATGACAGCTCCATAATAAAGAAAGAATATATATACATCTCTTCACCTCTCCTGTCTTTCTCTGCCCCAACCCCCCCCCCCCACACACACACACACACACACACACACACACGCCCCACAGTTACTGGTTACCCCTAACAACCAACAAAAACGGATGAAAAACTGACCACTTGTCAATTTATATCCATCTTTCGTCTGAAACGTTTTTATGACGGATGAAAAATAGGGCTTTCATCCGTTCAAAAAAATGGATGTTGACAGCAACATGATGAAATCAAATGAATATAGATGATCATTCGTTGTCATCCGTTTTTAAATAGACATGCATTGATGTGTGAATGGTCTGTATGTGTAAAATGAGCCTAATGCCCCGTACACACGGTCGGATTTTCCGATGGACAATGTCCGATCGGAGCGTGTTGTCGGAAATTCCGACCGTGTGTGGGCGCCATCGGACATTTTCCATCGGATTTTCTGACACACAAAGTTGGAGAGCAGGAGATAAAATTTTCCGACAACAAAATCCGATCGCGTCAATTCCGACCGTGTGTGGCCTGTTCCGACGCACAAAGTGCCAGGCATGCTCAGAAGAAATTCCGACACGGGACAGCTCGTTCTGGTAAACTTAGCGTTCGCAATGGATACAGCACTTTCGTCACACTGCAATGTTCAAAATGGTTTAATACAGCGCACTCTCTTCTTCTTTATAATGTGACAAGAATTAAGTTGTTTTGCTGCTCATATTCACACACACTTCTCACAACCTTTTTTTGTGTTTTTTTAGTGGGATTCCATGAATATATTGTTATTAGTTGTCACATCTGACAGTTTTATATTTTTTTTATTTTTTATTTTTTGGATTTTCAGCCTTTTTTTTTCTTTAATGTTTGGATTTTTGCCAAGGTTGATCTTTGTTCAATGTTATTTTTATTTTTACTCCCGAATATTTTTGTGTGTGTTTTGTGTGTCAAGTTACCCCAACACCATTGATATCTTTTATTATTTAATCTCAAGGAGATTGTTTGGTGTTGGTGTCCCTTGTTCATTTCACATTGTATATTTGAAATGTACCTGAATCCTCACAAACCAACTGTCCTTTTTGAAGTAAAACACATAGGAGAGTATAATTCAAAACAAAAATCCTTTATTAAGGGATCAGAACCAAACAAAGAGGAAGGCAACACTGGATCAACAGGAGAAATTAGCGAAGCCTGGGACCCCCACGGCAGACATCAATTCTTCAACATCAAAATTGGTGGCCTGAGGAGTCCATATGTAAGAATTCGCAGAGATCCGGATAGCAGCAGATGACATCTGTGTCCCCAGGCTGTGGTACCACATGAGGCTGCATTTTTTGGCCGACCAGACTGAACCCAGGGCAATCACTGTCTGGTCTTCCTTCCACGCTTCCTTCCGGGCTGTGGCTGTGCAGTTGGAGATGTGGCAGGAGGAGGAGTAGGACCTGGAGGAGGAGGAGGACTGGGGGGACCTGGAGGAGGACTGGGAGGACCTGGAGGAGAGGGAGGAGGAGGACCTGCAGGAGGAGGAGGACCATCCCCAAGATGTGTGTGAGGTGTAATTTGGCCCCTCATACCTTTCTCCAGAGCCTCCGATATGAGGGCCTCACACAAGACTTTTTGGCCCTCCTCCATCCTCTGCATTTTATAGGCTATGAAGGCAGCAATGTTCTCCTCCATGGTGTGGGGTGCTCCCAGGACCTCTGTAGCCCTCCAAAAGAATGATATAGCAGCCTCCTCTAGGGTACTCCTCCTACTGCCACTTTCTCTTTTCAGGGGGGGTGGAGGGACCTTGATATCAGCCAGCCGGCTCGGCCCGGCCACCTCCTGGCTGAGACTTCCCTGTGTATGAAAAAGGGACATGGTTGTAATGTTTTGCATCATCAATCACAATCCTAAATTAGTACTCCCAACTAACATCTAGTTAACATCATTGATTGGACAAGCAGAAATATTTAGAGGAATGGTATACCTGGCTCAATCTGGGCTCCTCCACATGTGACCTGGAAGGCCCAGATTGGGCGTCAGAAGCCTCAGCCGGGGGGGAAGGAAGTGTGGAAGGAAGACTGGAGAGGGATGGCCTGGGTTCAGTCTGGCCTGCCAGAAAGTGCAGCCTGTCGTAGTACAACATCCTGGGGACATAGATGTCATCTGCTGCTCCGGGTCTCTGTGAATCCAGGACTTTCTTGTGCTCCCTCAGATATGTGCTCCTCAGGCCACCAATGAAAATCTTTAAATAAGTGATGTCTGCCGTGGGGATCACCTGCTTCACAATTTCACACAATTGCTCCAGTGCTGCCTTCCTCTTTGCTTGGTTCCTGAAATGGGGGTGGGTAATCTCCCACAGACAGGGCAGCTCACTTAGCATCTCTACGAATACTGACATGAAGTCATTGTCTTTCATTAAGATATCCATGTTCACTGCAAGACACAACACAAGACAAAGCCTAATGTCAGACAAAACTCTCCTAATCTTGTTACAATATAGGCCTCAATCTAGAAGCAGTATAGGCACAAGTTTGTCTCTTACCTTCGTTCTTACGATCGGCGTGTCCAATGCTCCTTCCTCCGCTCACAGATCGTACGTAATACGCACGCGTGTTACGCTTTATACACACTGCGCATGCGTGTAACTCCGCCCGCCCCTGACGTTCTTTCCAGTCTATTCCCCGCCCCTTTTCGTTCAGCGCAGTGGGTGAAGAGCACATGGCGGAGTTACAGCAGGTGCGTGCTAATTCTAGCAACAAGGAGGAGGAGGAGGAAAGGCCGGATCCAGGCACGTCCCGATCCAGAAGGAGACGTTTTAAGGCCACAAATATGTCGTTTGGGGAGATGTTGGAGATGGTCGACATCATAAAGAAGTCCGACTATGACGGAAAATATGGGCCTTACCCCAACCCGAACATCCGAAAGGCCAAGATCATGGCGAAAGTGGTCAGGAGTCTTGAGAGGAATTTCGGGGTACGAAGATCGAAAGATCAGCTCAGGAAGTGGTGGTCGGACCTGAAGTTGAGAGAGCCAGAGCAGTACCGAAAGATCCGGAGAGTGCTGCAAAAAAGTAAGTAGTTGTGCTGTGTTCCTATTCTTTCTGTCTTTATTCCGTTCGTTCTGCTCCATATGCTTTTATTAATTGTAACGTTTAAAAGGGCAACTTTAATGTTCATGGGCCCATTATTCGTTCGTATCAAACATTTTTCTTTCGGCCTCTAGAACACCATTGTTTAGGCCATATGCATTTTCACACATTTTTTGGGGCCTACTTGGATGCCAAATATTTGTTTGTGTAGATGGGTTTGTTACTAGAATGAAATGCCAACTAGATTGTGTGTAAGGAGAGGACACTGAGCAGCTGTTTTCACATCTGGACACTGGAGCACTAGTGTGGGACACAAGAACATCATTTTTATTAGGGGGGGCACACAGGTGCTCCAGTGTATACTCTAGTGGGGGGCTACATCTGTGAAGCTTGTACCAAACAGGTAAAGTATTGCAGGTTGACAAAGGACACTAAAAAATATACATCTTGGAACTCGGCTAAAATAGACAATTGTACCCCACTTCCAAGCAATGTTTCCTATTTCTAGTTCTGCCATCAAATATCTGTGTGCTAAGTATACCATTTTTGTTTTACATAGGGGAGAAAAGACTCGGAGGACACCCCTCATCCCAGGAGAACACAGACCCCCCACCTCTGGAAGAAGGGGAAATACCGCAAACACAAGATGCTGAGCAGGAGGAAGAAGAAGACGTGGTGGAGATTGGCACCACAACAGGTGAGTGTCTGCGACCACAGGCTCAGGTAAAAGAGATGGATGGTGGCAGATTTTTGAGACCTTTTTTTTTGTTCTTTATCTCTTTTTAGGTGATTGTGATGTGAGGGATAGAGAACGCTTTACTTCTGAAAGTGCCCAGATCCCGATCGGGGAGATCATGGGGTGTAATGCCGAACTGCAAAACATCAAGCAAAAAATCAATGATGTTATTAAAAAAAATAATAACATCATTGATGTTTTGGGGCGAATTTAAACCCCACAAAATCACCTGTTTTATTATTGTGGTCCAATCTTCCAAAAATGTTTTCAATGTTTAGAAAAGCCAAATTTGGAGGATGCACACAGTGTGCCAACATGTGCTATCTGCCATTACGGGAGATCAATGGGCGCGTTTTGGGGGTGCAACCCCTTCCTCAATTATAAAGTCGCGTTGAGGAAGGGCTTGCTCCCCCAAAACACGTCCCTTGATCCCCCCTGATGGCAGATAGCACATGTTGACATTCGTAAATTGGTGTGCATCTTCCAAATTTGGCTTTTCCAGGGGTGATTTCCCCCCATCTGAACGCTATATCAAACCCAGTACTGATGTCTGATATAGCCTTCAGGTTTTACCTAATGTGAACTTTGTAAGTTCAAGTTTTTTGGCTTTCTTGTTGGTTTTACACAGGCCTGTTTTATCTGAAATGGATATTTCGATTTTTGATAATGCTACTGCAAAAATTGTTATACAACAAACATGTTGGTTTGTTTTAAAAACCTTTCGTAAATGCACATGTGATTGTGCAGGTATAAAAAAGTGCCTTACTCAAGAATGTGTGGATTATTGTCTCAACACTACAACACTTTTGGGGTGATGTGATTGCTGTTTTATGCAAAAAATGGGGGTTATTTCCTAAGGGCAAATACACTTTGCACTACAAGTGCAGGTTCAGTGCAGTTGCAAGTGCACTTGTAGTGAAATGTGTTTTTGCATTTAGGAACTACCAGCCAACACTGTTTTTTATAAGGTTACCCAATCACGACATTTTCTGCACTCAACACATTTCTGTCAGGGTCAGCTAAAACAAACACAAGCAGTAAATGTCCACAAAGAATTTCTTTTGGTTGTTTTTTATTTGAAAAAAGTTTCACAGATTGTCTGGCATATTGATAGCCCCCCTACCCGCAAAGAACTCCAGGTAGCGTAACCGGACATCACGGGCACTCAGGGAGGGCAAGCCAGGACGGCCACTTTCAAGCGCCGTCAGTGTTGATGGATTTGGGATTCTGGCCTCAGGCCCAACTGAGCCAGCATAGTTGGCTGAATGTTTTCTTAAAAAATTATGGAGAACACAGCAGGCAAGTATTATATGGTTCAGTTTATACTCTGCCATATGGATGGGTGTCAGAAATAATCGGAACCGGCTGGCCAGGATTCCAAATGTGTTCTCCACCACTCTTCGGGCTCTGGCCAGCCGGTAATTAAAAACCCTCTGTTCCGGGGTGAGGGTCCTCATCGGGAATGGCCGCATCAGGTGGTCCCCCAGCGCAAATGCTTCATCAGCAACGAACACAAATGGGAGACCTTCAACATTGTCCTCTGGAGGTGGCAAGTCCAAGCTGCCATTCTGGAGACGCCTGTAGAACTCCGTCTGGGTGATCACTCCACCATCGGACATCCGGCCATTCTTCCCCACGTCCACATACAAGAACTCGTAATTAGCCGACACCACCGCCAACATCACTATACTATTAAACCCCTTGTAATTATAATAGTACGACCCCGAGTTGGGTGGTGGGACGATGTGGACGTGTTTCCCATCAATTGCCCCTCTGCAGTTAGGAAAGTCCCACCGCTGGGCAAAGTGGGAGGCCACAGTCTGCCATTCCTGTGGCGTTGAAGGAAACTGTTGAGGAAAAAACAATAAACATTACTATTTTTTCACAGAAACATGGTAAGCAGATTAGACACAAACATTATGGGGCAACCTCCAGATAGCATTTATTAAGGGGAATTTAACAACAACAAAGTATAAGGTACACCTATCATATTCCCCCTCCACCCCTCATGGGCCATTTCTAACATTATGGGGGGGGGGACTCTTGGACAGGTAACCCTCTTCACTTCATTGAGAGATGAATGCCTAAATAATGGGTATTACTTGGAACAGCCCCTCCTTAGTTACACTATTGGCAGACCACTGGACAGGTAAGAAGTGTCATAATACAAAGATATAAATACACACTGTACACATTTGAGCACATTTGAACATTCTGCTATTACCTATCAAGATAATAATAGGATACAAAAACTTTAAACAGTACCATTGGAAAGTATACAGGCAGGCCCTTGCACTACATGCTTTGGGGAATTCATCCATACATCTGACCAGTAAAGAGGTGGGTATAGTGTGTATGGGTTTGGCAAAGTCAGCAGATAGATGATTGAGGATAGAAAATTGGGATCAGCTGACTTAGCAGTTGGGGGGAGGGAGGGTTACAAAAAATTTGGGGACACCACAAAAAAAACCCTCTGGCACTCTGCCTGAATTTAAATAAAAAATAACATTTCAAAACAATTTAGGGGGTGTTTGGGGTAAAGCATTACTATAGAGCTGATAAAATACATTGTTAAGTGACTACATGAGGTGAATATAGGGCAGGAGACACCATGCTGGAGAGGTTATTGAAGGGCAAATATGTATGAAGGACCTAAAATAATAATTACATAACAATCCAGCATGCATGAGAACAAAGGGGACATTCACAGCATATTACAATCATGGTAATTAGGTAATGAGGAAAGAAATACAAGATATTATCAAACATTAAATACAATAAAATGTGAGATAAAAGGATAAAAATCTTACCTTCATACAGTCCTTCTGCAGGACCTGGATGATGGCAGAACAGGTCTCTGGGATAATGATCCCCAGAGCCTGGGGGGAGATGCCTGTCGAGAACTTGAGGTCCTGCAGACTTCTCCCTGTGGCCAAATACCGCAAGGTAGCGACGAACCTCTGCTCCGCAGTGATGGCTTGCCTTATGCAGTTATCCTGCCTGCTGATATAGGGGGTCAGCGAAGCCAACAGATGGTGAAACACGGGGTCCGTCATCCTGAGAAAGTTCCTGAAATCATCAGGATTATTCTCACGGATCTCACGGAGCAAAGGCATATGAGAGAACTGGTCACGCTGAAGCAACCAATTCTTGGTCCATGAACTCCTCCCAACCCTGTTCATGGACTGGACTTGTGTCAAGGTCAGGACCCCAACACCAAGCCCCCGCACAGCACGAACTCTACGAGGAGTACGCATACGAAACATGGCTAGAAAACGGTCGGCTGCTCAGAACGAAGTAACAGAACGCACTGAAGAACAGCAAAGCCTGTGAAGAGCGACCTGAAAACCAGTAACGAACGAACAAGAATACAATGACTACCTAAAGTCACTTGCTTGCACGCACTGAAGAGCAGATACAAACCCACAAGCACAAACTGAATGGCAGAAAACGATCTGAAAGCCACAAGTCTGAAAAAGCGCAAATCATCTCTCACCAAACTTTTACTAACACGAGATTAGCAAAAGGAGCCCAAAGGGTGCCGCACTTGGTTCTGAACTGGCCTTTTCTAGTCTCGTCGTACGTGGTGTACGCGACCGCGTGGTTGTCGATCGGAAATTCCGACAACTTTGTGCGACCGTGTGTAGGCAAAACAAGTTTGAGCCAACATCCGTCGGAAAAAATCCTAGGATTTTGTTGTCGGACGAAAGTGCTGTATCCATTACGAACGCTAAGTTTACCAGAACTGAATTTCTTCTAAGCATGCGTGGCACTTTGTGCGTCGGAACAGGCCACACACGGTTGGAATTGACGCGATCGGATTTTGTTGTCGGAAAATTTTATCTCCTGCTGTCCAACTTTGTGTGTCGGAAAATCCGATGGAAAATGTCAGATGGAACTGCTATATGCCCTGGCAGCCGAACCATTGGCCATAGTTATAAGAGCTGACATGGACATAGTGGGTCTTAGAATAGGCGACTACATAGAGAAGATCGGACTATATGCAGACGACACGATACTCTATCTAGCCGATCAGGGCCCATCACTACAAGCAGCTCTAGACACAATAGATAAAATGGGGAAACTCTCAGGCCTACGGATAAATTGGGGAAAATCCCAGATACTCCCCATAGACCAGTTTCCCCCAACCAATATACATCCAGAACTACCATTAGTCAGGGTAAACACTATTAAATATTTAGGGGTACTGGTTACAAGAGACCTACGCGAATATACAACCAACAACATAGAACCATTGTTTGCCATGATAAAAACCAAAACGCAAGCCTGGTCCAAGCTACCACTGGGAGTAATGGGGAGGATAAATATCATAAAAATGATTATCTTACCCAAGATCCTATACATGGTATGGCACGCCCCATTATATATCCCCATCGGGATTTTCAAAAAAATTGAATCTATTTTGAACACCTTTGTGTGGGGACATAAAAGACATAAGGTAGCTTGGCATGTCCTTAAAAACCCTACAGATATGGGGGGAACATCTTTGCCAGATCTGCAAGAATACTACATAGCGGCACAACTGTCACACATGCATCACTACCATAATAATGAAAGACAGCAATATAGTACACTAGTAACTAGTAGCCCAGACAGTCCCTTATCTACCCCACTTCAAATTATACTACGAGGGGGTCAGGTTCATAGGAAAGGTTCACAATTTAATGACGGGTTACTCAATCATCATCAACGAATATGGGGATTAGCCCAGAAAAAACTTAAAATAGGGTACATTCACTCTCACACTCCTTTATGGGCTAACAACCAGCTAGCGGAACTTAAAAAAATACCAGACCCTACTATATGGGCCAGATATGGAATTATATACCTGCACCAGGTAATGGCAAGTGCTAGGCCTAAAGCGTTTCAAACTCTTAAGGAAGAATACTCTATTCCGCAACAATTATTGTTTAAATACTTACAACTCCGACATGCCTTGCGTTCTCAGTTCAGAAACGAAAGTTGCATCCTGGAATATCCCCAAATCCTGGACATAATAATGGGAGCCGAATCGCAAAAATTGATATCTAATCTTTATTACTCCATAAGATTACCCAGAATTAGAGAAGTGATACAAAAAGCCAAAACAAGATGGGAAAGAGATATAGGAGCCGTTAGTGACTCAGACTGGGTGGAAATTCTAGAAAATGTAAAAGTAACATCTCCAAAACTGTCTGATAGGTTAACACAGATATATATTATTCACCAAGCATACCTGACACCTAACATAATAAGGAAGTTTCAACCTACACGAACTATATTGTGTCCTCACTGCCAGGCAGAGATGGGTAGCTTCTTCCACTTAATCTGGGAATGCACTATCCTTCAAACATACTGGAATCAAGTGATTAAGTTCTTACACGACCAAATGGGCTCCCCTGTAGTATTAGATCCAAAACTTTGTATACTGGGTCTTCTTCCAGACGTGGACATTGATAAATACCAAGCCATATTTATATCTGAAGTCCTGTTTTTGGCCAGAAAAGTGATTGCCAAGACTTGGATGCAGAACGTAACCCCCACCATAACAAGCTGGAAGAAAGAAGTTAACAATTCCCTCCCATACAAGCAGTTGATTTACAAACACAGGGGAAACAGCCACAAATACTCAAGGATTTGGGACGAATGGCTGGGAGACGGGGAGACATGTGTATAGAAATGCGTGAAAACAAGATTATCAATACCTAACAACCAAAAAACACACAACTATATAATAAGTATCCCATTTCAGTCTGTTAGAACCTCACCGAATTATTAACAATAGGTATGCCTCTGTTATGCAATGCCAGCCTCGCAGGGCGCTAATGTATGTAAACGTGCCACATGTGACTGTATTTTATGTTTCTATGCATGGACCTCAGGTGTGCTGTGTAGATTTTCAATAAAGATTATTTTCCCAAAAAAAAAAAAAAAAAAAGAAAATGTCCGATGGAGCCCACACACGGTCGGAATGTCCGACAACACGCTCCGATCGGACATTGTCCATCGGAAAATCCGACCGTGTGTACGGGGCATAACACATACTGGAAAACCAACCTTATTAAACTGCAATATGTTAATTTACAGTGACAGATTCAGATTAAAAGCTGTTATTAATATGTTTTAGACATATTCCATCTTCAAAATGAAAAACTGTTTTAAGACAAAGAAAGCAAAGCCATGGAAATTGTTTATGCCTTAAAGTAGTATAATTATTATTCATTTGTCAAAAAAGTGAAGGCAGTCATGTTTTAGTATTATTATTCTACTGCAAACTTCTGATTAGAGATATGCTATGCTTATTACTAATGCTAATGTCTTATTTGACAGTTTTTCACCTTACATCTTTGCCATAATAGAAATGATTTACTCAAAAAAATGTTGATATTAACCTTTGCTTACTTTGCATAGGAAGTGGGTATGATATACAATTAACTCTCGTCCACCACAATTAACATACAGTAATAGCTGAAAAATTACAGTATATTAAAAAACACAACCGTAAGTGGTTGTAAAAGCAGAAGGTTTTTTATCTTGCAATAAGATAAAAAGCCTTCTGTGTGCAGCAGCCCCCCTCAGCCTCCCTAATACTTACCTGAACCCCATCTCGATCCAGTGATGTTGCAAGAGAGACTCGGCTCTGTGGGACTCCCCCTCCTCATTGGCTGAGACAGCAGCGAGGTGCCATTGGCTCCCGCTGCTGTCAATCAAAGTCAGTGAGCTGTTGTGGAATTTTTTATTAAGGTATGTTGTCAGTTGTCCCCCAGTGTCAGTTTTGCTGTAATATGCTCATGCAAGCATATTTGCACATACAGACATTGGTGGAAGACCATTGGCTGCGGAAACCTTCCCGTGGACAAGGCAGATCTGTTTGCTCTTTTAGGGATGTTCGTTTATGCATCACCAGGAGACTGGCCACCTCATGGTGATTGCATTAACGCTCCTAGCAGACAGATCTGCGTACATTGGAACCATAGCATAACCATACAAAAATGATGGCCCACTGAGCAATGATAGAGTGCAGCTTGCGTCATTGGTAGTGGTGGGAATGTGCACACGATCATGTTCAGAGCCCCGTAAGTAGTGCTCAAATTGTGAGACACTTTGTGTCTCCCAGGGAAGCTAGCCATGTGGCTCTGCACACGACCATCTGCACACGTCATTACTGGAATTCTATTTCAATATATACATGTGTGTGATTGGTTCTTTTGAAAGAATACACGTGTCTGATTGGCTGATTCTGATGCCACCACCTTCTTTTGTTATTCAAGTTTACAGTATAAATAAAAACAGCAGATCATGCTAGAGAGGATTTTGCTAAACTCAACGTGACCTGTCTGTGTCACTTGGAGATATACAAGCACGCTTTCCTGGCATTATACAAGAGAGCTATGATTGTGCTTATTAGCGCAAGGAATTATTTGCTTATAAAGAGAAGCCTGAATTAATCCACAACAGATGGTGGGCCAGGAATTTTAGAGCCAACAGAGTTTTCTTATCCAACGGACCTCGAGGGGGAGTGGGGATCTAGAACCAGACCAGCAAAGGCCGACCTATGGTAAGATAACCATAGTTGAAGTTTTTTGAACATTTTTGCTGTTCTGTGTTCGGGATCTTGATCTCTGTGTCCGCTGTATGGGGTAAGTTCTGCTAGGCAAAAGAACCTTTTGTTTTTTTGTCTCTTTCTGTATAATGGCAGGACTTTGATTGTAGGTTATATTTTTGCATTTTAAGTAGGTCTATTAATTGGGGGAGTACCTATATTTAAATCCTCTATAGGTCCCATTTAGTACAAACCTAAAGTTTAAGCTATATATGACTGAGCAGGCTGATAAGTAACTGTATGTTGTGTAATATGTTTGTGATGTATATGAGAAATAGAAATGTATGAATTGTAAAAAGGTTTGGTAGGAAGTTGTTTTTTAAAAAATAAAAATGGCTGCCGCATATTCAAGTGGCCGTGTGGCTGAGGGGGGAAGGGCGGCCATGCATTGTTGGGACATGTTTTACAGGATTCTAGGCAATAGCTTGGAGGAGCTCTTTTGTTTTGAGATGAAAAGATTAGGCATGCAAGCAGCATTGTCTTGGTCCTATGTATCTGTTGACCTTCCAACTTTCAGAGCTAAGTATTGTTTTGTATTTGGGAACAAGAGTGTATGTTTAACCCATGTTATTTTGTGTTTTATGTAACTTTGCGATTTTAAATGTGTTTGGTTGGATAGCCTGTGTTTTAGTCCTCCTATGGGCCCTAGTTGATGTAGCCTAAAGTGTTTGTCTACAGTTAAGTGTTCATTTGGTGTCTCAATTGTGTAGTCAGTTTTTGTGGGGAGAAATGTTGGTTTTCTAGTGAAGAAATCTTGGTTTGTGCTGGTTTTGGCGGGATCAGCTACTACATTTGATGTGTCAATGCCACCATTTTGTCGTGGTCTGGCGTTCATCGGCCATTTTGTTGTAGTCCAGATTTCATCCACCATTT
The DNA here is from genome assembly GCF_042186555.1 of Aquarana catesbeiana. Taxonomy (NCBI): domain Eukaryota; kingdom Metazoa; phylum Chordata; class Amphibia; order Anura; family Ranidae; genus Aquarana; species Aquarana catesbeiana. The sequence goes on along the minus strand of NC_133330.1, from coordinate 185,647,985 downwards.
TGCCGTGGTCCCACTTTTGTCGGCCATTTTTCTGTAGTCTGGATTTCATCCACCATTTAGTTGTAGTCTGCTTTTCATTAGTTGCAACTGCCATTTCGTTGTGAGCTATGTTTTGGTTTTGGGTGTAATTGCTCTGATTTTGGGCCAAGTTTCAGCATTTAGTTAGGTGAGCCATCTTTTTGCAGGAGTTTCAGTTTTTGGCTTTAGTTGCGTTGTTTTTGTGTGGTATTTCGGTCTCAAAACTTGTGGTCTGACTGCTCAGGGGATATGGGAGTCAAGGGGGATTCCCTCCCATTTGCAAAATGGGGGGTTTGTTTTTGCCCTTTTCCTAGACAAAAGGCTTTTTGTCAGATAAGGGTACTCACCGAGGCCGAGATGCTGAGAGCGGTAACCTCTTGCGACTAAGCGCACTCCACTCCTGGAGATGGTACAGAGGGTGAAGGACACAAAGAGGCACGAGTTAACAGCAGGCAGGGCAGGTCTTGCGTGAAGGTCACCAGCAGGGAGACAGCTGTGCAGGACTGAAAGATGCTGAAGCTCAAGAAGGAAGACGAACAGCTAATCTAACAACAGGCCGGGAGTCAAACCCTGGTGACTGGCAAGAGTCTCTTAGATAGGCAAAACAGTCCAGTGCAAAGGATTGTTAGCAGGTCTGTCTTAGACAGGCCGAGGGTCAAACACAGAAAGCAGGTAGAGACGTCCGAGAGGCAAGCCGAGGGTCAGATGCAGGAAGAGATCAGAGCAGGTCAAGGTCAATCCGGGTCACAACTGTTAATCATGAATCAGGATACAAGCAGGAAACACACGGGAGCTGAAAGACAAACCAGCAATCTGGTCATGGCACAGAGTGGCTTTAAAGGCCAGTAGGAGGCTCATGTTGTGCGCGCACTATTGTGTACGCGCATTCAACGTTCTGCTGAATTGTGCACACGCATTAGCCATTTCACTGAATTGCGCACCCGCATTAGCCGTTCCGCTGTATTGTGCCCAGGGATGCGCCAGAGTGCCGCTCTACCGCGCATGTGCGAAGGAAAGCAGCGATATTGGTATTGGTACTTGCTTCTTTTCTAAAGATGTTGAAGTTTCCGGAATGATGTTATGAAGTCCAGAAGGGGTAGCCATAGCTATTTTTTTGTGTAATAGACATAATATGAAGTTCAGGGAAGCCAGTTTCTCCTCTCCCCTCCCCCTTCCTGTCCATTGATATGTAAATAAACCAGTTAGATGGGTTTTTAGAGCTGAGCAAAGAACAGGAAGTTCTTTGCAGGATGTGATGTATCAACAGGAAGTTGGTGGGAGGGGCTTTGGGTCTTTTGAAACAAGCATATGGACAAAGGGACTTGTGTTTGGAAGGACGATTGAAATCACTTTGGTTTTTACATTTAATTCCAGTTGTTTTGCAAAGTTTTATACTGTAATACAGTTTTGGGTAGCGAGTAAACAGGAGGAATCCACGTTATTATCTGAGCATCTAGAAGCAGGTAGAAAAAAGCCATAATATTGTTTTGAATAGTGGAGGATTTCATGGTGCTTTGTGGTTGTCTGATGAACATGTTTAGAGAGCTGTATATCATGAGACCAGTGCGCGATTGTATTAGCATAAACGTGAGGATTCTAGCATACCGGGAAGCCGTGTATAATAATCAGAAACACCGGGTGCCAGTACTGTAAAATTGGGCACTAGGCAGTAGGGATGAGCCGAACACCCCCCTGTTCGGTTCGCACCAGAACATGCGAACAGGAAAAAAGTTTGTTTGAACACGCGAACACCATTAAAGTCTATGGGACACGAACATGAATAATCAAAAGTGCTAATTTTAAAGGCTTATATGCAAGTTATTGTCATAAAAAGTGCTTGGGGACCCGGGTCCTGCGGAGCGGCCAGAGGAGAAGAAGATAGAAGACGCCGCGGAGGAGATGCTGGACGAGAATGCCAGAGGAAGAACCAGAAGAGCCAGAAGAACCAGAAGAATAAGATGAAGGAAGAGAGAAGAAAGAAGAAGCATTTAAATAAAGGAATTGTCAAAAACTGTCTCTTGTCATTTTTAACATTTTTGACAGTTTTTTAGTGAAATGGTAGGGGTAAGTACCCCCTTACCATTTCACACGGGGGGGGCGGGATCTGGGGGTCCCCTTGTTAAAGTGGGCTTCCAGATTCCGATAAGCCCCCCGCCCGCAGACCCCCACAACCACCGGTCAGGGTTGTGGGGATGAGGCCCTTGTCCTCATCAACATGGGGACAAGGTGTTTTGGGGGGCTACCCCAGAGCACCCTCCCAATGTTGAGGGCATGTGGCCTGGTACGGTTCAGGAGGGGGGGGCGCACTCTCGTCCCCCCCTCTTTTCCTGCGGCCTGCCAGGTTGCGTGCTCGGATAAGGGTCTGGTATGGATTTTTGGGGGGACTCCACGCCGTTTTTTTTTTTTTTTGGCGCAGGGTTCCCCTTAGAATCCATACCAGACCTGAAGGGTCTGGTATGGAATTTAGGGGGAACCCCACGTCATTTTTTTTAAATTTTGGCCGGGGTTCCCCTTAATATCCATAGCAGACCTGAAGGGCCTGGTATGGAATTTAGGGGGACTCCCACGTCATTTTTTTTTTAATTTTGGTTCGGGGTTCCCCTGTGGGGAATTCCCATGCCGTTTTTATCAATGAAATTCTATGTGTATTGTCGGCAATGCAATAGCCGCGAGTAGGTTTAAATGGGTTTTTTCCTTCGAAATGTCATTTTGCTATCAGACTGTTCTAAACACGGGAAACATGTGCCCCTTTACAGGCATACTATAGACACCCCCCAGCTACGAAATTTAAAGGGATATTACACTTTTATTGTTTGACTTTAAGCATTATTAAAATCACTGCTCCTGAAAAAACGGCCATTTTTAAAACTTTTTTTTGCATTGATCCATGTCCCCTGGGGCAGGACCCAGGTCCCCAAACACTTTTTATGACAATAACTTGCATATAAGCCTTTCAAATTAGCACTTTTGATTTCTCCCATAGACTTTTAAAGGGTGTTCCGCGGCATTCGAATTTGCCGCGAACACCCCAAATTGTTCGCTGTTCGGCGAACTTGCGAACAGCCAATGTTCGAGTCGAACATGAGTTCGACTCGAACTCGAAGCTCATCCCTACTAGGCAGTACTGCCCTGAAAGCTAGTGCGAGGGTGACCTGGACCCAAGCACACGTCATAAGCAATTTGAATCATCATAAGTAATGTTGGCCGTCCATGCATTGGAGGAAAAAAATGAGGCTCCATACCAGTCAGACAGCTGCCTAGTACATGAGGTCTGGGTTTGGGGCTCCGGATATGAGACCCCTTAAATATTGGCATATATAGTCAGAGGGTACAGTAAGGTGTATTCCTTTGGAAGGTACTTTTGTTGTCTGAAGGTACGAGACCCCAGAATAAAAATACCTTGGAAGTAACTCAGCTGTGGCTTCAGAAATCTGTAATGATGAGTGGATTGATGGATGTGTAGTACACTTTTGTGTGATTAAAATTCTCACGCCTGTCTTTCAACTTTGTGTGGCTGGCCCATGCAAGGTTTTCAAGCTGCTCTTGTGTTTTTCCCATTGTATTTTTTTTTTCTATTGCTAAAAGAGTGAAGGCAGCATTCCGTCTGGGTGTTTTGTTTTAATTTTTGTTTTGGAAACTACAAAATATCTCCTTCACATTTGTATCTAAATGTTTGTCTCATGTTTTAGTCTTGTTTGTATGTAGCATAATGTTAAAACCCAATGTGGCAGCCTTCCTATGCGTCGCGGCCATTGTATTTCTGTAGGAAGATGAAACTAAGAGTTACAGAGGGTTTCGTTGTTGTCGGTTTTGAGGAGTGTCAGTGACAATTTACCAATGTACATGAATGTTGTATTGTTTGCCATTCTTTGCAGGTTAAAGATGAAGGATAGAGTAATAACTTTTATTTATAAGCATCTTTTTCAGGTCCAGTGAGTTTATGAAAGTGTATGTACATAGAATGCAGGTGTATGTAGATAGCTGTACACATGCATAAATATATACCCCTAAAAGAAAGTAAAAGTTTGTAACGCAGGGGTTGTGACCAGGCTAAAATGCTGAACAATGTGTTTCTTCTTAAGCAAGGGGTTGGCTCCTTCTAGTGTCCTTTTAATGCTAGTGCTGTCAAAACTTCTCTTTTAATCCTTTAGCAAACAGAGCTGCAAGGCATTAAGGGAAATGTAGTCCAATGTTCAAGTGACTCATGTGTTTACTCTCTCTGGAACTACTTACCCACAATGCCAAGTTCACCTACCCACAATGCCAAGTCACAGAACAGACTGCTGGGTAGGCAAATAAAAGGGACAGGCATGGCATGTTTTCGCTCTCTCGGGACGCCATTCAACACCTGCCTGCAGGGAGGTCTGTGTGTGGGATCAACAGACTGCGGCCTGTGGGGCGTGGAGCGGAATTGATTGGCCCGAGTTATTCGGGAACACAGCCAGCTGGACCAGCATGTAGACGACCTGAGGACCCAAGGTTTCTGAAGGTTCCCTGCGTTCCAGCCACCAGCCACAAGAAAGGATCGGTGCGGTGTGATGGCGCCAGCTTGGATCGGACTGAGATACCCGGAGAGGAGCCATGCAAGCATCTGAACCTGGTGTTGTGAGCGGGCACTTGCCCAGATATATATAGTTCACTGTTGCTGTTTAAACTAGTTCCAGACTGTTGCTGGGATCTGTAGTCCCACAGGACTGTGTACAGTGGAACTTCAGGGTTGTTTTCCCTGTACTGCAAAGTTAATTAAAGAAGAAATTCTGCAAGTGTCTTCTATGTGCAAGCCCTCAGTTACCAGCATGTCATTTCTATTATAATTTGCTACCTACTTGTTTCTTACCTGGATTTACAAATACTGTAGTCTAATATAATTAAGCAATTAAATGAATGTAATTTTCTATTCAGCATCACAACCTCGAGTTTGCAGAGTGAACAGTGTATTGAAATCTAGGGGGAGCCCTTGAGTACATGATATGGACAATTGTATTGTATTTCATTGCTGCATTGTGCTTAATATTTTGCTGCAAATTTGGTGTGTGCTCTGAGGTTGGAGTGGAAAGGTGCTCAATATCAGGGCTTTAGCATATTGAGCATAAGTCCCACTTTTTGCCTGTCTGCATATACTCCTCAGGTGACCATTGAGTTTTGGTTTCACATACACATTGATTGTTATTACTTTCATTCTTTATATTGAAATTACCACTGTGTCTATTGTGTTAAACAAGTTTCTTTCAGTAAACTGTGTATGTGGTTAATTTACAATTTGCGTGTGACCCTTTCTATTACTACAGCTGGTGAAGTGACGAGTACCAAGGTGACAGTAAATATACAGTATAGTGTGTTATTACGGTGTTTCCCTTTACCATTTGGGTCTTACACTAACATTGCCATACGGTTGTGCCAAGGGGATCGGGTCCATTTCTGGGGTTGAAAGGCAGAGTGCAGACCCAAAACAATTATCAGCATCTCCTTAGGGGGTGAGTGCTACATGTGGGGGCTCCTCTGGGATTTACTGCTACTCTGCAATCTACCCCCCCAGAGGGCACCCCTATTGGCATCAGAATGGATTCAATGGTGCAAAGCAGAAGGCACCCGCTCAGAAGCGAGCATGGCTATTGAGCTCCCTGGAGAGGCTTGGGAGGAAGAACAGATCAGTAAAGTTGTGAAGGCACTGTCCCTGGACCGAAAGGCATGGGTGATTGCCGTCAGGCCAGACTTCTCGCAGTCATGCACTGTTGGAGTGGAGAAAGGGGGTACCTGTGAGCTTCAAAGGCAAAAGTGTACAACTGGGCAACAAAACAAAGCTTTACATAACACATCCGAAGGTTCCAGATAAGAGTCCTATCAGCTCCATTCAAGCGGGGTCAGCTACAGGGACAGTTCCCTCCCAGTCGTCACTGGCCATGATTGGGCCTGAGCTGTTTACAGCCATGGGGGACTTTGTGTTGAAATGCCAGAGGAGCAATCCAATATGTGTAGACGTTGGATATCGGAAGTTGAGGATTTTCTCTGGAAAATAGCCGGTGCCAAATGGAGAGGAAGAGTTTGAATCATGGGTAGAACAGGCCATGCAGGCCCTAGATGAGTGGGATCTGCCAGAGGCCCAGAAGAAATAACGTATCAGTGAGAATTTGCAGGGAGCCACAGCTGAGGCCATTAGGAACTTGAGATTTAGCAACACAACCTGTACCGCTTACGATTACCTGACTATGTTACAAGAGGAGTTCGGGTGGCCAGAGAAGGCAGCTGACCTGATCTATCAATTTGAACATACTCTTCAACGCCAGGGTGAACGCCTATCGGAATACATCAGACGGTTGGATAGGATGTTATACCAGGTCGTGCTAAAAAAGGGAATGACACATTCTGCCATAGATCAGGCCAGAATACAACAAATCCTGAAGGGAGCTCTACGCTCTGACCCATTATGGCTCCAGCTGAGGACATCAGTGGGTGTTATGTCCCCGAGATACCCGGACCTCATTAAAATAGTGAGAGAAGAAGAGGCCTTGTTTGACGACAAGAAAGCAGCTGCTCATCCAGTTTCTACGTCCTTAGTAGAAGTCAGGTCTGTGGGGCCTATGGAGCAGAACCCGGAAAATAGTCAGCCTGAAATATCAAATGGCGCAAATAATGGAAATGATGGCTTTATTGATGGCAAAAGTCACCCAGACAACCCAAGACGGTGTAGCAGAGACAAGAGTACCACAAATTTCATCTACTACCTTGAGTCAGAGGACGATGGGTAATGCAATTTGCTTTAACTGTGGAGGGACCGGACACTATTGATGAGTATGTCCAAGTCCAGCAAAACCTGAGGTACAGAGCCAAAAGCCGACGGAAAACTACTGAGGGCTCCAGTGAAGGAGTCAACCGGGTGCCCTGTTACATGAGCTAACTCCAGAAACCCCAAACCCTCAGAGAAGGTTCCCATCGTTGTCCCAGAGCGACCCAGTGTCCCACTCCCTTTGACCCAGACTACCTGGCATCAGAAAATCAATGCACACCAGACCCCCAGAGCTCAACAGAAGATCAAACCGGATCAGAACTTCCGCAAGAGAGGAGAGCAAATACAAGCCACCAAACAGGCCAAGCCTGCCGTTTCCTATAAATTCCCTCCAAAGTTAGTGGGACCTTCTCCCGATATCTCCATCCAGGTGGAGGGAATCTACACAAAGGGTCTCCTGGATACTGGGGCCCAAGTGACCCTCCTCTACAGAGACTTCTACAACAAGCACCTCAAACACTTGCCCCTACAGAAGTTAGAAGAGTTGGAGATATGGGGTATCGGAACTCAGAATTTCCCCTATGATGGCTACCTTCCCATCAAACTGACCTTTGACCCTTCTGTGGCTGGGAAGACTGAGACGTTTGATACTTTAGCAGTGGTCTGTCCTCATCCACCAGGGGCTAGTAGAAGTTCCCTCATCATCGGGACTAATACTGACCTTGTCAGAAGACTGTTAACACCTCTTGCCCAAAGGCAGGGCGCTTCAACTCCAAGTATACATTCTATGCTGAGACCCAACTATCAGCATTTGGTGCAAGAACAGAAGGCCCCTGCCGAAGGAGTGGGAAAGATCTGGCACTTGAACCGCAATGAGAGGGTATTACAGCCTGGTGAGGTAGCTTGTTTGAGAGCACCCGTCAAGCTGAATTGGGAGCAACCAAGCCCGTTCATTGTCCTTGAAGAGGATGGTCAGAAAGAAGAGATAGGGTTGGAGATTATCCCTGAGGTGGTCTCAACAAAGGCATTGCACAGAAGTCACGGAAAGGTTTCAGTTAGTGTTCACAACACAACAGCCTCACCTGTGAAGATGCCAGCTCAGATGTTACTGGGGCAAGTAAACCCAGCCACCCCAGTCTCCCCATGTGATTTGGGGTGTAGTAGAAGAGATGAAATCACTGTGGAGGAATTCTACCCAAAGAATACCTCTCTCTAACCTCCCTGGATGGAAAGGGCCAAGACCCAGCTTCTAAGATGGAGGGCTGCATTCTCCAAGAGCGAGTTTGATGTTGGATGTGCAAAAAGTGCCCAGCACCAGATCCATCTGGAGGAGGACAAGCCTTTCCAGGAAAGAGTCAGGAGGATTCCTTTAGGGGACTTGGAAGACCTGCGAGAACAGCTGGCAGAGCTGAAGAGAACAGGAGTTATCCGAGAGTCTCGGAGTCCATATTCCTCCCCAATAATGGTAGTAAGGAAAAAGAATGGGTTGTTGCGGTTGTGTATTGACTACAGGACACTGAACCGAAGGACCATTCCTGACCAATATAACACACCCAGGTTAGAAGATGGCCTACAGAGCCTGTCAGGGGCAAAGTGGTTCAGCGTGCTGGATTTGAAAAGTGGATACTATCGAATCACCATACACCCTGAAGATAGGGAGAAGACCGCTTTCATTACCCCTTTGGGATTCTTCAAGTTTCACTGCATGCCACAAGGTCTGTCTGGCGCTCCAGCCACCTTCCAGAGATTGATGGAGAAGACTGTGGTGACATGACCCTGATTGAAGTATTGGTATACCTAGATGACATCATCCTGTTTGGCAAGACTTTGGAGGAGCATGAAGAGCGCCTAGAGAAAGTCTTGAAGAGACTCTGTGATGAAGGCCTGAAGCTCTCCATGGAAAAGTACCAGTTCTACCAACCTTCAGTCAATTACCTGGGCCATATAGTGTCTGCTGAAGTAGTGGCTACATCTCGTGGCCGAGAGCTACTACTGTGACTGAGCTTAGGTTATTCCTGGGATTCTGCTCATATTACCGGAGATTTGTCGAGGGATTTGCTGAAATAGGTTGCCCGCTCACTGAGCTATTGAAGAATGAAGAAGACGATGATCCAGATTCAGTTAAGCCTGTGAAACCAGCAGAAGGGCCCAGGAAGCCCAAAGAGTCCATTCAAGAGCAGTGGACTGCCCAGTGTGAAGAGGCTTTCAGACAGCTGAAGTGGAGCCTTACAACTGCTCCATACAAACTGCATGCAGATGCCAGCCGAGATGGGTTGGGTGGAGTGCTATACCAGGAACATGACGGCGCTTAAGGCCTGTTGCTTACGTAAGTCGGAGCTTGGCGCCTGCCGAGAGGAACTACCCCACCCACAAGCTTGAATTCCTGGCCTTGAAGTGGGCAGTAGTGGACAAGCTGAGAGACTACCTATATGGTGCAGAATTCATGATTAAGACGGACAACAACCCTCTCACATACTTACTCACTACTGCAAATCTGGATGCTACGGGCCATAGATGGTTGGCCACCCTCTCGGGTTTTACCTTCAGCCTGAGGTACTGACCAGGGGTCGGGAAAAAGGATGCAGATGCTTTGTCAATAAGACCCCGTTGTTCCCGAGATTCCCCAGAAGAATGGACTCAGCTAACCCCTGAAGGAGTGAGAACCCCCTGGTGAAGGAGCAGAACAGCAAGTAAGGGGTGGAGCCAGAGCCAAAGAGATTGGAGTGTCAGCTGCTGGAGTGCCCAGAAGCTACTGCAATGTCACCCAAGTCGGGGATGAAGGTCTGCCAAAACTATCCAAGAAGGATCTGGGAAGGGACCAGCTGGAAGATCCTCTCTGTAGCCTGGCATTGAAGGCCTTAGAGAGTCAGCGCCCTGAACTGCTTCTCACGAATTCTCCAAAGGAAGCACGCTTGCTGCACAAGGAGTGGGATCGGTTGCAGCTACAACAAGGGGTGATCTACTGAAGGGGCCCCTCTGAAGACCCTGAAGAGAAATGGCAGTTGTTCTTACCAGAGAAACCTAGGGAGAAGGTGTTAATCGCTTTACATGATCATCATGGCCATCTAGGGTCCGAGAGGACTTTTCAACTGGTGAGAGACAGATTCTATTGGCCTCACATGCGGACTGAAGTTGAAGGTTACTGCCATTCTTGCCTTAGATGTATTCAAAGGAAGACTTTACCTCAGCGAACCGCCCCAATGGGCCACTTAGAGAGTCAAGGACCATTGGATCTGGTGTGCATTGATTTTCTGTAAATAACAAAGTGAGTGCAGCGCTAATAATGATATAAAAATAATTGTGATATCATAGTGATAATAAAAATATTTGAATAATCAATAAAAAAGTGATAAATACAATAGGCAGTTGATTAATGATAGGTGAAACCAAAAATAACTTAATTACTAAAAAAAGAAAAAAAATTAAAAAGATAAAAAAGGAAAACTAAAGCAACGTCCCATAGTGATCAATGAGAAAAGTCTGTGTAAAATTATACTGTTAAAAGAATTATTGATGCGCTCTAATCAAAAATACCTTGTGTACAACTCAAAAATAATGTAAATAGTGCTACACGTATAAATCAATGCGAATGATGTGTTCATCAATATGCACCTTGGTGAGAAATAAATAAGATAATAACCATTGACACTTTGGTGAGAAATAAATAAATGGAATAGTATATAAAATTATATGTAACGAGTGATTAAATGTGCAACTGGAAAATAAAGGAATATAACCTCTTAATCAGAACAATAATCACCAAATAAGACAGTCTCTAGTAAGGGCAATCATCATCCATTTAAATTCACAGTCATTTAAGGAGATACCGTGACGATTTTCAACTAACTATAAAGTGTTACTCTGCATCAGTCTGCATTGTTGAAAGATGCTGGAGTATCTCTTTTTCAAGTTAGGGAAAATGATGGCTTGCGCTTTTCCACAGACAGGTCATGTAAGAAAGAGACAAATATATCATTGCGCAGAGATTAAACAAGGAATGCAGCCAAGAGTAACACAGAGACCTGTTATGCCCTGGCATTTCCCACAAAGGATTAGCAGGCATCCATTAAGAGACTTTTAGACCTGTTGGGGATCAAGAAATCTAGGACCACCCCTTATCATCCTCAAGGAGATCCTCAACCGGAGATATTCAAAAGAACTCTTTTGAATATGCTGGGAACCCTAACTTCAGAACAGAAACAACACTGAAGTAAGCACATAGCGGCTATTGTGCACACTTACAACCGAACTGCAAATGATGCCATGGGATACTCTCCTTATAGTTTGATGTTTGGGCGGGAGGCCCGGCTACCAGTAGACCTAGCCTTTGGCACATCCTCGGACCATACCTCAGCGACTTCTCACAGAGGGTATGTGGACCGACTGCAGAGAAACCTGAAAACTGCTTATGAGAAGGGTCAAGCTGAGTCAGATGCCCAAGGACAGAAGAATAAAAGAAGTTTCGACCTCAGGGTGCGAGTACAGGACTTACAAACAGGCGATAGAGTACTGCTGAAGAATCTAGGTGTGCCTGGGAAACACAAGTTGGCTGATCGCTGGAAGTCACAGCCCTACGTTATCTGCAAACAACTCCCAGGCCTGCCAGTGTATCAGATTCAGCCAGAGGGATGTACAGGCCCACTCAAAACTTAGCATAGTAATCATCTCTTGCCCCTGTTGGAGACAGTTTACGTATCACCACAGCAAGTTTCACTGTCCACATTCACCACTCCTCGGAGATCCTGACCAGCGACTAGATCACAGGCTGTGCCTCTTAGTGAAGAGGATGAGGACAGCGTGGATAAAGAAATGGGAATAGACTGGTTGTGGTTGTCTCACATACCAGAGCTTGTTACAACTCCACTCCCTCATCCCACGGTGGCAGATAGTGGATCTCTTTGACCAGAGGCTCCCGAGTTTATGCCTTAGGATAGATCGTCGGAAGATCTGGAAGACCCTCAAACTTCCATGTTAGAAACAGACTCTGAGGACCTTTCTTCCTGTATTGAAGCTGAAATGCAAGAAACCAAAATACAGGAAGCTGATGTAAATGAACAGGAGGAAGAAGCGGATGGAGACGATACCAGTTTGCCAGAGACACCAAAACCTGAGGAACAGAGAGAGAAGAGAATTATTAACCCACCCAAGAAACTAACCTATGACACCTTGGGTGAACGCTCCGAGGAAATTTGTGTCACTTCAAAAAGGACTCTTGAAATCAATACAGGACGCTTCAGTGTCAGTAGCAGGTGGACAGAACAGTCTCCCTCCTTGTGACAATCGGTGGGAGGCTCCTCTGTCAGTTTTGTGTCATGGTATGAATCGTTTGAGTTTAAATTCTGGTTATGATAATGCAACTTGTTTGTTGTTATGTGTGCACTAACCTATTTCCTCCGCGTGTATACAACAGCATGTAACAGGTCACAGATTCTAACCATCTTTGGGGACCAAAGACTTCAAGTAGGGGAGTATGTAATGTAGGGGTTGTGACCAGGCTAACATGCTGAACAATGTGTTGCTCCTTACGCAAGGGGTTGGCTCCCTCTAGTGTCCTTTTAATGCTAATGCTTTCAAAACTTCTCTTTTAATCCTTGAGGAAACAGCGCTGCAAGGCATTAAGGGAAATGTAGTCCAATGTTCAAGTGACTCATGTGTTTAACTCTCTCTGGAACTACTTACCCACCATGTCCAGTTCACCTACCCACAATGCCAAGTCACAGAACAGACTGCTGGGTAGGCAAATAAAAGGGACAGGCATGGCACGTTTTCGCTCTCTGCCTGCAGGGAGGTCTATGTGTGGGATCGACAGACTGCGGCCTGTGGGGCGCGGAGCGGAATTGATCGGCCCCTGAGGTGTTTCGAAGCACAGCCAGCTGGACCAACATATAGACGGACCTGAGGACCCAAGGTTTCTGAAGGTTTCCTGTGTTCCAGCCACCAGCCACAAGAAAGGATCGGTGCTATGTGACGGCGCCAGCTTGGATTGGACTGAGATACCCGGAGAGGAGCCTTGCAAGCATCTGGACCTGGTGTGGTGAGCGGGCACTTGCCCAGATCTATATATCGCACTGTTGCTGTTTAAACTAGTTCCAGGCTGTTGCTGGGATCTGTAGTCCCACAGGAGTGATTTCATTCAAACATAGACCGTGTACAGTGCAACTTGAGGGTTGTTTTCCCTGTACTGCAAAGTTAATATTGAGTTGCAACCCTCATTAAAGAAGAAGTTCTACAAGTGTCTTCTATGTGCAAGCCCTCAGTTACCAGCATGCAATTTCTATTATAATTTGCTACCTACTTGTTTCTTACCTGGATTTACAAATACTGCATTCTAAAATAATTAAACTAGCTGAAGAGGAAGACCAGAGACAATGTCATTTTCTATACAGCAACACAACCTCGAGTTTGCAGAGTGAACAGTGTATTGCAATCTAGGGGGAGCCCTTGAGTACATGATATGGACAATTGTATTGTATTTCACTGCTGAATTGTGCATAATATTTTGCTGCAAATTTGGTGTGTGCTCTGAGGTTGGAGTGGGAAGGTGCTCAATATCAGGGCTTTATCATATTGAGCATAAGTCCCACTTTTTGCCTGTCTGCATATACTCCTTAGGTGACCATTGAGTTTTGGTTTCACATACACATTGATTGTTTTTACTTTCATTCTTTATATTGAAATTACCACTGTGTCTTTTGTGTTAAACAAGTTTCTTTAAGTAAACTGTTTATGTGGTTAATTTACAATTTGTGTGAGACCCTATCTATTACTACAGCTGGTGAAGTGATGAGTACCAAGGTGACAGTAAATATACAGTATAGTGTGTTATTATAGTGTTTCTGTTTACCATTTGGGTCTTACACTAACATTGCCATACAGTTGTGCCAAGGGGGTCGAGTCCATTTCTGGGGTTGAGAGACAGAGTGCAGACCCAAAACAATTATCAGCAGCTCCTTAGGGGGTGAGTGCTACAAGTATAATAGGCTGTTTCATTGTTTTGTTTTTTTGTTTTCTGCACCATTCTAAACCCTGCATCTCTTCCCCTGGTTTGTAATGAGGAAGAAAATGGGGGGATAATGGTAAGAATGACAATTTCAAACCATAATACTAACCGCTCTATTTTTTTTTTTTATTATTATTTATTTTGATTATATTCACATACAAAAACAGATTCTGTAAATTCAACATGATTACATTTAAATGTATACATTTTACATCCCCCTTGAATCCTCCCCACCCCCCCACTCCTCAATCCCTCCCCATCCTCTTCCCTCACCTTACCAATCAATCCCTTATCTGATTTTTCTCCCTTTCTACCCGACCCCCTAATTTACCCTGTCTTAGTCTCCTACAACCTCCACATATCTCATCGTCTTCTTAAATGACTTCCAATCTTTCCATCTATTTTTTATTCCCTCTGTTCCCTCCTCTCCACAGTATCTCAGATATTCCATGCTATATGTCTCTTCTACCCTTCCAAACCAATTCTTTATTGTGGGGCTTTCTGTTTCTTGCCAATGTCTTGGTATCTGACTTTTAGCTGTGTTGATCAGATGAGGTATCACAGATTCTTTATATTGTTTTATTGTGCCTTCTATCCCGTGAAACAAGCATGTCCAAGGTTCTTCTGATATTTCTATATTAGTAATTTCTTTTATTAACTGTAAAATCTCTTTCCAGTAGCTTTTTATTTTTAGACAATTCCACCACACTGTATATGTGCCATCGTTTCCACTACTTTGCATCCCCGCCAATAATGTGGTGATTTCCCTATTTGATATTTACAGGCAGTTCCCGAGTTACGAACGACTCCTACTTACGAACGGCTTCACATGCCAGCCACCTGTGCTCCATGCTGGTGCTGGATACCTCCGGACACATCCCATACTGCAGTACTACATGTACTTCATGGCCAGGAGAGCCCCAGATAACATAACAAGCGCCCAGAACATCCCACATCCATGCACAGGCGGATGTTACACTTACGAATGCAGTGTTCCGACAAGAAGTTACACTTACAAATGCAGTGTTGTGACTTATGAACAACTTCGACTTACGAACAAACCTACAGTCACTATTGTGTTCGTAACTCGGGGACTTCCTGTACTTATTTTGTCTGGGGTTATATACCACCTTTTAAGGCATTTATAGTTCATTTCAGCTGTGTTAGTGTCAACTGAAGAGCTATGTGCCGATCTCAAAAATTTTCCTAATTTTTGTTTGTTCCTAATTCCTTTTCCAAATTTTTTATGTATGGCGGAAACCTCCAGTTCTTCTTATGCCATTAATACCATTTTTGTGTTTGATGCCACACTTCAGCCTCTCCAGTGGCCTTAGATCTTCCGCTGATCTTATGGGTTGTGGCAAAGATATGACAAAGTGCTTCAACTGGAGGTACCACCATTCATCAATCACCATTGAATCTACATTAAGTGTTATTCTCACCCAGTGCTCTATATTGAGGTGGAATTCAAACGATTCTACCCAACCGTGTGTCGCTTATTATATTCTCAATTTGTACCCATCTTTTTTGATTTTTCTCTCTTGTCCACTCCATTACTCATGAAATTAACACCCATTATAATATTTTTTGAAGTCTGGTACCTTTAGCCCAACTTGCGTTTTATCCTGCATTAATATCGAGAATGAGATTCTTGGTTTTCTATTCTGTCAAATGAACTTAGTTATTATATGTTTTAATGTTTTAAAATATGTCTGAGGTAGGGAAATGGGCAACATTTGAAATTTGAACATAACTTTTGGTACTATTACCATCTTTATAGTATTTATTCGTCCTATCCATGAGAGGGACCTTGTTGCTATTTTTCTTATTTCCATTTTTATTTAGTTTAATAGAGGGATATCATTTACCTGGTATAATTTTCCTGGGGATGATGTTAATCTTATTCCTAAATATTAAAATTCTGTCTTCCATATAAATTTAAATTCTTGCTGTAGGCACCGTTCTTCCTGTTTATTTACGTGTATATTTAAGATCTCTGATTTTGAAAGATTTATTTTTAAGTTTGATAATTCTCCATAGTATTTCATAGTCTTCATTAAATTGGCCATTGTAATCCTAGGGTTAGATATATAAAATAATACATCATCAGGGGACACCCTGTCTCATTCCGTTGAACATTTCAAAGGGAGAAGATAAAGCCCCGTTGACCTTTACATTTGCAGTAGGATCTTTATATAGTACTTTGGATCAATCCAATGGACCATCCTTGGGCCTATCCCCATGTGTTCCAAGGTGTTTATCATGAATTCCCAGTCTACCCTGTCAAGCGCTTTTTCTGCATCAATAGTCAGGAGTAGACATGGGGTATTTTCCTCTAATTTTCTGAAGCAAGAGCAATGTTATCACCACATTGTCCCTCCCTTCTCTGCTGGGGATGAACCCAACTTGGTCCGCGAGTACCAAATCTGTCATCAGATCTTTCATCCTAGTAGCTAATACTTTTGCAAATAATTTCATATCTGCGTTCAACAGAGATATTGGTCTGTAACTTGAACATAAGGTACTATCTTTTCCCTCCTTTGAAATAATTGTGATTGAGGCCAACAGGGCTTCTCTTCCCATCTCATAATTTGTTCCCAGTCCGTTCATATATGATTATAATTTAGGTAATACATTTCTTTGAATTTTCTATAATAATAAATCGTGAACCCATCAGGACCTGGGCTTTCTCCCGATGCTGATTCTTTTAAAGCTGTATTGATTTCCTCTTCTGTTATGGGTTTTTCTAATGTAATTAGCTTGTTCTTGGTTACTTGAGGTAATCTGGCACTTTTTAAGAAGTCTTTTAACTTTTCCAGTCTTGTTATTTCCTGTTGACCCTTTTGTTTTATTGAGTATAAAGACCCATAGTAATTCTGGAACATTTTTGCTATTTCTGTAGAATACCATCTCCCCAGTCCCTTCTCATGTCTTGATCCAATAGTTCTTTTAGTTCATTCCTTTTTATCACTAGTGCCTGGAGCTGCTCCCCTTCTCCCTTTTTTGCCCCTGTTCTAGTTCATTGATTTATTTTATTAATACTTCAATCTTTTTTTTCTTCTTGATCCTATCTCTATCAGGATGCCCCTAATATAGGCCTCATGGGCCTCCCAAAGGGTGGCTCCGTTATCTCCTTTGTATCATTTATTTTAAAATATTGTTCTATTTTCTCTTACTCTTCTGTACCTTGTATTAGTTTTTCATTTAATCTCCATGAATTTATCTTAATTTCCATACTTACCTGGGAATAATCTGACAATGTTGTTATTTTATTATTCATATTAGTCACCAGTTCTAGTAACCTATGTTCGACCATTATATAGTCAATACTTGAATACATTGTTGGGTTCTTATTGGGGCAATGTTTGCCAGGGTACATTTCATTTCATATAGTTTCTCTGTTAGGAAGAGATATCGACCTTCGGGGTCTGTCATCCTTTCCTCCAATATGAACAGCACTCCACTGGCCACCCCAACAGCTACCCCATTTGCTCTTCTTGTTGTGAAATCCCCATGAAACCATATTGGATAATCTCTCAAAAACAGCTTTACATTGTCATGGGAGATATGCATTTCCTGAAGGAACACTACCCCAACTTTATACTGTTTAACCTCCTTTAAAATGTTATGTCTCTTTGCTGGTGTATTAAGCCCTTGGACATTATATGACATACATTTTATTGATGTCGTTTTTTATCACAACACTTTCTTTCTAACCTATCTGGGAGAAAGATGATCCAATTGATGTAATTCATATAGATAGGGATCTCGGGGGACCTCCTCCTCCCTCCCTCCCCCCCGGCCCCCTTCCGGCCCTAGAACTACAGGTGGAACCATAATCCGTTTCCACCAATGATTCTCTTATCCTGGGGTGAGATTCTGACCCAGCCTCCTCTCCAACCCGACCCGAGTTCACAAAGAAACTGGGGGGGCGGGAGTGCGTGAGTGATGCTAATGTCCTGACTCTCCATCCCCATTTAACTCCGATGCCACTGGTCCCCCCTCCCTCCATTTCTATTCCCCCTCACGCTCCCCCTGACCTATTTCTGCTTGAGAATTTCCTACTTTTCTCTTCTATTTCTGCTCTTTCTGCTTCAGCTTTGTTTATCTTATCCTCAACCTATTCCTATTCAGTCTCTGGGGGCTTCTTAATTTTTTTTTTATTTTTAAGTCTTCCTTGAGAATCTGTGGGATTTTTGCAAAAGTTTGTCTTCCTTCTGTGTTAAGGTTTCTTCTTCTGCCCATCCTGGGATAACCGGAGCTTTTAAATCCAATTTATTACAAAATTCTTGTAGCTCTTCTGGGAACCTTAATCTCAATGATCTTCTGTCCTTCTGACCTATTAAAAATGCTGGAAAACCCCAACTGTACTTAATGTTCTTTATTCGCATTTGTTCAAGTAAAGGTTTGAGAAGTCTTCGCCTAGCCAGTGTTTCTGGCGCTAGGTCTGTAAAAACTAGAAGGTCCACTTCTTCGTATTTTAGTGGTGGTCGTCCTCTCATTTTCCCCATATTGTGTTTTTTCTTCATATAGATGGAATCTCACTATAACGTCACCATATTGTCCAAGAGAGGATTGAATATTTTGTTTATTTTTTTTCTTAGATCTCCTCTTTCTTCTGGTAAGGCACGGATCCTTAAGTTGTTCCTTCTGTTCTGATTCTCCTGATCTTCTAGTTTATATAACAGTGGAGTGGGGATAATTACTGCGCTAAACCCAAAAGTGGTTCGGATGTCAAGCAGCTGCATAAAAATGTGACAAACATATATAGAATCGGAAAGGTAAATATTGCAGCACTAACCATGCAAATACATAAATGAAAGGGGTGGTGGAGAAAAATAATGCAACAAATCAGAAATACAAAGTGTCCAATAAATGTACATAAACTCAGTGAATGAGTAATCAAACACCAGGGGGCCCTGGAAAATGTGAAAAATTATATATACATGTGTGTGGGTTATAGTCCAATCAAGGCTGATCTTCTAGTGAAGAGTGGTGAAGACCCGAACACTGTTAGATATGGTTGACATCAAAGATATTGCATCATCAATAATAAAGAAGTGCGTGTGCCCTTACCGGAACGGGTGGACTCCTATGTCAGCGACATGGAATCATACAGACATGGTGCCACAAATGGCCAAAGTATGGAGCTCTGCAGGGTCCAGGACTTCCAGCCTGGGATCCAGAAAAGAGACAGAAAACCTCCAAATGGACCTCCAATCCTTGGTGTATCAAACTGGATCTTGATGGTAGGATCAACAGGACTCTGGAGCCACTCTCAGCGAAGCATTATGTGGAAAAAGAAAATGCTTTCACATGGTGTAGATCAAAAAAGATGGTATTTTATTTCTAAAAACCAGCATACAAGTATAAAAGTGATCACAAAAATAAAAACTGGGCAATGTGGAGAGTGATAAGCCTAAAAAAACCCTACATGTTTCGACCAATAGGTCTTCAACAGGGGCACATATCTACTCCCCCACATTGCAGAAATATTTATAGACTACACAGGGATCAAACAATTCAAAACAACCAATCAATGTTCAGATCCAAAGATGGCCACTGATTGGGTGTAAGGTGATCAGCTGATCACTGAGTTCCAGACCTCATTCTGGAACCCAATGTAAAAAGAATACTGCTGTTCGCATGCACTACTAAGCCAACCAGAAAGTGACCCGGAAATATGTATAGAACCACCCAGTGGTCACATAGCAGAACTCTGGGATATAATTGGATGAAAATCCCAGGAAGAATTAAATCATTCAACCATGTGACTGGCTCGAACACTGAGCACATGACCCGGGAGATGAGTCACATGGCCGTGACCAACCAAACCTGGAGGCAAGTGAAGAAAAGAAATGAAATGGTCTCAAGGGAGATCAATCATAAAGGGAACATAAAAATAAATGTATATTACTGATGGACCTGACTGAATAGTTCCAACGGCCGCAACTGAAAGCCGGCCGTGGGAAAAGATAGGGAGGACACCCGGGTCACAAGGCCAATCCCGGGAATGGATGGCTCCGCAAGCGGAAGTGGAAGAGCGTCTAACTGGAAGTGTTCTGATCGACCTGATCGCATGTCCAATCAAACACAGATCACATGACAGGCCGACCAAAACAAAAACAATGACATGGCAGAGGGATACAAAAGACCCACAGCCTCAATATAGAGCCATTAGGCCGATGGACCACAAATGCATGTAGACAATGGAACACAGTATAAAGATGGTATGGTAAAGGGTAAAAATGTAAAAATAAATAAAAATATGATACAATACATGATATATTAACCGGACAAGGCAATACCTAAGTATGATAATCTAAATTAATATGTGAACATTCATAAAGAAACAAAAATGCTAAACAGATATGGAGGGGCAAAGAAAAATTCAAAAGGATTGAACTTAAGATTGATTCACGTTCAAGCCAAACGGTGAGTAGGATATGAGTGTCAGGAAAGGCTTGCTGAGGACAGTGGTTCCATGCACCGGCCTGTGCGCGCCCATGCGAGTCCGCACGGCCATTTGCGCGCACGCATGGCCATTGGCGCCAGAAGCGCTACTTAAACCCTGTCATGACAGGGGAATCTTGCTACCAGATCTACAGCGTTCCCTGTGAGTTTCCTGTGTTCCTGATCTGTTCCTGTAACTACCTGCTTGCCTTGTGACTATCCTTGCCTTCTGCCTGCACCTGACCCCGGCCTGTCCACAACCTCGCTCCTGCCTGATCCTTTGGCTTATCCGTACCAGTTTGTTGCCGACCCGGCTTACCTAGGGACCTTGCTTCAAGCCTTCTGCATCTGTTCCAGTTTTGCTCTCCAGTGTATGACCTGGCCTGTCTGACCCTCCTGTGTCTCTATCCTTGGGACCATCCACCTGAATCCTGTGAGTGCCTGCCCTCCTGCTTCAGCTTCCAGTCTGCTGCATTCCACCTGCTGTTCCTGCTGTCCCAGCTTCGTCCGGAGCATCAGATCTGCATACCAGCTGTTGATCCTGCCAGGCACTCGTGCTGTCCTGCACTCCTGTGCCTCCTGTCAGCTCTATCAGGGGCCGCAAATCAGGATCATAAGGGAGGCCTCCCTCTGCATATTGGAATCAATAGCCAGGTACATGACAGTATCTGGCAGCCATGTATGAGCCCGAGTGGGGAGCCTCACCTATGAACGAACTGTGCTTACACCTTGCTGGCCTGACTCAGGCTGTAAAGACTCTCCAGGAAATCTATAATCGTCTGGAAGAGTGTGTACAGGCGCTCTCACCTCCGGCTGCTCCTCAAGGAACTTCTCAAGCCTCAGCCAGCTCCTCTTCCTCACCTACAGTGGTGATGTTACCCCCGGAGCCTCATGTACCCACACCTGAGAGATTCTCTGGAGACCGTCGTAAGTTCAGGGCCTTCTGTAACTCCTGTGAGCTTTTCTTCGCTCTGCAGCCTCGCACATTCTCTTTGGAGACCACCAAAGTAGGCTTTGTGATTTCCCTGCTGCAGGACGAACCCCAATCCTGGGCACATTGTCTCCTAGAACAGAAGGACGTGATCCTGACTAACCTGACCACATTTCTGGATGCCATGGCACAGCTGTACGAGGATCCACAATTATTGGCAACTGTGGAAGCAGCACTCCACTCCCTACAGCAGGGCCGCAGAGCTGTAGAGGACTATGTTGCAGAATTCAGGCGTTGGGCCGCTGACACCAACTGGAACGACGCGGCCCTCTGCTATCAGTTTCGTACGGGACTGTCAGATCCTCTTAAGGATGAACTGGCTAGGGTAGGGGTACCACAGACCCTGGATGGCCTCATCACCTTGTCCTTACAAACTGACCAACGTCTGCGAGAATGCAGATCAGAAAGAACCATTGGACAATGCCGACCTACCTGGGGTTTCTAGCCCCACTTACCCTGCTCCTTCAGGACAGCCTGCCCCAACTCCAGACACTTCTGAACCCATACAACTGGGCGTTCTCCGCCCTTGTCTCACTGGAGAAGAACGTCAATGCAGATGCATGAATAATCTATGCATGTACTGTGGGGAACCAGGACACTTTGTAAGAACCTGCCCGGCTAAGTCCAGTAAGTGCCTCTTAAGTTCCACTAATCAAGTCTCTGCTGCGGGCAATGACGCCTCTCACCGCTCTGTTCCTGTTTTGTTGCAGCTGTCCGGAAAGAACCTTCAAGTAACCACCATAATTGATTCAGGGGCATGCAGTTGCTTCATGGACTCCTCCTTCACAGCTAGACATTCTATTTCTCTGCTACCCAAAACTCGAGGACTTCTCGTGCACCTTGCTGATGGGTCAGCCATCAAATCAGGACCTGTCACACAGGAAACAGCCCCACTGTCAGCCACAGTTGCCAGTTGCCATCAGGAGCTTTTACGCCTTGACATTATCACCTCACCTTTGTTTCCCATCATCTTGGGCATGCCCTGGCTGCGAGCACCCAACCCTCACATTAATTGGACTACCAAAGAAGTTACTTTTTCATCTCCTTATTGCCATCAATACTGTCTTCCGGAAGTTCCCAATAACTCCTCCTCCTTACTATGCCTGGACTCTGAAATCTGCCAGTTAGTCCCTGAGGAGTTTCATGACTTTCTGGATGTACTTAGTAAGAAGGGCGCAGAGACATTACCACCACACCGAGTGTACGATTGCCCTATTGAGCTCCTCCCTGGGGCCGAGATTCCCTTTGGAAGAATCTTCCCTCTCACTGAAAAAGAGCTAGTTACTCTCAAGGAATACATTGATGAAAACTTGAGAAAGGGATTTATCCACCTATCCACCTCTCCGGCAGGAGCCGGCATCTTCTTCGTAGAAAAGAAGGACCATACTATTCGACCCTGCATCGATTACCGCAAACTCAACAAAATCACCATCAAAATCGCTATCCTCTCCCCCTGGTGCCTGAACTCTTCCAGAAGTTGGGGGCTGCAACCATCTTTACTAAACTTGACCTATAACCTGGTCCACATCAGAGAGGGTGACGAGTGGAAAACGGCATTTCGCACTCGATTCGGACACTTTGAGTATCTGGTGATGCCGTTTGGGTTGTGCAATGCTACGGCCACTTTTCAGCACTTTGTTAATGATATTTTCCGGGACTACTTAGACCTGGTCATTATCATTTATCTGGATGACATTCTGATTTTCTCCTCCTCCATTTACAATCACCATAAGCACGTCAAGTGCGTTCTGAGTCGCCTTCGTCAACATGGCTTATATGCCAAAGCTGAAAAACGTGAATTTAAGAAACAGAGTATACAATTTCTAGGACTAATTATTTCCATCGAGGGCATCAAGATGTATCCCCAAAAAATCTCAGCCATTTTAGATTGGCGACCTCCTACTGACAAGAAGGGGATCCAGCGGTTCGTTGGATTTGCGAACTTTTACTGTAAATTCATTAAGGGGTTTTCTGCCATTATCTCACCTATCACACAGCTTACCAAACAAGGAACCCGTTTTCACTGGACCCCTGAAGCCCAAGCAGCCTTCGATTCCCTCAAGAGTCTGTTCACCTCTGCCTTAGTGTTGAAACACCCTGACCCTGCTCTGCTGTTTGTTTTGGAGGTGGACGCTTCTGAAATCACTGTCGGTGCCGTGCGCTCACAACGTCAGGGTCCTAAGTCCCTTTTGTTTCCTGTTGCCTTCTTTTCCCGTAAGTTATCTGCTCCGGAAAGGAACTATAACGTCGGGGATCGAGAACTTTTGGCGATTAAAGCTGTACTAGAGGAGTGGCGCTATCTGCTGGAAGGGGCAGCTCATCCGATTCTAGTATACACAGATCACAAGAATCTAGAGTACCTGAGAACTGCAAAACGTTTAAAACCTCGTCAAGCCAGATGGGCACTATTTTTCCTTAGATTCTCCTTCCACATGACATACCGGCCCGGCTCAAAAAAACACAAAATCAGATGCCTTATCCCGTATGTTCAACGACTCTGGAACAGCTGCCTCCTCAGACACTATCCTACCTATGGAAAATTTTCTTCTGGTACAGGAAGATCTACTTGCCTGGGTCAAGCAGGCTTATGTTAATATTCCAAGCTTGCTGGAAACAAAGTTACTGGCAAAAGATGGTCTGCTGTGGTGCAATGATAAAATTTTCATACCCGAGAGTCTCCGGGTCACCATACTCGAACTCTGTCATGACCATGCCCCAGCGGGGCACTTCGGTGTTTCCAAGACAGCAGATTTGGTACAGCGCACTTTCTGGTGGCCCCAGGTTGTCAAGGACTGTAAGGACTATATGGAGTCGTGCCCTATCTGTGCCCGGAGCAAGTGCAACCGAACTAAGGCTTGGGGTCTGCTTACACCCTTACCCATTAAAGATAGGCCCTGGAAATCTATTTGCATGGATTTCATTGTGGAGCTCCCTCCCGAAGAAGGCTATTCTGCTATATTTGTAGTTGTTGACCGGCTATCCCAGGTGGCAAACTTCATCCCGTTGAAAGGAACACCATCTGCCCCTGAAACGGCACGAGTTTTCATCAGGGAGATTGTCCGGCTTCACGGAATTCCTGTAAACATCACCTCGGATAGGGGTGTACAGTTCACCTCCAGGTTTTGGAAAGCATTGTGCAAGACCCTTGGCATCGAACTGTCCTTCTCCTCTGCCTACCATCCACAAACTAATGGGCCGACGGAGAGGACCAGCCAGACTCTTGAGCAGTACCTGCAATGTTTTTCTTCGTTTTCCCAGGACGACTGGTTGTCCCTATTGTATAATTATTCCTGCGCTACCATGTGTGGAAAAAAAAAGAAACTTACTGGAAAAGCTGCCTACACCGGTACACCCTGCCCCTATTGGTTAGTGACACATAAATTAAAGTGTGGTGCTTCGCTAATCCAACAAGAACATAGTACATAAAAATGTGAAAATAAAACCAAAGTGACAGTGCTAATAATAAATCCACTAGTCAGATAACCTAAAATAATACTTTAAAGTGACAGTGCTTATGATATCATACTAGTATTCAATGATAACTAGTGACATAGCAGATAAATCCACATGTGACCCAAAAAAAACATGTGCAAGGTAGTAACAGTGAATAAAGGTGCAATTAACAGCCCCAATTAATAAATGAAGTACAGATAAGTGAACTAAATCTTAAGCTGGGCTTGTAAAACAATGCAAGTAATGTGCACACCAGGCACACAACAAGCAAACAAATGGACAAAGTGACTAGTGCAAACAAGCAAAAAATCTTTGTGACAAATGGGTAAAAATGTCCAAAAATAAAAGTGCGCATATATTGGTCCTCTTGAAGGGGGTGAGGTGACTGGAACAAATATACACAGTGATGTTTCCTCTTCATGCAACACACCACACACTTAAAAGTAGTGGCCCCTTACCTGCAGGTAATGGGGTAACAGCATAAACCAATATTAGGAATAACGTCCCTTTCTCCTGGTGCAGGGGCTAGATCCTTCCAGGTGACGGGGTACCAACGTAAGACCAGTATATGGGGGCGACAACCTTTAGTCCTATAAACCATAGCCTCATACGGGAACTCAGTCCTGCAGTCTTCTTCAGTTCACATTTTCCAGACCACCAATCATTCAACTGAACTTCGTCCTCTGTCCAGGAGGCTCCTGGACCAGGATGTTCATCTGAAAAACAGATGAACACAGAGTCTGGGCATTGAGCATCTTAAAGTGGTCGGATCCAGGCTAACCTAAGACACCTACTCGGCATCAGCTAGAGCTGAGCTCATCTGGCTGTTGCTGGCTGATCAAGGAGCCTCCTGGACAGAGGACGAAGTTCAGTTGAATGATTGGTGGTCTGGAAAATGTGAACTGAAGAAGACTGCAGGACTGAGTACCCGTATGAGGCTATCATTTATAGGACTAAAGGTTGTCGCCCCCATATACTGGTCTTACATTGGTACCCCGTCACCTGGAAGGATCTAGCCCCTGCACCAAGAGAAAGGGCCGTTATTCCTAATATTGGTTTATGCTGTTACCCCATTACCTGCAGGTAAGGGGCCACTACTTATAAGTGTGTGGTGTGTTGCACGAAGAGGAAACATCACTGTGTATATTTGTTCCAGTCACCTCACCCCCTTCAAGAGGACCAATATATGCGTACTTTTATTTTTGGACATTTTTAGCCATTTGTCACAAAGATTTTTTGCTTGCTTGCACTAGTCACTTTGTCCATTTCTTTGCTTGTTGTGTGCCTGGTGTACACATTACTTGCATTGTTTTACAAGCCCAGCTTAAGATTTAGTTCACTTATCTGTACTTCATTTATTAATTGGGGCTGTTAATTGCACCTTTATTCACTGTTACTACCTTGCACATGTTTTTTTTTTGGTCACATGTGGATTTATCTGCTATGTCACTAGTTATCATTGAATACTAGTATGATATTATAAGCACTGTAACTTTAAAGTATTATTTTAGGTTATCTGACTAGTGGATTTATTATTAGCACTGTCACTTTGGTTTTATTTTTACATTTTTATGTACTTTGTTCTTGTTGGATTAGCGCAGCACCACGCTTTAATTTATTGGTTGTCCCTATTGCCACTGGCTGAGTTTGCTTACAATAACTCTACTCATTCTTCCATAAAGCAAACTCCCTTCTTCGCCAACTACGGATACCACCCATCATTCATACCCAACTCTCTGCCAGAATGTCCGGTGCCAGCTTTACATTTTTTCAATTCAAATAACAAATTATTACAGGAAACCATAGCCAAGGCGCAGGAACGCAACAAAGAAATCCTTGACAGAAAGAGACGGGGAGAACTAGTTCTGAAACCCGAAGATCAGGTGTGGCTATCCACGGTAAACCTAAGGCTTGCTTGCCCATCTAAGAAGTTGGGTCCTAGGTTTGCAGGCCCCTTTTCAGTGAAAAGAAAGATCAATGAGGTGGCCTCTGAGCTGGAACTGCCGGAGTCTTTTTGGGTACACCCTGTTTTCCATGTCTCTCTACTTAAGCCCGCTGTGGCTAATCCTTTTCCTGGACGAAGTTCCGACCCTCCTGAACCTGTGATAGTTAATGGGGAAGAAGAATATGAGGTGGAGGCAATCATGGACTGTCAGAAGAGGAATAATCAGATCCAATTCTTGGGGAAGTGGAAGGGTTATGGCCTGGAAGAAAACTCCTGGGAACCGGAAAATAACATCCATGCCAAGAGATTAATCCTGTCCTTCAAAAGAACTTACCCTGAAAAGTTGGCCCGGTTGGGCATCCGCAGGCTGCCCCTTGGAGGAGCAATGTCAGGAAAGGCTTGCTGAGGACAGTGGTTCCGTGCGCGCGCCTGTGCGTGCGCGCATGGCCATTGGCCCTAGAAGCGCTACTTAAACCCTCTCATGAGAGGGGAATCTTGCTGCCAGATCTACAGCATTCCCTCTGAGTTTCCTGTGTTCCTGATCCATTCCTGTGACTACCTGCTTGCCTTGTTACTATCCTTGCCTTCTGCCTGCACCTGACCCTGGCCTGTCCACGACCTCGCTCCTGCCTGATCCATTGGCTTATCTGTACCAGTTTGTTGCCGACCCGACTTGCCTAGTGACCTTCCTTCAAGCCTTCTGCATCTGTTCCAGTTCTGCTCTCCAGTGTATGACCCGGCCTGTCTGACCCTCCTGTGTCTCTATCCTTGGGACCATCCACCTGAATCCTGTGAGTGCACGTCCTCCTGCTTCAGCTTCCAGTCTGCTGCATTCCACCTGCTGTTCCTGCTGTCCCAGCTTCGTCCGGAGCATCAGATCTGCATACCAGCTGTTGATCCTGCCAGGTACTCGTGCTGTTCTGCACTCCTGTGCCTCCTGTCAGCTCTATCAGGGGCCGTGAGTCAGGATCGTAAGGGAGGCCTCCCTCTGCATATTGGGCTCAATAACCAGGTACGTGACACTGAGCTTATATTTCCTCACATGGATGTTTTTGAGTATAGGACAGCTAGGTCCTTTAATAATGCAGGTGTTTTTGTTACCACCAGTTCTGACACAGAGATTGGTGGACTGACACAGAGATTGGTGTAGACGTTAGGACGTTTACCCACAACAAGATGATACAGACTTGAAGTCATGGTTTAAATATTTTAATGAAGTAGGGATCCAACTTTTACAATTTTTAATTGATAAAAAACAAACCAAACTGTCTCAGATTGACAAAGAAATTAAAGATCTTAGAGACAGATTGGTTTCACACAAGACCTCAGCAGAATGTATTACACTTTCTACCAATATGAAAAATAATTTGGAGAAAGAAGAAAAAGATCAGAGAAACAAAAAAAATACAATAGGGACCTCACTGATTACAAGACCAATTCTGTCTTCAACTGGCAGAAAAAAGTCACTATACCCATTTCTTCGGAGGAAGATACTCCTCCCATGGAGGCATCTAACTCTATAGTCTCTAACAATGAAAGGAGGCTTACGTATAAGTCCCCTCAGAGGGTTAAGTCTGGGTTCAATTCTAGCTGTGGATATACTCAAGAATCTAAAGGAAAGCGCCCAAAAAATTCTGGCCCGAGAAATGCCCCCCTATACCCTTCTGTCACAGAACGTCCCTCACTCCACTTGAGTGCTTCCATTAGTATACCACTTCCTTGTAGTCTGGATACAGATATCAGATATTCCAAATGCTTCCAAGCACAAAACAAGGCGACACTTGCTTAGATGCTAACATGAACTGTTTTATTTAGAATCAAAATTACAAGACTTTATATGCCGTTGGAACCTCCTCTAACAGTACAACTGTAACCTAATTAACATGAGCTAATTATCGAATTCTTTATACAGCCTAGGTGACTACGTCTCCTAGCTCATTGACTATTCAACACACATTACCATAAACATCAACACAGGGTTAATTAGAACAAACAACAATGAGCTGAATACCCTTAGAACCTGTGGTAAGCCAGACTAAACTCATTTACATTAAACACATTATAGCTGACATCAGACAGGTGAGTGGAGTTGATGACATTAGCATCTTCTCACAGTATGAGTCCCAACAGTATGACTCAGTCACTATTGCTACTATGGCAAATACAGGGTCCCCAGAGTCTGTGTGTCCTGGGGACAAGGACCCGAAGCCAAAGTAACAACACCTCAAGGGTACCCCAAATGCCAAGGCCCATAATCTGTAGGCAAGAGGCTCACATTCAGTCCCCTCCAAAAGCCTCTATCCCAGGTGAGTCTGTCACACCTTCCACTTCAGGTCCCCTCCAGGTACCCTATACCAGGGGTAGGGGACCCAGGGGTGGAGGTAGGGGACAATACAATGGACCTCCTCCTGACTCCTACTATCGGGAGGAAGGTAGAGGTTCCCCCATAATCGAAGGAGTCACCATGATAACTATGGTCTGAGACATCAGAACCATGATGACAACTATGGAACTCCGATTCGCACACAGAATCGGTTTTTACCACTCCGGGACAACGCCCCACGGGACACCTATGAAGATACTTATTCTCATCATGATAGAGAGGATGACCTACTCCATAGATCTCCCTATAATTATAACCATAATTACCCTAGCTCCACGCAATATTCGGGTTTTCCAAGATCCTTGCCAGAATACCCAGGGAGTCAACAAAGAAAAGAGGGACCAGAGGGAGGAGGAGGATCCAAGGAAAAAAGAAAAAGAACTTGAAAGGTGCCGATATTTTCAAACTCAGTTCTGTTCTTTTGACAGACACTGAGAAATCAGTTTTGGACAAAGGGTTGAAATTTGTCCCTCCCAAATCTCTTAATAAATTTACCACTTTCATAGACATCCAAAAGTTTATACGTAAATTGAATATTCAGAGGTTTTTTCTCGCCCTAGCATTCCACCCGGGGCAGTTATTTCTACCCCCACAGATGCTACCCTCACAACCCATGGATGTGTCCATTTAGGGTTATCTAACCCTTCATTATTTAATCCCCCTGGTACCACAGCACCATTCATTCAGGTGCTGCGCAGTCTTGTTTTACAAGACTTAGAAAAACTTCCCAATCAAAATAAAAAAGTCTGCGTTGATCCAAACATCAGAGCGGTACTAAAACAGATATGTGAGTGAAAAAATTCAATTATCCGCCCCGCCGACAAGGGTGGGGGGATTGTTAGATTGGACAAGACGGACTATGTGAAGGAGATGACTAGAATTCTGGATGATTCTAGTACATACAGTCCCATTCCATTTGATCCAACGGCCAACTACAAAAAAGCCTTGGTCCAATTGTAGGGATGAGCTTCGAGTATGGCTCAGGGGGTTTAGAACACATGTCTGCACGTCGACCCTGTGTAGTGTGTTCTGGTGTTGAGAGAGAGATAGGGAGATAGAGAGATAGTGTAATTTGAGTTAAGTTAGAAAGAGTAGGCAGGCGAGTCAGTTAGCTGCACTTACAGTATATTGTATATATATACATCCTAGGTGTTGTAAATATATATATACACTGTATTCAGTTTAGCCAGATCAGTTCCTGTTATTCTCTTCCTACTGACAGGCAGGCAGGTGTTTTTACAGTATTTATAGCTACCTGAAGAAAATTGCTGGTGTTCTTCTGATCCTATTAGTCCTATTAGCTACAGTATTTACAGTTAGTGTAGTGTGTCCTCTGCACAGTGTGCACCTAAAACTACCTGAAGAAAATTGGTGGTGTTCTTCTGATCCTATTAGTACCACAGGCAGCTGCAGTATTTACAGTTAGTGTAGTGCGTCCTCTGCACAGTGTGCACCTAAAGCTACCTGAAGAAAATTGGTGGTGTTCTTCTGATCCTATTAGTACCACAGGCAGCTGTAGTATTTACAAGTTAGTGTAGTGCGTCCTATGCACAGTGTGCACCTAAAGCTACCTGAAGAAAATTGGTGGTGTTCTTCTGATCCTATTAGTACCGCAGGCAGCTGTAATATTTACAAGTTAGTGTAGTGCGTCCTCTGCACAGTGAGCACCTAAAGCTACCTGAAGAAAATTGCTGTTGTTCTGCTCCTATTAATACCACAGGCAGGCAGCTACAGTAATTACAGTTAGTGTACTGTGTCCTCTGCACAGTATGCACCTAAAGCTACCTGAAGAAAATTGGTGGTGTTCTTCTGATCCTATTAGTACCGTAGGCAGCTGCAGTATTTACAAGTTGGTGTAGTGCGTCCTCTGCACAGTGTGCACCTAAAGATACCTGAAGAGAATTGGTGGTGTTCTTTTGATCCTATTAGTACCGCAGGAAGCTGCAGTATTTGCAAGTTAGTGTAGTGCATTCTCTGCACAGTGTGCACCTAAAGCTACCTGAAGAAAATTGGGGGTGTTCTTCTGATCCTATTAGTACCGCAAGCAACTGTAGTATTTACAAGTTAGTGTAGTGCCTCCTCTGCACAGTGTGCACCTAAAGCTACCTGAAGAAAATTGGTGGTTTTCTTCTGACCCTATTAGTACCGCAGGCAGCTGCAGTATTTAAAAGTTAGTGTAGTGTGTCCTCTGCACAGTGTGCACCTAAAGCTACTTGAAGAAAATTGGTGGTGTTCTTCTGATCCTATTAGTACCGCAGGCAGCTGTAGTATTTACAAGTTAATATAGTGAGTCCTCTGCACAGTGTGCACCTAAAGCTACCTAAAGAAAATTGCTGGTGTTCTTCTGATCCTATTAGTACCACAGGCAGCTGTAGTATTTACAAGTTAGTGTAATGCATCCTATGCACAGTGTGCATCTAAAGCTACCTGAAGACAATTGCTGTTGTTCTGCTCCTATTAATACCACAGGCAGACAGCTACAGTATTTACAGTTAGTGTATTGTGTCCTCTGCACAGTGTGCACCTAAAGCTACCTGAAGAAAATTGTTGTTGTTCTTCTGATTCTATTAGTACAGTACTACAGGCAGCTACAATATTTACAAGTTAGTGTAGTGCGTCCTTTGCACAGTGTGCACCTAAAGCTACCTGAAGAAAATTGGTGGTGTTCTTCTGATGCTATTAGTAGCGTAGGTAACTGTAGTATTTACAAGTTAGTGTAGTGTGTCCACTGCACAGTGTGCACCTAAAGCTACCTGAAGAAAATTGGTGGTGTTCTCCTGATCCTATTAGTACCACAGGCAGCCAGCTGCAGTATTTACAGTTAGAGTACTGCATCCTCTGAACAGTGTGCACCTAAAGCTACCTGAAGACAATTGCTGTTGTTCTGATACTATTAATACCACAGGCAGGCAGCTACAGTATTTACAGTTAGTGTACCGTGTCCTCTGCACAGTGTGCACCTAAAGCTACCTGAAGAAAATTGTTGTTGTTCTTCTGATCCTATTAGTACCATAGGCAGGCAGCTGCAGTATTAACAGTTAGTGTAGTGTGCCCTCTGCACAGTGTGTACCTAAAGCTCCCTGAAGAAAATTGGTGGTGTTCTTCTGATCTTATTAGTACAGTACTACAGGCAGCTACAATATTTACAAGTTAGTGTAGTGCATCCTTTGCACAGTGTGCACCTAAAGCTACCTGAAGAAAATTGGTGGTGTTCTTCTGACCCTATTAGTACCGCAGGCAGCTGTAGTATTTACAAGTTAGTGTAATGCATCCTCTGCACAGTGTGCATCTAAAGCTACCTGAAGACAATTGCTGTTGTTCTGCTCCTATTTATACCACAGGCAGACAGCTACAGTATTTACAGTTAGTGTACTGTGTCCTCTGCACAGTGTGCACCTAAAGCTACCTGAAGAAAATTGATAGTGTTCTTCTGATCCTATTAGTACCACAGACAGGCAGCTGCCGTATTTACTGTTAGTGCACTGCGTCCTCTGCACAGTGTGCACCTAAAGCTACCTGAAGAAAATTGGTAGTGTTCTTCTGATCCTATTAGTACCGCAAGCAACTGTAGTATTTACAAGTTAGTGTAGTGCGTCCTATGCACAGTGTGCACCTAAAGCTACCTGAAGAAAATTGGTGGTGTTCTTCTGATCCTATTAGTACCGCAGGCAGCTGCAGTATTTACAAGTTAGTGTAGTGTGTCCTCTGCACAGTGTGCACCTAAAGCTACTTGAAAAAAATTGGTGGTGTTCTTCTGATCCTATTAGTAACACAGGCAGCTGTAGTATTTACAAGTTAATGTAGTGCGTCCTCTGCACAGTGTGCACCTAAAGCTACCTGAAGAAAATTGCTGTTGTTCTGCTCCTATTAATACCACAGGCAGGCAGATACAGTAATTACAGTTAGTGTACTGTGTCCTCTTCACAGTGTGCACCTAAAGCTACCTGAAGAAAATTGGTGGTGTTCTCCTGATCCTATTAGTACCACAGGCAGGCAGCTGCAGTATTTACAGTTAGTGTACTGCATCCTCTGCACAGTGTGCACCTAAAGCTACCTGAAGACAATTGCTGTTGTTCTGATCCTATTAATACCACAGGCAGACAGCTACAGTATTTACAGTTAGTGTACCGTGTCCTCTGCACAGTGTGCACCTAAAGCTACCTGAAGAAAATTGTTGTTGTTCTTCTGATCCTATTAGTACCATAGGCAGGCAGCTGCAGTATTAACAGTTAGTGTAGCGTGCCCTCTGCACAGTGTGTACCTAAAGCTCCCTGAAGAAAATTGGTGGTGTTCTTCTGATCTTATTAGTACAGTACTACAGGCAGCTACAATATTTACAAGTTAGTATAGTGTGTCCTTTGCACAGTGTGCACCTAAAGCTACCTGAAGAAAATTGGTGGTGTTCTTCTGATCCTATTAGTAGCGTAGGTAGCTGCAGTATTTACAAGTTAGTGTAGTGTGTCCTCTGCACAGTGTGCACCTAAAGCTACCTGAAGAAAATTGTTGTTGTTCTTCTGATCCTATTAGTACCATAGGCAGGCAGCTGCAGTATTAACAGTTAGTGTAGTGTGCCCTCTGCACAGTGTGTACCTAAAGCTCCCTGAAGAAAATTGGTGGTGTTCTTCTGATCTTATTAGTACAGTACTACAGGCAGCTACAATATTTACAAGTTAGTGTAGTGCATCCTTTGCACAGTGTGCACCTAAAGCTACCTGAAGAAAATTGGTGGTGTTCTTCTGACCCTATTAGTACCGCAGGCAGCTGTAGTATTTACAAGTTAGTGTAATGCATCCTCTGCACAGTGTGCATCTAAAGCTACCTGAAGACAATTGCTGTTGTTCTGCTCCTATTTATACCACAGGCAGACAGCTACAGTATTTACAGTTAGTGTACTGTGTCCTCTGCACAGTGTGCACCTAAAGCTACCTGAAGAAAATTGATAGTGTTCTTCTGATCCTATTAGTACCACAGACAGGCAGCTGCCGTATTTACTGTTAGTGCACTGCGTCCTCTGCACAGTGTGCACCTAAAGCTACCTGAAGAAAATTGGTAGTGTTCTTCTGATCCTATTAGTACCGCAAGCAACTGTAGTATTTACAAGTTAGTGTAGTGCGTCCTATGCACAGTGTGCACCTAAAGCTACCTGAAGAAAATTGGTGGTGTTCTTCTGATCCTATTAGTACCGCAGGCAGCTGCAGTATTTACAAGTTAGTGTAGTGTGTCCTCTGCATAGTGTGCACCTAAAGCTACTTGAAAAAAATTGGTGGTGTTCTTCTGATCCTATTAGTAACACAGGCAGCTGTAGTATTTACAAGTTAATGTAGTGCGTCCTCTGCACAGTGTGCACCTAAAGCTACCTGAAGAAAATTGCTGTTGTTCTGCTCCTATTAATACCACAGGCAGGCAGATACAGTAATTACAGTTAGTGTACTGTGTCCTCTTCACAGTGTGCACCTAAAGCTACCTGAAGAAAATTGGTGGTGTTCTCCTGATCCTATTAGTACCACAGGCAGGCAGCTGCAGTATTTACAGTTAGTGTACTGCATCCTCTGCACAGTGTGCACCTAAAGCTACCTGAAGACAATTGCTGTTGTTCTGATCCTATTAATACCACAGGCAGACAGCTACAGTATTTACAGTTAGTGTACCGTGTCCTCTGCACAGTGTGCACCTAAAGCTACCTGAAGAAAATTGTTGTTGTTCTTCTGATCCTATTAGTACCATAGGCAGGCAGCTGCAGTATTAACAGTTAGTGTAGCGTGCCCTCTGCACAGTGTGTACCTAAAGCTCCCTGAAGAAAATTGGTGGTGTTCTTCTGATCTTATTAGTACAGTACTACAGGCAGCTACAATATTTACAAGTTAGTATAGTGTGTCCTTTGCACAGTGTGCACCTAAAGCTACCTGAAGAAAATTGGTGGTGTTCTTCTGATCCTATTAGTAGCGTAGGTAGCTGCAGTATTTACAAGTTAGTGTAGTGTGTCCTCTGCACAGTGTGCACCTAAAGCTACCTGAAGAAAATTGGTGGTGTTCTCCTGATCCTATTAGTACCACAGGCAGGCAGCTGCAGTATTTACAGTTAGTGTACTGCATCCTCTGCACAGTGTGCACCTAAAGCTACCTGAAGACAATTGCTGTTGTTCTGATCCTATTAATACCACAGGCAGGCAGCTACAGTATTTACAGTTAGTGTACCGTGTCCTCTGCACAGTGTGCACCTAAAGCTACCTGAAGAAAATTGTTGTTGTTCTTCTGATCCTATTAGTACCATAGGCAGGCAGCTGCAGTATTAACAGTTAGTGTAGTGTGCCCTCTGCACAGTGTGTACCTAAAGCTCCCTGAAGGAAATTGGTGGTGTTCTTCTGATCTTATTAGTACAGTACTACAGGCAGCTACAATATTTACAAGTTAGTGTAGTGCGTCCTTTGCACAGTGTGCACCTAAAGCTACCTGAAGAAAATTGGTGGTGTTCTTCTGATCCTATTAGTAGCGTAGGTAGCTGCAGTATTTACAAATTAGTGTAGTGTGTCCTCTGCACAGTGTGCACCTAAAGCTACTTGAAGAAAATTGGTGGTGTTCTTCTGATCCTATTAGTACCGCAGGCAGCTGTAGTATTTACAAGTTAATATAGTGCGTCCTCTGCACAGTGTGCACCTAAAGCTACCTGAAGAAAATTGGTGGTGTTCTTCTGATCCTATTAGTACCACAGGCAGCTGTAGTATTTACAAGTTAGTGTAATGCGTCCTCTGCACAGTGTGCATCTAAAGCTACCTGAAGACAATTGCTGTTGCTCTGCTCCTATTAATATCACAGGCAGACAGCTACAGTATTTACAGTTAGTGTACTGTGTCCTCTGCACAGTGTGCACCTAAAGCTACCTGAAGAAAATTGATAGTGTTCTTCTGATCCTATTAGTACCACAGACAGGTAGCTGCCGTATTTACTGTTAGTGCACTGCGTCCTCTGCACAGTGTGCACCTAAAGCTACCTGAAGAAAATTGGTAGTGTTCTTCTGATCCTATTAGTACCGCAAGCAACTGTAGTATTTACAAGTTAGTGTAGTGCATCCTATGCACAGTGTGCACCTAAAGCTACCTGAAGAAAATCGGTGGTGTTCTTCTGATCCTATTAGTACCGCAGGCAGCTGTAATATTTACAAGTTAGTGTAGTGCGTCCTCTGCACAGTGTGCACCTAAAGCTACCTGAAGAAAATTGCTGTTGTTCTGCTCCTATTAATACCACAGGCAGGCAGCTACAGTAATTACAGTTAGTGTACTGTGTCCTCTGCACAGTATGCACCTAAAGCTACCTGAAGAAAATTGGTGGTGTTCTCCTGATCCTATTAGTACCACAGGCAGGCAGCTACAGTATTTACAGTTAGTGTACTGCATCCTCTGCACAGTGTGCACCTAAAGCTACCTGAAGACAATTGCTGTTGTTCTGATCCTATTAATACCACAGGCAGGCAGCTACAGTATTTACAGTTAGTGTACCGTGTCCTCTGCACAGTGTGCACCTAAAGCTACCTGAAGAAAATTGGTGTTGTTCTTCTGATCCTATTAGTACCATAGGCAGGCAGCTGCAGTATTAACAGTTAGTGTAGTGCGTTCTCTGCACAGTGTGCACCTAATGCTACCTGAAGACAATTGCTGTTGTTCTGATCCTATTAATACTACAGGTAGGCAGCTACAGTATGTACAGTTAGTTTACTGCATCCTCTGCACAGTGTACACCTAAAGCTACCTGAAGAAAATTGGTGGTTTTCTTCTGACCCTATTAGTACCGCAGGCAGCTGCAGTATTTACAAGTTAGTGTAGTGTGTCCTCTACACAGTGTGCACCTAAAGATACTTGAAGAAAATTGGTGGTGTTCTTCTGATCCTATTAGTACCGCAGGCAGCTTTAGTATTTACAAGTTAGTGTAGTGCGTCCTCTGCACAGTGTGCACCTAAAGCTACCTGAAGAAAATTGGTGGTGTTCTTCTGATCCTATTAGTACAGTACCGCAGGCAGCTGCAGTATTTACAAGTTAGTGTAGTGCATCCTCTGCACAGTGTGTACCTAAAGCTACCTGAAGAAAATTGGTGGTGTTCTTCTGATCCTATTAGTAGCGCAGGCAGATGCAGTATTTACAAGTTAGTGTAGTGCATCCTCTGCACAGTGTGCACCTAAAGCTACTTGAAGAAAATTGGTGGTGTTCTTCTGATCCTATTAGTACCGCAGGCAGCTGTAGTATTTACAAGTTAATATAGTTCGTCCTCTGCACAGTGTGCACCTAAAGCTACCAGAAGAAAATTGGTGGTGTTCTTCTGATCCTATTAGTACAGTACCACAGGCAGCTGCAGTATTTACAAGTTAGTGTAGTGCAACCTCTGCACAGTGTGCACCTAAAGCTACCTGAAGAAAATTGGTGTTGTTCTGCTCCTATTAATACCACAGGCAGGCAGCTACAGTAATTACAGTTATTGTACTGTGTCCTCTGCACAGTGTGCACCTAAAGCTACCTGAAGAAAATTGGTGGTGTTCTTCTGATCCTATTAGTACCATAGGCAGGCAGCTGCAGTATTAACAGTCAATGTAGTGTGTTCTCTGCACAGTGTGCACCTAAAGCTATCTGAAAACAATTGCTGTTCTTCTGATCCTATTAGTACCACAGGCAGCTGTAGTATTTACAAGTCAGTGTAATGCGTCCTCTGCACAGTGTGCACCTAAAGCTACCTGAAGAAAATGTGTGGTGTTCTTCTGATCCTATTAGTACCACAGGCAGCTGTAGTATTTACAAGTTAGTGTAGTGCGTCCTCTGCACAGTGTGCATCTAAAGCTACCTGAAGACAATTGCTGTTGTTCTGCTCCTATTTATACCACAGGCAGACAGCTACAGTATTTACAGTTAGTGTACTGTGTCCTCTACACAGTGTGCACCTAAAGCTACCTGAGGAAAATTGGTAGTGTTCTTCTGATCCTATTAGTACCACAGCAGGCAGCTGCCATATTTACTGTTAGTGTACTGCCTCCTCTGCACAGTGTGCACCTAAAGCTACCTGAAGAAAATTGGTAGTGTTCTTCTGATCCTACTGGTACCGCAAGCAACTGTAGTATTTACAAGTTAGTGTAGCGCGTCCTCTGCACAGTGTGCACCTAAAGCTACCTGAAGAAAATTGGTGGTGTTCTTTTGATCCTATTAGTACCGCAGGCAGCTGCAGTATTTACAAGTTAGTGTAGTGTGCCCTCTGCACAGTGTGCACCTAAAGCTACTTGAAGAAAATTGGTGATGTTCTTCTGATCCTATCAGTACCGCAGGCAGCTGTAGTATTTACAACTTAGTGTAGTGCGTCCTCTGCTCAGTGTGCACCTAAAGCTACCTGAAGAAAATTGGTGGTGTTCTTCTGATCCTATTAATACAGTACCGCAGGCAGCTGCATTATTTACAAGTGAGTGTAGTGCGTCCTCTGCACAGTGTGCACCTAATGCTACCTGAAGAAAATTGGTGGTTTTCTTCTGATCCTATTAGTAGCGCAGGCAGCTGCAGTATTTACAAGTTAGTGTAGTGCATCCTCTGCACAGTGTGCACCTAAAGCTACCTGATGAAAACGGGTGGTGTTCTTCTGATCCTATTAGTACCACAGGCAGCTGTAGTATTTACAAGTTAGTGTAGTGCGTCCTCTGCACAGTGTGCACCTAAAGCTACTTGAAGAAAATTGGTGGTGTTCTTCTGATCCTATTAGTACCGCAGGCAGCTGCAGTATTTACAAGTTAGTGTAGTGCGTCCTCTGCACAGTGTGCACCTAAAGCTACCTGAAGAAAATTGGTGGTATTCTTCTGATCCTAATAGTACCGCAGGCAGCTGTAGTATTTACAAGTTAGTGTATAGCGTCCTCTGCACAGTGTGCACCTAAAGCTACCTGAAGACAATTGCTGTTGTTCTGCTCCTATTAATACCATAGGCAGGCAGCTACAGTATTTACAGTTAGTGTACTGTGTCCTCTGAACAGTGTGCGGCTAAAGCTACCTGAAGACAGTTGCTGTTGTTCTGATCCTATTAATACCACAGGCAGGCAGCTACAGTATTTATAGTTAGCGTACTGCGTCCTCTGCACAGTGTGCACTTAAAGCTACCTGAAGAAAATTGGTGGTGTTCTTCTAATCCTATTAGTACCGCAGGCAGCTGTAGTATTTACAAGTTAGTGTAATGCGTCCTCTGCACAGTATGCACCTAAAGCTACCTGAAGAAAATGTGTGGTGTTCTTCTGATCCTATTAGTACCACAGGCAGTTGTAGTATTTACAAGTTAGTGTAGTGCGTCCTCTGCACAGTGTGCATCTAAAGCTACCTGAAGACAATTGCTGTTGTTCTGCTCCTATTGATACCACAGGCAGACAGCTACAGTATTTACAGTTAGTGTACTGTGTCCTCTTCACAGTGTACACCTAAAGCTACCTGAAGAAAATTGGTAGTGTTCTTCTGATCCTATTAGTACCACAGACAGGCAGCTGCCATATTTACTGTTAATGTACTGCGTCCTCTGCACAGTGTGCACCTAAAGCTACCTGAAGAAAATTGGTAGTGTTCTTCTGATCCTATTAGTATCGCAAGCAACTGTAGTATATACAAGTTAGTGTAGTGTGTCCTCTGCACAGTGTGCACCCAAAGCTACCTGAAGGAAATTTGTGGTGTTCTTTTGATCCTATTAGTATCGCAGGCAGCTGCAGTATTTACAAGTTAGTGTAGTGCGTTCTCTGCACAGTGTGCACCTAAAGCTACCTGAAGAAAATTGGTGGTTTTCTTCTGATCCTATTAGTAGCACAGGCAGCTGCAGTATTTACAAGTTAGTGTAGTGCATCATCTGCACAGTGTGCACCTAAAGCTACCTGAAGAAAACTGGTGGTGTTCTTCTGATCCTATTAGTACCACTGGCAGCTGTAGTATTTAAAAGTTAGTGTAGTGCGTCCTCTGCACAGTGTGCACCTAAAGCTACTTGAAGAAAATTGGTGGTGTTCTTCTGATCCTATTAGTACCGCAGGCAGCTGTAGTATTTACAAGTTAATATAGTGCGTCCTCTGCACAGTGTGCACCTAAAGCTACCAAAAGAAAATTGGTGGTGTTCTTCTGATCCTATTAGTACAGTACCGCAGGCAGCTGCCGTATTTACTGTTAGTGCACTGCGTCCTCTGCACAGTGTGCACCTAAAGCTACCTGAAGAAAATTGGTAGTGTTCTTCTGATCCTATTAGTACTGCAAGCAACTGTAGTATTTACAAGTTAGTGTAGTGCGTCCTATGCACAGTGTGCACCTAAAGCTACCTGAAGAAAATTGGTGGTGTTCTTCTGATCCTATTAGTACCACAGGCAGCTGTAGTATTTACAAGTTAGTGTAGTGCGTCCTCTGCACAGTGTGCATCTAAAACAACCTGAAGAAAATTGCTGTTGTTCTGCTCCTATTAATACCACAGGCAGACAGCTACAGTATTTACAGTTAGTGTACTGTGTCCTCTGCACAGTGTGCACCTAAAGCTACCTGAAGAAAATTGGTAGTGTTCTTCTGATCCTATTAGTACTGCAAGCAACTGTAGTATTTACAAGTTACTGTAGTGAGTGCTCTGCACAGTGTGCATCTAAAGCTACCTGAAGAAAATTGGTGGTGTTCTTCTGATCCTATTAGTACCGCAGGCAGCTGCAGTATTTACAAGTTAGTGTAGTGTGTCCTCTGCACAGTGTGCACCTAAAGCTACCTGAAGAAAATTGGTAGTGTTCTTCTGATCCTATTAGTACCGCAAGCAACTGTAGAATTTACAAGTTAGTGTAGTGTGTCCTCTGCACAGTGTGCACCTAAAGCTACCTGAAGAAAATTGGTGGTGTTCTTCTGATCCTATTAGTACAGTACCGCAGGCAGCTGCAGTATTTACAAGTTAGTGTAGTTCGTCCTCTGCACAGTGTGCACCTAAAGCTACCTGAAGAAAATTGGTGGTTTTCGTCTGATCCTATTAGTAGCGCAGGCAGCTGCAGTATTTACAAGTTAGTGTAGTGCATCCTCTGCAAAGTGTGTGCCTAAAGCTACCTGAAGAAAACTGGTGGTGTTCTTCTGATCCTTTTTGTACCGCAGACAGCTGTAGTATTTACAAGTTAGTGTAGTGCGTCCTCTGCACAGTGTGCACCTAAAGCTATCTGAAGAAAATTGGTGGTGTTCTTCTGATCCTATTAGTACTGCAGGCAGCTGTTGTATTTACACGTTAGTGTAGTGCTTCTTCTGCACAGTGTGCACCTAAAGCTACCTGAAGAAAATTGGTGATGTTCTTCTGATCCTATTAGTACCACAGCAGCTGTAGTATTTACAAGTTAGTGTAATGTGTTTTCTGCACAGTGTGCACCTAAAGCTACCTGAAGAAAATGTGTGGTGTTCTTCTGATCCTATTAGTACCTCAGGCAGCTGTAGTATTTACAAGTGAGTGTAGTGCGTCATCTTCACAGTGTGCATCTAAAGCTACCTGAAGACAATTGCTGTTGTTCTGCTCCTATTAATACCAAAGGCAGACAGCTATAGTATTTGCAGTTAGTGTACTATGTCCTCTGCACAGTGTGCACCTAAAGCTACCTGAAGAAAATTGGTGGTGTTCTTCTGATCCTATTAGTATCACAGGCAGGCAGTTGCAGTATTTACAGTTAGTGTACTGTGTCCTCTGCACAGTGTGCACCTAAAGCTACCTGAAGACAATTGCTGTTGTTCTGATCCTATTAATACCACAGGCAGGCAGCTACGGTATTTACAGTTAGTGTACTGCGTCCTCTGCACAGTGTGCACCTAAAGCTACCTGAAGAAAATTGGTGGTGTTCTTCTGATCCTATTAGTACCGCAGGCAGCTGTAGTATTTACAAGTTAGCGTAGGGTGTCCTATCAGTACCACAGGCAGGCAGTTGATTCTGCTAGCTGCAGTATCAGTTTATATATACATCCCAGCTTTGTGCAGCTACATCTCACTGCAGGCCATTAGTATGTCTGGATGGCCAACAAGGAGAGGCAGACAGTCACAAGCCAATAAAAGAGGGCAAGCAGGCTCTGTGTCTAGAGGCAACAGTGTTGGTCATGGAGACGGTGCATCATCATCAGCACGTGGCCATGGGACACGCTTGTCCTTTTTTTCGGCAGCTGGTCGTGTTGATCCACAAAATGAAGAAGACTTAGTAGCGTGGATGACCAAGCCATCCTCATCCTCCTCATCCTTTCTCACCCAGGCTCAGGGTACTTTGTCTGCCAAAGCAGCTATCAACACTGCCTTTTCCCTCAGCTCAATGGCATCAGTCACTCTTTCCCTAGCCCCACCATGTCCTCCTGAGGAGTCCTCCGAATTGTTTGACCACAGTTTTGGGTACATGCTCCAGGAGGATGCCCAGTGTTTTAAGGCTCCGATGATGGTACCCAGCTAGAGGAAGGCAGTAACGTGAGCCCAGAGAGAGGGGGTGCCCAAGAAGGACAGCAATCTGGCAATCATGTTCCCCCAGCAGCAGCATACTGCCAGCTTTGCTCCAGTGATGAGGAGAGAGGGGATGATGAGGTCACTGACGCCATGTGGGTGCCTGATAGGAGAGAGGAGGAGGAGGAGGAGGCATATCTCCAACGAGGCAGGATGTGCTCCAGGGGCCAGCTTAAGGGCAGCACACCGACTGCATCACACTGCAGAGTTCCGCATGTGCAGGGCGCTGCTGTCTCTGCGTGTTATTCCAAAAGTTCTTTGGTGTGGGCCTTTTTTGAGACGAGTGCATCAGATCCCACCGCTGCTATTTGCAACATATGTCTCAAGCGTATCTCGTGTGGCAAAAACATCACCCGCTTGGGCACCACATGCTTGACCAGATATATGTCGACCTGCCATGCAGTTCCTTGGCAAGTGTACCTAAAAGACCACACCAAAAACAAAGCGGACCTCTCCTTACTCCTCATCAGCTGAGATCTCCAACCCCACTATACCTTCAGTCCTCTCTGAAACCTGCACTGAGAGGAATGAAGGTGTAGAATTAGGTGTGTCAGAGCCAAGTACTTGCGGGCAATCTGCTATCGGTACACCAATAAAAATATATATAAAAAAATTGCGCTTCAAAGTGTCTAAAATTATAATAAAAGAGCAGCGATGTCTAAATGTGACACAAACACATAAATAAACAAAAGAGAAAATTGAATGACTCGCGCTATATGGATATATGTGTGGCCAAATTCGTCACACAAAGAGCACTAGATACAATATCAGTGAATATATAAACCATCTGTGTAGTGATATATCACAATCAGTGCAAACAGATCACAAAAATGATCAATGAAACATAAATCATCAGTGCAATAATATATCACAATCAGTGCAAATTAAAAAATAAAGTCCAAATAAAATACACTGGAAAGAAACCCATGTGAAAGAATCAAAAATAGTCCAAAAAAAGAACTCAAGACAGGGTGAGTTTGGCAATCGCAGGTCTTGCAACCGCATGGAACCTCAAATATGTAGAACCAACACCAAAAGTAAGAGCCTGGCCGCTTACCAGAACCCCATGACCCCCCATTACAGAGGGTCTGAAAGGGCTTTTGAGATCCTAGTAATCCGGACTTCCCAGGGACGGAGATGGAGCAGAGATGGGAATGGAAGCTGGAAAAGGGCGTCAGGTGCTGGAGTAGAAATGGATGGATCCACAAGAAGGGGGCTCAACCCTCAGCATAGTGGTGTCATCATAGGAGAGAAAAAAGGGAGGGCTTGGAATCCCCCACACCGGACTTCCGCATTAGCCTCGAGCGCATAAATTGCTAGTGCACATGTGCGGAAGAGAACTAGACTTCCTAGGGAGCCTAAGCCAAAGATGGCCAAAAATTGACACGAGGACCTGTGGAGGCTGCGGCGTCCGTGACTACCTGAGATGAAGAGGAAGCTCTTCATCTCAGGTAGTCACGGACGCCGCAGCCTCCACAGGTCCTCGTGTCAATTTTTGGCCATCTTTGGCTTAGGCTCCCTAGGAAGTCTAGTTCTCTTCCGCACATGCGCACTAGCAATTTATGCGCTCGAGGCTAATGCGGAAGTCCGGTGTGGGGGATTCCAAGCCCTCCCTTTTTTCTCTCCTATGATGACACCACTATGCTGAGGGTTGAGCCCCCTTCTTGTGGATCCATCCATTTCTACTCCAGCACCTGATGCCCTTTTCCAGCTTCCATTCCCATCTCTGCTCCATCTCCGTCCCTGGGAAGT
Source organism: Aquarana catesbeiana (assembly GCF_042186555.1). NCBI lineage: Eukaryota > Metazoa > Chordata > Amphibia > Anura > Ranidae > Aquarana > Aquarana catesbeiana. Next base: position 185,603,804 of record NC_133330.1, on the reverse strand, counting down.
CCGGATTACTAGGATCTCAAAAGCCCTTTCAGACCCTCTGTAACGGGGGGTCATGGGGTTCTGGTAAGCGGCCAGGCTCTTACTTTTGGTGGTGGTTCTACATATTTGAGGTTCCATGCGGTTGCAAGACCTGCGATTGCCAAACTCACCCTGTCTTGAGTTCTTTTTTTGGACTATTTTTGATTCTTTCACATGGGTTTCTTTCCAGTGTATTTTATTTGGACTTTATTTTTTAATTTGCACTGATTGTGATATATTATTGCACTGATGATTTATGTTTCATTGATCATTTTTGTGATCTGTTTGCACTGATTGTGATATATCACTACACAGATGGTTTATATATTCACTGATATTGTATCTAGTGCTCTTTGTGTGACGAATTTGGCCACACATATATCCATATAGCGCGAGTCATTCAATTTTCTCATCGGTACACCAATGTCAGATTGTACCAGGCAAATTTCCCTGCCCCAGGTGCTGCATCACCGAAAGAAGTTCGCTCCCAGCCATCCACATGCCCAGCAGTTGAATGCTAGCTTGGCTAAATTGCTAGCACTTCAACTGCTGCCTTTTCAGTTGGTGGAAATCCTCCCCTCTTCCTTGAGTTTGTGGAATGTGCGGTTCCTCAAAGGCAGGTTCCCAAACGCCACTTTTTCTCATGGAAGGCAATTCCGGCTCTCTACCGGCATGTGGAAGGCAATGTCTTGGCCTCGCTGGACAGTGCGGCCAGCGGTAAGTTGCATATTACTGATGACTCATGGTCCAGCAAGCATGGACAGGGATGTTACCTATGTTTCTCCGCGCACTGGGTGACTCTTGTGGCAGCTGGGAAGGATGCAGGACAGGGTGCAATAGTGTTGGAGGTTGTTCCGCCACCACGCCTCCAAAATTCTGCTAGTGGTGATTCTGCCACTCCTCTCTCCTCCACCCCCTCCTCTTCTTCTTCCTCCATGGCCTCTTCCTGTGCTGATTTGTCCTCGGAACCAGCGGTGCTCCGTAAGTGTTCAAGGGGCTACGCAAGCACGTAGTCAAAAAGATGCCATGCGGTGCTTGTGCTGGTGTGCTTGGGGGACAGGAGCCACACTGGGGCAGAGATTCTGTCAGCTCTGCAGGGGCAGGTTCAAAGGTGATTGATGCCATGCCAGCTTAAGGCAGGTATGGTGGTTTGCGACAATGGCACCAACCTCCTCTCTGCCCTCTGAAAAGGGACAACTGATCTGTTCCCTGTTTGGATCACGTCCTAAACTTGGTGGTGCAGCGGTTCTTGGGCAGGTACCTGGGCTTACAGGATGTCCTGAGGCAGGCCAGGAAAGTCTGTGTGCTTTTCCACAGGTCATATAATGCCAGTGCTCGGCTGGCTGACCTCCAAAAGGAATTTAACCTGCACAAGAACTGTCTAATTTGTGACATGCCCACCAGGTGGAACTCAATACTGGCCATTAGGGATGAGCCGAACACCCCCCTGTTCGGTTCGCACCAGAACATGCGAACAGGAAAAAAGTTCGTTCGAACACGCGAACACCGTTAAAGTCTATGGGACACGAACATGAATAATCAAAAGTGCTAATTTTAAAGGCTAATATGCAAGTTATTGTCATAAAAAGTGTTTGGGGACCGGGTCCTGCCCCAGGGGACATGGATCAATGCAAAAAAAAGTTTTAAAAACGGCCGTTTTTTCAGGAGCAGTGATTTTAATAATGCTTAAAGTCAAACAATAAAAGTGTAATATCCCTTTAAATTTCGTACCTGGGGGGTGTCTATAGTATGCCTGTAAAGGGGCGCATGTTTCCTGTGTTTAGAACAGTCTTACAGCAAAATGACATTTTGAAGGAAAAAACTCATTTAAAACTACCCACGGCTATTGCATTGCCGACAATACAAATAGAAGTTCATTGATAAAAACGGCATGGGAATTCCCCAAAGGGGAACCCCGAACCAAAATTAAAAAAAAAAAATGACGTGGGAGTCCCCCTAAATTCCATACCAGGCCCTTCATGTCTGATATGGATATTAAGGGGAACCCCGGCCAAAATTTAAAAAAAAAAATGATGTGGGGTTCCCCCTAAATTCCATACCAGACCCTTCAGGTCTGGTATGGATTTTAAGGGGAACCCCGCGCCAAAAAAAAAAAAAAACGGCGTGGGGTCCCCCCAAAAATCCATACCAGACCCTTATCCGAGCACGCAACCTGGCAGGCCGCAGGAAAAGAGGGTGGGGACGAGAGTGCGGCCCCCCCCTCCTGAACCGTACCAGGCCACATGCCCTCAACATTGGGAGGGTGCTTTGGGGTAGCCCCCCAAAACACCTTGTCCCCATGTTGATGAGGACAAGGGCCTCATCCCCACAACCCTGGCCGGTGGTTGTGGGGGTCTGCGGGCGGGGGGCTTATCGGAATCTGGAAGCCCCCTTTAACAAGGGGACCCCCAGATCCCGGCCCCCCCCTGTGTGAAATGGTAAGGGGGTACTTACCCCTACCATTTCACTAAAAAACTGTCAAAAATGTTAAAAATGACAAGAGACAGTTTTTGACAATTCCTTTATTTAAATACTTCTTCTTTCTTCTTTCTTCTATCTTCCTTCATCTCCTTCTTCTTCTGGTTCTTCTGGCTCTTCTGGTTCTTCCTCCGGCGTTCTCGTCCAGCATCTCCTCCGCAGCGTCTTCTATCTTCTTCTCCTCGGGCCGCTCCGCACCCATGGCATGGGGGGAGGCTCCCGCTCTTCTCTTCTTCTTTTCTTCTCTTCTTCTCTTCTTCTCTTCTTCATTTTCTTCTCCGGGCCGCTCCGCATCCATGCTGGCATGGAGGGAGGCTCCCGCTGTGTGACGGCGCTCCTCGTCTGACAGTTCTTAAATAACGGGGGGCGGGGCCACCCGGTGACCCCGCCCCCCTCTGACGCACGGGACATGATGGGACTTCCCTGTGGCATTCCCCGTGACGTCACAGGGAAGTCCCGTCAAGTCACCGTGCGTCAGAGGGGGGTGGGGTCACCGGGTGGCCCCGCCCCCCGTTATTTAAGAACTTCAGACGAGGAGCGCCGTCACACAGCGGGAGCCTCCCTCCATGCCAGCATGGGTGCGGAGCGGCCCGGAGAAGAAAATGAAGAAGAGAAGAAGAGAAGAAAAGAAGAAGAGAAGAGCGGGAGCCTCCCCCCCATGCCATGGGTGCGGAGCGGCCCGAGGAGAAGAAGATAGAAGACGCTGCGGAGGAGATGCTGGACGAGAACGCCGGAGGAAGAACCAGAAGAGCCAGAAGAGCCAGAAGAACCAGAAGAAGAAGGAGATGAAGGAAGATAGAAGAAAGAAGAAAGAAGAAGTATTTAAATAAAGGAATTGTCAAAAACTGTCTCTTGTCATTTTTAACATTTTTGACAGTTTTTTAGTGAAATGGTAGGGGTAAGTACCCCCTTACCATTTCACACAGGGGGGGGCGGGATCTGGGGGTCCCCTTGTTAAAGGGGACTTCCAGATTCCGATAAGCCCCCCGCCCGCAGACCCCCACAACCACCGGCCAGGGTTGTGGGGATGAGGCCCTTGTCCTCATCAACATGGGGACAAGGTGTTTTGGGGGGCTACCCCAAAGCACCCTCCCAATGTTGAGGGCATGTGGCCTGGTACGGTTCAGGGGGGGCGCACTCTCGTCCCCCCCCTCTTTTCCTGCGGCCTGCCAGGTTGCGTGCTCAGATAAGGGTCTGGTATGGATTTTTGGGGGGACCCCACGCCGTTTTTTTTGGGTTTTTTTGGCGCGGGGTTCCCCTTAAAATCCATACCAGACCTGAAGGGCCTGGTAAGGAATTTAGGGGGACTCCCACGTCATTTTTTTTTTTAAATTTTGGTTCGGGGTTCCCCTTTGGGGAATTCCCATGCCGTTTTTATCAATGAACTTCTATGTGTATTGTCGGCAATGCAATAGCCGCGGGTAGTTTTAAATGAGTTTTTTCCTTCAAAATGTCATTTTGCTGTCAGACTGTTCTAAACACAGGAAACATGTGCCCCTTTACAGGCATACTATAGACACCCCCTAGGTACGAAATTTAAAGGGATATTACACTTTTATTGTTTGACTTTCAGCATTATTAAAATCACTGCTCCTGAAAAAACGGCAGTTTTTAAAACTTTTTTTTGCATTGATCCATGTCCCCTGGGGCAGGACCTGGGTCCCCAAACACTTTTTATGACAATAACTTGCATATTAGCCTTTAAAATTAGCACTTTTGATTTCTCCCATAGACTTTTAAAGGGTGTTCCGCGGCATTCGAATTTGCCACGAACACCCCAAATTGTTCGCTGTTCGGCGAACTTGCGAACAGCCAATGTTCGAGTCGAACATGAGTTCGACTCGAACTCGAAGCTCATCCCTACTGGCCATGCTGCAGCAGCTGCACACACAGCAGAGGGCCATCAATGAGTACCTATGTGACTATGACATCAGGACAGGGTCAGGGGAGCTTGTTTTTTTCCCCACGACAGTGGGCTATGATCAGGGATGCATGCACTGTCCTGTCACAATTTGAGGAGGCCACGAGGATGGTGAGCAGTGACAGTGCATGCATCAGTGACACTGTCCCTCTTGTCCACATGTTGGAGCACACACTGCGTGGAATAATGGACAGGGCACTTGAGGCAGAACAGAGGGAGGAAGAGGAGGACTTCCTTACCTCTCAAGGCCCCCTTTATCCAGACAGTGTTCCTGCCTGCCTGCCCGACGATCACACAGGAAGAGGACGAGGAGGATTGTGTCAGCATGGAGGTGGAACCTGTCACTCAGCATCAGCAGCAGTCTTCAAGGGATCATTTACAGTCCGAAGAAACCCATGGACTTCTACGTGGCTGGGAGGAGGTGGCTGCGGATCATGTCATCCTTAGTGACCCAGAGGACTCTGGACCGAATGCCTCAGCAAACCTACGCTGCATGGCCTCCCTGATTCTGCAAAGCCTGCAGAAGGAACCTCGTATTCATGGTATCAAGGGAGGGATGATTACTGGCTGGCAACCCTCCTTGTTCCATGTTAGGAGGGTAAGGCTGCGGACATTATCTTGCCATCGCAGAGGGAGCAGAGGATGAAACATCTTCGGGAGGCCTTGCAGAAAGGTTTGTGCAATGCGTTTCCAGAGCCTGTGAGGTTACAATTTCCTTGTCCTCCTGGACAACGTGTTGCTGAGGCTTCGGTCAGTCACAGAAGAAGCGGTGGAGAAGGTGGCCGTCTGACCGATGCGTTCAGACGATTTTTTAGTCCGCAGCCCCAAGGTCTGATCAGTTCCAGCAACTATTGCCAGCATCTGATTCACATGGTGCAGGATTACCTAGGGGCAAGATCAGACTTGGACACCTTTCCCACTGAAAATCCTCTGGGTTACTGGGTCTTGAGGATGGATCACTGGCCAGAGCTTGCACAGTATGCAATTGAGCTACTGGCCTGTCCTGCATCCAGCGTTCTTTCGGAACACACATTCAGTGCTGCTGGAGTCTTTGTAACTGATCACAGGGTGCGCCTGTCCACCGAATCGGTCGATCGGCTGACCTTCATAAAAATGAATCAGTCTTGGTTCACCAGCTACCAAGCACCTGATGCTGATGTAACCGATTGGTATTTTTTTAATGTGAGATCCCTTCAAGACTGCCTATGCCGATGCTGAGTGACTATCCTGTTATGCTGAGTCACAATCCTCTTCCTCCTCAATTTTCATGCTGATAGCTTGTAAGAACATTTTTGGTTCTGGGCACCGCCACCAGTGTCCAAGGCCCAATTTATCTGCCCCTAACAGGGGCATGTAATTACAATTTTTGTTGCAATACTTTGCAGCAGGGCTCATTCCTGCGCTCCAACTAGAGCATCTGTGAGGGGTTGCAGTGTTGTGGCACCAGCATCAGTGCCCAAGGCCCTATTTTTCAGCCCCTGTTTAACAGGGGCGTGTAATTACAATTTTTGATGCAATACTTTGCACCAGGGCTCATTCCTGCGCTCCAACTACAGCATCTGTGAGGTTTTGCAGTGTTGTGGCACCAGCACCAGTGCCCAAGGCCCCATTTTTCAGCCCCTGTTTAACAGGGGCGTGTAATTACAATTTTTGATGCAATACTTTGCAGCAGGGCTCATTCCTGCACTCCAACTATAGCATCTGTGAGGGGTTGCAGTGTTGTGGCACCAGCATCAGTGCCCAAGGCCCCATTTTTCAGCCCCTGTTTAACAGGGGCGTGTAATTACAATTTTTGATGCAATACTTTGCAGCAGGGCTCATTCCTGTGCTCCAACTACAGCATCTGTGAGGGGTTGCAGTGTTGTGGCACCAGCACCAGTGCCCAAGGCCCCATTTTGCAGCCCCTGTTTAACAGGGGCGTGTAATTACAATTTTTGATGCAATACTTTGCAGCAGGACTCATTCCTGCGCTCCAACTATAGCATCTGTGAGGGGTTGCAGTGTTGTGGCACCAGTGCCTAAGGCCCAATTTTTCTGCCCCTGTTCAACAGGGACATGTAATTACAATTCTTCATCTAATATTTCACAGCAGGGCCCATTCCTGCGCCCACCAAGAGTAACTGTGAGGGCTTACAGTGTTGTGGCAACACCAAAACCTAAGGCCCAAATTTCTGCAGAGTATATAGGGCAGGGCCCTACTTTCAAACATCCAACTTACAAATGACTCCTACTTGCAAACGGAAGGAGACAACAGGAAGTGAGATGAAATCTACCCCTAGGAAGGGAAATTCTCTCCTGTAAGAGTTAATATGGGAAAAACGTGTCTCCTCTTCACTGATGCTTTATCACCAATCCTTGTTTCACTAAAAACCCCAAATTTTCAAAAAACTTTTGTCATTGGGACAGAAAGTGAGGTGAAATCTTCTGAAGAGGTGCACAGACAGCAAAACAAATATTACAGGGGTGATAACCCTTCCCTATGTTTTCCAAAAAGCTTAAAAATAGATTTTTTGGCTGGAGCTATACTTTAAAAATGTACCAGTTCAAAATTACAAACAGATTCTACTTAACAACAAACCTACAGTCCCTGTCTTGTTTGCACCGCCTGTATACTGCTGTTCAGAGTATATAGGGCCTGGGGGCCCCACACCTTTCCTTTTTTTAATTTAGGTGTGGGGTTCCCCTTAATATCCATACAAGACCCAAAGGGCCTGGTAATGGACTGGGGGGTGGGGGGTACCCATGCCATTTGTGTCACTGATTTTCATCCATATTGCCAGGACCCGACATTTCATTAAAGCCGCAAGCAGTTTTGAATGACTTTTATTCCTTTAAAAATGTAATTTTGTGCAGGGACTGTTCTAAGCAAGGGAAACACGCGCCACTTTACAGGCATACTATAGACACCCCCCAGGTATGATATTTAAAGGAATATTTCACTTTTTTTTCACTTTAAGCATCATTAAAATCACTTCTCTCATTTGCATTGATACATGATACTTGATACTACCCTGGGGCAGGACCCGGGTCCCCAAACCCTTTTTAGGACAATAACTTGCATATTAGCCTTTAAAATTAGCACTTTTGATTTCGAACGTTCGAGTCCCATAGACTTTAATGGGGTTCTGAAGTTTGCGCAAACTTTCAGTCCGTTCGCAGGTTCTGCTGCGAACCGAACCGGGGGGTGTTCGGCTCATCCCTATCCAATTGATAGATGAGGGTTTTGCACTAGGGATTCTAGATAAGAAGTATCTTTGTTCTTCTTGTCCCTCATATTCCCACCATCTATTATCTCCCCAAGGTCCACAAGGACCCAGTCAATCCCCCTGGCCGACCCATAGTCATCGGGATTGACTCGGTCACTTCGCTCATTGGGAAGTATGTGGACTTTTATCTCCAACCCATTGTTCGCTCCATTCCCTCCTATCTCAAGAACACCAGAGATACCATTAAACTCCTTGAGTCTGTTGTCTTTGAAGAGGGGATGATCATGGTTACAGCAGATGACTCTACACGTGCATACCCCACTCTTTGAGCTTCTCCACAGTGGAAAACTTTCTGTCCAAGCAGACCACCCTCCCTTTTGTCCAGCGCAATTTCATTATGCAGCTTCTTATGTTTGCCACAAGGCATAATTATTTTTGGTTTCAAAACCAATTTTATTTACAGATAAAAGGGATGGCCATGGGGCAAAGTTCACCCCAAGTTTGGTGAACCTTTTCATGGCCCAGTGGGAGGAGGATGTTGTCTATGTCTCCCAGAGATCCGAATTGGTTCTCTGGGCTAGGTACATTGACGACATCCTCCTCCTATGGAGGGGCAACCGGGAATCTCTGGATGCTTTTATGACCACACTTAACTGTAATGACCGAGGTATCATTCTTAGCTATGAGGCCAGTCTAACCTCCATCCATTTTCTAGACCTTGAAATTATGGTTGTTGACCAACTAGAGTTCAAGACCTACTTTAAACCTACAGACCGCAATGGATATATTCCGGTTTACAGCTGCCATCAGACACAGTGGCTCAAATCCATTCCTCGTAGCCAGTTTTTGAGTTTGCGCCAGAATTGTACGAGAACCCAGGATTTTCTTCTGCAGTCTCCGGTCCTTAAAGAAAGGTTTATAGAAAAAGGTTATAGCATTGCTGACTTAGATGTGGAGATAAATAGAGCTCTTCAGATTGATAGAAGCTCCACCCTCATGGAACAGCCTAAGGTTGTTACAGATCACAAATTCAGATTTTTTCACTACCTACTCTACCCAATCTAGGCACGTTAGAGAAATTTTCAGGAAGCATTGGAAAGTCCTTCGCAATGACAGACTGTTGGGCCCCGTTCTTCTGGAACAGGCTGGTGTGATATTCAGGGGAGCATGATCAATGCAGGGGCAAATTGCACTGAATGGGATCGACCCCCCCAAAACAGTCTCTTTTTTTCCAGCAGTGTAAGGGTTACTACCCATGCAGAAAGTGCAATGTGTGCCTCCATAACATTGGAGGGAAACGCAAAACAGACACTTTTGTTTCAACAACCACTGAAGGTATTTATTCTATGAGACACTTTACCACCTGTGCAACAAAATTCATTGTTTACCTACTCACCTGCCCCTGCAAAAAGCAGTATGTGGGCTGTACCATCAGGACATTCTAAACACACGTGAACGAACACGTGGCCGGCATAAAAAGTGGGAAGAGTAAACATAGCGTACCCCGTCATTATTTGCAGTTCCACAATAAGGATCCTAAGGGGACCCTGTTTTAGATCATTGACAAGTTTGTCCCCCACTGGATGGGGGAGTCCCATTTACGTGGGGTCTCCCTCCTTGAGACATATTGGATATATGAGTTCAGATCCTACTGGCTTGAATGTGGAGTGGGATATCAACTCATTTATCAATCAATCTTAAGTTCAATCCTTTTGAATTTTTCTTTGTCCGTCCATCTCTGTTTAACATTTTTGTTTCTTTATGAATGTTCACATATTAATTTATATTATCATACTTAGGTATTGCCTTGTCCGGTTAATATATCATGTATTGTATCATATTTTTATTTATTTTTACATTTTCATTTTCACCCTTTACCATACCATCTTTATACTGTGTTCCATTGTCTACATGCATTTGTGGTCCATCGGCGTCATGGCTCTATATTGAGGCTGTGAGTCTTTTGTATCCCTCTGCCATGTCATTGTTTTTGTTTTGGTCGACCTGTCATGTGATCTGTGTTTGGTTGGACATGTGACCAGGTCGATCAGAACACTTCCGGTTAGACGCTCTTCCACTTAGCTTGCGGAGCCATCCATTCCCGGGATTGGCCTCATGATCCGGGAAGTCCTCCCTATCTTTTCCCACGGCCGGCTTTCGGAACTATTTAGTCAGGTCCATCAGTAATATACATTTATTTAATGTTCCCTTTATGATTGATCTCCCTTGAGACCATTCTATTTCTTTTCATCACTTGCCTCCAGGTTTGGTTGATCCCGGTCATGTGACTCACCTCCCGGGTCATGTGCTCAGTGTTCGAGCCAGTCACATGGTTGAATGATTTAATTCTTCCTGGGCTTTTCATCCAATTATATCCCAGAGTTCTGCTATGTGACCACTGGGTGGTTCTATACATATTTCCGGGTCACTTTCTGTGTGAATTTCAAAGCCGTCCAAATAGTGATTTATAGAGCCATTCTTTACAACCAACTCTTTTTTAGTCAATTAGTCGCTTATAATGCAGATTGATAGGGGGTATATAGTGCTATTCTGAGAATACCTTTACTCTAGACCCTTCTTAGGTAGTTCATAGGCAGTTCATACCCAATTTCATATACAGTTCATAAGCAACTTCATGGGTATTTCATCTGCTGTTTCATCCGCAGTTTATACATAGTTTCATATAAGGTTCATAAACTGCTTCATAAGCTGTTCAAATATTACCACGACATATATAAAGCCACTGTTAATACAATTCAATAAGGAGTATATAGGACTATTCAGAAAATACCTTATCCCTGACCAATCCTGGACAGTTCATATGCAGTTCATAGACAGATCATCAACAGTTTCATGGACAGTTCCAGAGCGGTTTCATGAATGGTTCATAAGCAGTTTCATAGGCAGTTTATGAGCAATTTCAAACAAAATTTGTATATTGTTTCATCTGCCAATCCTGTGCAATTTCCTACTGAATACTTACGCTGTTTTCATACAGAATTCAACAGTTTCCTATGCAGTTCATATACTACTTTCCTAGGCAATTTAAAGGCAGTTTCAAAAGCAGATCATAGGCATTTTCTGACAGATCAAAGCTGTTTCATAGGCAGTTTACTCTTGAGTAAGGCATTAAGTTTATCACTTTAGGTGTAGGTTGTCACTCTCCCCTTCTCCGCTTACTTCCTTCTTTCTAGCCTCTCAAAAAAGGAATAAGCGCTTATAGGATGCCTCTGCCTCTCCTTTCCCCCCTCCAAAAACTTAGGTGAGGGGAGTAGAGGGGTTAAATGAGAAGATGAAGGGTGGACAAAAGAAGAAACACAGCAAAAACCAGTGGCACCAATTTTTATAAACTTTTTATACCCTATTCCATAGGCATTTCTTTCGCAGTGTCATAAGCAGTTCATATATTGCTTCAAATGAACCTATGGCACAGTCAATAGGAAGTGTATAAAACTATTCGGTTAATACCATTCCCCTAACCAATCATAGACATTTCATAAACCATTTCATAAGCAGTTTGTGAACAATTTCATAGGTATTTCATAAGTATTTCAGAGGCAATTCAGCTTCTTTGGCACTTTATAAACTGTTTCAAAGGCAATTCATACACAGTTTCAAAAGCAGTTTATATGCTGTTTCATAGGCAGTTTACAGTGCCTTGCAAAAGTATTCACCCCCTTGGCTTTTTACCTACTTTGTTACATTACAGCCTTTAGTTCAATGTTTTTTAATCTGAATTATATGTGATGGATCAGAACACAAAAGTTGGTGAAGTAAAATTAGAAAAATATATACATAAAACTATTTTTCAGAAATAAAAAACTAATAATTGGCATGTGCGTATGTATTCACCCTCTTTGTTATGAAGCCCATAAAAAGCTCTGGTGCAACCAATTACCTTCAGAAGTCACATAATTAGCGAAATGATGTCCATCTGTGTGGACAATGTTGTTGAGAAGTACAAGTCAGGGTTAGGTTATAAATAAATATCCAAATCTTTGATGATCCCTAGGAGCACCATCAAATCTATCATAACCAAATGGAAAGAACATGGTACTACAGCAAACCTGCCAAGAGACGGCTGAACACCAAAACTCATGGAACGGACAAGGAGGGCATTAATCAGAGAGGCAGCACAGAGACCTAAGGTAACCCTGGAGGAGCTGCAGAGTTCCAGAGCAGAGACTGGAGTATCTGTACATAGGACGACAATAAGCCGTACAGCCGTTTTCAGCAAAAAACAAATGGCACGTTTTGAGTTTGCGAAAAGGCATGTGGGAGACTCACAAAATGTATGGAGGAAGGTGCTCTGGTCCGATGAAACTAAAATGTAACTTTTTGGCCATCAAAGAAAACGCTATGTCTGGTGCAAACCCAACACATCACATCACCCAAAGAACACCATCCCCACAGTGAAACATGGTGGTAGCAGCATCATGCTGTGGGGATGTTTTTCAGCAGTTGGGACTGGGAAACTGGTCAGGGTTGAGGGAAAGATGGATGGTGCTAAATACAGGGATATTCTTGAGCAAAACCTGTACCACTCTGTGCGTGATTTGACGCTAGGACGGAGGTTCACCTTCCAGCAGGACAATGACCCCAAACACACTGCTAAACACTTGAGTTTTTTTAAGGGGAAACGTAAATGTGTTGGAATGGCCTAGTCATAGCCCAGACCTCAATCCAATAGAAAATCTGTGGTCAGACAAAGATTGCTGTTCACAAGCACAAACCATCCAACTTGAAGGAGCTGGAGCAGTTTTGCAAGGAGGAATGGGCAAACATCCCAGTGGTAAGATGTGGCAAGCTCATAGAGGCTTGTCCAAAGCAATTGGAGCTGTGATAGCCGCAAAAGGTGGCTCTACAAAGTATTGACTTTAGGGGGTTAATAGTTATGCATATTGACTTTTTTCCTATTTGTTGTTTGCTTCACAATAAAAAAAAAATCTTCAAAGTTGTGGGCATGTTTTGTAAATTAAATGATGCAAATCTCAAACAATCCATGATAATTCCAGGTTGTGAGGTAACAAAACACGAAAAATGCCAAGGGGGTGAATACTTTTGCAAGGCACTGTATAAACAATTTCCTGGCAATTCATAAACTGTATCATAGGCAGTTCATTATAGACTAAGTGTTAAATTTGTCACTTTAGATGTCAGTTAACAATCACCCCTTCTTCTCCGTTTGTTTCTTTAATTCCGGCTTGCCGAGATCTAGGCACCTATGGGGTACTTCTGCTTCTCTTCCCCTCTCCCCCCTCAAAAACTCTTCAGGGAGAGGGATAGAGAGTTTAAGGGAGGAATGAAGGGAGAAAACAGAAAGCAGAAAGCAAAAAGCAGTGTCGCCAGCAGATAAACTTTAGAGGAGAGGGGCTGTGTATACTCGTGTTGCCTTATCACCTGAGACTCAGGGATTCCCCCATCTCTGCTCCGGCTTCATGCCTGTCACCGCACTCACTGCTCTCTCCTACTCTCTCTTTTTCACTGGCAGGCAGGCGGGCTCTGGTGTTGCTTAGTGCTCAGTTCCTATGGCTCCACACTTTCTCTCCCCAAGCTACTACTCCTCCAGCTAACATGAGCCGCAGCGTCTCCGGTCACTGCTCCACTCTGCTCTCCTCACACTCTCAGTTCCAGTGATGTCGTAAAAGATCTCTGAAAAAGGAGAAAATGTCCGCTGGGTCTCCCTTTCACTTGACCCCCCCAGCACGGCTCCCTCATTCCCGTCCAGTCAGTACCATCTTGCAGGGGATGACAGGGGGACTTCAATCACCCAGCATGCATGATTTCCCGCTGGTGTAGCTTATCAGCTTCACCGTGCACCGGTATCCAGCATGAGTGGTCAGTATTGATCAATGAGGATCAGGGCTGTCAGGGGTGGGGACGCGGCACCCTCTCTCACCACGGGTCTCCCACAGCTCTTCTCTGATCACCCTTTCACGCTCCCTTTTAGCACCATGGTCAGGCCCTGCCCTCAACAAGAACACGTCCTCACGTCCTCACATCCTGCTACCCCTAACCACTCTAATTTTAACCAAGTTTGTCACCTAGTAGGATGACATGTTCCACGACTGTCTTTCTTTGATTGAATTTGAATCAGCAAACAACAGTCTGGTGAAGGAGACTGCCATCCCAGATACTAAGAACCTTTTTGTCAATGGTTCCAGGTATTACACCCCAGATCATTGAGTTTCCACATTACTGGATTATCGCCATATGAGGTTTGTTTGGAGGTCAACCAAAAACAGGGTTGTACTTTCCTCAGCAGCTGTCACCTACATTCTCAGCTCATGGGGTAGGTGCAGTCACTGTAACGTGAACTTCAAAAGATCCACCACAGGGTTCATGAGTCACTCCTGGACCCTGACACAATAACCGGATTTCATATTTTTCAACCAGGTGACTGGGTCATTGTAAAGAAGCTTGATGGACGAGACAACTGGATCCACGCCAGCCACTGCAAGAAGCTGCTCAACTACACCAAAGGATGAGGAGTATCTTTGTTTATTTATATTTTTAGCTTAGTGTATTCTCCAACTAGCTAAGAAAGTGAACAGGACCAGTTGCTGGGTCTGCAATAAATCTCCACCGAGCTTTAGTACCCCAGCGATGACAGCGGTACATGCTTTATATGATGTTCATATTGGTATTAGGAATTTTGAAAATAACAAGTAAAAAACTCCAAACAGACACTTGTCAATAGAACTTAACGATACATTTCTAGAGGGTAAAATGAGTTATAGTTTTAACAATAGCTCTGGTTCTTGCCACACAATTGTGCTTCAACTTTAGTTTGGTACTCATGCGGGTCTACAGCTTACAAGGTAATTCCCCCTAACTCGTGAAACTCGTCCCAGCATCTTATGTTGCGGCCGATCGTGAGGATCTAATGGTGTAAGGGAAGGTAAGAATGGCAGGAACAGCTATAAGGGAATTGTTCACCAACCCCGACCAGGTCTGGGCATGGTTTCCTGCTTGTACAGGGTGGGGGCTTGAGCTTATGAAACGATTGAACAATTTCTCATCCAGTGTGGATGGGATGTTCAATGTAACTGTTGAAGCTGCAAGGAAGATCCCAAAGAAACAACGGCAGATCAAGACCCTTCTATTAACTTCTTCAGCGGTATTCCCGAGTGCGGTTCGGGGTGAATTTTCAGTACCAAAAGCGGTAACCCCCGAGCCACACTCGGGATCGCATTGCAGCATTCAGGCAAAGTTACTTACCTTGTCCCCAGGATCCTGCGATGTCTCCCCGCTGTGTGTGCGAGTCGTGTCCTCCGCTGGATCTATCACAGTGCCGAGCTCCGTTCCCTGTGAGCGTTGTGATGCACGGGGACGGAGCATGGTGCCAAATTCAAAAAGTAAAAAACACATTACACATACAGTACACTGTAATCTTACAGATTACATTACTGTATCAAATCATTTCACATCCCTTTTGTCCCTAGTGATTTGTCCAGTGCCCTCCATGCAGTTTTATATTATAAATTCATTTTTTTCTGTCTGGAAACTGGAGATTGTCCATAGCAACCAAAAAGTGTCCCTTTACATCAAAAGCAGTTTTAGACCAGCTAGAAAACAGCGATGATAAATTAGAATCACTTGCAGAATTGAGTGATAGTGATTTGTGGGGAAATCTGTCATCAAACACTGAAAGTAATGACAGCAACAATTCTGCAACTGAGCAAATTTCAGTGTTTTTGATTTGATTACATTATTGAATATTTTTCAATATTATTATTATTATTATATTATTATTTGTTATAATTATTTATAGTTATTTATTATATTATAATTTATGATTTAATGTTTCAAACTGTATCATACCTGGGATGTCTACTAGACTCTTGTTTGGACAGATTTAAGTGTGTTATTCCTAAGAATTACAGGCCTACAATATAAAATGCCAAATTTCCATGCAAAACATTGTACCGCTTGGACATCAAAAATCTGAAATAATCATACCGCCAGTGAGGTTAAAAGATGGCCCATGATTATCTGTTGGCATCCAAGGTGGGTTTCTGTGAATTCATAGGTAAAGATTGTTGTACCTGGATCGGGGATACTAGTGTCAAAGTTCAGGCCCATATGGATAAGTTTAGATCCCTGCAAGGCAAAGCCAGAGCTATAGCTAGTGAAGGTTGGAATCCTTTTAAGTGTTTGGGAAGCTGGGGATTTTTTATTTTGACAAAGAGGAGGGACTGTTGTGGAAATTTTTATTAATGTATGTTGTCAGATGTCCCGCCAGTGTCAGTTTTGCTGTAATACGCTCATGCGAGCGTATTGGCACATACAGATGTTGGTGGAAGACCATGGACACGGCAGATCTGTTTACTCTTTTAGGGATGTTCGTTTATGCCTCACCAGGAGACTGGCCACCTCATGGCGATTGCATTAATGCTCCTAGCAAACAGATCTGCGTACATGGGAACCATAGCCTTACCATATAAAAATGATGGCCCACTGAGCCATGATAGAGTATGGCTCACGAAATTGGTAGCGGTGGAAATGTGCACGCGATTGTGTTCAGAGCCCTGGAAGTAGTGTTCAAATTGTGAGACACTTTGTGTCTCACAGGGAAGCTAGCTGCATGACTCTGCACATGACTGTCTGCACACATCACTACTGGAATTCTATTTGAATATATACATGTGTGTGATTGGTTCTTTTGAAAGAATACAAGTGTCTGGCTGATTCTGAAGCCACCACCTTCTTTTGTTATTCATGTTTACAGTATAAATAAAAGCAGCAGGTCATGCTAGAGAGGATTTTGCTAAACTCAACGTGATACCAGCGTCTGTCTGTGTTACTTGGAGATATACAATCGCGCTTTCCTGGCATTATACAAGAGAGCTATGATTTGCTTATAAAGAGAAGCTTGAATGAATCCACAACAGAGCCAATGAGGAGAGCGAGGGGGCGGGACTGGGCCATGGCTCTGTGTCTGAATGGACACAGGGAGCTGCTACTTGGCTCATGCACCCCCATAGCAAACTGCTTGCTGTGGGGGTACTTGTAGTGGCATCACTAGGCAGGGCCAGAGGGGGCCATGGCCCCCCAACATTATACTGTGCCTCCCAATTAAAACACCCTTTTTGTACTTGTAGCGGGTGCCCCTCAGCCCCACATCTTGCTCGGGCTGCCACTGGAATAACACAGACACTCCTGAGAGGGAGAGCATCCCTGTCAGTTCCTGCTGGGGATTTCTCTCCCCTCACTCTCCTCACTGACACTCTGCACATTGGCATCTATGGGAAATCTTGGTAAGCTTGACATGACACTGCTCCTGGTTTTTAACATTTAACATTGGCGTCTATTAGAAATCTTGGTCAGCTTGGCATGGCACTACTCCCGGACCATAAGTGACAGGGACACCAAACTTGGGGAGCACGTTAAGGGGACCCAGGACTAAGTGCACCAAGTGCACCAAAGTCAGCGTGGACATAGTTGATGATGCAGTGCGTGCATATTTGTAGAACAGCTGATGCCACATCACAGGAAGTGACGTGGGTTCGATAATCTGACGAGTTCGACATGGGGGGTCATCCTGTCAGTATTTAGAAAATACGCTGCACACTGCATCAAATTGGTCTGCATGGCTGTGGTTCCAGAAGGAAGCCTCTTCTAAAGATGATGCACAAGAAAGCCCGCAAACAGTTTGCTGAAAACAAGCAGACTAAGGACATGGATTACTGGAACCATGTCCTGTGGTCTGATGAGACCAAAATAAATGTATTTGGTTCAGATAGTGTCAACCAGGTGAGGAGTACAAAGACAAGTATGTCTTGCCTACAGTCAAGCATGGTGGTGGGAGTGTCATGGTCTGGGGCTGCATGAGTGCTGCCTGCACTGGGGAGCTACAGTTCATTGAGGGAACCATGAATGCCAACATGTGCTGTGACAAACTGAAGCAAAGCATGATCCCCTCCCTTTAGAGACTGGGCTGCAGGGCAGGATTCCAACATGATAACGACCCCAAACACACCTGCAAGATGACCACTGCCTTGCTACAGAAGCTGTAAAGGTGAAGAACTGGCCAAGCATGTCTCCAGACCTTAAACCCTATTGCCCTATTGAGCATCTGTGGGGCATCCTCAAACAGAAGGTGGAGGAGCGCAAGGTCTCTAACATTCACCAGCTCCATGATGTCGTCATGGAGGAGTGGAAGAGGACTCCAGTGGCAACCTGTGAAGCTCCGGTGAGCTCCATGCCCAAGAGGGTTAAGGCAGTGCTGGAAAATAATGGTGGCCACACAAAATATTGACACTTTGGGCCCAATTTGGACATTTTCACTTAGGGGTGTACTCACTTTTGTTGCCAGTGGTTTGGACATTAATGGCTGTGTGTTGAGTTATTTTGAGGGGACAGCAAATTTACACTGTTATACAAGCTGTACACTCACTACTTTACATTGTAGCAAAGTGTCATTTCTTCAGTGTTGTCACATGAAAAAATATAATAAAATATTTACAAAAATGTGAAGGGTGTACTCACTTTTGTGAGATACTGTATATATCCTACTTTTTCAGTAGTGTGAAGCTGAGAATTTTGCATCACTACACTTACTTTGTGTGGTTCCCAGAAATAGGCAATACCATTTTTTTGCTGTTTTTTTCTAGGATGGATCTGGCTAGACCTTTACCTGTTGGCCTCTTGTTGCCATAGATAATCTAGATCTGTTAATTGCTGAAGTGACTGGCTATGTTCTACTGCTCTGCTCCTTCAATTGGTTTTAGCTTAATAGCACAGCCTTACAATGATGCATGATACTTGGGTGTGCGGGTTGCCGCGTATGAACGCGTCCCCATATACACATCTGCTGCCCATGCATATTCGGGCTCCCATATGGCCGGGGGGGTTGCCGGCCTTCACCAACTATAGTATTATTGGTTGACTGTGGTTTTTTTTACAGTATATAACCTTTATACTTACAATATATATTTTTGCATTACCCAGAGACTCTGCTTAATCTCCTGAGCAAATGCAACAGTGTGAAACATGTAGAGTTTGGACAAGCATACACAAGCTTTATCAGCACACAACAAACCCATCTGGATATAGCCGGCCACTTTATTCTTACATTTACAAGATTTACAAGATGGTCTACAACAAGGGCAATATATGGTGTGACAGTTGATATGACTGTAGCTGCAAGTTGGTTAGCAAGTGCAATTTTTAATATTAATGTGTGTAAAATTATTCGATGATTACTGTAAAAAAAAGTTTTTTTTTATATAAACAATGGTGTACTCTGGTGCCTACAAAGTCCATAAGTTCTCCTATACCTACATACACTTAACAACCAAGACTCATCAGCTGTCAGTGGTGAGTTAATCCTCTAAAACAAGATTGGCACTGCAGCACCATGGTTCAACTTTAATGCTCATTTTTGAAGATGCTTTACACACATGCATTGGCACTTGGGTGCCCTAGAAACTTAAGTGCCAGATTGTCTTTCTTAAAAAGGAAGTCAATCCCTAGCAAAAGCAGGCTAGCAACATGGAGTGGTCAGGCAAGTTAGGATTTCAAATTTTTTGCAGTGACTAACAGAATTGATGTAAAAAAGAAACAGACATATAGTCAAGGAGGGTTGTCTAAAGCCATCATTAACTGGCCAGATCCACAAAGTCCAACAGGTCCAAGGTTATGAGAAAGTGAGTTTAGTTACTGCAGTAGGAAGTTATCAGGGTCTAGGCAGACTAAATGCAGTCAGAAATCAGGAGTCAGATGAGTGCAATAAAAGGCAAATGGTCTGCAGGAGAGAAACAAGCAGGAAACACAGAAATGGGAAGAAAGCAGGAAAAGGGCAACAGGTAAAAGTGAGAAACAAGAGAAAAAAAAAGAATACATGAGGACACAGCTGGTCTATCACCAACTAGGCTTCCAAATTCCGCAGGCAAAGCCTTCCATGAGAGGCAAGAGCTCACTGCATCTAATTTTTACAATGACTAATTTGTTGATAGGATCACTCTATGTTACATACTGTACATTCCGTGGTACAAGAGATCCCTGCATGCATTGATAGACCCTGGGTTGAAACTGAATTTCACCAAAAAGTTTTTAACCGCTTGCCGTTCGCCCCATAGCACATTTACTGCTACAGGGTGGCTGCGCTGTGCATATATATATATATATATATGCATATACAATGGGCAAAATAATTATTTGAACCCCTGAAGATTTTGTAAGTTTGCCACTTACAAAGAAATGAGGGGGCTATAATTTTTATAGGTGTATTTTAAATGATAGAGACAGAATATCAACCAAAAATCCCCCAAAAACATAAACCAAGTGTTATAAATTAAGTTGCAGTTCAGTGAGTAAAATAAGTATTTGATCCCCAAGCAAAACATGACTTAGTACTTGGTGGAGAAACCCTTGTTGGCAAGCGCAGAGGTAAGACGTTTCTTGTAGTTGGTGACCAGATTTGCACACATCTCAGGAGGGATTTTGATCCACTCTTCTTTACAGATCTTCTCTAAATCCTTAAGATTTCTTGGCTGTCTCTTGACAACTCGAAGTTTCAGCTCCCTCTATAAATTTTCTAAAGGATTAAGGTCTGGAGACTGACTAGGCCACTCCATGGCCTTAATGTGCTTCTTCTTGAGCCACTCCTTTGTTGCCTTGGCAGTGTGTTTGGGTCATTGTCATGCTGGAAGACCCATACACGACCCATCTTCAGTGTTCCGAGGGAAGAAGGTTATCATCCAAATTTTACAATACATGGCCCTCCTGTTCATTGGCCCCTCAATGCAGCAAAGTTGGCCTGTACCTTTATCAGAAAAACAGCCCCAAAACACCATGGTTCCACCTCTGTACTTGTCTATAGGGATGGTGTTCTTAGGGTCATAGTCAGCATTTTTCTTCCTCCAACCACAGTGAGTTGAGTTAATGCCAAAGAGCTAAATTTTGGTCTCATCTGACCACAGCACTTTCTCCCAATTCTTCTCTGAATCATTTAGATGTTCATTTTCATGACTGTACATGTGCCTTCTTGAGGAGTGAGACTCGTCGTGTTTGGAGGAAGAAAAATGCTCAGTCCTCAGTTGCCTTCTCCACTGCTGCCTGGGCTCACAGATGACAGTGGGTTTTAAAAGGGAACTGATTGTAGGCACACAGAGGGGTGGGATCAAAAACAGACAGGGCACACTGAGGAGCAGTGGTGGTGCCTGTGGCAATGTCATCAGTGAGGGTGTGTAGTCACACTTGTTATGAATGGCTGTGAACAGTAACTTGTCAGTTATTATTATAACCATTTAGTAATATACAAGTGGCAAAAATAAAAATAAAATGAATCAAAACTAAAAGCTAACTATAGATATAGAGGAAACTATTGTAATATACCTGATCAGCGTTGCAATTTTCTACGACAATATAAATGCAAAATAAATAAAATAAAACTAAAAATATAATTATATCCTTATGCAGGTTGCAGCTAGGATATTTGGGTAAGTATGTAGCTGTGAAAAAAGTGGGGAGGGTATAGGGTAGTTAAGATTGGGTGGCTAGGCAGGGTGAATATGTTTACTTTGTCCTAAAGTATGATAATTCTTTAAGGCTAGGTTCACACCTATGCATGTGGCTGTGGGTGCAGGAAGAATATCTCACCAGCCCACAGCCAAATCATGGCGAATCTCAGCACACAACGCATTTGTGGGTGCGGGAACCACAGGTAAATTGCATGGTCAAAAAGACCATGCTATTTCCCTGCAGCGGTAGTTTTGAAAATGTGGCACAGGAAACACAGGCACAGTAGCTCAGTTATTTAAATAGGCTGCCGTGCCCACACAAACATGGCCTGCAGAAAACATGTAAAAGTGAACCTAGGGTAACTAAAAAAAATGTTTGTACTTCTTTGAGAGCAGGATTTTTAAATTGGAGGGAATATACAGAATATACATTGCAGAATGTTAAGAAAAAGCAAGTGTAGTTATAGTAAACCAACGTTTGTACTAGGGTTGTCCCGATACCACTTTTTTAGGACCGAGTACAAGTACCGATACTTTTTTTCAAGTACTCGCCGATACCGATTACCGATACTTTTTTTTAATGTCACGTGACAGTGTTTTTTTTTTTTTTTGTTTCTTTTTAACAGTATTTTCTTTCTTTCTTTCTTTTTTTTTTTTTGGGGGGGGAGGGGGTGAACGGTGTATGTGTGTGTGTTTTTTTTTCTTTTTTACAATATTTTTTTTATTCTTTATATATTTTTTTTTTTCTTTTTTTTTTTTTTTCTTTTTTAATCAGCCCTGTTGGGGGGCTTTGGGGAGATATCAGGGGTCTTAACAGACCTCTGATATCTCCCCCTTGAGACAGAGAAAGAGACAGGATAGAGATTCCCCAGTCCCTTTCTCTGCAGCCTCAGCTGCACTGAGAATGAATGGAGAGAAGACAGCAGCTCCTCTCCATTCATAAACTGACACATCGTAATCACAGGAGATTACAATGTTTCAGTTATGTGAATGGACAGAGTCAGCTGACTCTGTCCATTCACACAGCGGAGAGAGACAGCAGAATGGAGGGGACAGAGAAGGAGAGGGGAACGGAGGGGACAGCAGAGAGGCACAGGGAAGGAGAGAGGAACGGAGGGAGACAGCGGAGAGACACAGCAGAACGGAGGGGACAGCGGAGAGACACAGCAGAACGGAGGGGGACAGCGGAGAGACACAGCAGAACGGAGGGGGACAGCGGAGAGACACAGCAGAACGGAGGGGGACAGCGGAGAGACACAGCAGAACGGAGGGGGACAGCGGAGAGACACAGCAGAACGGAGGGGGACAGTGGAGAGACACAGCAGAACGGAGGGGACAGCGGAGAGACACAGCAGAATGGAGGGGACAGCGGAGAGACACAGCAGAACGGAGGGGACAGCGGAGAGACACAGCAGAACGGAGGGGACAGCGGAGAGACACAGGGAAGGAGAGAGGAACGGAGGGGGACAGCGGAGAGACACAGGGAAGGAGAGAGGAACGGAGGGGGACAGCGGAGAGACACAGGGAAGGAGAGAGGAACAGAGGGGGACAGCGGAGGAGGACAGAGGAAAGGAGGGGGCATGGAGGAGGATGCAGTGACAGTCAGCGGTGAGCGATCACCGCTGTATGTCACTAAAGCTGCTGAAAGCTGATGGGGGAGAATGTTGTAACTCCCCCATGCGCGATCACAGCTGACTTCCAGGTATCGGGGGAAGCATCGGGAGCATTTGCCCGAGTACAAGTACTTGGGCAAATGCTCGGTATCGGTGCAGATACCGATACTAGTATCGGTATCGGGACAACCCTAGTTTGTACTATACATTTCCTAAATTTGATATATTTTCACTGTTTGAATAATCGTTTACCTTTAATAAGGAAAAAAATATATATATTCCCTTTCATGCCAGTTCAGCTTAGTATATCTTAACTAACGTCATAACCCACAGCAAGAATTGCGATTTTTATATGTTAAAGGCAATAACTGTTACACGTACTAAGAAAGTAATTTATCTTTTCAGCTGTATTAACTTAAGACAATTTATTTTCTACATAACTATTATGCATGGCATGAAATGAAAGTGAATTTTAATTTGAATCCTATGATTTATTAATATCAGCAATGTTTTTTTTTTTTTTTTTGAAAAATATTTATTGATTTTTTCAAAATATATTCATAGAAGACATTGTACAGAACAATTGTAAGGCATGAATATAAACAATTATTCTGTATATAGAATGCATGTTCTATCTAAACATAACAGAAACAGGTTTATAGGGGTCGTTGGGGAAGGGGAGGGGAGAGAGGGGGGGGGAGGGGGGTAAGCAATTCACATTTGCCAGCTTGTGACTAACATTGGGCAATAAATTGCCAAAAAGGTTGATCCTTCATTTTCGTACCTTTAGGGAATGGAGGCGACTTATGAGTCTATCTAGCTAGATAACCTACAATATGGTCTAGGTGAAACATGTTATTTGGGTAAATATAGTCCCGAAGTGTAATAGCTGAAGTTGATGGATGTCAAGGAGCTTCAGGTGATTGTATGCCGCCTACGGTGGTTTAAATGAAGAAGGATCAGAGGTCGGAGGAATTTTAAGTTTGCCAAGTGAGTTGGTGATGTCTCTCGTCAGGTACCATTCTGTATATCTAAATGGGTGCATTATATCTTGGATGGTCTGTTGGGGAAATGTGGCTTCCAGGAATCTTCTCCAGCGTTTGAAAAATCGTGGGGTAAAGCGAAGATTTGACTTGATGAGGTCCAATCTTTCTAGATAGAATAATGAAGTCAAGGCTTTTATAACCGCAGGTAGACTGGGCGGCGTTGTCGATATCCAGTGGGACATAATAGTCCTGCGGGCTACAAGAAGGCAGATATGGGCCCAGTGCGGTATGTTTGAAAAGTCCAATGTGGACGAGGAGGATGCTGGAGGGGTGATGCTGAATAGGCATAGTAGGCAGTCTCTATGTAGTTTGATATTGCAGATTTTATTAATGTAGGCTATCACGTCGTTCCAGTAGCTGTTAATAGCAGGGCACTCCCAAAGCCTATGGAGCAGCGTAGGACGCTGCAGTAGGCACCATGGACATAGAGCTTGAGACGGGTCCTCTTTGTTAAAACGGAATGGGAAGTATGCTCTGTGGATAATCTTGAATTGAGTTTCACGCCATATTTCAGAGATCGTAAGTTTCCGGGTGAGCCTATATCCCTCAAGGATTTTGTTGGGTAGGTCCTCATCTCCTAGTATTTGAGACCATTTTTGAAAAGGCGTGAGGCGGTATTTCCGTGACTGGTGCTGGATGAGGTGAGAATAGATGTTGGAGATAGAGTAATCTTTGCTTTGCAATAGATTGTCGACAAAGGAAGGTTTAAAAGGATCAGTCTTGGGACCATAGCAGGTTTTCAGATAATTTGTGAGTTGGTAATGGAAGAAGCTGTGTGCTGGCGGTAGGGAGAATTCCCGCATCAGATTTTGGTATGGTTTGAGCTTGCTTGTATTGTTTTGGTATAACGAGGTTATCTTCATGAGTCCTTTGGATTGCCATTGGGTATAAGCTTTATGTAAAGTGGAAGGTAGGAACATTGGGTTGCCTTGTATTTTGAGATGTTTCGAGATACTAGAAGGCAGACCAAGCAGTTTTCTGACCTCTCTCCAGGCGATGACAGTGTCTCTGAACAAAACGCTTGTTTTGAGGTGGTGCGGCAGGTTGTTAGGATTGGAGTGTAGGATGCCTGCAAGGTCGTATGGAGAAGCCATAGAGTCCTCTAGGGCAAAGTTAGAGTATTTGGACCCTCCAGCAATGTTTTTTTAAAACATATCAAATATTAACACTTACTAACTGACTTTTTCAAATGGTTCAATTATTTCCCAGCCTATAGATATTTGCATATACAGTAGCTCTTCTTACATAATGGTGCATGACATGTATAATGAAATAAAAGGCTATTTAATGACCAAGTCCTTTGGTGTCTATATTTTGAGTGATATTAAAGGTTCAGCTTTAAAAAAAAAAGATAATTACCTGCTTGGTGTAATTGTTTTGCACAGAGCAGCCCTAATCCTCTTCTTCTCGGGTCCTCTGACAGCGCTTCTCCCCCATAACCAGTGCCCCCAATAACAAACTGCTTGCTATGGGGCATTGATGCATGCTCGCCCCCGAGCCCTGCTCCATGCTTCCATAAGACACATAGAGCTGTGGCTCAACCCCGTCCCCTGCTCTCTCCTCATTGGCTCACTGGCTGTGACTGACACCTGTCTCGGCCAATGAGTAGAGGGAGTCCCAGGATATCCTAGATTCTCGTGCACATCGCTGGATCAAGAGGGGTCACAGGTGAGTATGGGGGGCAGCACACAGGTTGTTTTTACCTTCATGCATAGAATGCATGAAGGTAAAAAAAAAACTTCAGCCTTTACAACAACTTTAGGCAAGAAAAATAATAAAATGGCCTTAAGAAGACAGTCTCACTTTGCTTATTCAGGATATAGTGACAGTATCAGCTGATAGCCAACCTCCCAAGCCACCAGACCCATCCCTTTTACCTCTTTCCTGCTCTCTCTCTCTCTCTCTCTCTCTCTCTCTCTCTGTGTTGCTGTAATGGAGTTGGGCTTTTGGGTTTGGTTACGCATGTGACCTCCCCCATGTGATAGTTCTTGGACCTAAGTGGCTGATCAACAGGCCACATAATGGTATATTATGAAGGGCAGTGATGTCATCCACCAGGTCATCTCCAACACCAGCTTGCCCAGGGTGGACATAAATAGAAATTTTATTTAATGAAGCTTAACCTATCCTGCTTATGTATAACAGCAAAAAAAAATAAAATAAAATAACATACTGGAGGTTATGGACAATAGAGGTGGGGGCTGTTCACTTAGCAAAATAAATGCTTACTTTAAAAGGAGTATTTTCACTTTGTAAAGTGAATGATAGCAAATCAGATAAATGCATGTTCACTGTAATTATCTAATCATGTTCAGGGGAAATTAAAATAACCAAGCTTTTGCTAGCACATCAATGATTGATGTAAACACAGCTTCATCTTATTTACAAAATTTAGTGAACATTTACTTTGCTAAATAAACAGTCTCTATTCCTTCAGAAAATCCTCCCAATTGTTATTATTTAATTATGTAACATTATTTTTATTATTATTATAAACTGTATATAGACAAAGAAGAAGATGATTTGGGGTACTGAGAAACCAAAAGGCACCACATCCTGATATTCAAAGAAGTTTATAAGATACAGGAAATGGGGCTTTAAAGGTGCCAATTGAAAAAAACAATATGTTTTTAATTACAAATAATTTTATTAATTTAACAATATATATATTTTTTTAAATTGCATTCAGTATTTAGTTATAAATTAATACACTATTACAGCCACTTTTACTCAACATGTTTCGCTCTGCAAGAGCTTCTTCATAAGATTTAGTGCTGCATGAAGTTTAATACTGTAAAGAGAATATATAATATTATCAATCATGGATAACATTAATACATCATTACAAATTCAGTTTCAGTGATAATGATAAAATGATAATACCTGGTAGTCTAAAAATAGTTCTCGAAATGACTCTCAAAATAACTAGACCAATCTTCCAAAATCTAGGTCAAGGCACTCTATTGCAACCATAGGGAGAGAAGACTTCCTATAAACTGTATAGAAAGCAAAGTAAATTCAGTTGATTAAGGATTTCATAATATTTAATAGTCTGCTGTTTAATTTCTACATAGTATTCAGGAATTTACCTTGTTTAATAGAGTATAGGAATCTGACCAAAAAAATCCCTCCTTTCATTAGAAAAGAGAAATGGATGTGGAATGTAAGGAGCCAGTTAGCAGAGTCAATTCTCCTGATTAATAGGAAGCTAACCTCTTAAAGAGGAAAAAATATTTCCAGCAGCGGGATGTTCCACTATTGTCTAGATCTGCTGGCTATAAGAAGTATTCCAACAGGGTGTCCTACAAAAAAAGAAAGACATCAAAAAGAGGGGGGATTTGATTTAAAACTTGTGTAGAAGCATACATATTAAATGCCATGTGCAGATTTATCACAAACTCGCCTTGACCGACGGACCAGGCAAACAATCTGTCCCCATCAAGAGCTACAGAAAGCTGGTCTGGTGCTGACATGTCAGCCCCATCGCAGTGGCAGTAGTGGTTCATACACACAGGCAAAGTCAATGTTATTTAAGTTATTTAATTATACTTACAAGCCTTCAATAGAAAGCAGGATGATGGCTGGTAAGGAGGCAGAGAGGAGGCTTACAACCTCTCTCTTACAAATTCTCCATCAGAAGTGGATGATTGAACACCATGCATTTCTTCTCTCCCAGTCCTGCTGGCATCTGACATCATCAGCAGGGCGCGGACGTGTAATGCGTGTCAATGCGCATGCGTGACTTCGGCACAATGGATGTGACGTCTACTGCTAATCGCGGTGACGCAAATCGCCATTTTGGAAAATCCACTCCCCTTACTGCACTTAGGGGATGGACTGAAATATTTCAGAATGCCTCCCAGCGTCACTGGGCTAGTGAAGGGCAGATGCACTTCGCTCATTGCACTGATGACACTACCCAAGCATCAGATGACACTTTAGGGCTCCAGTTATGGGCTGATTGGTCAAGCATCCCACAAACAAGTGCCCGGGGTGTCCGTATGGTTGCCAGTGCCCAGACCCAGTGGCTTGATTCTATTTTGTCTAATTAGTATTGTGTTTGTATCAAAGGACTCCGTATAGGACCTTGTCCCTGATTGCTTCAGGGAAGGAAATTTCTTTCATCTTGGTCTCAAAAGTACAACAATAAAAGTTAAACACAGTGCAAAAGTCAATATTCAAATAATAATCAAAATTGAAATTCAAAAAAATAATAAAAAAAACAATTGTTTATTGTTAGCTATATTAGCTTAAGCAGATATTGAGTCTGCCTATTGGAGTGGATTATTCATTTACTGAAGGACATTATGGGGAGTTGAAAATCATTTACAAAAATGGCTTATAACTTAAAGCCTCATTTAATCCTGGAGGTTTTAGTGCTGACAGACTGTGGATCCAGCGGGTTTCCAGCTGGAGCAACAGTCTATCATTGTCCCTTCCTCTTTCATTTAATGGTAAAAAGTCCAGAGCATAGAAATGCATTTTAGACAAATCTAATTTATGGAATAATCCCATATGTCTGCTGATGGGTGTTTCAATCCTGGATTTGGAGACTAAGGAGACATGGTCATGTATATGGTGAAAAAATTGCCTTTTTGTCTTTCCCACATAAAATGCTCCACAGTCACATAACATTATGTAAATCACCCCTATTGACTGGCAATTGGCCGAAAATTTTGGTTTGAATAGATGTCCGTTAGGTAATGTGAGTTTCTGGGCTCCAAAAATGAATCTGCAAAAATTGCATTTTCCACAGGGGAAAGTTCCTTTGGGTTTGTTCTTGGGTGTTGTTTTTGGTTGATAGTGACTATATCCCTCATTGACCTAAATCTTCTAAACGTTATCTCAGGATAGCTTTTGAGATGTTTAGATAGTCTCATCGACCATCAAGTGATACCAATATTTTTTCATTATTTCTCGGATTTGTTTATCTTGGCCTGAGAAGCGGGTAAATAATCTTTCCCCCACCTAAGGTTTCTTACATTTTTTGCCAATAATTAAATGTGACCTATTTTAATTTTTTACTCGATTATAGGCCTTTCTGAGGCATTTTTACTATATCCTCTCTCCTGTAGGCTCAATTGAAGTGCTTTAGCCTCCTTTTCAAAGTCTAAATCTCTGCTGCAGTTTCTCCTTATCCGAAGATATTGACTGTAAGGAATGCTCATCATTAAAGGAGTAGGGTGAGAGCTTTCTGCATGCAGGAGTGAATTTCCGGCAGAAGATTTTCAAAACAGTGTGGATCCTATGCCGCCATCCGGATTCACAAAAAATGTGATATCTAAAAAATTCATGCTTTCTTGGTGGAAATCTATGTTGAATTTTAAATTAAACTCATTTTGTTTAAGAGTCTCAAAAAGCAATTCTTCTTGTGTCCCTGTCCATATAAAGAAAATGTCATCAATGAAACAACGCCAAATTAGTATTAGTAGTAGTGGGAGCTACTGAACAAAAGCACATTGTTTTCCAATATGAAACATAAGAGGTCAATAATCAATCTATTGTATGGTCTAGATGTTTTTTCACATTCTGAAATTAAGTCCTCCACAACCCGAACCCCCACCTCGTGGGGAATAGAGTTGTAGAGAGCCTCCACATCAATTGCGACCAACCAAGCTCTCTTGGGGACATACTGTATATAGACAAAGCACTTCACATAAAATGAGGGAAGCTGCGGGACTGATTTAATGAATGGTGGGATACATGCATTGCCATACTTGTCACTGAGTGAAATAAATCCTTTACGCCAAAAATGTTTATGGTTATAACCTGCTTCTGCCATGTAAAGAGAAATTTAGATTTACAGGACACTTTGCGAGATGGTAATGACACATTGAGAGCAAAAGATTTCGGGAAATGTATCTGTAAGTTAGAAAGAATGTTATATACTTCTTTATTACAACTTGATACCCTAGCTATCACTAACGAGAGACTTTTCTACATGCTTTGAATTTGTTACATGACTGTGCTTTTTAGCTAGTTAATTAATTGGGCTTGCAAAGATCCTTCTTCAAGGCAGTGAAATTATTTCAGCATCCAGCTTGGTTATGATTGACTAATATACATATTTGATTGATAATAGACCAACACTCTATAGTCTGTGACATCCTAATATCATTGTATGTGTTATAGTCCCAGTGACTATATAGCAGGGGTAGTCAAACCTTTAAGACATGGAGATCTAACTTAACAACATGGTGGAGATCAAAGATCACCTGGGTGCGCCTTTTTATTCATTTATAGAAAAAAAAATTCTAGCAAGCTCCCAATAATACGTAAAGACCTAGAATTCCTTCCAGGGCCACAAACTAAAGTATCGTGACCACAGCGTGTGTACACCCCTGGGCGCTGCCCCTGCAGCATAAGGGGGAGTAGTTGGGAGGTGGTAAAACTGTGGTTCAACTGAGGGGTTTTACTTTCTCCTAACCACTAGCTTGAACAAACTTAACACACAGACCATTTTACAAAGTACCACCAAATAACCCCCTCTGCTCAATGCAATTCAATTCTTACCCATATTCCTCACAATAGACATCTCCCCTAACTCCCCTTATCCTCCCTCCCAGCCTACTTCTTAATTACAGACTCCCTATCCAGCACAGACCAACCAGCTTTCCAACACAGGACCCCCCCCATAGCACAGCCCACCCCCCACACATTACAGACCCCCTTCACAGTTCAGGTGCCTCAATACAGAAAAAAACCCTTATACCTTCCCTCCTACCCACTCCCCTGCAAAACTGCAAGAACAGAATACACCGAGCTTCGAGTAAGAAGTCCGAAGTAGTGGAGGAGACCTGCTCTGGCACTAAGCTAATTCTCTCACTGAAGCAGCACAGAAGGTGTGGGCTCAGTGGGGCTGCTGCAGCCCTCTCACAGTTTTTTCTTTGTGTTACACACTGCTAAAGAAACTTTGGCAGCCACAGCAACCCCAGCGAGCCCACACCTGCTGTGCTGCTTCAGTGAGAGAAGTAGCTTAGTGCCAGAGCAAGTCTCCTCCACTGTTTCGCCCATCCGCCTCTCTGCTCACCTTCTCTGTCTGCCGAGTCCTCTCCTTCCTGATCAGACAGCAGCCCCAGTGAGGTCACGCTTGCTGCTTCACTAGCTCGGTGCCTGAGCAAGTCTCTTCCAAAGCTCTGGCCTCCCGCCTCTCTCCTTCAGCGCTCCACCCTCCCGCCTCTCTCCTTCAGCACTCCGCCCTCCAAGCTCTCTCCTTCAGCGCTCTGCTCTCCCAGCTCTCTCCTCCACCGCTCCGCCCGCCCGATCTCTCCTCCACAACTCTGCCTGCCCAGCTCTCTCCTCCACCACTCCGCCCACCCGGCTCTCTCCTCCACCCCACTGCCCGCCTGACTCTCTCCTCCTCCACTGCGCCTGCCCAGCTCTCTCCTTCTGAACCCTAGACTTCTCACCCTGGTCTGCTCAGTACCCCACTGGGGGTGAGCAACGTAGCCGGGGTCGGCAATGTGATACGATCTGCCCGTCACCTGCCCATGATCAACGGGTAGATCACGATTGACAGGTTGCCAACCCCGACTATATAGTGTTGATGAATAGTAACCAATTGTATTTTTCCATCTGTGACTGTGTTATTTAATTGGAGTTCTGCCTATCCACCTTTACCTGTATTGTTCTAGGTCAGGGGTCTCCAAACTGTGGCCCATGGGCCAGTTGTGGCCCTTTGCTTGCCTTTATCCAGCCCTAGAGGCACTATTCCTTCCACTGACACCAATGATGGGGCCCTATTCCTCCCACTGATACCACTGATGGGGGCACTAATCCTCCCACTGACACCAAAGATGGGGCACTAATCCTCCCACTGACACCAACAATGCAATTTTCTTATGCCCACTGACCATCAAGCCTATTGCATTGTTTACTCCTACCAATGCCAGAACATTTCCTACTTCCATTGGCCACAGTACAGCCCCATAAAGTCTGAAGGACAGTAAAATTGCCCTTTATTTCGAAAGTTTGGAGACCCCTGTTCTAGGTTATTTGTATGCAACAGCTAATAACGAGTGATTTTGAGCAGAGGTAGGCACTTGAATCGAGTGTCTCTATTCAACATAGTTTTTATCTTTGCTGGAGTTGATTGTTTGCTTGTGTGCAGTAGACTCCTGCTTCAGCTATTAAAAAACAGAAACACTACAAGCATTTTCAAATTGTTACACACCTGTGCTTTTCAGTATAACAGTTATTTGTATGCGCAAATAATAAATAAATGATAAATAAGTAAAATAACACAATAAAAGAATTTGTCAATGGTCCTTCGACTAACCCTTAACATTACAGCATGGACTGCAGGTCATTATTTTAAATCGGCACATCAGTAATTTTATTTACAAAACAACCAAATGAAAAAAACAAAACATTAACTTAAAGTGATTGTAAATGATCACCTTTTTAAAACAACCCATTCAGTTTAAAGTAGAAATGGAAGGCAAACCCTTTTGGTATGGATATAAAAAAAAACATTATAGATACTTTTTTTATAAGTGATCACATTCCGTCTGTTCTCAGCTGCATAAGAGCTGGGGGAGGAGAAACAGCAGTACACTTCCCAGTGAATGGCTGTGCAGCGGGGGCAGGTCAGGATAAGTCTGGTCATTGGAGGAGAGTACACTGAGTTCCCAGCATAGCTACTAGAGAACTAACCAAGGTGTGCTCTCCTGCTTAGTGTGGTCAGTTTTTAATAGGAAAGCAAGGGGACTAGCAGGAACAGCAGGGGTTTCACATAAAAAAGGCAATACAAAGAGAACAGAATACTTTCTCATACAATAGGCACATATCAGGAATATGAAATGTTGGGGTAACAAACAATAAACTGTTTCAAGAATGCAACTGGGAGGGCATGTTTGGGCATCCTTAAGCCTGGGTTCACTGCTACAGTGGGAGACACTGCATGTAATGCGCACAGGAATCACAGCACATTCCTGTGTGAATTACATGCAATAACTCTGGGGTGCGATTTGAGCCATAGATTTGTATGGCTCATACTGCACCTCATTCGCATCAAACTGGTGCAGGACCTTTTCTTGTCCTTACCAGTTTTGGATTATACAAATCGTGCTGCATTTTGCAAACTGATTGCATGGTGTTGTTAACTTAACTACTTCAGCCTGGAAGGATTTACCCCCTTCCTGACCGGGCCATTTTTTGCGATACAGCACTGCGTCAATTTAACTGACAATTGCACGGTCGTGCGATGTTATACCCAAATAAAATCAGTGTCCTTTTTTTCCCACAAAGAGAGCTTTCTTTTGGTTCTATTTGATGACCTCTGCGGTTTTTATTTTTTGTGGTATAAACAAAAAAAGATCGACAATTTTGAAAAAAAAACAATATTTTTTACTTCTTGCTATAATATATATCCACCCATTTTTAAAAAAAAAACAAATTTCTTCATCAGTTTTGGCCAATATGTATTCTTCTACATATTTTTAGTAAAAAAAAAACAAAAAAAACGTATTTTGATTGTTTTGCGTAAAAGTTATAGCATCTACAAAATAGGCAATGGATTTATGGTACCGCACGCCTGCTACGGCTCTTAAAGGAACCGCCGTACGGGTACAGCGGTTCGCCCAGTGGTGTCATTCTGCCGATGTATATCGGTGTGAGGCGGTCGGCAAGTGGTTACCATACACTCTGCAATTGGTTTGCATGGACGGGTTGCGATTTAGATGCAGTGCCGAATCTCAGGGTACCTGGTTCCAGGGAAAACCACAAATAACCAACCAAGTAGAAGCACCATACCTCAGATGAGTCTCCAGTTTTCTATCAATTCAAGTATTCACTGCAAAATAATAATAGGTGAGCAATAAAAAGGAGGAATTTTGTGGGACTTTAAATGAGGGTACGCCATGTTGAGAGAAAGTGACAACATAAATATGAAAGTACAGTACATGATTTATTTATTGCAATTTACAATATATATCAGATATTTTGTATCAAATAGATAGGTAGTCACCAGACTTACACTAAATATACTGCTCATAGCATGCATTACAAATATAGAGTAGACATGACAAATATACATGGTATAATAAATCGACTGAAAGACAAATATAATAAAAACAAGTAACTGTTGGCATCTAGTGGCATGCTACGTGTTTCCTGGCGTTACAGCCATTCATCAGGAGTGTTATGAGGTATTGTACTAGGAAGGAAAAAACAGGGATTAATGATAGTACCCTTAGAATAAGGGGGGGGGGGCAGGGGAATCAAGTCCCAACAAGGTGGAGATGGGTTGGGATACTTACTGACAACCTCAAAGCCAAGTCCGGTATCAGCCAAGGAAGATGGGGGCACAAGGCATGATGTCTCCCCCGGGTTGAAACGGGGAAACCCCCCCAAGGAAGGAGAACAGCGCCCAGGGTCCAGCATAGTGGTCACAGCATGACCCAATAGGCTATGTGTACACCGTAAGTGCATGGTGTTGCTAGAAAAATGTGTCAAGAAAAAAAGGGGATTTGGTTAAATGTGTAAAGGTGTGAAAGTAATGGAGAAAAAATGTCTATGTGTTCCCACAAGGGGACTACATGAAGGAGTGTATGTGAAAAAAAACAAGTAAGGGGAGAAAAACATAACAAAAATCAAAAAAACATACCAAAAGGGATGGCTGATCTCCCAGCAAGGAGGATAACCTGTGTGAAGGATCAGGATGTGCTTCCTTGTGATTGAAACAAGCAAATGAACCACCAGCTGCTCCAAGGCTACTGATATACTCACTCCCAGGGAGGGGCCCCGTTAGCGTCATGCCTGATTGGCCAGACCGCACAAGAGAGGTGGGGAGGGAATTCCCAGCTGCATGTGGAGAAGCCATCAGCAGTGGGTCTCCACCCCTCTCGTGCGTGGCGAAGGAAGGAAAAAAAAAAGACGGTAAAGCAACGTCAATGACACCGCTGGTTGCGGCGTCAAAGCATGACGCCAATGAGCAGGAGGCCAAATCCTGGGGGGGTGGTAAATGGGCTGCTCTGGATCGCAACCCCAGAGACAGAGAAAACACCCGAACCTCCCCAAAACAAGGCTGAACCAGACAAGGGGTTGGAAAGTAGTCTGGAAAGGCTAATGGGTTGAAGATAATACATAGGGAAAAAATAAAATTGGAATCTAATAGAAATAGGGAATGAATCTAATAAAAAATAGCTGAACACTGTTATGGCCCAGTAATAGGGCGACAAACAGGAGTTGATGGAGTATAAAGTGCGGCAGGTCACTGTAAACGGGTGTCTTCCACCCAAATATTTGGTATACAGTAAATGGACGTGACCTGACACTGTACTGCCTCCATCCCTGATTTAGTGGATAAAAAGGAAGAATTTTGTGGGACTTTAAATGAGGGTCTTGTCTGGTTCAGGCTTGTTTTAGGGGGTTCGGGTGTTTTCTCTGTCTCCGGGGTTGCGATGTGCAGCAGCCCATTTCCCCCCCCCCACTCCCAGGTGGGGGCGGGATTTGACCTCCTGCTCATCGGCGTCATGCTTTGACGCTGCAACCAGCAGTGTCATTGACGTTGTTTTAACATTTTTTTTATTCCATCCTTAGCCACGCACGAGAGGGGTGGAGACCCACTGCTGATGGCTTCTGCACATGCAGCTGGGAATTCCCTCCCCACCTCTCTTGTGCGGTCTGGCCAATCAAGCATGACGCTAACGGGGCCCCTCCCTGGGAGTGAGTATATTAGTAGCGTTGGAGCAGCTGGTGGTTCATTTGCTTGTTTCAATCACAAGGAAGCACATCCTGATCCTACACACAGGTTATCCTCTTTGCTGGG
The DNA here is from genome assembly GCF_042186555.1 of Aquarana catesbeiana. NCBI lineage: Eukaryota > Metazoa > Chordata > Amphibia > Anura > Ranidae > Aquarana > Aquarana catesbeiana. The sequence goes on along the minus strand of NC_133330.1, from coordinate 185,568,286 downwards.
AGATCAGCCATCCCTTTTGGTATTTTCTTTGATTTTTGTTATGTTTTTCTCCCCTTACTTGGTTTTTTTTCACATACACTCCCTCGTGTAGTCCCCTTGTGGGAACACATAGACATTTTTTTCTCCATTACTTTCACACCTTTACACATTTAACCAAATACCCTTTTTTTCTTGCACATTTTTCTAGGAACACCATGCACTTACAGTGTACACATAGCCTATTGGATCATGCTGTGACCACTATGCTGGACCCTGGGCGCTGTTCTCCTTCCTTGGGGGGTTTCCCCGTTTCAACCCCGGGGGAGACATCATGCCTCGTGCCCCCGTCTTACTTGGCTGATACCGGACTTGGCTTTGAGGTTGTATGTAAGTATCCCAACCCATCTCCACCTTGTTGGGACTTGATTCCCCTGCCCACCCCTTATTCTAAGGGTACTATCATTAATCCCTGTTTTTTCCTTCCTAATACAATACCTCATAACGCTCCTGATGAATGGCTGTAACGCCAGGAAACGCGTAGAGTGCCACTAGATGCCAACAGTTACTTGTTTTTATTATATTTGTCTTTCAATCGATTTATTATACCATGTATATTTGCTGTATCTACTCTATATTTATATTGCATGCTATGAGCAGCATATTTAGTGTAAGTCTGGGGACTACCTATCTATTTGATACAAAATATCTGATATGTATTGTAAATTGCAATAGATAAATCATGTACTGTACTTTCATATTTATGTTGTCACTTTCTCTCAACATGGCATACCCTCATTTAAAGTCCCACAAAATTCCTCCTTTCTATCCACTAAATCAGGGATGGAGGCCGTCATGTGTTTCGTACAGTGTTAGGTCACGTCCATTTACTGTATATAAATAATAGGTGTGCAATATTTAGAATGTGCTAAATCAGCAGTGCTTCCATACATAGGTTGGTATTAGACAATTGTCAAAAAAGTACTTTTTTATTGAAGGTATTGCAGTTAACTGAATAACCTGCTTTGTCTGTACACCGTTCATACAATTTAGTTACAGTGTTGCCATGTGTACAGTTCAGTTTTGCAATATTTGCTGATAATTCTTGCTTACAGAATATGCTGTTTTAAAAGGGTTTAGTCCAACTTAAACATGTTTGTTGCCAATAAAACCATTTAAAGCAGAACTCAGAGCAAATATAAATGGAACAAATAACGGAGCTCTTTTTTTAATGCAAGCATTGAATACTTGATTTTGATTTTGTAGCAGCTTCTTGCAGTCCCCGTACAGCAGAGATCAGAGAGCAGGAGGGGCAAACACCACAAATTTAAAATAAGGTATGAAAATGCTGATAGCAGAAGAGAGCAGAGTAACAGGGAGTTGTTCTGTGTGTTTTTACTTCTTTTACTGTCAAGTCAGAGGGTGGGGAGAAGACCCGTAAATGAAAGGGAAACTACAGTACAGGTCCTATTCCTGCCAGGAAGGACTTTGCTGCATAGCAGAGCTGTTTACATGTCAGTACTGGATGTACATTAATACAAATCCTTTTGGTAGGTAAACTATTTTTTTGTATAGGCATTTTATCTGTGTATTCAGCTGTTTGCCTGGAGTTCAGCTATAAAGAGAATGTGAATTCTCTTTGAATATTTTTTTTTTTTAATAGATTTTAATTAAGATTATAAAAGTGTCAGGAGAACCAAAATATAAACAGTACGCCGGTTGGCGATCACATGTACATAGTTGAATACAGATAATAAGTGGTCGACAATCATGCAAGATTGTTAATTACTTAATAATTAAGTTAATAATGACATAATCAAACATAACACATAAACATAACTATAAAAGAAATGTGTACACAGTCATTATACATATCAATGATACCATAAGCCATAAGTGGACAATTAAAGTGAATGGTTAAAGTGTTTGTTAACCCAAAAAATAAAATAGAGCTCCTGGTCCCTTAAAGCAGATTAAAAAGCACAGTGCTTGTGCTGTGTAATCTGCCTCTCTCTAGAAGGTAAAAAACCTGGCTGATCCTGCCATCCTGTATCCCCCTCTCTGCACTGACCATGAAAATCAGGGCTGCTGAGCACAGTCCTGATCTGTTCTCCTCTCTCCCCCTCACCCCCTTCTCCCTGCCTGTTAGCTGACGTCAGAGGGAGATCTCCGCCCCTCCTGCATTAGCCATGTATCGGAGCTGTAAAGCAGCCACGAGCCACGTAACCGGCCTGAAGATCGTTCTAAAATGGTATTTACAAGCCTCGTTTAAAAAAAAAAAAGGATGCAGTGTGCTATGCATAGCCCTAATAGCGTGGCTGGCAGTGATTTCCATGTTTGACTTAACAAAAACTTTAAGAACGTTGGGTTTGGTGATAGCAGTTATTCCACGACTCCCAAGATGAGCCAACCACTTGATGCTTGTCAACTGATAATGCAAATAGTAATTTGTATGTGGCATGGGTATGGGTTAATTGGACCACTTCATTAATAGATGGTGTATGGGGGTACCTCCAATGTCTGACCAATGACAAGTGGGTTGCCAGTAATATATACAAGATCAGGCCCCTTATTTTGGGTGGCGCACTAAGTCCAGCAAGAATAAAGCTATTCCTGGGACAGTGGGGATCGTAAGCCCATAGCTCTTATTAATTAGAGGGAATACTGGTAACCAAAGAGACAACACTTCTGGGCAGGACCACAGTATGTGGTAGAAAGTGCCTACTGCTCCACACTTCTTCCAACATAAAGGTGATAACTGTGGTGCGAACTTAGATATCCTATGGGGAGTCAGATACCAATGTAGTAGAATCTTATAAGTTAGCTCCCACATACTTTTTGTAGCAAAGTAGGTGGAAATAAGTGTAGCTTGACACTGCTCAAACTGACCCTAATTAATGTCCCCATGCTCTTATAGGAGATGGTTTGATAAATGTTTCCTTGTTGTTAAGTACATTGTACATTAAAGAAATGCCCCTGAGTTTAGAATTAGGTATAGTGAGAAATTGGGCAATTTTCCAGGATAGTGAGATAGTAATTGATTGATTGAAGCTTAAGAAATGTGCTATCTGCATATATGTAAAATATTCATTATGGGATAGTCAATATTCTAATTGTAAGGATCTAAAAGTTTTAATAGCTGGGCCTACTAGGATATCATCCAGCAGCTTAATCCCCTTTGCATTCCATTGGGCGATGGCTATGTTAGGAATGATAAAAGGGAGACTCATAATGGGGAGTTAAATAGTAGTTCTAGGTGAGTCATCTGGAGTAATGGATAATAGTGGGAGAAAGCTTAATATCAGTGCCTTGGAGGAAACCACTGGCCAGCAGATAATGGTATAGATTGTTACCAATAACTTGGTGACTTTCTAGTTGCACACACAAAGTATGATAAGACAAAGTATGGTAAGACTGGGGAAACCAAGCTTTCATTTGCGTTAAAAGAGATGCCAAGTAATAATCTCTGATTACTACATGTCCCACTCTATATAGGTGGAGTAGCTGGAGTAGCAGAACCATCTTGAAGGCTGCCAGTCTTCCAGACCAGAACAGCCCTGTCTTCGCTAGTTCCTGCAGCTTAGAGCGAAGGGTATGCAAAGGGGATGAGTAATTTGCAGCCACTAGTAGGTTAACATCAGTAGTTAGTGTGATCCCTAGATATTTAATGCCTTTCTGTTGCCACATATAAGGAAAAAGATGTTGTATGGAGGTGGGGATACCCAGGCTCATGAACAGAGGTAGTATATCAATCAATCAGTGGGCTATTAGTTTGCCATACATTTTTAGATCATTGTTTAAAAGGGAGATAGGCCTAAAGTTCTGGGGCGACGCAGGATCCTTCCCTGGCTTGGGTAGAGTTAAGATCAAAGCTCTAATCATTTTGGGTAGAAAGGGCGAAGAGGCAGTCGCTGCATTATAGATTTAAGTCATAAAGTGGTAGAATGTGTTTAATACTCTGTGAAACCGTCAGGTCCAGGTGATTTATTGATTGGCAATGAGTCTATAGCCTGTTGGATTTCTACAGGCATAAATGGAGAGTTCAGTGTTGAGAGTTATTCTGGAGACAGTTGTGGGAGATTTACTTTCTGTAGAAACTTGTTGATTGGGTTAGCAAGTATTTGGATCTTTATGTAAATTATACAATGAACTGTAATAGTCACTAAAAGCATTGGCTATGGCTTGGGGGTGGAATCGTTTTACATTAGTAGATGGGTGATATAAAAAAGGGATCTTAGTTTTCTCTCTTTGGCCTTTCAGCTTGTACGCTAATAGTTTCCCTGCTCTATTACTGTAAGCATAATAAGTCATTTTTTTCTCCTATTTGCTTTTTCAAAGTTGGGCAATGGTAGAAATCGCAAGTTATGGCCTAAATTAAACAATCTTTGGGAAAGGGCAGAAGATGGTTTGGTTTTATTTTGGGGATCTATAATATTGATCTATAATATTGATCTCCTTAATGATGTTGCTAATATATTTTTGTCACTGCCTCTTTGCCCTTGCACCCAATTTGATAAAGAAACCTCTTATGAATGCCTTATGGGAGTTCCAAAGTATGAAAGGACCGTCCACTCAGGTATTAATGGTCCCGTAAAGCTCGAGAAGGTATTTTTTCAGTTCACCCTTGGTATCCGCTTGCTGTAGCAGGCATGAGTTTGCTCTCCAGATAGTAGTTTGTAACGATAAAGAGTCCTGTATTATATAAACTGACTAGGCACCGTGCCTGGTGTGAAAAATGTCAGCAGCAGTACAGTTAGTCTGTACTTACCTTGATGCCTTGATTTTACTTTTCAATAAAGGTGAATATTTGGAGTGCGGCTATCCAGCCTTTCATTTTTTCCAGTCCTGTATTGTTAATAGGACCGAGGCATGGTCGGACCACATGATAGCATTAATAGATGTGAAGGTAACTTTTGCCAAAAGCCATTAATCTAGGAAAAATAGATCAATGCATAATTATGAATGGTGTGGGTTAGAAAAAAAAGTGAAGTCTTTCTCACTATCGTGGAAGCAGCGCCATGTGTCATAATGCAGCGCCATGTGTTGAATGGGGTGATGACGAGAAGGGGGACGCCGCCCACTTGAAGATGTGAAGTCAATGGTCAGATCTGGAGTGATATTAAAGTCCACACACAAGAGTAATCCACCTTGCTGGTGTTTGTGTCTGGTCTTTAATAATTTGTTAAGAAAATGTAGTGGGTAGTGTAGTGTAATAATTTGTTAAGAAAATGTAGTGTAATGTGGGAGGTGTGTGGATTCCGAAGACACCAGACTTCAGAAGATTTCAACACAGATGACTGTAAGTTAGATTGCAAGGAGATACAGTAGGTTGCTTGCGTAGAGAATGACCTTGCTCAAAAGAAATGGAACAGAAAAATAGTAAACAAACAAAATAGTCGATTACCATATTCATCAGCAACTGACAGAAAAGTCACCAAAATGTGTATAGAACCCGTATGCAGCAACTGCTGCTCAAGATGAATGGGGGTGTATTGAACTAAAGTTCACCCTCCGCCGTACAGGGGAACTTTAATAAACGTTTCTTGCACCCCACCAGGATCAATTGTGCTTCCAGAGTTTTTATTTGTCACCATTTTCCACCCTGGATCCACATTGTTAAGGATATTTGGTGGGGAGGAAGGGTCAGGTGACTCTGGGAGTAATTACCAGGACTTCAGCAAAGGTAGACATTTTCCCATAGAGTCTATGACACAGGTGGAGCCATCTTTTGTGACAGTAATTTTTGCGGGGTGTCTCCACCTGTAAATGATATCAGGGTTCTCTAGAGCTTTTATAATAGTGTTAAGATTTCTCCTCTTCAGTAATGTACACTGGGATAAATCTGCATAAAATTGGAACTTTGAGTATTGAGAGGGGATGTGTTCTCTCCTGCGCAATGCAGACATAAGCTTCTCCTTAATATGAAAAAATGCAATCGTAAGATCACATCTCTAGAAATTTGGTCTGGGAGATGAGGAGGTTTTGGAAGGCAATGTATTCTGCCCACTGCAACATCCAAGGCAAGTGCCTCAGGGAGAATAGCTTTGAACATAGTAGTAACATAGAAACATAGATCTGCCTGTGCAACTGCTTCAGGGATCCCCGTTATTTTCCGATTTGCCCCACTCCATCTCCTCATCCTTCCCCTCACAGGCATCCACCAGGTCATTAATGGTAGTGGCAAACTCCCCCACTGTGTTTTCTATTTGATCAATAGGGATGAGATGAACACTCCCCAGTTCGGTTCACAGCAGAACATGCGAACAGGCAAAAGATTTGTGTGAACATGAGAACATCGTTAAAGTCAATGGGACGTGAACGTGAAAAATCAAAAGTGCTAATTTTAAAGGCTTATATGCAAGTTATTGCCATAAAAAGTGTTTGGGGACCTGGGTCCTGCCCCAGGGGACATGTATCAATGCAAAAAACCTGCAGTTTTTTCAGGAGCAGTGATTTTATTAATGGTTAAAGTGAAACCATAAAAATGAAATATTCCTTTAAATATCGTGCCTGGGGGGACTCTTTAGTCTGCCTGTAAAGTAGTGCATCTTTCCCATGTTCATAACAGTACCACAGCAAAATGATTTCTAAAGGAAAAAACTGCATGTGGCTGTAATGTATTGTCGGATCCCGGCAATATAGAAAAAAATCATTGAAACAAACGGCTTGAGTTCCCTCCCCAGTCCATTACTGGGCCTTTTGGGTCTGGTATGAATATTAAGGGGAACCCCGCTCCAAAATTTAAAAAAAATGGTGTGGGGGTCCCCCCAAAATCCATACCAGAGGCTTATCCAAGCACACAACCTCGCAGGCTGCAGGAAAAGGGGGGACGAGAGAGTGCCCCCCTGAACGGTACCAGGCCACATGCCCTCAACATAAGAGGGGTGCTTTGGGGTCTCCCCAAAACACCTTGTCCCCATGCTGATGGTTACAAGGGCCTCTTCCCCATGTTGAGGGCATGTGGCCTGGTATGGTTCAGGAGAAGGGGGGCTCTCTCTCGTCTCCCCCCTTTTCCTGCAGTCTGGCAGGTTGCGGGCTCGGATAAGGGTCTAGTCTGGATTTGGGGGGGGACTCCCACGCCATTTTTAAAATTTTGGCTCAGGGTTCCCCTTAATATCCATACCAGACCAAAAGGGCTTGGTATGGATATAGGGCCTGGTAATGGACTGGGGGGGAACCCACACCTTTTTTTTCAATGAATTTTATGTGTATTGTCGGGATCCGACAATACATTAGAGCCCACAAGCAGTTTTAAATGACATGTTTTCCATTAGAAATGTCATTTTGCTGCTCTCATTCATTACGGCCGCCGTGTAAGCAGCCTTACATAGTGTGGGGCGTGGACTCAGCCCTCTGAGCCATGATTGGCCAAAGGCACCCTGTCTTTGGCCAATCGTGGCTCTCACAGCGGAGTGCTCTGTGATTGGCCAAAGCCATAGTTGCCAACATTGTAAAAAAAAAATGTGGGACACTTTTGTGGCTGTAGGTGGAGCTGTCCAATAATTAGGGGGCGGGGCATTCATCATCAGGCGTGGCCCAGCAAAAATAGACAAGTGCGGCGCGCGAAGTGCGCCGCGGCGAAAAATTGGCGTGGTTTACGTGAAATTGTGGGCGTGGCTTAAATGGGCGTGGCTCTAGAGGGTGTGGTTAGAGTCTGAAATGAATGAGGGATGGAGAGGGGGAGAGAGGGGGAGAGAGGGGGAGAGAGAGGGAAATGACGGGACAGCAGCCCTAGATCCTACACAATAGAAATATGTGTATTCTAGAAAGTTTAACAATCAGCAGATAAAGATACACCAAACACCTGGTGTTAGCACTTCAATCATCCCGGCACCCTGGTTGTTATGGTGTCAGGATGATTGAAGCGCATTATTTCTATTATTATATTGTAATATAAAATGAAATCATTCAACTCACCATAATGCAGAATCAGTGGGATCCCTGAGCGTGTCACCTGCCACGTCGCCTGCCACCAGCCGTCCGTCCTTGCTTCAGATGTCCGAGCAGAGTCCGTCCTTGCATCAGATGTCCCCAGCGGAGCCCCCCCCTCACACCAGGAGTCCCCGGCGGAGCCCCCCCTCACACCAGGAGTCCCCGGCGGAGCCCCCCCTCACATCAGGTGTCCCCGGCGGAGCCCCCCTCACATCAGGAGTCCCCAGCGGAGCCCCCCCTCACATCAGGAGTCCCCGGCGGAGCTCCCCTCACATCAGGAGTCCCCGGCGGAGCCCCCCCTCACATCAGGAGTCCCCGGTGGAGCCCCCTTCACATCAGGAGTCCCCGGCGGAGCCCCCCTCACATCAGGAGTCCCCGGCGGAGCCCCCCCTCACACCAGGAGTCCCCGGCGGAGCTCCCCCTCATACCAGGAGTCCCCGGCGGAGCCCCCCCTCACATCAGGAGTCCCCGGCGGAGCCCCCCTCACATCAGGAGTCCCCGGCGGAGCCCCCCCTCACATCAGGAGTCCTCGGCGGAGCCCCCCTCACATCAGGAGTCCCCGGCGGAGCCCCCCCTCACATCAGGAGTCCCCGGTGGAGCCCCCCTCACATCAGGAGTCCCCGGCGGAGCTCCCCCTCACATCAGGTGTCCCCGGCGGAGCCCCCCTCACATCAGGAGTCCCCGGCGGAGCCCCCCCTCACATCAGGAGTCCCCGGCGGAGCCCCCCTCACATCAGGAGTCCGCGGCGGAGCCCCCCTCACATCAAGAGTCCCCGGCGGAGCCCCCCTCACATCAGGAGTCCCCGGCGGAGCCCCCCTCACATCAGGAGTCCCCGGCGGAGCCCCCCCTCACATCAGGAGTCCCCGGCGGAGCTCCCCCTCACATCAGGTGTCCCCGGCGGAGCCCCCCCTCACATCAGGAGTCCCCGGCGGAGCCCCCCTCACATCAGGAGTCCCCGGCGGAGCCCCCCTCACATCAGGAGTCCCCGGCGGAGCCCCCCCTCACATCAGGAGTCCCCGGCGGAGCTCCCCCTCACATCAGGTGTCCCCGGCGGAACCCCCTCTCACATCAGGAGTCCCCGGCGGAGCCCCCCTCACATCAGGAGTCCCCGGCGGAGCCCCCCCTCACATCAGGAGTCCCCGGCGGAGCCCCCCTCACATCAGGAGTCCCTGGCGGAGCCCCCCCTCACATCAGGAGTCCCCGGCGGAGCCCCCCCTCACATCAGGAGTCCCCGGCGGAGCCCCCCCTCACAATCAGGAGTCCCCAGCGGAGCCCCCCCTCACAATCAGGAGTCCCCGGCGGAGCTCCCCCTCACATCAGGTGTCCCCGGCGGAGCTCCCCCTCACATCAGGTGTCCCCGGCGGAGCTCCCCCTCACATCAGGTGTCCCCGGCGGAGCTCCCCCTCACATTAGGAGTCCCCAGTGACCCCCCTCACATCAGGTGTCCCCAGTGCCCCCCCTCACATCAGGTGTCCCCAGTGCCCCCCTCACATCAGGTGTCCCCAGTGCCCCCCCTCACATCAGGTGTCCCCAGTGCCCCCCCTCACATCAGGTGTCCCCAGTGCCCCCCCTCACATCAGGTGTCCCCAGTGCCCCCCCTCACATCAGGTGTCCCCAGTGCCCCCCCCTCACATCAGTTGTCCCCAGTGCCCCCCCACTCACATCAGGAGTCCCCAGTGCCCCCCCACTCACATCAGGTGTCCCCAGTGCCCCCCCCACTCACATCAGGTGTCCCCAGTGCCCCCCTCACATCAGGTGTCCCCAGTGCCCCCCCACTCACATCAGGTGTCCCCAGTGCCCCCCCTCACATCAGGTGTCCCCAGTGCCCCCCCACTCACATCAGGTGTCCCCAGTGCCCCCCCCACTCACCTAGGTGTCCCACAGCGGTGCGCGCGCTCCCCCCACCTAGAACCCCCGCCCCTTTCCATATCAGACTGGCAGCGGGGCGGGGGGTAGGCGGGCTGAGGCGGAGTGGGGCGAAGCGGAGCGGGGCAGGCCGAGGCGGAGCGGGGCGGGCCGAGGCGGAGCGGGGCAGGGGGTGGACGGCGACGCAGAAGCTTCGTCTAGCCCCCCCAGCCGTCTTCCTGAACTTCCACAAAATGGCGGCCGGCGGAGACAATGTCTCCGCCGGCCACCGACCTCTAGCGGCGGCGGCGGCGGATTCAAAAACGGGAACCGGATTTTTCGGGACATTTCCCGGGACACCACAAATCCGGGAATGAAGTCCAAGTCCCGGGAATGTCCCGGGAAATCCGGGACAGTTGGCAGCTATGCAAAGCATGCAGGTCAGGTGCATGCTTTGGCCAATCAGTAGCCATCAATACACTGCGATCTCCCTAATGTTCAACCCTGGCTTCAACATTTTTCAGCTCCTTGTTAAACTTATGCATACAAGACATCAGATCTGCCTGAAGTGAGCTTCTCAGTGACATCAACATGTCTTTCATACCTGTGTCTAGCACTGGCTCCCTTGTGTCCTCCCCCGAATCTGCATTGGAGCTCACCTCTATCCGAAAACTGGACTTTTCTGGGATTCCAGACAGTGGGGTGGAAGTACTTGAGTTAGGTCTGTGTAGTGAATCAATGGAGAAGGCATGCAGACCCTGCTGAGAAGCCCATGGTGCTGCTCTAGGGGCCAGGGTGAAAAGCCTGCTGGAGCCATTTTGCCTACTGCCACGCTTCTGCTGAGGGAAGAAGGCTGAGAGTTTCTGAGGCTACTTCTCCTCTTTGTGCTTCCTCATCATGGTTGCAGGTGTCTAAGGTATATTCCCCTAGTGTAGGTGGAGAGATTGTGGGTCCTGGAGGCTTGTTGATAACCGATCTATTCCCTGAAATGCCTGAGCTTCTCCTTCAGGCAGCGATCCCGATCCGCGACTAATTCCATACCGTTCTTTGAATATTTTTATAGAGATTCACGTAAAATAGCCCAGCTTGGTTCAAATAATTTTATCAATATGTGTTAAACTTTTAGTTTTCTTTTTATATACAATTTGTAATTATACAGTATATACTGTATACTTTCTCATTATACATTCTCACATTACATAGCAATTATCATTTACAAGTGTATAACTTCTTGGCAGCGGTTGCCAACTTCTTGTGTTTTCAAAACGTTGCAGCCTGTGGACTAATTGTTGGTGTGTTTTTACAAAATGAGTATGTGCGGTTTCCTAATGCCCCGTACATACGGTCGGACATTGATCGGATATTCTGACAACAAAATCCTAGGATTTTTTCCGACGGAAGTTGGCTCAAACTTGTCTTGCATACACACGGTCACACAAAGTTGTCGGAAAATCCGATCATTCTGAACGCGGTGACGTAAAACACATACGTCGGGACTATAAACGGGGCAGTAGCCAATAGCTTTCATCTCTTTATTTATTCAGAGCATGCCTGGCACTTTGTGCGTCGGATTTGTGTACACAGGATCGGAAATTCTGACAACGGATTTTGTTGTCGGAAAAATTTATAGCCTGCTCTCAAACTTTGTGTGTCAGAAAATCCGATGGAAAATGTGTGATGGAGCCCACACACGGTCGGAATTTCCGACAACAAGGTCCTATCACACATTTTCTGTCGGAAAATCCTATTGTGTGTACAGGGCATAACAGTTATTGACAACAGTTTTTTTAAGTTCTATCAGTTAGAAAAATGATAGGGCCTCCTTTGTAAATTTAGTGATGTCAAAGTATTTATATCATTACCAGACAGGTACTGCCAACAAAGTTTGTTGTGTTGTGTCTTATGGCTATTGATGTAAGCAGACTCATTTTAGGGTATCTTTGTTCTATACTACAACCTTCTTTCCCCAAAAAAAAAAAAAAGATCACAGATGTTGTGCAGTCAGTGTACTCTTTACTGGCATGAAGTCATTTTTTTTCATTATTACTGTAAAAAGGGACATGTGAATAAAACTCTGAGATCCCACAAAAAAACAGTCAATGGCTGCTAATGTGCATTTGGTGTTTAAAGTTAAAATTCACTGCAAGTATTTAAACATTTTCTTTAAAATACAACATTTAATAAAGTTTTTCCTGCTGTTCTGGTAGTGGGTACATACTGTATAGTTGAGCCACATACAGAGGAGTATTTGGTAACCAGCATTGTTGCACATAATACTACACTATTAAGAATTTGCCAGATTTAGAGGCATACAGCTTACTCATTGGTAAAATAGTACAAGTAGACCAATTCCTAACTACACTGAGCAAAATTATAAACGCAACACATTTGTGTTTGCCTCTATTTATCACAAGCTGAACTTAAGGATCTATGACTTTTTCTATGTACACAAAAGGCCTATTTCTCTCAAATATTGTTCACAAACCTGTCTAAATCTGTGTTAGAGAGCACTTCTCCTTTGCCAAGATAATCCATCCACCTCACAGGTGTGGCATATCAAGATGCTGATTAGACTGCATGATTATTGCACAGGTGTGCCTTAGGCTGGCCACAATAAAAGGCCACTCTAAAATGTGCAGTTTTTCTGTATTGGGGGATTGGGGGGGTCGGGGGGCCCGAAAAACAGTCAGTATCTGGTGTGACTACCATTTGCCTCACGCAGTGCAGCACATCACTTCGCATAGAGTTGATCAGGTTGTTGATTGTGGCCTGTGGAATGTTGGTCCTTTCCTCTTCAATGGCTGTGCGAAGTTGCTGGATATTGGCAGGAACTGGAACAAGCTGTCATATACGCCGATCCAGAGCACATTTTAGAGTGGCCTTTTATTGTGGCCAGCCTAAGGCACACCTGTGCAATATCATGCTGTCTAATCGGAAGGTTCTAACCCTTCTCAACACTATCTAGAACAAAAATGATTGAAGTCACACTTTAATATCCTAACTGTAAAAAAGGGCAGATCCTAACTTGTATACCTATCTCTGAAACACAATTCTTTTTCAGCACATTTTCTGCTTTTGATAAACGTGATCAATCATATTGTTTTGCTATAAGCACACATGTTCCTTCTTTAGATTCTTTGATCCATTATGACTAGTTATTTGTTTTGTATATTGACTACTATATTGCATTTATTACATACTTATTCTTTACCACACAAAAAAAAGTCAAAGCGATAGTAAAGCCTGTTTTTTTTTTTTTACCTACAGGTAAGCTTATAATAAAGCTCACCTGTAGGTTAAATGAATATCTCCTAAACGTACACCATTTAGGAGATATTCTAGGGAGTAGCAGCCGGTGACACTGGTGCATACTCTCTGAAGGAACGGCATACCGCGCTGTTCTTTCGCAGCTCTGTGCCATGGTTGTGACTCCCGAGCACATGCGTGGGAGTGACATAATCGTGGCTGCAGCCCGCAAACCCAGAAAGAAGATCGAGTGAAGACGGAAGCCATGTTAGTGGTGACAGCGTACCGATGGAGGGCTTTGTTTCAAGGTAAGTCTATCTTAATGTGCTAGTATGCAAAGCATACTAGAACTTTATGCCTTTACCTTGCAGGGTTGTTTTTTTTTTTTTAATTACTTTTACTACCACTTTAATAAGACAAACAATAAAGTGCAGTGACCAGCTGTATTTCATGTCACAATTCTCAGATTATAATTGAAGAGACAGTCAGTGTCACGTACCTTACAGTGGAGCCCAAAATGATGAGGGTGGCCTCTTGCACGGTTCTTGTCCAAGCACCCCTGGTGGTGGGTACAGGGAGTGCGAGGGCAATGAAAGGGTGCAGGTGCCTGCAGGCAGGAGGCTGGAACTTGGAGATACAGGAAACTCTGCTGAGGATATGTGGAAACTGATCACAGACTTGTTCAGTGGGAGACAGATCAGGATCAACTGCAGAATAAGGAACAGGCATGAGTCAGCAACAGGCTGGCAGCAGGGTACAGAATCAGAAGGAAAAACTGTAGTCAGGAACAGTCAGAGGTTGGCAACAGACTGGCAGCGGGGTACACAATCAGAAGGCAGAGCCGTAATCATAAGTCCAAGCCAAGGTCAGTATTGCAGGTAGAGGCAGGTTCAGCAGGCAGGGGAAATCCAAGAGAATGGTCAGGAGATAGCCGGGTTTTCAGGAACAAGGTCAGTCAGGCAGAGTAACAACAGGAACAAGCTGAAGACAATCCAGCACTGATGCTAGGCAGACTCTGTTTATAAAAAGGTGCCGTGCACCAGGATTCGTGGCAGCGTATGTGCGTGTTAGCATTCACGTTCGCATGGAGGTGCCAATGTGCATGCCCACTCAATCTCATTTGTCTCTGGCTAAGGTTCCATGCATGCACATTGGCATTAGTGGAACAAGGGTTGGCAGCTGCTGCACGGAGACGGGTGCTTGCTGTGTGAGTTCTCTGACAGTCAGTTTTGAAAAAATGCTGCAAGTATAAAATACAGACACCAAAAAAATCCAACTGAAAGATTTAAAGATTTAATTTAACATATTTCTGCTGAGCTACTTTAGGTAATTACTTTGCAAATCATTACTTGGTCATTTGCTTTAATATATTTCTGTTCCTTCAAAACCCATAAATTACACACATCGCCAACGTAATACAATGGGCTATATAGTATATCCTTTATTCAGCTAGATATTTTAATTGGTGTAAATGTAATCTTGTTTTTCAGCATCTGTGGAATTCAACACTTAGAGCGAGCTGGAAATAAATTGACACTATTTGATTCTCTCTACTTCTGCATTGTCACGTTTTCAACTGTGGGATTTGGAGATGTGACCCCAAAGATATGGCCATCAAAACTTTTAGTAGTCATAATGATCTGTGTAGCACTAGTAGTTCTTCCAATCCAGGTATGATACCTTAATGTTTGCTCATTGTGCAATCATTATGTAGCTTACTTAAGCGCTTATTTTAAATGAATCACTCAGTAGCAAGACAATAATAACTCCAGGATAGCTCCAGGTTTTAGGTGGAGAATCTGGCTAATGAAAATGATTGCCATGGGAAGTTTAAGAACTGACTGGAGTAGTAACATTATCATTATTGTTGTAGCCACACAGCGGCTGGAGTAGCAAGCATTAATTGTACTGTCCCCCTAGCCAGAGGCGGCTCTCTGATTAGGTGAAATAGGCGGTGGCCTCAGGCTTCGCAGTCAGAGGGGCCTCGCACAGCTGGCTAGTTCACCTAATTAAAGAGCCACCTCTTCCAGCAGCAGAGATCTCCGCCATCACACAGTCCTGAGTCCCCTCGCTCTGCTACAGGGAGAGATACAGGCTGCGAGTGAGACGTGTGATCGGAGCTCACATATATCTCCGGATCACACACAGGGAGAGCCGCTCAGTAGAGCCTGCTCTGACAGATCTCCCCCCTCCCCTGCTACCCGCACAGCCAGACAGAAGAGGAGAGAGAGCTTCTGCTCCTCCTCCTCCCGCCCTCTCCTCCTGTGTCTGCCCCGCCCACTCTCCTCTGCAGTGTTCTCTTTTCTGCCTCAGAGAAGGGGATGTGTGGGCAGGAAGATTCAAGCTGAAGCCCAGCAAACAAAAAAGGGCAAGGGGAGTCTGATCAAACCATCCATCCAGTCCCTCCTGCCTCCCAGTGAGTACACTGATGTAGGGGATGCTCTTTCGTCCCTTTTTCCTCCACCCCCCTCGCTTTCTTTCTTTTCTTTCTTTCTTTCTTTCTTTCTTTCTTTCTTTCTTTCTTTCTTTCTTTCTTTCTTTCTTTCTTTCTTTCTTTCCACCTTTCTTTCCTTCCTTCTTTCCTTCCATCTTTCTTTCTCTTTCTTTCCTTCCATCTTTTTTTCTCTTTTTTTCCTTCCTTCAATCTCTTTCTCTTTCTTTCTTTCCTTCCATCTTTCTTTCTCTTTCTTTCTTTCCTTCCATCTTTCTTTCTCTTTCTTTCCTTCCATCTTTTTTTCTCTTTTTTTCTTTCCTTCCATCGTTTTCTCTTTCTTTCTTTCCTTCCATCCATCTTTCTTTCTCTTTCTTTCTTTCCTTCCATCCTTCTTTCTTTCTCTTTCTTTCTTTCCTTACATCTATCTTTCTCTTTCTTTCTTTCCTTCCATCTTTTTTCTCTTTCTTTCTTTCCTTCCATCTTTTTTTCTATCTTTCCTTCCATCTTTTTTTCTCTCTTTCTTTCTTTCCTTCCATCTTTCTTTCTCTCTTTTTTCTCCTTCCTTCCTTCCTTCCTTCCTTCCTTCCTTCCTTCCTTCCTTCCTTCCTTCCTTCCTTCCTTCCTTTCTTCCTTCCCCACCCATCCCCCTTTATTTCTCTCTTTGTGACAGCCTACCAGAATAGGTAGGATCTGTGAATAAATATCTTTATTATGCCCACTTACCTAACCCCTGTACTGTCCACTCCCCTATACTGTACCCTCCTAATACAGTTAATTTTCATCCCTTGAATTATTTTTCCCATTATGGGAGTGAGTGGGGCCTCATGTCTAAGTTTTGCCTAAGGCCTCACTCACAAAGTCTAGAGCTGCCTCTGCCCCTAGCTACTTCCTTTGTACAATAAGGACACGTTTGGATAGAAGATGTACATCAGAGCCTGCTGAATTAGTAAATATATGGAGGGGTTGGAGCTAGACTTAAAGCTCAAATTATTTTCAGTTTTATTGTCAATGCCCCCATATTGTAACAATTTTCCATTTGTTGTGCATGCATTGTAAAGATTGTCCATTTGTTGTTATAATGATTGCTTGTTTTAACAAATTGGCTGCCCATTTGTAGCCCATGTTTTTTGAGGTTTCCATTTTCTTGCCTATATACTGTCAAGTCACCACTATTTTTATAGAGGGATGTTAATATAATCTATTTTCCAGTAGGCCTGTCAAGCAATTAATCTGATAGCTACTTTTATTAAATATTATATTATAATATTAATATGAACTTAGAGAAAAAGACACCATTCGTGGACCCTTACGTCAAAATTTCCACTGGCATCTATACATATATATTAAAACGCATCATATATATCCATCAGTGAGCTAGATTTTTGTGGTGGTAAATGTACAGTATATTTTCTTCACTCTTTTAATCTCTTAGTTTGAACAGCTGGCATATCTGTGGATGGAAAGGCAAAAATCAGGTGGGAATTATAGCCGTTACCGAGCACAAACTGAAAAACATGTCGTCTTATGTGTTAGCTCCTTGAAAATTGATCTGTTAATGGATTTCTTGAATGAATTCTATGCACACCCAAGACTGCAGGTAAAGATTTATTAAAATGTTATTCTGAGTAAAATGTTTAACTTAAAGTGTGTCAAGGCAAATAAAAACAAAACAAAAAACACTGTATTTTTTTTCTTTCCTGGAAATACAGAACAATACTCATTAATCTCCCCCACAACTAATTTTCTACTGTATATTGACAACACACAGAATTTTGTGTACTACATGGTGTCAATATGTCCCCATCTCCAAAGCATAGGCACTAATTAACGTATAGTTAATAACTGAGGGGGTTAAACAGGAAGTGTGTAGAGGACACATGGAGGACAGGAATTTCTGAAAAGATCAATAGTTTTTTTTGCAATTCTAAAACAAACATACAAAAAATGCTAACAGTGTATTTAACACATCATAGTTTTGCAAATAGTGTGTGGCCACAAGCAACATGTGAGTAGACACAGCTCACAGAGCTCCCCCTGCAGATCTTGAAAAGATTCTTCTCCCAGCCAAACTACTGGACCAATTCACTTACAAGCAGTTTATGATCATCCGGGTAACTACCCTTTATATCGACAAGTTGAAATGTACTCATGATGACCAACAAAAATAAGGAGAAAGCCACGGCCTTGGAGTCCCAAAACAATACCCGGTCAACCCTTCCACACCGTACACCCAGAGAAGTGGACAAGCCCAAGGACACAATACATAAAACTGACAAGGTCTCCAAGGTGGGCTGAAGGAGGAGGTTTCCTTGCTGCAGCAGCTGAAAGTCTTATAAGTGACCTAGAGAAGAAGAAGCCTCCCCTGATTTAGTGGGGCTCACTTCATTGCACAACTAGAAAAGGCTAATAATCTAAAATCTGAGGACACAAAAAATAGGCTTTGATGCAATAATGTGCTCATCGTTGGCTCACCCGAAAGCATAGAAGAGAAAAATTCTATTGAGTTTATAGAAAGATGGTCACTAGAGCTCTTTAGTAAAAAAGCTTTTACGTCCCTATTCTTCAATAGAACATGCTCACAGAATCCCCTTCAATGGAACATGCTCACAGAACCCATTTGCATCCATCACTTCCATGACACCCTCCCAGATCAATACTAGTGAGATTGTTATGGTATCAAGATAGAGAAATTATTCTCCACCTGGACCGTGAAGGGGCACTATTCAATGTAATACTGTATATCAATATATACGGTATTAGCATAAGGGTTGCCCAACTAAATTTGATAAACCTTGGGTAAGCAGGTTGGACAATCTCTGGCTATGCCCTCTTGATCTTGTAACAACAAGAATTTTGTAATACATCATGGGTGCTACAATTCATTGAATGTTGTGAAAAAGCACTGTTAAACTGGGTCTCAGTATAGTATATGGATAATGCTCACATGTGTTCTTCAATTACCGTGTGTATTACTTGAGTTGTACATCATTGTACATATATGTATTTCTATGTGACTGCTCCAGAACTACTCAATACAAGCTCTTCATGATTTTAAAAAATAAAACTTTGTTGTTTGGGTTTCTACATGTATAAACACTCGCTGTCATGATAAGGCTAATGTATCCTTTCACCTGCCCTAAAACCAAAACCCTAATCCTAACTACAGTATATACTGTAAATACTCGAGTATAAGCCGAGTTTTTCAGCACATTTTTTGTGCTGAAAATGCCCCCCTCGACTTATACTCGAGTCACTGTCCATCTGCAGCCTCATGCGCCTGATCTCCCGGCGCTGTGACATGCAGTCAGTCTAGTCAACGGCCGTGCAGTGTAACAGCCCCACCTCCGCCTCCTCCCTCTTCCTTCCTTCCCCCTACAGTGCTAACCGATGTTAGTTTGGATGCTTTTATATATGGCCTCTATGATTGTTCCACAACAAAATGGTGGCGATCCATCGTCGCCACCAACGTCATTAACGAGCGGCTGCCGACGCGCAGGAAGTGACGTTAGGCTCGCTCTGGCCAGGAAAGATATATTTGCCATGGGGGTGTCTTCACATATGGCGCCATGTATCAAGCAGCATCCGATCGGTAAGACCTGCTTCCTCTGTCAGTGCTTTGTGCCATGGTGACATGACCAGGGAGATCGCTGGTGGGAGGTTATTATATCTCTCCCACCAGGTCTCCCTCCCGCTCCATAATTTGGGTTGATGAGGCTCATTATCTACATGCTCCTTTATAGTTGTCCTTCATGGTAATGATCCTCTGCCCATCAGTTTTCAATCGGCAGTATTGTTTGTGCATCTGATTGTGTAGGGGCTACACCACCTCCAGTGCGTCAGGCAGATGGGCACAGTTAGGAGGCATGCATATGGGCACAGTGAGGAGGCATGCATATGGGCACAGTGAGGAGGCATGCATATATACGGGCACAGTGAGGCATGCAAATGGGCATTGTTGACCCTCTTTTCCACTTACAGTAGCTGCTGCCTTTCCCACCCTCAGCTTGTACTCAAGTCAATAAGTTTTCCCAGTTTTTTGTGGTAAAATTAGGTCCCTCGGCTTATACTCGGGTCGGCTTATACTTGAGTATATATGGTAAGCTCTCAACACCTACTAAAAAAATAACAATTATAATAATTGAATATGGTGTAGCTCTTGGAACCTCAGTCACCTTACTATATCACACAAAGGTATAAAGAATAAAATTACAAAACAGTGCAACAAAAATATAAATACAGTGCCTTGAAAAAGTATTCACACCCCTTGAAATTTCCCACATTTTGTCACATTACAACCAAAAACATAAATGCATTTTATTGGGATTTTATGTGATAGACCAACACAAAGTGGCACATAATTGTTAAGTGGTAGGAAAATGATAAATGTTTTTCACATTTTTTTTACAAATAAATATCTGAAAAGTGTGGCGTGCATTTGTATTCAGCCCCCTTTACTCTGATACCCCTAACTAAAATCTAGTTAAACCAATTGCCTTCAGAAGTCACCTAATTAGTAAATAGAGTCCACCTCTGTGTAATTTAATCTCAACATAAATACAGCTGTTCTGTGAAGCCCTCAGAAGTGTGTTAGAGAACATTATTGCACAAACAGCATCAGGAAGGCCAAGGGACACACCAGACAGGTCAGGGATAAAGTTGTGGAGAATTTTAAAGCAGGATGTCAGGTCACCTTGAGGCTAGGTGACAGATGCACACCATTGGGATCAGGAGTGCACCGCAAGGCAGTGGACCCTACGGCTGACTGCTGCGGATGGGAGTATGGTTATAAGGAAGGCAGGGCCGCTGGAACACCAACACGGATCCCACCGGGGTTAGAGCGTAGGATTCCCTGGGGCACGGAGTCTAAGAGCCAGCAGGTGTTCACCAGAGCCTCTAGTGGTGAGGATGGACTGGGCTGCAACTGGCTCCAGATCGCAACCCCCAGGGTCCCCCAACTCACACCTACAGTAGGCAACAGAAGGATAGGGATAGTAAAGGAATAAGCCAAGGTCAGGGCCACAAGCAGACAAGGACAACAGAGTACACGCCAAGGTTCAGGGTCACAGGTAAACAGGGATAGTCGGGGACACGCCAAAAGGTCAGGGTCACGAGCAGACGGGAATAGTATAGAACACGCCAAGGTTGGTAACAGAAATAAACGTAGCACACACGGCAGGCAGGAACAGGAAGCCAAACACACAAAGGTTGATCAGCAGGGCTGACCTGCAGTGCAGAGGTTAATATAGAGTTCTCTGATAGGAGCTGGGGTGGAGCCATGCTAGAGGAGAGTTAATAAAAGCAGTCAGGTGAGAGACAGCTGATCTTTGGAGATGAACACATGGAGACAGGTAAGCTGACAAACAAACTCTATTGCATAACCATGACACAGGGTTAGGTTATAAAGAAGCTTTGAACATCTCACGGAGCACTGTTCCATCCATCATCCAAAAATGGAAAGAGTATGACACAACTGCAAACCTACCAAGACATGGCCATCCACCTAAACTAACAGGCTGGGCAAGGAGAGCATTAATCAGAGAAGCAGCCAAGTGGCCCATGGTATCTCTAGAGGACCTGTAGAAATCCACAGCTCAGGTGGGAGAATCTGTCCACAGGACAACTATTAGTCATGCTTTCCACAAATCTGGCCTTTATGGAAGAGTGGCAAGAAGAAAGCCATTGTTGAAAGAAAGCCATAAGAAGTCCCATTTGCAGTTTGGGAGAAGCCATGTGGGGGACACAGCACACATGTGGAAGAAGGTGCTCTGGTTAGATGAGACCAAAATTGAGCTGTTTGGCCTAATAGCAAAACGCTGTGTGTGGCGAAAAACTATAACTGCACATCACCCTGAACACACCATCCCCACCGTGAAACATGGTGGTGGCAGCACCATGTTATGGGAATGCTTTTCTGCAGCAGGGACAGGGAAGCTGGTCAGAGTTGATGGGAAGATGGAAGGAGCCAAATACAGGGCAATCTTATAAGAAAATCTGTTAGAGTCTGCAAAAGACATGCGACTGGTGCAGAGGTTCACCATCCAGCATGACAACCACTCTAAACAAACAGCCAGAGCTACAAATGGAATGGTATAGATCAAAGCATATTCATGTGTTAAAATTGCCCAGTCAAAGTCCAGACCTAAATCCAATTGAGAATCTGTGGCAAGAATTGAAAATTGCTGTTCACAGACGCTTCCCATCCAACCTGACAGAGCTTGAGCTATTTTGCAAAGAAGAATGGGCAAAAATTTCACTCTAGATCTGCAAAGCTGGTAGAGACATACCCAAAAATACTTGCAGCTGTAATTACAGTGAAAGGTGGTTCTACAAAGTATTGACTCAGGGGGGCTGAATACATGCCAAATTGTTCACGCATTTGTAAAAAAAATTGAAAACCATTTATCATTTTCCTTCCACTTCCCAATTATGTGCCACTTTGTGTTGGTCTATCACATAAAATCCCAATAAAATACATTTGCGTTTTTGATTGTAACACAACAAAATGTGGACAATTTCAAGGGGTATGAATACTTTTTCAAGGCATCTTCCAATCCTGTGAACAATGTATTCCTGTAACGAGCCCCTGCTCGCTCGGTTCCACTCTCCCGACACTCCTCTGCTGCTATAGAATCAGATTGCAGATCGCACGTCTGGTGGTTCAGTCATCCGATGCTCCGGGATTAGAACTACAGCTATGTGCCGTTCTAATCCAGTTGTGTAGCTCAGAACAAACACCAGGCAGGCTGTATGTAAGTTCAACCAGGAATCTCTTTTATTGAGGAATACAGGCTCTTTTATACAGTAAAAGAGGAGGTGTATACCTCCTGCTCATATTACTCTGAACATACACCTGTGACCAGAAACCTAATTAACATGGGCTAATTAACTAATCCCTTTAGCCAGCCTAGATGACTCAGACATGACCTTTAGGCCAGACTGGCTATCTTGTAGCTCAGAAAACCCAATCAACATTATCACAAATCAACACCGAACTCTTCTTCACACAATAGCAGAGTTAATTAACACAACCAACAATGGGGATCTAATGACTCTAGACTTATTTACAATACACATTCTAGCAGGCAACAGACAGACAGGTGGCTGGAATTGACATCAGCATCTCCTAACAGTATTTGTCCCAGCATTATGAATCAGGCACTATTTCTAATATGGCAAATCCAGGGTCCCCCCAGAGTCTGTGTGTCCTGGGGGACCAGGACCCGAATCCACAGTAATACCACCTCAAGGGTCCCCAGGCATACAGCTCACAAAGAGCACCGTTTCCTCAAATGCCAGGGCCCACAATCGATCGGCAAGAGGCTAGCATTCAGTCCCCTCCAAAAGTCTCTCTCCTGGCTAGGTCTGTCACATTTCTCCCCTGCGGCAGGAGACTAACACAGGAGGAGATCCCAGACGGGTTGACTCCGAAGTTAGTCAGTAGTTCCAGTCCTCTAGTGCCTGTACCCACACAGTACCCCAAACAAATTGTTCCAAACAAAGCATTACTCACCCAGCCAACCTCTGCCTCTCTCAGAGAACATATCTGCCGCTGGGGAGAGGCCTAGACTGGCCCTTCTCCCTGGAGTCCTTTCTGCCGCTGGAGAGAAGACAGGGTGTCTGGGCTCACTCCGTCATGCTGTTGGGGATCTGGGCCGACTGCCCAGCATCTCTGGGGTATACAGGTGGAGACTGAAGTCCCATCCACCTTCACAGGAAATCCATCCTCTGTTAGTTGAGGGCAGAGTCCAGCAGTACTCGGCCCTGTTGCCAGCCCTTCTGCTGGAAACCCCACACCATCTGCTCCGGCTAACTGTTGGGGAGGGAGGCCGACTGCCCCGCCTCCCTGGAACTCTGTAGTTGTTGCCGGAGCTGGGCAGAGGTTGGTAGCACTCTGCCCTGTTGCCAGCACTTCTGCTGGGGACTCCGCATCCTCCGCTCCAGCTAACCGTTGGGGCAGGAGGCTGGCTTCCTCCACTCCCAAACTGTGTAGCTGCCATTGGGGAGGTGAGCCGGCTGCTTCCTTTTCCATTCCCTCATCTGGATGTTGGGACGATATGTCTGTGGCACTGTCTCCCAGGTGCATGGATCTTTGCTGGGGAGGAAAGACCACTTCCTCCACCCTGGCCAACTGTTGGGGAGGGACGACAAACACCTCCTCTCCCTTCTCCCCCTGTATCCTGATCTGCTGCTGGGAAGTGACCACCTCCTTCTCACCCTGAGCCTCCGGAAGCGTCGCAGGTGTAGGGCAGAGATCTTGGACCCTCTGTCCGGTTGCCAGCGCTTCAGCTGGAGAAGCTCCTTGTAACTTCACAGATACTTCTGTTGGTGCTGGGCAGAGCACAGTGAAGTTTGGCCCTAATAACAGCTCTTCTTCTGCTGAAGGCTCACTAGGTTGTTCTTCCTCAGCAGAAAAGTCTATCAAATCCCCTGTCTCTGCAACTGGTGTCTGGGGATAAAGGTTCACCATCTCCTCTCTGTGGAACCCAGAAGATGCTATCAGTGCTGGGCAGAGCACAGTGAAGTTTGGCCCTAATAACAGCTCTTCTTCTGCTGGAGGCTCACCAGGTTGTTCTTCCTCAGCAGAAAAGTCTATCAAATCCCGTCTCTGCAACTGGTGTCTGGGGATAAAGGTTCACCATCTTCTCTCCGTGGAACCCAGAAAATGCTATCAGTGCTGGGCAATCTTCAGATTTTCCAATGCCGATTCTCTGGCATGCTGCTGGACCAGCACAGTCCTCCATCCAAGATCATCCAATGCAGAAACAGGTTCATCAAGGTCAGTCAGCACTTGCTGCATCTGCCATAAGACCTCCTTCTGAATTCCTCTTCCATGGTGGCTGGTATCTGTACCTCTCCTCTCCTGCTATCTGGACCTTGGATCCAGGTGATGGTTTGGATGTGTTCACGGCAAGGAAGCACGATCCCACCATTCCCTCCACTGCTCTCAAGTAAGTCTTTTAGCGTGGCTCTCCTGCAGGCTGGTTTGGAGTGTCCCAGTAACTGGAGAGCAAATCCCACAGCTGCCAACCAATGTAATGAGCCCCTGCTTGCTCGGTTCCACTCTCCCGACACTCCTCTGCTGCTATAGAATCAGATTGCAGATCGCACGTCTGATGGTTCAGTCATCCGATGCTCCGGGATTAGAACTACAGCTATGTGCCGTTCTAATCCAGTTGTGTAGCTCAGAACAAACACCAGGCAGGCTGTATGTAAGTTCAACCAGAGATCTCTTTTATTCAGGAATACAGGCTCTTTTATACAGTAAAAGAGGAGGTGTATACCTCCTGCTCATATTACTCTGAACATACACCTGTGACCAGAAACCTAATTAACATGGGCTAATTAACTAATCCCTTTAGACAGCCTAGATGACTCAGACATGACCTTTAGGCCAGACTGGCCGTCTTGTAGCTCAAAAAACTCAATCAACATTATCACAAATCTACACCGAACTCTTCTTCACACAATAGCAGAGTTAGTTAACACAACCAACAATGGGGATCTAATGACTCTAGACTTATTTACAATACACATTCTAGCAGGCAACAGACAGACAGGTGGCTGGAATTGACATCAGCATCTCCTAACAGTATTTGTCCCAGCATTATGAATCAGGCACTATTTCTAATATGGCAAATCCAGGGTCCCCAGAGTCTGTGTGTCCTGGGGGAACAGGACTCGAATCCACAGTAATACCACCTCAAGGGTCCCCAGGTATACAGCTCACAAAGAGCACCGTTCCCCCAGATGCCAGGGCCCACAATCGATCGTCAAGAAGCTAGCATTCAGTCCCCTCCAAAAGTCTCTCTCCCGTCTAGGTCTGTCACAATTCCCTATTACACAATAGCAATATAGACACTTAAATGAGCACAATTTTCATTGATAAAATAAGATTAATCATAAACACATAGTATTATATCTTTTGTGCACAAAAAGTGAAACTGCTGTCCCCCCTAAAATGCAATCCCAGAACTACAGTAAACCTCATTTGGTCCATTTAAATATTGTCCATGAATAAGAATCTTCAATGGTGAGCAAATACCATGCTCAATTCATACTCTCCTTCTGTTGGAAATGCACTCACTTCAGGGTCTGGACCTGACCTAATATACATTAGACTAGTTGGACTGGCTTGTATAACTTCCCAAGGCTCCCAACAGTCACAACTGCTTCCTCTGATGCTTGAGATGTTTCTCAGAAGTGAAAAAAGAAAAATATGACCACATATCGTAAAACAGAAAAATTGAAAGTGTTCCCTGATAGAATAGATATTAAAATAAATGAAAATTCATAAACATAAATACTGTACTTGAATACATGCACAGGGAACAAGATTTTTCAATGCAGCATAGGTGCAAAGGGTTAAACCTGTAGTATCATTCATGTTCTATCACACAAAGGTGAAATGTTTGCACACCATTTGCACGCCGGAAGAGGGCCCGTGACTGCCGAGGGGGGGGCCGGAAGAGGGCCCGTGACTGTTTCAATCTTTTTATTCATTTTTTAAATAACAATAAAAACATAATTTTACATTTTTTGCACATATGGTATAATCACCATTATTTGGAGAAATTACTTTAAACCCCCAAACAATCATATATATATTCTGAAAGCAGTGACCCTGGAGAATGGAATAAAATTAATGAAATTTTATTTGCGCAACAATTTATCAAATGCATATTTTCAGGGGAAAAAAAATAATTTTAGTGCAAACAAAAATAGTATATCCATTTTGTTTGGTAAAATATAAAAGATGTGGTTGTTTTGAGTAAAGAGATAGGAAACACGTCAATCCCTAACAACGGCTGGGGGAGCATACTTACAGAACCCCAAAAAAGTCCTCAAAGCTCCATAAAAGCCTTTGACGGCTGTTAAATTCAACAGCAAGTTCATGTATTGTATTAAGAAACAAGGATTGGTGATAAAGCTTCAGTGGAGACACCTTTTCCCATGATATCTCTTACAGGAGTGAATTTCCTTTCCTAGGGGTAGATTTCCTCTCACTTATGCCCCGTACACACGGTCGGATTTTCCGATGGAAAATGTCCGATCGGAACGTGTTGTCGGAAATTCCGACTGTGTGTGGGCTCCATCGGACATTTTCCATCGGATTTTCCAACACACAAAGTTGGAGAGCAGGAGATAAAATTTTCCGACAACAAAATCCGTTGTCGGAAATTCCGATCGTGTGTACACAAATCCGACGGACAAAGTGCCACGCATGCTCAGAATAAATAAAGAGATGAAAGCTATTGGCCACTGCCCCGTTTATAGTCCCGACGTACGTGTTTTACATCACCGCGTTTAGAACGATCGGATTTTCCGACAACTTTGTGTGACCGTGTGTATGCAAGACAAGTTTGAGCCAACATCCGTCGGAAAAAATCCTAGGATTTTGTTGTCGGAATGTCCGAACAAAGTCCGACCGTGTGTACGCCCTATTACTGTTGTCTCCCGCCGTGTGTAAGTATGTCGGATGTAAGTTGGATGTACACTATATTGCCAATAGTTGCAGGCAGCTATAACAGCTTCAACTCTTCTGGGAAGGCTGTCCACAAGGTCTAGGAGTGTGTCTATGGAAATGTTTGACCATTCTTCCAGAAGCGCAATTGTGAGGTCAGGCACTGATGTTGGACAGTGCCCTGTCGTTGATGTCAGTGAAAGAAATAGTGCTCCATTGTGTCAGTGGAAGGAATAGTACCCTAATATTAATGTCATTGTCAAAAATAGGGTCCCAATGTTGGTGTCATTAGGAGGAATAGTGCCCCATTGTTGATGTCGGTGGGGCACTATTTCCCCAACTATTGGTGGCAGTGGAAAAATAGTGCCCCATCATTAGTGTCAGTGGAAGAAACATTGAACATTGAATGTTGATGTCAGGGAGAATAGTGTCCAATCCATATCATTTGTAAGAATAGTGCCCCATCATTGGTATTAGGAGTCGTGCGTAGCTGAACTCCAGGAATTATCTTTATTACATGTTCAGCTTGACAATGTAAGTGTACAGCATACTGTATATCTAAAACCTGATGGGCCATAGTGTTTAATGCTTCTACAGTGATAGCCATGACCTTCCAGGTTTTGCTTGAGTTGTATGCGAGTGGCTTCCCCTCCTTTAGAGGTTCTAAAATTAGGACTAAGTCTGATTTTATAGATGCTCTAGTGGTAGAGTGGGAGAAACATACAGTTGATAGACATCATGTTCATACACACAAGGCATACTTTAAATATTTGTGTTACAAAGGCAATAAGAGTACAGAAAAGAGCAGGAGATCAGTGATTAAAACAGCACCCCTTGGACACTTCTACAGCAGTTCTGGCTTAAAATTCAATTTTCCATCAATTAAATCAAATATTGGATTGGTGGACATAGTTATATTACATTTACATTATTTTTTAACTGTCTTGGCAAAGTCTACTTGAATAACTCAACTTCTCAACTTCGAATATTTTGTATGGTTTTACATACATAAAAACATCATTGGTGTTACACATGTAAATAATTGAAAACTTTCTGTATAACAGGATTACTATGTGGTGATATTGTGTCCAACAGAGATGGATGTCCAGGTTAGACGCATTCTTCAGATTCCCATGTGGTCTCAAAGAGTTATCTACCTACAGGGTTCAGCCCTTAAAGATCAGGATTTATTAAGAGCCAAGTAAGTAAATCATGTATAAAGAAGTTCCATAAAACAATGCAATTCTAGCTCTCTTCAACTGCATATTAAATAAGCTGACCTAAACCAAGTCATGTTGGTAATTATTATTGGTCTTGTTGTGATTGATTGGGTTATTTCAAGTTTCAGCAGGTATGTATAAATATTTATGGTGTGCCATACAAAGACTGGTCTGTCCCTTCTTTAAATAGTCAGCTGTATTAAGTGGAAGTTTAATTTTCTTTTATCTTATTAGTGAAAATAGGTGAATAGCTCATCAGACCTCTATGTAAATGATGGTGCTGAAAGTACATATACTATATATGCTTACCTAATTAGAAAGGAAGGTTGACACATTAAAGCTTGGATTACAAGGAAAACATACTTTATATGAAATACCAGCTTAACATCAATTAAGCGGAAAAGGCATTTAACATACTTTGCTGTTCCTCACATTTCCCAGGCGATTTCCTCCGTACTGTGCCCTCATGAGTCATTCACCTACAATCTGAATACCACAGTCATTCAAAAACATCACAGGAAGTTAGCCTCTTGAAGTTTGCAGTAATATACAGTCACACAGATTCACAGCTTGAAAAGCTGTTCCATTTTATCTTTAGAATTGTTGTACATGACATGAAATGAGCTGGATCAAAAGTGCCAATTATCCGTAAGCATGCCTGCTACTATTTCTTCTTATCTGCCTTAGGATATTCCCATTATTTTGTACATTGTATGTACCCAGTATTTCCCCATTAGAAAAAAAGAAAAAAGCATTTTAAATGTTTTAACAAAGACCATTATGATGCATCCTATAAGGTTTAGTTTATACAAAAAGTTGCTCATAGTCCACTGGATTTAAGGAACACAATTTCTGTGGATGTGCATGCACCGTTAATTCTCTAGATAATTGCATAGTTAACCTACTTTGGACTAAGCTGTGAGCTGTGATAAATAATGTAGAAGAGTATTCCACCAAGCACTATGATTCTCTTTCCTTTAGTTTACTCTGTTCCCATGGCACAACATTCAGATGTCTTCTGCTTTTTACTTTATGACTAGAACTCTGCTGTAGTAAATATATAAACATGCAATTTAAAGTGTATCACTCAGCAAAAAATGTTTCTCTAGTTTTGGAAGGGTTAGACCCACTAAGCAGCTTCACCACCACTGTTTGTACTGGTGACCATTGCCACTGAGAACTTTTTTAAATGTTAGAGTTGTTCCCATGACAAGGGTTAAGAAGAAATCCTCCAATGGGCACACCTATTCCAGGGACAACTGAAAGAGGAGAGAATTTTGGGAGAGTACCTCTAACTTCCTGTTGTGTCACTGGGACAAGAAATGAAAGTAAATGTCCCCACTGGTACACACACACTTTGACAACTGAGTCAAATATGTATTGAAGATAACTCTTTGTAAAGTAAAAATATATAGGGTATTGAGCTTAACTTCCATATTACATGCAGACCAAGCTATATAGCTAAAGTGACAGGGATGTTTGTTTAAATTTAACCACTCAAAGACCAGACTGTTTCACTCCCTTCCTGCCTAGGCCATTTTTCAGTTTACAGCGATGTCACACTTTGTATGACAATTACTCAGTCATGCAATATGTGTCACCCAAATGAGTTTTATATATTTCTTTTTTTGAGACAAGCAGATATAGCTCTCTTTTGGTGATATTTAATCAACACTGGGTTTTGCTGAAGTTAGAAGCTGATTAGTTACTATACACAGCTGCACCAGATTCTGTGTGGACCGGTTTTAGTAAATCTCCACTGTAGAGCCTAAAAACTAGGATATATATATATATTCAAAATTTGATCAACACTGATGTACTGACAGCACATCTTAATTTTTGAGGCCCTAAAATGCCAAGACAGTACAAATACCCTCAAAATGACAGTTTGAGAAAGTAGATAGTCCAAGGTCTTTAATAAGACCTGAGTATATGAATACCACATGTGTAAGATTTGTTCATAGTCTAGATGCACAGAGGGGCCCAAAACTCCAGGATCACCTTTGGGCTTTTAAGAAAAAAATTACACCCTAGAGGTTTCCTCCCCTACAAATGGTGCACATGGTTTGTTGGGAGCCAGGAGAAGAGGATGATTACCGTATACATTAAGGTTCCTTTCTTCTTCATCCTATCTTTTATAAGGGGATACTATTTAGGTCTATAACAGCTTCAACTCTTCTGGGAAAGATGTCCACGAAGTTTAGGAGTGTGTCCATGGGAATGTTTAACCATTCTTCCAGAAGTGCATTTGTGTGGTCAGGCACTGATGTTGGGTGAGAAGGCCTGGCTTGCAGTCTCCGCTCTAATTTTTCCCAAAAGGTGTTCTATCAGGTTGAGGTCAAAGATTGTAGTGGTGCAGGCCAGCCAAGTTCCACCTCTCCAAATTCACTAATCCATGTCTTTATGGACCTTGCTTTGCACTCTGGACTAAATCATTTGGTGGAGGGGGGGATTATGGTGTGGGGTTGTTTTTCAGGTGTTGGGCTTGGCCCCTTATTTACAGTGAAGGGAAATCTTAAGGGATCAGTATACCAAGACATTTTGGACAATTTCCTGCTCCCAACTTTGTAGGAACATTTTGTTCCAACATGACTGCGCACCAGTGCACAAAGCAAGGTCCACAAAAACATGGATGAGTGAGTTTGGGGTGGAGGAACTTGACTGGCTTGCTTGTCCTGACCTCAACCTGATAGAACACATTTGTGATGACTACAGTGGAGACTGCAAGCCAGGCCTTCTCGTCCAACATCAGTGCCTGAAGTTCTTGTGCGTGTAAATGCAGGCATCCTGATACTTTTGACAATATAGTGTATATTGAATAATTCTTTTGCTCCACCCTACCCATGCAGCTGTATTACGAGTATTAATACAAGTGGTAATACTGCTATTTTACATGACATTTGCTCCTACTGCATGGGGAAAATTCATCTGAACTCCCAAACAGCCAAGGTTTGATTCAAACCTAAAGTTTGGCCCTAATACCAATTAAAAATGCATACTAGCAACATTATATACTCTTAAATCTAATAAAATGCATAGAGGTAAATGACATTTTGCAGATCCCAATTTTCTGTTATTTACTGTATATATGCCTTTTCATGCCCTTCATGTGACAGTGCATAGTCACCCATATCCAAGAGATTGAGATCTCAGGATGTTTGCTCATTACTCTGCAATACTTCTAAAATAAAGCAAATATTTTCGCATATACAGTAGATATAACATATGCTTTGTCATATACAGACCCTTTTTAGGAAACAAACAGATTTTCACTAGTGATGAGAGAAACAGGCAAAGTTCGACCTGGCCACCATCTCTTGCAAGGTACCCTCTCAGTGTTGGGGGCATTTGACCTGGCATTGTTCAGGAGAGGGGGGGTGCATGTACATTGCTTCCCTTTTTGGGCAACCAGGATGAATGCCTAGTTTAGATTTTAAGTGGGAGGTGCCACACTTTTTTTTAAAGGAATAGTAGACCCCCCTGTTCAGTTTGCAGCAGAACTTCTGAACAGGGAAATGGTTCTGCCCTGAACAGCAAACTCCATTGAAGTCTATGGGAGCCAAATATGAGAAATCAAAAGTGCCCATTTCTGGATATGGTGGTCCAGGTACTGCCCTGGGGGACATGTATCAAAGCATTTTTTTTTAAGAAAAGATCGTTTTTTCATAAGCAGTGATTTTAATGATGCTTAAAGTGCAAAAATAAAAATTAAAAAGTCCTTTAAATATAGTGCCTGGGGGGTCCCCTTAGTCTGCCTGTAATGGTGCAAGTGGCTCATCTGTAGCTATATATAGAACATGCTGCAGCAAAAATGACATTTCTAAATTAACAAAAACAAGTCTAATCACATTTAAATTGACTTGCGGTTGCAATTGCCAGCCCCTGGCTATTAAAAATACATTGTTTGTTTTTTACTATTTTTTTACTGGCAAATGTCTTTTTTTTTTTTTATTCAGCTGTCAGAGGGGATGCCTATTGACAGCTCATGACTCATCAGTTGTTAAGGACATAGTGGCCAGCTTCCTGGCCCCGCTCCTTAACCAGCTTTTACTGTGCCCTGATGCCCAATCAGGGCCAGAATGCACTGTGCAGTTTATAATTACCCTGCAAATCCGGGTGTTTCCCAACTGGGGCAAACAGCCAATGTTTGATCTGAACTCATGTTCCTACCTTAGTAGACATTTTTGTAAGTAATGTGAACTCTAAGAAAAATAAAACAGCATGAGGTCCCTCTCAAAATTTCATGGTCAATATCAGGTCAGTGGCATCAACCAGGATCTCCAAAAGCTTTTTACACAAGGTAGGAGCTTTGAGTTCTGGTTGAAAATGAGTTGTACTAAACTCAGCTTGTTTCCTGTTTGTCGAACAGGTGAACTAAAAGGTCCTGACCTGAAACTCCAGATCATGTCACTAAATGCCAACTTTCCGCCATTTTTAAAAAAATTGTAAACAAGCCCCTGGGGATCCTGGCTAACTGACCAAAGATGGTCATGATTAGGGATGAGCCGATGTTCGCCGAACAATATGCGGCATTCGCGGCATATTCGAAAGCCGCGGAGTGCCGTTAAAGTCTATGGGACACTAACATGAAAAACCAAAAGTGCTAATTTTAAAGGCTTATATGCAAGTTATTGCCATAAAAATTGTTTGGAGACCCCGGCCCTGTCCCAGGGGACATGTATCAATGCCAAAAATTATTGTTTTTTTTCGGGAGCAGTGATTTTAATAATGCTTAAAGTGAAACAATAAAAATCAAATATTCCTTTAAAATATTGTGCCTGGGTGGTTTCCTTAGTATGCCTGTAAAGTAGCGCATTTTTCCTGTGTTTAGAACAATGCCACAGCAAAATGACATTTATAAAGGAAAAAATATCATTTAAAACTACTCGCAGCTGTAATGTATTGTCGGGGGTCCTGGCAATGTAGATAAAAATCATTGAAAAAAACAGCATTGGATCCCCCCCAGTCCATTACCGGGCCCTTTAGGTCTGGCATTGGTTTTAATATCAATACCATATATTAAGGGGAACCCCGCATCCATATAAATATAAAATATTGTGTGGGGGTACCCCCAAAATCCATTCCAGGCCTTTCAGGTCTGGTATTGATTTTAAGGGGAACCCGAGCCAAAATTTAAAAGAAAAATGGCGTAGGAGTCCCCCCAAAATCCATACCAGACCCTTATCTGAGCACATAACCTGGCAGGCCGCAGGAAAAGGGGGGATGAGAGTACAGTCCCCCTCTTGAACCGTACCAGGCCACATGCCCTTAACATGGAGAAGATGCTTTGTGGTCCCCCCAAAACACCTTGTCCCCATGTTGATGGGGACAAGGGCCTCATCCCCACAATCCTTGCCCGGTGGTTGTGAGGGTCTGTGGGTAGGGGACTTATCGGAATCTGGAAGCCCCCTTTAACAAGGAGACCCCCAGATCTCGCCCCACCATGTGAATGGGTATCGGGTACATTGTACCCCTACGTATTCCCCCTAAAAAAAGTAAAAATTTTAAAAAATGACAGTAGACAATTTGGGACAATTCCTATATAAAAAAAAAAGTCACACAATGTCCATTCATCTTCGATCACAGCGTCCCAATAAAAAAAAGGAAAAAAACTCCGCCTCCATGGGAGGTTTACGCTGACTGAAGCCTCTTCACGATGACAGCTGTTATATAGCTGAGGTCAGAGCCACCTGGTGACCCGGTGTCACGTAATGTCAGAGGGGCGGGGTCACCCGTTTAGATTACCGGGTGGCCCCGCCCTCAGTTATATAACAGCTGTCATCTCGAAGAGGCTTCAGTCAGCGGGTGCCTCCCATGGAGGCGGAGTTTTTTGCTTTTTTTTAATCGGGTCATCGGACGCTGTGATCGAAGATGAATGGACATGGTGGGACATTTTTATTTTAATAAAGGACTTGTCCCAAATTGTCTACTGTCATTTTTAACATTTTGACTTTTTTTTGGTAAATCTGTAGGGGTACAATGTACCCGATACCCATTCACATGGTGGGGGGTGAGATCTGGGGGTCCCCTTGTTAAAGGGGTCTTCCAGATTCCAATAAGCCCCATCCCACAGAGGCTGATGGAGGGAGGAGCCAGAAGTGGGCGTCCGAGTAGGAGCCGACACTGAGCCCGTCAGCTCGGGATCCCCCCTCCCAGCGATGTAGATCCACGCTGAGGTTGTCTCCCAGCCCTCCTTGAGCTCTTCATGAGCCCTCCACGATCTCTCTCCCCTGTACTTCCAGTACCTCTACACCTCTGTAGCTGGAAGGCGAGGCGGACGGCGCTGACACCGGGAACCCGCGGTAAGTCTCGTGCCAGCAGCAGATGCGGGGGGTGCGAGCCCTGTCCTGGACGGAGTCCTCTCGGGAGGCTGGTGGATGTCGGGGCGTTCTGCCCACATCATAGAGTCAGGGATCCGGGGCGGTGAGTCCGCATGTGTGCAGTGGTGGCCAAGCAGCTCCGAGGACTAAGTGATGGGACTACGGTAAGCGTTGCTGGTAAAAGCATTACATGGGCCAGGCAGAGGATTGAGATCTCCACATATTCTGTATTTGGGCTTTCCGGGAAAGTAGGTAACCTGCTCACAAACCTTATTCTTTCAATATTATACACTGTATACTGCTTGGACGAGAGAAAACTAAATGCAGATTGCATGTGATAAGTATATCAAAAGAACCTTATAACATAGAATTTGTCGAATCAGCACATATAAAAGTTCAGGCTGCACGAAAGTCTTATGACTACCCATGAAGAACAACTGTATCACATGCTATAAAAACTGTATGCAGAGGCTACCTTGGTAATCAAAAACATAACTGGGGGGTAAAATAATCCCATGCCTAATCCCTCTGACGTGCTTAGGAACTGACATCAAAGGAGGACTGATCAGGTCAAATAAACTTTTCAGGGCTTTTGAAGCAAGTACTCGAGTGGGATGCCGCGAGTCTGCACAGTTAGCACACTCCGTTGTGGTTTTTTTTCTTTTTTTTTTTTTCCCTTTGACCGGTCCTATCTCTGAATTTACTTTAATACCCAATCAAGGGTCTCTATTAAGAAACAGTAACACTGAGAGGGAAGCCCCCACACTACCCACCACCCAGGTGGGGGGGATTGTACCACTGGCTCTAAACAAGGAGACAGAGAAGAAAATGAGGGGTAAAACATCGAAAGGGGCCGCCGTCAATACGCAGAGTACTAGTCCGGGGACCATTAGAAAATACATGGTTCAGGAAGCCAGTAGAGATAGAGATAGCCTGGGTAAACAAACAGGGGAAAAAAATAAAACACTTGAAGGCACATCCAGAACTGGATTGAGAAGGCATGGCACAGAGAGTGATATACATACGGCAAATAGTGAGACACTAGAGAAAGAAGTAACATTGGATCCTAAACAAAAAGCAGATACCCACAAAGGGCGAAATGGCGGAAATGTTTGCGAGGTTGGAAACATCTATTAAAGGAGAAATAGCAACCCTCCATGAAGATATGAGCCATATCCTAAAAAGAGTAGAAGATACGGAGAAAAGAATAGATAAGCAAGGGGAAGTGATAAAAAAGCTGAAGAGCCAGATGGAGGTGATGCAGCTGGAACAAAGGAACATGATGTATAGAATAGAGGACCAAGAGAACCGGAACAGAAGAAAAAACCAACGGATCAGAGGCCTTGCTGAGACGCAAGGCGAGAAGGAGTTGCAAGATAAAATGGATAAAATCTTTCATATGATCAGCTCATCTGGAGTCAGCAGTAAAATAAAGTTTGAAAGAATACACAGGATTAGAAATCCTGCAGAAATAGCGGAGGAGGTTCCAAGAGACGTCATTGCAAGATTCCATAACTTCCAAGACAAAGAACAGATAAAGGCATGTTTAAAAAATAACCAACCAGTAAAATATGGAGACACAAATCTGCAGATTTTCCCAGATCTGGCTGCTGAGACATTAGCCAGGAGAAGAACCTTAAAACCCTTACTTGAGCTGCTTAAAATGCACAATGTTCAATACTCTTGGGGCTTCCCAGCCTGCCTACTTGGACGTAGAGAAGGTCGCTCTGCGACTTTAAGATTTCCGGAAGATATTCCAAAATTTTGCAACCGTTTGGATGTGCCGGTGATAGAAATCCCGGGGTGGTGGAAAAGAAGGGAGAACATAGAAAGCCCAGAGGAACAAGCCTGGCAACCAATTTTTAATACAAAACGCACAGAAGTGAAGAAGAAATAGGACTCAAGGGAATCAGGAATTATGCTTTCCCCTTAAAATGTAGTTGATTGGGACTCTTAGTACGGAGGGAGTGGAGGAGAGGGGAGGTGGGGAGGGGGGTGAATGGGTATGGGACCCCTGAATTTTTCTTTTTTTTAGGGGAGGTGACAGCTCTTGCAGCGACCACACCGAGTGCAACCTCCAGGGGGGCAACCGAAGGGCCGGGAGGAGTGACTAGGTCATGGGGAGGCCTGTATATCCCCATCGGGGAGGGAAGAGGGGGAGGGGTGGGAATGGGCATGCAAGGAGTGGGGTGAGGGGGATGATAAGGGGAGGGGAGTGTGGGTGAGTGAGGGGAGGGGGGAGGGAGAGGGAAGGCGGAGGGGGGGTGGGTGGGTTGTAGTTAAGAAAGGGTACCTACTGGGAAAATACGACACAAAATTACTCGGACTATCACTCCGATGCAGGGTTCAAGACAGAGAACTCCTAGAAACGTAAGAATGCCCAGCATAAAAATAATTTCGTACAATGTACGTGGTTTAATTTCCCCCACAAAGCGTGCTAATATCTTGCATGAATTAAAATTTCTCACAGCTGATGTGGTTTTGCTGCAGGAAACACATTTACGCCTGGGCAAGAACCAAAAATTTTTTTCTAAGGAATTCCCAGTTTGGTTCTACGGGGATTCGCCTTTAAGCCGAGCGAAAGGAGTTGCCATAGGGTTTGCCAGTAGAGTAAGGTTTGAATTGTTCAAGAGAAAGACAGATCCGGATGGGCGGTACTTATTCTTGAGCGGGAAATTAAATGGAACTGATTGCTCACTGGCAAACATATATGGCCCTAATAGGAACCCAAATAGTTTCCTGATAGGGATGCTGGCCGAATTTATGGAATTTAAGAAAGGGGTGGCCATAATGGCTGGTGATTTCAATCTCTGCCCGGATCCAGGAAAAGACAACACGTCGCATGCACGGGGGATGGGGATGACATGGAACAATATAGTGAAACAGAAACTGCATCAGTATCA
This sequence comes from Aquarana catesbeiana, assembly GCF_042186555.1. NCBI lineage: Eukaryota > Metazoa > Chordata > Amphibia > Anura > Ranidae > Aquarana > Aquarana catesbeiana. Next base: position 185,530,949 of record NC_133330.1, on the reverse strand, counting down.
ACTTGCATGGAGGTCGCAGCATACTAACTCTAGGGATTATATGTTCCACTCCCCCGTGCATGGGACTTACTCCAGACTTGACTTTTTCCTGATCGAGCATAGATGGTTGGAGGCAGTGACTAGTTCAAACATTGGAATAATGACTTTTTCTGATCATGCGCCTGTAAGTGTAACATTGAACATAGGACAGCCTCAAAAAAAGAGTAGTGTTTGGAGGCTAAACGAAGATTTACTAAATGATAAAGAGATAGGAAAACTTATAAAGGAAGAATTAGAACTGTACTTTAAGATAAACGAATCAGTGGAGATATCAGAAGCTACCGTGTGGGAGTTCCATAAAGACTATATAAGGGGTATCCTGATTAAAACTGGCTCGGTTAAAAAAAAAAGATCAAGGCAACATAAATTAACCTGAACAAAAGAGATATTTGACTTAGAGCAGTTGCATAAGTCAACTGGAGAGAGGGAGGTGCTCTTAAAACTCTACCATAAAAGAGAGGCTATGAGAGATTTAGTAGAACAAGAAACACGAGCGGCATACAATCTAATAAAGGAGAGGTATATAGGTGGGAATAAACCGGGAAGTATCTCGCAAAGGCACTAAAAAAAAAAAAGAAAACTATTAACTATATTGAGAAAATTTAAGACAACAGCAGGGGATACAAGATACAGAACTAGTGAAATTGCCAAAACCTTTCAAGATTACTATGGGGAGCTATACTCTATTAACAAGAAGATCACAACAGAAGAGGTTGATAAGAAAAGGGAGAAAACAAAAGCTTTCCTAAAAGACATAGGATTAAACAAATTAGCAGAAGAGAAATGTAGCGAACTAGAGGCCCCCATAACAGAAGACGAGATTAAAAAAATAATAAATGAAACACCGGTCGGGAAAAGCCCCGGGCCCAACGGTTTAACTATACTATACTATAAAAAATTTCAGGACCTCTTAATCCCTAAACTATGCTCCTACATGAATGGGATAGGGGTAAAATGGAACATGAGGAAAAAGTCGTTAGAGGCCATTATTACCATTATACTGAAAGAGGGCAAAGACAGTACACTCTGCTCCAGCTACAGGCCCATATCACTCCTCAATACGGACACAAAAGTATTGGCAGGGAGACTGAAAAATATAATGAACGACACTGTACACCCAGATCAGGTTGGGTTTATACCAGTTAGGGAAGGGAGTGGCAACGGCATAAGAACACTCCTGGTAATACAGAGAATTAAAGATAGCAGAGCCCCAGGGCTACTCCTGACAATTTATGCTGAAAAAGCCTTCGACAGGGTAGACTGGGGCTTTATGCATAGTATGCTAGAGGAAATAGGATTAGGGCCAAATATGTCTAGATGGATAAAGGCATTATATGTACGTCCTACTGCAAGGGTCAAGGTCAATGGAACACTCTCGGAGTCATTCGAAATGTCCAACGGCACAAGACAGGGGTGTCCACTTTCCCCTTTATTATTTGTGCTTGCACTTGAACCCCTCCTTATAAAGATAAGGCAGAACCCGGATATCAGGGGAGTAAATGACAGGGAAGAGGTTCACAAATTTGCGGCCTTTGCGGGCGACATTTTATTTTACATCACTAGTCCGAGGATAAACCTCCCTAACTTGCTTTCAGCCTTAAAAGAATACGGAGAAATTTCTAATTTCAAGATAAATCCTGCCAAATCAGAAATATTCAAAATAAACAGGTTAAAAAAGGGGATTGCTCTTTTCAAAAGGAGTTCCCATTTGCGTGGGGGAAAAAAGAGCTCAAGTACCTTGATGTTAAGCTAACTAGATCAAGAGAGGCACTTTATCAAGAAGGGTCGCTGGTTCGAATCCCAACCACGACACTACCTGCCTGGAGTTTGCATGTTCTCCCTGTGCCTGCGTGGGTTTCCTCCGGGTACTCCGGTTTCCTCCCACACTCCAAAGACATGCTGGTAGGTTAATTGGATCCTGTCTAAATTGTCCCTAGTATGTATGAATGTGAGTTAGGGACCTTAGATTGTAAGCTCCTTGAGGGTAGGGACTGATGTGAATGTACAATGTATATGTAAAGCGCTGCGTAAATTGACGGCGCTATATAAGTACCATAAATAAATAGATAAATGAATAATATTTATTACACACATCATGATTTATGCTGGATATACATCTCTGGATGAAGTGATTGATATTGGACTTACATTGAGGGACATGATTTAATTTTTTTTTAAAGGACTTTTTGTATGGTTCACAATATTATTATATACTATTTAACTTTTTTTGAATGAACAACAAGGGGTACTATGTACCCTGTACTCGTTCACATAGGGATAGATAGATAGATAGATAGATAGATAGATAGATAGATAGATAGATAGATAGATAGATAGATAGATAGATAGATAGATAGATAGATAGATAGATAGTCCAAAATGTTCTTTACTTGTAACTCAAAGTGCCAATAGTACAAATCACATTGTGGCAGTAAAGCAAAGTTTCAAATGATCACGTTCTTGGTCAAGCTGAATGTGCAGCTTGACAAAGAGCATGGTTGTTTAAAATGTTGCTTTACTGATAAAATGTGGTTTATACTTTTAGTACTTGGTGTTACAAGTAACATTTACCAAGTATTTTGGACTATACATCCTCTTATTTCTCTACAGGTGAGCAGTGAGTATGGAGATTAACACGTTTCAGTACTGGATAACATGTTATGGCAAAGGCTTTAGATCTCAAGCCCTTGTTTACCCTTTGTCATCTTACTGTACCTCAGCTTATAAAAGCCATCACCTGGACCAGATGGCTTGCAACCAAGGGTACTGTGCTGGGACCAATCCTATTTAATTTGTTCATAAATGACCTGGAGAATGGGGTAAACAGTTCAATCTCTGTATTTGCGGACGATACTAAGCTAAGCAGGGCAATAACTTCTCCGCAGGATGTGGAAACCTTGCAAAAAGATCTGAGCAAATTAATGGGGTGGGCAACTACATTGCAAATGAGGTTCAATTTAGAAAAATGTAAAATAATGCATTTGGGTGGCAAAAATATGAATGCAATCTATACACTGGGGGGAGAGTCTCTGGGGGAATCTAGAATGGAAAAGGACCTGGGGGTCCCAGTAGATGATAGGCTCAGCAATGGCATGCAATGCCAAGCTGCTGCTAACAAAGCAAACAGAATATTGGCATGCATTAAAAAGAGGATCAACTCCAGAGATAAAACAATAATTCTCCCACTCTACAAGACTCTGGTTCTGCTGCACCTAGAGTATGCTGTCCAGTTCTGGGCACCAGTCCTCAGAAAGGATGTACTAGAAATGGAGCAAGTACAAAGAAGGGCAACAAAGCTAATAAAGGGTCTGGAGGATATTAGTTATGAGGAAAGGTTGCGAGCACTGAACTTATTCTCTCTGTAGAAGAGATGCTTGAGAGGGGATGTGATTTCAATATACAAATACCGTACTGGTGACCTCACAATAGGAATAAAATTTTTTTGCAGAAGAGCGTTTAACAAGACTTGTGGCCACTCATTAAAATGAGAAGAAAAGAGGTTTAATCTTAAACTACGTAGAGGGTTCTTTACTGTAAAAGCGGCAGGGATGTGGAATTCCCTTACACAGGCAGTGGTCTCAGCGGGGGGCATTTATAGTTTCAAGAAACTATTAGATAAGCACCTGAATGACCGCAACATACAGGGATATACAATGGAAGACTGACATATAATCACGCACATAGGTTGGACTTGATGGACTTGTGTCTTTTCAACCTCACCTACTATGTAACTATGTAACTCTGTTAAGACCTGTTTGGCTAGACTAGTCTTTTTTAGCTCAATACTTCTTTCTGTTCTTAGGATGGATGATGCAGAGGCATGCTTTATATTGAGCAGTAGATGTGAAGAAGACAGGACAGCAGCTGTAAGTAGAACTAATGACATACAACCATTTTTAATTTATATGGAGACCAACCCACAGTTTCTTTTGTAATAAATGTACTGTATATGTCAGGTCTGCCAGGAGATTCCAATCATCACTCTGGTTTCCTGACCGGTAGTCTTGTTATCCCAGTATCAGGTGGAGGGACGGTTGAGATCCTGCAGCCGGAATTAGGGGACCACAATAGAAGGTGCAAATAGCCTAACAAGGAACCGCCAGCAAATAATTCACGGTTAGTAGAGGCCGAAGACTGGAACCAGGTGGGAGAAAGGACAATCCTAAACAATCCAAGTCAGTGAACCAAGGCAGAAGTACACGGGGGTCAACCAGAAGGTGACATCAGGAACAGGCGGAGTTGGCAACAAGATCAGCGTAAATCCAAGGGGTAATCCAAGAAGCGGAGTCAGGAACAAGCAAAGTCAGCAACCAGAAACACAATACCATACACCAACGAGAACGAACAGGAACCTATACTAGGGCAAAGACAGGAAGGGGAAGTGATGATTTACAGGTCACTAAATCATGTGACTGCCTACAGATGGACACTGGGTGCGGCCAGGGTCCAAGATCAAGGAGCAGGGCATAACAAGGGCTCTACACAGAAGTAAGTTCCCCAGTGGCTCAGGCAGTAGGGAACCTTCCACAGAACACCAGGTCCCAGGATCAAATGTCAGACATGGAGTGACAGTATACATATATTCTCCACATTAGTCTTACAATAAGCCTATATATATAAAAGTTGTGGTGTGCTGTATGAGCACTATCAAGGGTCACAGAGAACAAGTTAAATACATTTGTTAATACAGTGGAACCTGGGATTACGAGTATAATCCATTCCAGGAGAATGCTCGTAATCCAAAGTACTCGCATATCAAAGCGAGTTTCCCCATTGAAGTCAATGGAAACGAAAATAATTTGTTCCGCTTTGACTTCAATGGCATGCAATACCGCATGCGGCCAGAGGTGGGGGGCGCCGGAGAGCCTCGGAAACGGCCGGAAAAGCCTGAGGACACCTCGGCTGACCTCGGAAAGACTCCGTTCCTGAGGTTTGCCAAGGTCAGCCGAGCTGTCCTCGGGCCTTTCCGTGCACTTCCGAACGGCGCCCTTCGGCTGCGATTGGCGCAGCTCGGCTCCGGCGCCCCCCCACTTCAGGCCAAACGTGGTATTGCACACGCTTTGGCCTGAATCATGCTCATTTTGTGAGACAACACTCGCAAACCGAGTTACGATTTTTAAAAATACAGTGCTTGTATTGCGAGACACTCGTTAACTACGTTACTCACAATCCGAGGTTCCACTATATCCAAATGACATGAACATAATTATTTCAATGACAGTTTTAAAACTTTGAAACAGAAATACAATCCTAAGAATAAAATCTGGTGAGTTGTTACTTTGTCATAAGCCAGAGACCAGAATATTTAACCACTCCCAGACATTTCCAAGGACAGTCCCAGGATTTGATGATTTGCCAGTAGATCATTTCTATTTTGGACTAATGATAATTTGTGATTTTAAAAGTAGTATTAATTGACAACTAGCTGTCAAAACATTATTTATAGTCCAAATTTGTGAGCAAATAATGTAAACAATTAGGCATCATGGGTTTGATTGTAGTAGTTAAGCTTCAAAATGTTAATGTTAAATGATTTAAATGTTAAAAACTATACAGAAAAGAATCTGTCTGCCTTCACACCTTAGCATTTTTGGTCCTAAACTAACATCAAAATTATTTTTTAGGGATCCTTTGATCCCCTAAAACCAGTATACAAGTTGGGAGGACCAGCTGCTTGCCTCCCAATGGGGAGACAAATAGGTGGCAGATAAGCCTCACCATTACTACTGGCATCTTCTCCTGGACATTGGGGGTAATAGAGAACCTGGTCTCACTTTGCATTCCCGTCGACTGTAATTATTTGCCCAGCATAATGCAGTAATTTATTTTGCACAAGTCAATAAATCTATTTGTTTTGACAGGGTAGAATCCTATCTATCTAGTGGTGTATTTTTGCCATTGCACCTGAGTTTTCCCCTGTAATGTCTTTTGCCATAGTGCCATATATATACAGTATCTCACAAGTGAGTACACCCCTCACATTTTTGAAAATATTTTATTATATCTTTTCATGTGACAACACTGACAAAATGACACTTTGCTACAATGTAAAGTAGCGAGTGTACAGCTTGTATAACAGTGTATATTTGCTGTCAAAATAACTCAACACACAGCCATTAATGTCTAAACCACTGGCAACAAAAGTGAGTTCACCCTTAAGTGAAAATGTCCAAATGGGCCACTATTATTTTCCAGTACTATGCAAATTATAAGATGAAACCATCAGCGCCACACGTAAAAAATATTGTGATGTTTAAATAAGATAACCTAATAATAAACGTGCACAGCTGCTAAACATTCCAAGTGGTACACCACACTAATTTCAAAATGGATAGTAAATAAATAAATGTAGCGCTATGTGTAAAATTATAAACATAAAGTGCAAATCTCTAAAATAAATAAATCCTACATATAAATGAATAGTCCATAAAATGAAAAAATGAAGAAATAAAACATGAAAAACTCTTCTTGTGATCAGTGTATCCACACAATTCCACCACAGTGATTGTTCGTCCTCAAAAGGAGTGCACACCACCACCAGTAAAAATGCGCGCTTACCTCCCAGATGAGTCAAAACTCATATGCAGATCTCCCCACGAGCTCTTTGCTTTCACTTCCTCTTCCCAATCAATGGTGGGTAATCCAGATGGCTCTTTTCTTAAATCTACTGAGGAAAGCCTGTGATTGGCCGATACGCATCTAGAAGGGAGGAGCTGATAGTAACGTTCAGCCAGACACTGTGTATGTGGACACGGCGGTGCTACTCTGGAGGTTTTTATGTGATTTTAAAAGTTTTTATCTTGTAAGTGCAACTTGTCTGTTTGGGGGCTTTGAATAAATTTGTATACGGAGAACACTATGGTCTCTATACTTATTATTTACATGTCCTGAACTCATGGAATCTTGAGCCAAGCTGGGAGATGATCCATTTCTTTTGATATTAATGCGCTGAGTTACCATTAAGAAAAGAGGCATCTGGATTATCCAGCATTGATTGGGAAGAGGAAGTGAGAGCAAAGAGCTCTTGGGGAGATCCGCACATGAGTTTTGACTATTCTGGGAGGTGAGCGCGCATTTTTACTGGTGGTAGTGTGCACTCCTTTTGAGGACGAACAATCACTGTGGTGGAATTGTGTGGATACACTGATCACAAGAAGAGTTTTTCATGTTTTATTTCTTCATTTTTTCATTTTATGGACTATTCATTTATATGTAGGATTTATTTATTTGCACATAGCGCTACATTTATTTATTTACTATCTATTTTCCAGTACTGCCTTAACCCTCTTGGATATGGAGTTCACCAGAGCTTCAGAGGTTGCCACTAGAGTCCTCTTCCACTCCTCCATGATAACATCATGAAGCTGGTGGATGTTAGAGACATTGCGCTCCTCCACCTTCTGTTTGAGGATGCCCCACAGATGCTCAATAGGGTTTAGGTCTGGAGACATGCTTGGTCAGTCCATCACCTTTACCCTCAGCTTCTTTAGCAAGGCAGTGGCCATCTTGGAGGTGTGTTTGGGGTCGTCATTATGTTGGAATACTGCCCTGCAGCCCAGTCTTCAAAGGTAGGGGATCATGCTCTGCTTCAGTATGTCACAGTACATGTTGGCATTCATGGTTCCCTCAATGAACTGTAGCTCCCCAGTGTTGGCAGAACCCATGCAGCCCCAGACCATGACACTTCTACCACTATGCTTGTCTTTGTACTCCTCACCTGGTTGCCGCTACACATGCTTGACACCATCTGAACCAAATAAGTTTATCTTGGTCTCATCAGAACACAGGACATAGTTCCAGTAAGCTATGTCCTTAGTCTGCTTGTCTTCAGCAAAAAGTTTGCGGGCTTTCTTGTGCATCATCTTTAGAAGAGGCTTCCTCCTGGGACGACAGCCATATAGACCATTTTGATGCAGTGTGCGGCATATGGTCTGAGCACTGACAGGCTGACCCCCTACCCCTTAAACCTTTGCAGCAATGCTGGCAGCACCCATACGTCCATTTTCCAAAGACAACCTCTGGATATGACATTGAGCACATGCACTCAACTTCTTTGGTCGACCATGGCGAGGCCTGTTCTGAGTGGAACCTGTCCTGTTAAACAGCTGTATGGTCTTGGCCACCATGCTGCAGCTCAGTTTCAGGGTCTTGGCAACCTTCTTATAGCCTAGGCCATCTTTATGGAGAGCAACAATTCTTTTTTTCGGATCCTCATAGAGTTCTTTCCATGAGGCGCCATGTTGAACTTCCAGTGACCAGTATGAGAGAGTGAGAGTGATAACATCAAATTTAACACACCTGCTCCCCATTTACACCTAAGACCTTGTAACACTAATGAGTCACATGACAACGGGGAGGGAAAATGGCTAACTGTGCCCAATTTGCACATTTTCACTTAGGGGTGTTCTTACTTTTGTTGCCAGTGGTTTAGACATTAATAACCGTGTGTTGAGTTATTTTGAGGGGAAGGCAAATTTACACTGTTATACAAGCTGCACACTCACTACTTTACATTGTAGCAAAGTGTAATTTCTTCAGCGTTGTCATATAAAAAGATTTAATAAAATATTTACAAAAATGTGAGGGGTGTACTCACTTTTGTAAGATACTGTGTATATATATATATATATATATATATATACATATATATATATATATATATATATATATATATATATATATATATATATATATATATATATATATTTGCAACAAATCTCAGAGTGTGGGGGTACCTTCATATTTAGCACTGTTAATATTATTTGTGTGTTTGTGTTTTTTAAAGCTTTTAATGCTGTGAAATTTGCTTGAGTAATAAATGTGTTAACTTGCTTTTAATGAACATATGTTAATTTTTGTTTCCTATTTAGGACCATCAAACAATATTAAGGGCCTGGGCAGTAAAAGATTTTGCTCCAAATTGCCCTTTGTATGTTCAGATATTGAAACCAGAGAACAAATTTCATGTCAAATTTGCAGGTAATGTTAATTTTGCTTAGATCTTTAATACTCGTCAACTAAAACCTATTAACAGTTAAATTTACTACTATGTTTAAAAAAAAAAAAATTATGATTGAAACATTTTTTTCACTTACTATCCTTTCCATTAATAAAATGACATGACATCCACAGGTTGTACAAAGAAATAACAGTTACTGCTTGAGCAACCCCCTTCTACTCAAACAGAAATTGGAAGCCTACTCAGTCTTACTCGGGCTGCCAACAATCATGCAGGCAGAACTGAGCAAGTTTATTAGAAAGACAACCATATTTTTTTAAACTCACGGTTTGCACTCAGTATTAATTGTTTGTCTGAAAAATAAAGATTTTTGTATAAACATTTATATGTTTAATGACCATAAAATTAATTTACTTTCCCTTAAAAAAGAATGTAAGAATATGTAACATTTAAAGGATAAGTTTACCTTTTTGAATATGTTTCATGTCCCCCCTGGCTTGTGGCCCAACCATATCAGGCCACAAACATTCAACATGGGGAGTACCTTGTCAGAAAAGAACCCCTCTGGCAAAGCACTATGTCCTCATGTTGATGAGGACATGGGCCTCATCCTGATTATTCTGGCCCTTTGGTTGTGGGGATCGGTGGGCAAGGGTGCTATCAGAATTTGTAAACAATAACAATAAGATAACCCCTAGATACTGCCCTATGTGAATGAGTACTTATTAACAACATGTAAACAGTAGAAAAACACACACACAGTTGTTGACCAGACCCCCAAAAATCCCATGAGGTAAATCCATAATCAATAATGTCAATAACGTCATCCAACAATTTAGTACAAGGATTTTATTGCTTTTTTATCATAGGTAGAATTCATAATAAATATAAAAACAAATATCAAAAAGTTAAATGCAGAAAAAGTAAATATGTGCATATATAATAGTAATATGTATACATTATATAATATTTAAGAGCAAATATATAACACAAATACTAAAGAAAAAAATGTAAATTGATTGATGGCATATAGGTATAGTTTACTAGTCTTGCAATAAGGAAGTTTTTGGTATAATAAGGTTTATATAATGAGCAAAAGTATATAATATGATGAGATATAAGTTTTAGAGAATTTTGACTCTTTGACATCAAGCTAGATCCATGCAAATGACAAACCCGCTAAAAGAAACCCACTGTCTCGTGACACAATCTTACCCTGATGATTGTTTGTCTGCTTCTCACAGCTCTGGTGCATGACAGCTGATTAAAATAAAGGGGCAGGGTCTCCCGTGATGTCATTAACTACATTTGAATGTGGCAATATTTGCTCAATGACATTACTGGGATTCCACTGGGAACTGTAACCTAAAGAGCCTGGTGTGAATTTTAGGAGAACCCCCACATAATTTTTTTCTTTTAACTATCCCCGACTCCTTTATTATTGAGGGATTCCCAGCTATGTAAGTGAATAGGTCCAAGTGATGTCACTAGTTTTTAAAGGGTAACTCCACTTTTGTGGGGGAAAAAAAGAGAACAAATAAAGAAAAAATAATATAGTGCATATAATTGTGACACTAATCATATTGTAATTGAATGTTATTAAAAATTACCTTTCCTTTTCAATCTGCAGCATGTAATTTTCTGAGAATGCATTGCAATATGGCTACCTGGAGTTGTTCTGTACACAGAGTGTGTACTGACCACTCCCCAGAAACATAATTTCTTGCTTGTGTAATTGGCTCACCAATTTTCCCAGAAGTCTGCCTAAGATACAAATCAGATTTCAGGCATCCCCTGCAACAAAAATGTAATTTTTAGAGAGATACTTTCAATAGGAGCATGTCTAAAGGGATGCAGGCCCAGCAGATTTCTTCATTAGTGCTTTCCAGCTGCACATCTGACAGTTAATTATGAAACCACTCCCATTAGACCCACTCAGAACAGAGTCACATACAAACACACATGGATTTCTCCAGAATAACAAAAGCTAGGAATCTACAAAAAAGTTTGTTATAATCCAATGTACATAGAGAACCCAGAGGGGAATGTTTTTTTCTCAACAAAAGTGGAGTTACACTTTAAGGACTTGGCAGTGCCCTGCACCATTGAGAGTGGGAAGCTCTCATATACTGTACAATATCAAAAGTAATACCCCTGTTATGCATGACATTTGGCTCCTGTGTTTAGACCAAACCTTAAGCTCATTGCTAATCTGCACCAGGTACTTGATCCTTCAAGATAAATTGTAACTTTAAATATCATGCAATGAGACTTGACTATGCTATAGTTGTGACATATGAGATGAGGACTACAGCATGTCATTATTCTAACACAGAGGATGATTGGTAGGTGTAGGTAGGTACCTTCATCATACTGCTGCATTCTTCTGGATTCCCCTGTACACACAATCGGATTTTCCAACAACAAATGTTGTATGTGAGCTTGTTGGCTGAAAGTCCGACCATGTGTATGCTCCATCGAACATTTGTTGTCAGAATTTTCACCAACAAATGTTGGCTAGCAGGTTCTCAAATTTTCCGCCAACAAAACGTTGTTGTCGGAATTTCCGATCGCGTGGACACAAGTCCGATGCACAAAAGTTCACACATGCTCAGAATCAAGCAGAAGGAGCCGCACTGGCTATTAAACTTCCTTTTTCTCGGCTCATCGTATGTCTTGTACGTCACCACGTTCCCACGTTCGTAATTGTTGGCCAACATTTGTGTGACTGTGTGTATGCAAGACAAGTTGGAGCCAACAACCTTCGAACAAAATTCCACGGTTTTGTTGTCGGAAAGTTTGATCGTGTGTATGGGGCATAAGAGTACCTTGCCACTGGACAAACAAATAGAAATGTATACATCACACAGACAGAAGGATTCACAGACAGAAAGATTCACCTTCTCTGAAGAGTAGAAGATACAAGACTCAGCAAATGTCATGAGGCAACAGACTTTATATGTATTTACATTTTGTTTTAAAAAATGTATTCAGTGATTAGTTATGTAGAGTAGGCATAAGGAGGGGGGGCTATGCCTGGAGCTCAGTTGAATTTTCCTGATGTGTTATATGACAACAGCTGCTGCATAACAGAAAAATGCTTTATTGGGATTTAAAAAACCCCAATGGGGAAAAGGTTAGCAAATATATTTACATTACCCCAGCTTCCATCCTGTAGTGGCCCTTTTCCTGGTGAGATCCCAGGAAATGCTGGGTACCCAATATATTCAGAAAAAAATGCCAAATAGCACATAAGTGTCTTTTTGCAAGATTTTAGGTGCTTAGCATTCTTTGGGATTTTTCTGGAGTAATGGGGATGGCACCCACGCCTATGTGCCTTAAAGGAGAAGTATAGCCAAAGTTTGTTTGGCTGGACTTCTCCTTTAGATCACAGGAGTGAAATTTGTTTTGCACTCCTGTGACCCATTTTCAGCAGAGAGCGCGCTGAAGTCTGCTCTCTGCGGATGTCACAAATGTCAGTCATCCCGACCACGGAATCTGAATCCGCCAGGTGCCTGGACTGACACCCGGTTTCTGGCTTAGGGAAATAAAAAAATAAAAATAAGCTGAACTTGCTTTTGTAGTTCTCCACTTTAACCACTTGCCCTCCGGAAGATTTTACCCCCTTCATGACCAGGCCATTTTTTGCTATTCAGCACTGCCCTAGTTTAACTGACAACTGAGCGGTCATGCAATGCTGTACCCAAACAAAATGTATATAATTTTTTCACACATATAGAGCTTTCTTTTAATTTGATCACCTCTGGGTTATTGTTATGTTTATTATATAAATAATAAACGACCATCAATTAAAAAAAAAAAAAAAATATATATATATATATATATATATATATATATATATATATATATATATATATATGTATATATATATATATATATTTTTTTAATTGATGGTCGTTTATTATTTATATAATAAACATAACAATAACCCAGAGGTGATCAAATTAAAAGAAAGCTCTATATGTGTGAAAAAATTATATACATTTTGTTTGGGTACAGCATTGCATGACCGCTGCTATAAAACATATTCCATAAAAAATAAAAATAAAAATTTAATCTCTTAATAAAAGTTGGCCAAAATGTATTCTGCTACATATGTCTGGTAAAAAAAATCCAAATAAGGCTGGGTTCACACATGTGCGGTGCAAATTGAAGCTTTCCCAGCTAATTGACAAAGTAGTTGTTCAGCGTTTCAGGTTAGTTTTTGATCAGGATCAGGTCAGGATTGTATGAGTATTGGGTCAAGATTTTATCCTGTTCCCAACTGAATGACATGTGTAATTCAGAAGCATCCCCATAGAAGTCAATGTGCCAGAATTTGCACCTGAGCCGGAATGCACTGCTCAGAAAACTGACAGGACTCTTTTTCAATTCATACTGAAACCACACAGACCACCAGACATATGTTAACAGGCACAATAGAAAGCAATGTTCTTTCACATGACATGTGGTTCAAAACGCATCCAATTCGCATATGTGTGAACCTAGCCTTAGTGTAGATTGATTGGTTTGTGTAACAGTTATAGGGTCTACAAACTATGGGATAGATATTTCAACTTTTTATTTTTTATACTAGTGAAGGTAGTGATCAGCAGCTTATCACAACCTGCTATAGTGCGGTGGGCAATCTGGCACTAACTGACACTGGGGGAAACTAACTAACTGCCACTGACATCACCAGTGACATTATTACAGTGATCAGTGCAATAATATGCTCTGTCATTGTACTAATGACACTGGGCAGGAAGGGGTTAACATCTAGGGCAATCAATGGGTTAAATGTGTGCCTAACAAGTGTTTATGAGTGTACTGTGTGCTGCTTTTACTGGGGAACAAGTTGTTTTCATTCCCCAGTTAGCAGGGAATGAGCAAACAACAAGATCCCCTGCCACTGAACACAGCTCTGTGTTGTTTACATTCACAGAGATGTGTTTGGGAAAGCTCAGAGCTGATCATCAGGTGCCGGTGGTCAATCATTGGCCGGGACCCTCTTATTAGGCATTAGCAGCATTGCTAGGATGAGCAGCTGTGAACAAATGAATGGACCTATGGCTTTGACTGGGTTATACACAGATCTTTTTGATTAGATTGGTGCGCTACAAGCACCTACAGTGTATGAATACCCTGATTGGAAATGTTTTTTAAATAACTGTGGTTTAAACGATAAAGCACTATCTAGCTTGTTTTTACTATATGAATCAAGGATATATTCATAGAACGGCTCAGGAACCCGTAGAGCCCATACATCACAGAACCCATAGGTGGTTCAACAGCGTTATTTGACCAAACGGTCACATGCCCTGAGGTGAGGATAATCACATAGGGGGAGCACGAGAGTGTTGGCACCTTTCAAATAAGTTTGGAGCACTATCACAAAGATCCATTTCAATCGAAAATCTTTAAGGATATATATTGATGGACTTATATTATTGAGCACTTTAGTGCACGTATGTGACTGAACAATTTATAAACTCAATAAGTTTCTAAATGTGCAAATTTTTCATATATTGTTTATGTTGTTAGCACAGTAGCACTTACTGTACTTACATGTATATGAACAGGAATATATTGCACTATATACTTGCTTGGTTTTATATGGAACACTGGATATGTTCTTTGGCACTGACTCACAGGATGTACATTGATTGTAGAGTATAGCGCGGGCACTTTGATTTTGTAATATATTAAAACAATTGTTTTAATAAAATGACAAATTGCAACTCAAGAAATATAGTAGAAATATACAGGCATTTTTGTTGAAATGTCCATCTCAAAGGCTTTCTAGACCGTCTGATTCCTAGGATAGCATCACGTGAAGGCTGTCTCTCCTGGGTGTAAACAGTATGCGGCATACACACAATGCTATCCTACGTTTTAACAAAAATGCCTGTATATCTCTATTATTTTGTGAGTTGCCATTTGTCATTTTATTAAAATCATTGTTTTTATATGCTGCACTTAGTCCAGCGCCCCTCTGTTTCTGCTTGTTTTTTTTTTAAATGATGCTTTTGCTGTAGCATTGGTATGGTTTTAAGGCCTCATGCACACTTTATTATAGGTTCTTTTCTTTTTTTCTGCCTCTAAACGTCCCTCTATGTTATCCTATGTGTCCATGCACACAAATGCGTTTGCAGGCATTTAGATGCAGGAACGTTTAGAGGCACAGTAAGAAGAGAAGCGTTTGGTTAAAAAGAAAAAAAAGCCAAATGTGCATAAAGGCGCATTAACACTCAGTATGCTGAACACGTTTAGGCACATTCACACATTAATGCATTTTAATTGCCAGAATAAATTAATATTTTGACAGTAGAATACATTAACGCCAAATGGGGGGCGTGGTTTGGCCGCTCGTGCAAATGACAGCTTAGATCAGGAGCTCTGACAAGGAGAAACTTCTGCCACCAACCACCCAGCACCACAAGCCCTACAGAATGGCGATCCGTTGCCTCCAATCACCAGGATGTCGTGGGGACCCTCCTCCCGCCGCAACTCCGGAGTGGGACAGCCTAAAAAGCTCACAGACTTATTCCCGGGATTAGGCAGAGAGGAGAACCAAGATGGCGATGGAGGAAGCATGGACCCCAGGAGCCTCAGCTGCAGGAACATAGACAGGATGACAAGCAGTCTTACAAGCGCACTGCAGACTCTCCAGCTGCCTCACCCACATCCAAAGGTTCTGTGAGTAAAAAGCATTTCTCTGCATTAGAGGTTAGTGAACATGCATTAACTACACAGGTCTCACTCTCAGAATTCCTCACATCTGACCACCCTGCCTCTGAACACACTCTAAAGGAAATGCTTTTATCATTAAAAAAAGATCTGCAGGCTGAGTTGTACAATTCAGTATCAGACCTACAAGTACAAGTGGAGAAATTAGAAGATAGAATGGATGTAACTGAACATAAAGTGAGAGATTGCATTACTGCACACAATGTTTTAGTGGATAGCTATCAAGATCGAGATGATGACATCCAATGGCTGAAAAACAAAGTCACAGATCTTGAGGATAGATCCAGGAGGAACAACTTGAAATTCAGAGGTATTCCTGAAACAATTTCTCCTCCTGAACTTCCACAATACCTGCTCCAATTGCTAAAAACCCCTCTACCCATGGAAAATGTCTGCAGCGTGAAAAGAGGGTAAATGCGATATAATGTGCGCACAAGAGACACATCTAACTCAACCCAACGCATTACGAGTCTCCCATCACAAATTTCCACACTGCTTCTTCGCCAATTTGGAAAAGAAAACCATAGGTGTAATGATAGCTATTAGGGACACAATCAACTTCTTGTAGAAATTTGTGGAATGTGACCCCAATTTCTACACATCCTCTACACAAAACCCCAAGCCCTGTAGGTTTTGGTAATAGGTACTATAAAAAATTCAGCACAGTACTTACTCCCCACTTACAAGAGATATATAATGTAGCAGCAACTTCAGCAGTATTTTCCAAAGAAAAATTCGAAGCATTAATAACATTACCCAAACCAGGAAAAATTCCCAAACCAACCGGCTAATCACCATCCTATCTCTCCCCCCAATACAGATATTAGGATTTATGCCAAAATCATTGCCTCAAGCCTAGAAAACATCATACCAAAATGAATCCACCCTGACCAAGTAGGCTTTGTGAAAATCCAATCCTCTGATGGCACCAGATGCATCCTTAACACTCTCCAATGGGCCAAGTTCCACCACACGCCTTCTCTGCTCCTTTCTTTGGATGCAGAGAAGGCGTTCGATCGTGTACATTGGGCCTACCTGAAGGAAGTACTTCACATCTTCGGCCTCACAGGTTTTATGGATTCGGCTATAAGGGCTCTTTATTTTAATCCATGTGCAAAAGTATACACCTCCGGCACCCTCTCGCACCCATTTAACATCACAAATGGCACAAGGCAAGGATGGCCATTATTGCCCATAATATTCGCCTCAGTTATGGAACCCCTTGCACAGGCTATCAGGAATCACCACAAAATCACAGGGATTAAAATTGGACAAGTAGATCACAGAATAAGACTATACACCGATCATGTAATCATTTCCCTCTCAAATCCCGAATCCTCCCTTCTAGTGGTCTCTGACCTACTTCAGAAATTTGGGTTACTATCACTCTACAAGGTAAATATTTCTAAATCGCAGATGCTTCCTATCTCACTATCTAAGAAGGTACAATCCCATCTCTCAGCGCTCTCCGGCTTCTCCTGGGCCCCTAAGTCAGGTATTAGATACCTGGGAATACATCTGACCTTGCCTAGTTCCTTAATACTCAATAAAAATTATGATATTCTACTAAGGAATATAAGAAGTCAATCACAAGAACTTTCCAAACTGCACATTAACATCAAATGCACAAGCACGCACGAATGCACATGAACGTGCATTAACTGATAGCATGAGGAGAGGAGAAGAGAGTGTTGCCTTATGAGTTTATGTGAAATTTCCATTAATAGCTGTAAAATATTGTAATTAGGAATATATTACATTTAGCTTGTATCTATGCAGGTAAGAACATATTGGTCTTCACATATATTTCGAGACAAGACGGTGCCTAAGCTTTTGTGTACAAACAATGGGTTTCCAACCTCATTGTTACACATACTCACTTCAAAGCATCCCATGCTGGGATATGCAAAAAGGGGCCCACAACGGATTCAATACTTAAACTTCCCGGGAACATTCTCCTTCTCAAAATAATCACTAGGATTTGCATTAAAGGGGGCTGGCTTAGGCAATGTATAGGGAAGCTAACTAATCAGAAGTCATGCTATGCCAACCAATGAGATATCAGCCTGGTTTGGTATACCCAGACTAGCTGGGAGGAAACTCTTTTGCCCCGTACACACGGTCGGACTTTGTTCGGACATTCCGACAACAAAATCCTAGGATTTTTTCCGATGGATGTTGGCTCAAACTTGTTTTGTGTACACACGGTCGCACAAAGTTGTCGGAATTTCCGATCGCCAAGAACGCGGTGACGTCAAGCACGTACGACGAGACTAGAAAAGGCCATTTCAGAACCAAGAGCGGCACCCTTTGGGCTCCTTTTGCTAATCTCGTGTTAGTAAAAGTTTGGTGAGAGACGATTCGTGCTTTTTCAGACTCGTGGTTTTCAGATCGTTTTCTGCCGTTCAGTTTGTGCTTGTGGGTTTGTATCTGCTCTTCAGTGTGTGCAAGCAAGTTCCGCGTGACTTTAAGTAGTCATTGTGTTCTTGTGCGTTCGTTACTGTTTTTCAGGTCGCTCTTCACAGGCCTTGCTGTTCTTCAGTGCGTTCTGTTACTTCGTTCTGAGCAGCTGACCGTTTTCTAGCCATGTTGGGTATACGTACTCCTCGTAGAGTTTGTGCTGTGCGGGGGTTTGGTGTTGGGGTCCTGACCTTGATACAAGTCCAGTCCATGAACAGGGTGGGGAGGAGTTCATGGACCAAGAATTGGTTGCTTCAGCATGACCAGTTCTCTCATATGCCTTTGCTCCATGAGATCCGTGAGAATAATCCTGATGATTTCAGGAACTTTCTCAGGATGTCGGACCCCGTATTTCACCATCTGTTGGCTTCGCTGACCCCTTATATTAGCAGGCAGGATACCTGCATGAGGCAAGCCATCACTCCGGAGCAGAGGCTCGTCGCTACCCTGCGGTATTTGGCGACAGGTAGAAGCCTGCAGGACTTGAAGTTCTCGACAGGCATCTCCCCCCAGGCTCTGGGAATCATTATCCCAGAGACCTGTTCTGCCATCATACAGGTCCTGCAGAAGGAGTATATGAAGGTAAGATTTTTATCCTTTAATATCACATTTTATTGTATTTAATGATTGATAATATATTATATTTCTTTCCTCATTTCCTAATTACCATGATTGGAATTTGCTGTGAATGTCCCCTTTGTCCTCATGCATGCTGGATTTGTATGTAATTAATTTTTTAGTCCTTCATACAGATTGTCCTTCAATAACCTCCCCAGCATGTTCTCCTGCCCTATATTCACCTAATGTAGTTACTTAACAATGTATTTTATCATCTCCATAGTAGTGCTTTACCCCAAACACCCCCTAAAATGTGATTTGTGCTTTAAATTCAGGCAGAGTGCCAGAGGCTTTTTTTGTGGTGTCCCCAAATAATTTTTCTTAACCCTCCCTCCCCCCAACTGGTAAGTCAGCTGATCCCAATTCTCTATCTATCCTCAATCATCTATCTGATGACTTTGCCAAACCCATACACACTATACCCATCTCTTTTGTGCTCTGATTTATGGATGAATTCCCCAAAGCATGTAGTGCAAGGGCCTGCCTGTATACTTTCAAATGGTACTGTTTGAAGTTTTTAGATCCTATTATTATCTTGAGACAGGTAATAGCAGAATGTTCAAATGTGCTCAAATGTGTACAGTGTGTATTTATATCTTTGTATTCTGACACTTCTTACCTGTCCAGTGGACTGCCAATAGTGTAACTAAGGAGGGGCTGTTCCAAGTAATACCCTGTATTTAGGCATTCATCTCTCAATGAAGTGAAGAGGGTTACCTGTCCAAGATTTCCACACCCTCCATAATGTTAGAAATGGCCCATGGGGGGGGGGGGGATATGATAGGTGTACCTTATACTTTGGTGTTGTTAAATTCCCCTTAATAATAAATGCTATCTGGAGGTTGCCCCAGAATGTTTGTGCCTAATCTGCTTGCCATGTTTCTGAGCAAAAATATTAATTTATTTTTTTTTCCTCAACAGTTTCCTTCCACGCCACAGGAATGGCAGACTGTGGCCTCCCACTTTGCCCATCGGTGGGACTTTCCTAACTGCGAAGGGGCAATTGATGGGAAACACATCCACATCATCCCACCACCCAACTCGGGGTCGTACTATTTCAACTATAAGGGGTTCAATAGTATTGTGATGTTGGCGGTGGTGTCGGCTAATTATGACTTCTTAAGGAAGTATGGCCGGATGTCCAATGGTGGAGTCATCGCCCAGACGGAGTTCTACAGGCGTCTCCAGAATGGCAGCTTGGACTTGCCAGCTCCAGAGGACAATGTGGAAGGACTCCCATTCGTGTTCGTTGCTGATGAAGCGTTTGCACTGGGGGACCATCTTATGCGGCCATTCCCTATGAGGACCCTCACCCCGGAACAGAGGGTTTTTAATTACTGGCTGGCCAGAGCCCGAAGAGTGGTGGAGAACACATTTGGAATCCTGGCCAGCCGGTTCCGCCTATTTCTGACACCTATCCATATGGTGGAGTATAAACTTAATCATATAATCATGGCGTGCTGTATTCTCCATTAATACATGCACAATCACATGTGCATTTAGAAACAGTTTTTAAAACAAACCAACATGTTTGTTGTATAACAATTTTTGGGGTGGCATTATCAAAAATAGAAATGTACATTTACGATAAAACAGGCCTGTGTAAAAGCAACAAGAAAGACAAAAAACTTGAACTTACAAAGTTCACATATGGTAAAACTTGAAGGCAATATCAGACATGAGTATTTAGGAACTGTGTTTGATATTGCGTTCAGATGGGGTGAAGTCACCCCTTGAAAAGCCAAATTTGGAAGATGCACACCAATTTACGAATGTCAACATGTGCTAGCTGCCATCACGGGGGATCAAGGGACGTGTTTTGTGGGAGCAACCCCTTCCTCACAGCTACTTTATTATTGAGGAAGGGGTTGCACCCCCAAAACGCGTCCATTGATCTCCTGTGATGGCAGATAGCACATGTTGTCACACTGTGTGCATCCTCCAAATTTGGCATTTCAAAACATTACTAAAAAATTTAAAACATTGTACCACACAAAAAAAAGTGATTTTGTGGGGTTTTAAATTCGCCCCAAAACATCAATGATGTTATTATTTTTTTGAATCACATCATTGATTTTTTTCTTGATGTTTTCCAATTCTAAATTACACCCCATTATCTCCCCGATCAGGATCTGGGCATTTTCTGATGTGAAAGGATCTCGATCCCTAATCTCACGATCACCTAAAAAGAGAGAAAACAAACAAAAACAGTGTCACGGAACGCCCCACACTCCGCTTGAGTGCTTCCGTCATATACCACTTCCTCCCAGTCTGTATACAGATAACAGATATTCCAACCTCTCTGAGCATCAAGACAAGGCGACACTTGCTTCACTGCTACCATGAACTCACTTTATTCAGAACCAGAATACAGTCTTATATACACAGGCGAAGATTACTCTAACAATACAAACGTAACCTAATTAACATGAGCTAATTATCTCATCCTTTATACAGCCTAGGTGGCTGAGACATGACCTTTTGCCCAGACTTGTGGTCACCGAGCTTCACACAGGAATATAAACACAATAGCTGGAGCTAATTACAATTAACAATACAAACATAACCTAATTAACCTAATTAACATGAGCTCCAATAGGAGTCGTCCCGTCTCCTACATTGTATAGAGGACAATGTGATCAGCTCATTCAATTAACACACATTACCATAAACATCAACACAGGGTTAATTAGA
This sequence comes from Aquarana catesbeiana, assembly GCF_042186555.1. Classification (NCBI taxonomy): domain Eukaryota; kingdom Metazoa; phylum Chordata; class Amphibia; order Anura; family Ranidae; genus Aquarana; species Aquarana catesbeiana. Next base: position 185,509,429 of record NC_133330.1, on the reverse strand, counting down.
ACAAACAACAATGAGTTGAATACCTTTAGAACCTAGACTAAACTTATTTACATTAAACCCATTATAGCTGACATCAGACAGGTGAGTGGAGATGATGACATTAGCATCTTCTCACAGTATGTGTCCCAACAGTATAATTCAGTCTTATCATTCTAATATGGCATATAACGGGTTCCAGAGTCTGTGTGTTTTGGGGGGACATGGAGCTGAATCCAAAGTAACACCAACCCCAGGGTCCCCAGGCATACAGCTCACAGAGAGCACCATTCCCCCAAATGCTAGGGCCCATAATCGGTGGGCAACAGGCTTGCATACAGTCCTCTCCAACAGCCTCTGTTCTGGCTCTGTCTGTGACAAACAGGTATCAAAAATCTGCCAGCATCCATCTCTTACCTGAGCCTGTGGTCGCAGACACTCACCTGTTGTGGTGCCAATTTCCACCACATCTTCTTCCTCCTCCTGCTCCGCTTGTGTTGGGGTATTTCACCTTCTTCCAGAGGTGGGGGGTCTCTGGTCTCCTCGCATGAGGGGTGTCCTCCGAGTCATTTCTCCCCTATGTAAAGCAAAAATGGTATAATTAGCACACAGATATTTGATGGCAGAACTATAAATAGGAAACATTGCTTGGAAGTGGGGTACAATTGTTAATTTTAGCAGAGTTCCAAGATGTCGCTTTTTTATTGTCCTTTGTCAACCTGCAATACTTTACCTGTTTTGTACAAGCTTCACAGATGGAGACCCCCCTATAGTATACACTGGAGCACCTGTGTGGGCCCCCTAATAAAAAGGGTGTTCTTGTGTCCCACACTAGTGCTCCAGTGTCCAGATGTGAAAACAGCTGCTGAGTGTCCTCTCCTTACACAGAATCTAGTTTGCATTTCATTCTAGTAACAAACCCATCTACACAACCAAATATTTTGCATTCAAGTAGGCCCTAAAAAATGTAGGAAAATGCATATGGCCTAAACAATGGTGTTTTAGAGGCCGAAAGAAAAATGTTTGATATGAACGAATAATGGGCCCATGAACATTAAAATTGACATTTTAAACTGTACAATTAAGAAAAGCATATGGAGCAGCACGAACGTAATAAAGACAAAAAGAATAGGAACACAGCACAACTACTTACTTTTTTGCAGCACTCTCCAGATCTTTCGGTACTGCTCGGGCTCTCTTAATTTCAGATCCGACCACCGCTTCCTGAGCTGATCTTTCGATCGTCGTACCCCGAAATTCCAGTGCAGACTTTTGACCATTTTCGCCATGATCTTGGCCTTTCTGATATTGGGGTTGGGGTAAGGCCCATACTTTCCATCATAGTCGGCCTTCTTCAGGATGTCCACCATCTCCAACATCTCCCCAAAGGACATATTTGTGGCCTTAAATCTTCTCCTTCTGGATCGGGACGTTTCTGTCTCCTGGCTTTCCTCCTCCTCCTCCTCGTTGCTATAATTAGCACGCACCTGCTGTGACTCCGCCATGTGCTCTTCACCCACTGCGCTGAACGAAAAGGGGCGGGGAATAGACTAGAAAGAACGTCAGGGGCGGGCGGAGTTACGCGCATGCGCAGTGTGTATAAAGCGTAACACACATGCTTATTACGTACGATCTGTGAGCGGAGGAAGGAGCATTGGATGCGCCGATCATAAGAACGAAGGTAAGAGACATACTTGTGCCTATACTGCTTCTAGATTGAGGCCTATATTGTAACATGATTAGGAGAGTTTTGTCTGACATTAGGCTTTGTCTTGTGTTGTGTCTTGCAGTGAACATGTATATCTTATTACAAGATAATGACTTCATGTCAATATTCATTGACATGTTCAGGGAGCTGCCCTGTTTGTGGGAGATAAACCACCCACATTACAGGAACCAAACAAAGAGGAAGGCAGCGCTGGATAAATTGTTGGAAATTGTGAAGCAGGTGATCCCCACGGCAGACATCACATATTTGAAGATCTTAATTGGTGGCCTGAGGAGCACATATGTAAGGGAGCACCAAAAAGTCCAGGATTCGCAGAGATGCGGAGCAGCAGATGACATCTATGTCCCCAGGATGTGGTACTATGACAGGCTGCATTTTCTGGCAGGCCAGACTGAACCCAGGTCATCCCTCTCCAGTCTTCCTTCCACGCTTCCTTCCCCTCCAGCTGAGGCTTCTGACGCCCAACCTGGGCCTTCCAGGCAACAACATGTGGAGGAGCCCAGCTTGAGCCAGGTATAGCATTCCTCTAAATATTTCTGCTTGTCCAATCAATGATGTTAACTAGATGTTACTTTGGAGTACTAATTTCTGATTGTGATTGATGATGCAGAAAATAAAACCATGTCCCTTTTTCATACACAGGGAAGTCTCAGCCAGGAGGTGGCTGGGCCGAGCAGGCTGCCTGATCTGCAGGTCCCTCCCCTGCACCTGGAAAGAGAAAGTGGCAGGAGGAAGAGTGCCCTAGAGGAGGCTACCATAGGCCTCTTTTGGAGGGCTACAGAGGCCCTGGGAGCACCACAAACCGTGGAGGATGACTTCGCTGCCATCATTGCCTCTAAAATGCAGAGGATGGAGGAGGGACAACAACTCATGTGTGAGTCGCTCATATTGGAGGCTCTTAATAAAGGTATGAGGGCCCAAATTACATCTGGGACACACCTTTGCAAACTCACACATGGTCCTCCTCCTCCTCCTGCAGGTCCTCCTCCTCCTCCTCCTTCTCCTCCAGGTCCTCCCAGTCCTCCTTCTCCAGGTCCTACTCCTCCTCCTGCCACATCTCCAACAGCACAGCCACAGCCTGGAATGAAGCGTGGAAGGAAGACCAGAAAGTGAGGACCCGGGATCCAGTCTGGTCGGCCAAAAGATGCAGCCTCTTGTGGTACCACAGCCTGGGGACACAGATGTCATCTACTGCTTTCCGGATCTCTGGGACTTCTGGACCAGACTGCCCTCCCTTATGTATGGACTCCACAGGCCACCAATTTTGATGTTCAAGAATTGATGTCTGCCCTGGGGGTCCCAGGCTTCGCTAATTTCTCATGTTTATCCAGCGTTGCCTCCCTCTTTGTTTGGTTCTGAGCCCTTAATAAAGGAATTTTGTTTTGAATTATACTTGCCTATGTGTGTTTTACTTCAAAAAGGACAGTTTGTTTGTGAAGATTCAGGTACATTTCAAAATTACAATGTGAAATTAACAAGGGACACCAACACCAAGCAATACAAACATAAAATCTAAACCAAAAATGGCTTTAAATCAAAAAAAAAAAAGAAAACAAAAAAAAAAAAAATTCTGTCAGATGTGACAAATAACAATATATTTAGGGAATCCCAAGAAAAAAAACAAAAACATAAGTTTGTGAGAAGTGTGTGTGAATATGAGCAGCAAAACTACTTAATTCTTGTCACATTATAAAGAAGAAGAGAGTGCGCTGTATTAAACCATTTTTAACATTGCAGCGTGACAAAAGTGCTGTATCCATTGCGACGCTAATTTTACCTGACCGAGCTGTTCCGTGTCAAAATTTCTTCTGAGCATGCTTGGCACTTTGTGCGTCGGAACAGGCCACACACGGTCGGAATTGACGTGATCGGATTTTGTTGTCGGAAAATTTTATCTCCTGCTCTCCAACTTTGTGTGTCAGAAAATCCGATGGAAAATGTCCGATGGAGCCCACACACGGTTGGAATTTCCGACAACACGCTCCGATCGGACATTTTCCATCGGAAAATCCGACCGTGTGTACGGGGCATTTCTCTTTCTCGGAGAGCAGCCAGCAGAATGGAACTTTGGTAAGATTGGGTAATTATAGGGAAAGGTATGCCCTTTTACTTGTAACTAAATATGTTGGTAGATTACTGTTTTAAGGAATATACTCTGTATGCCTTCATGTAAATATTTTATTTCAACTTAATATTTTCTTCCTTGGTGTAAGACTATAGATAGATGATTGTGTATAGATAGTCTTTCAACTACTTACCAATAAATGTTGTTATTGTGTTAAAGCTTTCACTCTTGGTCAATGAACTCTCATTTAACCCACATCATATCTATGAGATATGAAAAATCTTAAATATAGATTTTTCAGGATAACAAGAGACAATATCTGGCTTCTCTAAAAGGGACATGTATACTGATAGTCAGGGCATTGATTATCAGTGCCCTGATTATCAGTGCAGTCCCAACAGTAGTGTCCACCAGTTCTGTCAATATGTGACAACCAGTGATGCCAATCTGTGCTCACCAGTGCTGCCAATAAGTTCCCATCAGTGCTGCCAGTCAGTGCCCATCAGTGCCTCCTCATCAGTGTCACCTATTAGTGCCACCTACCAATGCCTATCAGTGCCCCCTGTCAGTACCCATCAGTGCCACCTATCAGTGCCCATCAGTGCCCCCTCATCAGCGCACATCAGTGAAGGAGAAAAATTATCTGTTTGCAAAATTTTATAACAAACTATGAAAAAGTTTTTTTTTTTTTTTCAGTCTTTATTTGTTTATTTAGCAAAAAATGTAAAAACCCAGTGGTGACCAAATACCACCAAAAGAAAGCTCTATTTGTGTGAAAAAAAATATAAAAATTTTGTTTGGGTACAGTGTTGCATGATTGTGCAATTGTCATTCAAATTGCGACAGTACTGAAAGTTGAAAATTGGCCTGAGCAAGAAAAGGGTAAAAGTCCCAGTATTCAAGTGGTTAATGTGCATGCAAAACTTGGGTTTTGGTGTGTTTTTTTAAGCTGAGATTTCCAGCGTGCATTAGGTCCACACAAAAAAATAATAACAATAAAAAAAGGAGGGAAGGGGGAATCCCACACAAAAAGAAAAAAGTGTGAGGTCATCCAACTATCCGTACCAGGCCCTTAATCTGAGCTTGCCGCTTGGCAAGTGTGCCCCCCTCCCTACCTAAACCATGCCAGACCACATGTCCTCGCTTTTTCAAAGGTAATGAGGGCAAGGAGCTTTCCCCCATAACCCTGGCCCAGTAGTTGTAGGGATCTGTGAGCTTATTTGAATCTGGAATCCCTTTTAAAACTAAAGTGGGTCCCTGGATACAACCCCCTCTATGTGAAAAATTAGTTCACAAAAAAAATCTAACCTAAATGTTAAGACATCAAAATGTTTGAAAAAACCTGAAGTTTTTGTTGTCCGAAAAGTCAGAATCGCCTGTCAAAATCACTATACTAACAATCAAATACCGTATTTATCAGTGTGTAACACACACAGGCGTATAACACAAACCCCAATTTTAGGAGGGAATTTTAATGAAAAAAAACTTACATTTTAAATAAAGAACTTAAAAGAAAAGGGTCACAGCTCATCAATGAACTCTGCTCAGTGCCCATCTGCAGCCATTAAATTGACCAACAATGCAGCCTGTTCAGTGCCCATCTGCAGCCTATAAATTGACCAACAATGCAGCCTGTTCAGTGCCCATCTACAGCCTCACCTTTCCCATCATTGCAGCCTCGCCAGTGTTGGATTATCCCTGCTGTCTCAGGGATAAAGAGGGAAGAGGAGGAGCGAGTGCCGCTGAATTACACAGAGCTGCGATTTCCTGTGTACCCGGCGCTCCATCACTCACAGCCACACCTCCTGGCCCTGCTCATATGATAGACAGAACAGTGGCCCAATGCGGGGCCAGGAGGCGTGGCTGTGAGTGACGGAGTGTAACTGTTGCCCAACTAGGTCTTCTTCCTGAGCTGGGTGTTCTGAGTTACAGGCATAGAACTGAAGGTATATCCAGGGGAAGTGGAACTAGAAGGTGATTACCTGGAATGTAGCACCAGGGGTAATATTTTTTCTGCTGGAGTATGTCCAGAAAAGCTGAGGACATTGCATAGTCTGGTTGCTCATCCATGGAAAGTGAGTACTGATGCTGCTCACAGTCCAAAAAAATATAAAATTGACATTTTGACTAAAAGCTCCTTTTTCTGTATGACTGTATTTTTTTGAGTCTGCACTTTATTCTCTGGGTGAGCTGTGCCCTAACTCCTTTTCCCTAGAATTTTTTGGCCTTTAAAAAATAAGGAAAATATATCTAAAGGGATTCTGTACCAAAAATTATATCCTTAAATTAAACTCTGCACTAAGGCTCCATGCACACTGAAGCTCATAAACAGCCATTTTTGGGAGTTTGGACGTTTTTTTTTTTTAACAGCCCATTAACTCCCCTCTATGTTATCCTATGTGTTCATGCACACATGGACATTTTCGGATGTTTATCAGCAGTGGAGTGTATGGGCTGTTTTCTGAACGCCATAAAATCGCGTTCAGGAGTCGTTTTTCTGACCACAAAAAACGGCAAACGCTCATAAACACTAATAAACATAGATAAACACTCAGAAATGTGGCTCACCAGTATTTTTTGATGTTTTTGATCCATCCAAATATATATAAAAAAAAAAACGCTAAAAAACGCTTACACAGAAAAATGCTAAAAAACGCTAATAAACGCTATTGCAAAAACGTTAAAAAACATTGAAAGACTCACTGCAAAGCTACTGGTGTTGTAATGTTATTTTAACGTCCAGTGTGCATGGAGCCTTAGTGTTTAAAGTGATTGTACAGTTATGCTGCGTACACACGATCGGACATTTCGACAACGAAATCCTGGGATTTATTTCTGATGGATGTTGGCTCAAGCTTGTCTTGCATACACACGGTCGCACAAATGTTGTCAAAAATTCCGATTGCCAAGAACGCGCTGATGTACAACACGTACGACGGCACTATAAAGAGGAAGTTCAATAGCCAGTGCGCCACCCTTTGGGCTCCTGCTAATCTTGTGTCAGTAGAAGTTTGGTGAGAGATGATTTGCGCTTTTCAGCCTCGTGCTTTTCAGATTGTTACTGCTTTTCAGTTTGTGCTTGTCGGTTCGTATTTGGTTTTCAGTGCGTGTAGTCAGTTCGCATCTGTTTTTCAGTGCGTGCTATTTATAGTGCATATTTGATTTTCAGTGCGTTCTTGTCCGCTCGTTTCTGAAATTCATTCTAGTTACAAACCCATCTAGACAACAATGTACTAAACTTCTTTTAATAAAAATAGGCCTGAACAAATGTAGTTAACTTGCATCTGCCAAAAACATTGTATTAGTGGGCAAATGAACGATGTTTACTACGAACGATTACTGTGCCCACGAACCTGAAAGTTGCCATTTTAAACTGTACAACAGTAAAGAAAAGAACATGGAGCAGCACAAACATAATAAGAAGAATAGGAACACAAGACAAAATACTTACTTTTTTGCAGCACTCTCTTGATTCTTCTGTACTGATCCTGCTCCCTCAATTTGAGGTCTGACCATCGTTTCCTCAGTTGATCCTTGGATCGCCGTACCCCAAAATTCTTCTGCAGATTTTTCACTACTTTAGACATGATCTTGGCCTTTTTGACATTTGGGTTTGGGTAAGGTCCATGCTTCCCATCATAGTCGGCCCTCTTCAAGATGTCCCCTATCTCCACCATCTCTACAAAGGACATATTAGAAGCCTTAAATCTCCTCTGGGATCAGGACTTTCGTGGCTCCAGGCTTTTGTCATTGTCACAGCTGTCTTCATGCACCTGTTGTCTTTCCGCCATGTGCTCTCCCACTGCGCCGAAAGACAAGGGGCGGGGAATATACTATAAAGAATGTCAGGGGTGGGCAGAGTTTCACACATGCGCAGCGTATATAGAGCGTAACACGCTGCATCGTGCGTACGATCTGTGAGTGGAGAACAGAGTAGTGGAAGTGCCGATCATTCTAACGTAGGTACAATTTTAACTTGGGGCATCAGTGGCCTATGCTGCTTAGAAATTGAGGCCTATATTGGGACAAGATTATGAGAGTTTAGCCTGACATTAGAGTTTGTCTTGTGTCTCTGTGTCTTGCAGAGAAAATGGATCGATTCAACAATCATGATTTCCTCCCCCAATTAAATGATTTGTACAGAGAGCTGCCCTGTCTGTGGCAGACAAAACACCCATTTTATACAAATCGACTAAAGAGGAAGGCAGCACTGGATAAATTGTTGGAATTTGTGAAGCTGCAGATCCCCACAGCAGACATCAACTATTTGAAGTACAAAATTGGTGGCCTGAGGAGCACATATAATAGGGAGTGCAAGAAGGTCCAGGATTCCCAGAGATCAGGAGCAGCAGCAGATGACATTTATGTACCCAGGCTATGGTACTAGGACAGACTGTGGTTTTTGTCAGACCAGACTGAAATCAGGCCATCACTCTCAACCCTTCCTTCCACACTTCCTTCCACTCTTCCTTCCACCCCAGCTGAGGCTTCCGATGTCCAACCTGGGATTTCCACCCAGGAAGAAGATGTGGAGGAGCCCAGCTTGAGTCAGGTATGCATTGTTCAACATATTTCTCAAAATTGTGTGTGATTGATGATCAATAAACTAAAACTATATCCCTTTTTCATACACAGGAAATCCTAAGCCAGGAGGAGGCTGTAGAAAGTGGCAGCCAGGAGGTGGCAGGGGAAAGTGGCAGCCAGGAGGTGGTGGGGGTAAGTGGCAGCCAGGAGGTGGCGGGGGTAAGTGGCAGCCAGGAGATGGCCGGGCCCAGTAGTCTGACCAAATCCCAGGTCCCTCCCCTCCACCTTCTCCAAAAAAGGCCCAGGAAGGGGAGGAGCGGGAAGGAGTCAGCACTTGGGTTAATTTGGCAGGCTTCTGCGGCCCTCACAAACCCCCCCAGTCTTTTGGAGGCCTATGCCTGCATGGCTGCCAACAAAATGCAGGAAATCAAGGCTGGTTCAATGCCTCTTTTGTGAGGAGGTGATATATATGGCCCTAAATAAGGGGTTGAGGGGCGAACTCACAAGCAAAACCCACCTGTGTGAGTTGGACCATCCTCCTCCTCCTCCACCTCCTGCCACAACTCCAACACGGGAGCAACAGCCTGGAAGCAAGCGTGGAAGCAAGCATGTAAGGAAGACAAGAGAGTGATGGCCTGGGTTCAGTCTGGTCTGGCAAAAGACGCAGGCAGTTGTAAGCCCACAGCCTGGGGACATATATGTCATCTGCTGCTGTTCCTGATCTCTCCGAGTCCTGGACCGCATTGTGCTCCCTATTAAATGGACTCCTCAGGCTCCCAATTTTTCCTGTAAAATAGTTGATGTGTGCCCTGGGGTACAAAGGCTTCTCAAATTTCACAAGTTTATCCAGCGTTGCCTTCTTCTTTATTTTGTTAAGACTCCTAATAAATGTCTATTTTTTGTCTAAAATCATTGGCTATGTGTTAAAATTAAAAAAGGACAGTTTGTTTGTGAGTAGGCAGGTACATTTAAAAAAAAACAATGTAAAATTAACAAGGGACACCATCACCAACCAATCTCCTTGAGGTTAAAAAATACAAGATAATAATGGTGTTGACACACAAAACGAAAAAAATATTTTTATAATATAAAGGAGATCACTAAAAAAAAATTTTTGTTGTCGGAAATTCCGACAAAAAATGTCCAATGGAGTCTACACACAGTTGTAATTTCTGACAACAAGCTCCCATCAAACATTTGTTGTCAGAAAATCCGATTGTGTGTATGCAGCATTAGAAGTACTGAAAACGCTATTGCTCTTGCACTACATATGGCTTTAAGTAATTTGGCACATGCTGACAATTATGTAAGAATGTTGTTCGTTGACTATAGTTTGGCTTTCAACATTGTTTATTGGTGGAGAAGATGGTAAAGCTGAATTTGCTCCTCATCCCTTTGTTCTTTGATAAAGGACTTTCTGGTAAACCGCCCATAGGTGGTCAGACTTGGTAAGCATGTTTCTTCCAAATGTGTGGTTAGCATAGGTGTACCACAAGGTTATGTACTGAGTCCCCTTCTTTACTCTCTATACACTTGTGATTGTACTCCTTGCCTTTCTACAAATAGTATCATTAAATTTGCAGATGATACCAACATAGTAGGTTGAATCATTACAGGGAAGAGGTGACTAAGCTAGTAGAGTGGTGTGAGAGTAGAGTGGTGTGAGGCAAATTACGGTACTTGTCCCTAAACACTTGGAAGAACAAGGAATTAATAATTGATTTTAGGAAAAGTAAGACTGACATGGTTCCACTCTACATGAGAGGAGTATTGGTGGAGCGGGTTCCCGTTTTTACGTTTTAAGTTTTAATATTTCAGAAAATTTATCCTTGCCGTTGAATGTGATAGTTGTTACCAAGAAGTGTCAGCAACATTTATATTTCGTAAGACTTCTTAGGAAAAATGGCCTAGGGATACACATCTTGGAGTCCTTCTATCGCTCCTCCATTGAAAGCCTGCTGACACATTGCATTTTAGCTTGGTATCCCAACTGCACAGTAGCAGAAAAAGCTTCCCAGGAGGCTCAGAAATATAAAGGTGAGGACAAACAGATTCAAGGAAAGTTTCTTTCAAAGAGCTATCAAGGCAGTAAATGGTAATTTGGAATAATAGCATTTTACTAAAGGTGACTTGGCTTACTGCTGTAGTGGGGGTTCCTTTTAAGTTTTTTTATATTGGGGTAAAATTGTCTACATATGTGTATGTTGAGAATGTTACATGTTTACATATGTGTGGAGCTTTTATAGAATTTCATTGTAATTTGCATTGCAATGGCATTGCAATGATCTTATGTTATACTTACCTGTTCTGTTACATTGGATTTGCACAGAGCAGCCCGGATCCTCCTCTTCTCTGGTCCCTCTTCTGTGATAATGACCCCTCCCTCCAGTTTAGTGCCCCACCCCCTCTCTCTCCTGATTGGCTAGCTGACTTTTATTGACAGCAGTGGCAGCCAATGGCGCCACTGCTGTGTCTCAGCCAATCAGGAGAGAGAATCTCGGACAGCTGAAACACTTGTGGACATCGCTGGATAGAGAGGGGCCTCAAGTAAGTTTAGAGGGGCTGAGGGAGGCTGAAGGGGGCTGCTGCACACAGAAGGCTTTTTATCTTAACCGCTTAAGCCCCGGACCATTTGGCTGGCCAAAGACCAGAGCACTTTTTGCGATTCGGCACTTTGTAGCTTTAACTGACAATTGCGCAGTCATGCGACGTGGCTCCCAAAAAAAATTGACGTCCTTTTTTCCCCACAAATAGAGCTTTCTTTTGGTGGTATTTTATCACCTCTGCGGTTTTTATTATTTGCTCTATAAACAAAAAAACAGTGACAAATTTGAAAAAAACACATTATTTTTAACTTTTTGCTATAATAAATACCTCCCCCAAAAAAAAATATATAAAAAAACATTTTTTTCCTCAGGTTAGGCCGATACGTATTCTTCTAAATATTTTTGGTAAAAAAAATCACAATATGCGTTTATTGATTGGTTTGCGCAAAAGTTATAGCGTCTACAAAATAGGGCATAGTTTTATGGCATTTCACGTCCTTTTTTCCCCCACAAATAGAGCTTTCTTTTGGTGACAAAAGATCTTTACCACCGCTCCAGGCTGTTCAGGCTCAAATCTCCTGTCCTCCGCTGTGTGAAAAGGTGAGAGCTCCAGGTGCTGGCAATTGCTAATGCAATCTGTGTATGTGCAGGAAACGATCTGGACAGCCGCACTCAGGAATACAAATGGAATCTTCTTTATTCAAAAATATGGCAATTCTTTTGGTGGTATTTGATCACCTCTGCGTTTTTTATTTTTTGCACTATAAACAAAAAAAGAGTGACAATTTTGAAAAAAACGCATTATTTTTTACTTTTTGCTATAATAAATATCCCCAAAAAATATAGAAAATTGTTTTTTCCTCAGTTTAGGCGATACGTATTCTTCTACATATTTTCGGTAAAAAAAAAAAGATTTTTATCGTGACTGCAACATTATGACGGACAGATCAGTCACTTTTGGCACTATTTTGGGACCATTCACATTTATACAGCGATCAGTGCGATTAAAAATGCATTGATTACTGTGTAAATGTGACTGGCAGTGTAGGGGTTAACCAGGAGGGGGTGCTGCAGGGGTTGAGTCCTAGGGATGTGTTCTAACTGTAGGGGGGATGGGCTACGTATGTCACGACACTGATCACCACTCCCGATCACAGGGAGCTGAGATCAGTGTCCTGTCACTAAGAAGAATGGAGAAATGCTTGTTTACATCAGCATTTCCCCATTCTTCCTCTCCGTGAGACGATTGTGGGTATCCCCACAGACATCGAGTCCGCGGGACCCGCGAACACACTCACGGAGCTCGCGGCAGGGTCGGCAAATTTAAAAGGATGTACCTGTACGCCCATTTGCCTGTCTGTGCCATTCTGTCTACGTAAATGTTTGTGCGGCGGTCGGCAAGTGGCAAGAGAAGTGCATTTAGGATGCATTAAGATAAAAAACCTTCTGCCTTTACAACCACTTTAACTTATGACGCAAAACATTAAATAAATGACGTGAGCCTTCTACAACAGAAAAACAGCACACAAACAAGTGTTGAAATACAAAACACCATAAAAACTACATAACATTATATAAGGTTTTTTTCTAAAATTGACATCAGGGTCATCAGGAAGGTGAAGGTCCAATACTTTGTCGCCGTTGAGCATTCCAGAATGTTTTTAAAGTAAATTTCTTACCACATAGTGCTGATCTGATAAGATAGTAAACAAAGCCCATTCAACCTCAGTAACCTTGGACTTAGATGTTTAAGGTCCTACTAGGAATTCACTATTCAAATTAGAAATACCAGAGATGATGCAATCAAGGAATTCAGAATTATAGCCCTTAGATAAAAAACACTGTTTCAAAACAATGTTTCCTGCTCATGATAATCCCCAGTTCAGAGCAATTGCGCCTAATGTACAAAAACTGCTCCTTCGGAATGGCCTTAAACCAAGAGTGATGATGACAACAGGGAATATGGCCATTCTGTTGCCTGAGGTAATGCACCATAGTATGCTTTATTTTCCTCTATGCTGAGCTGTGTTTTACCGTCACTGTATTTTGTGGAGTGGTGGACATTTGCCATTTTGGGGAACCCACAGTGTAAGGTGGATGAGCCTGATTGCCATCTCTAATTCTGGGAGAAATTATGCTATTTGCCTCTACTTATTGCAAGTGTTTTTTGACCTCACATTTTTAGAGGTCTTTTTCTCTGTATTTGGTGCACTAAAGTCTGGGTCAGTAATGTGATGTGGATTTACAGATCTGGTCTTTTTCACAGATCACGAAATGCTTTTTTTGGACTTCATAGAGAATTTTGTTTCACTGGATTTATGAGTATTTTTGCACATGTATATTTGTTTCACTATAACTGAATGAGTTAATGTCATGATTTAAAGAGATAACACACCTTATATAATTTTATGTACCAACATTTATATAATACTAAGTGTTTATTGGTATGCAACACATCACAATTAAAGTCTAACTCCAGGGTTAACACTGGTAAACAATTCTTTGCCTCAAAAGCCATCTCTCATTATGTAGACTTTTATTCACATCCCATGGAGCTGAACGTTCACATGTTAGGCTTAGTGGCTCTAGCTCCCACGGTCCCGCTGTACATATGGACCACTTTGATGTAAGTGTTGCAGGTAGTGTCTACTTCTCCTTCTCCTCCTGGTCTTTCACAATATGAAGCCCGAGGCTGTGTTTTTTTTGTGAATGGTATAGAGAAGAGGGAGGTGGAGGCATAACAACAGTGCCGGGGTCTATGAGAATTGTAGCACTTACAGTACACAGGACTATATGAATAGCTGGAGCTTTGCTAATACCGGCATGAAAACTAGCAGCTTTGCAGTATGGTGAATGTGTAAATCATGGAAGGTGGCTAGGGATGAGCAAACCTGGTGAAGTTCAGTCAACTTCAGGTTTGGTGAACCCAGCAGGAAGTCCATAAACCCAAATCTGGTGTGTTTTTTCCCTCAAACCTAATGTGCAAGCTATTGTTAAAAAAGGTCATAGGTCATGGGCAACACTAGAGAGAATATATCAATGCAAAATTGTGTTAATGCAACTTGTAGGTGTGTTTATTTACTTTTAACACTTTCTGGGAATAAGTAAGAAAGGGTACTATGTAAAAATAATATAGAACATGTAAAAAAGGGTAGCCCAAGCTCATCCTTCTAGGGAGGTGGATTGTATGTCTGGGGGTTTCCTTATTATAAAGGGGCTTCAAGATTCTTATAAATCCCCTTCAGAACCTCACATCCTCCTAGGGCATCAGATGGACACAGTGATTAATAATGGATGCTCTACCTCTGTCATAAACCAGATGTGCCCAGAGCTGTGTGGACTGTACAGAGTGAACCAAACGTATGTAGGTAAAAAAGTAATTTATTAAGATAAGTGAACAATATATTAATGCAACCACCTTCAATATCACACAGTGCACAACAAACCAATATCAAACAAGACCCACAAGTAACAATAATCAGACAAGTATATACAGCAAAAGGGAATACCAGAAACGTAATCATTAGCCAGGCCGGGGTCATAAACGGGAGATCAGCAGATGGGGGACAAGGAGTAAGACAGACAGGGAGAAGGTGGAAGGGATCAGGCTGCATGACAGGGATACAGGGATACATGATAGACAGGAACAGGTAAAAACACAGGTTCAGGTTCAGGGTACAGGAATCAGGTTCAGAATCAGGGATCAGGTTCAGGATCAGGTTCAGGTTCAGGATTAAAGCTTTCACACCAAGGCAAGATGTGTGTGAGCTTGTCGGGTATTTATACCATATCCTGCAATCAGGCTCAGGTGATGCCTGACTGCAGGAGGTGATATTGGCTCCATACTGCCAGTACCACCCGCTGGTGGATGCCAGTACTGCAGCCCAAAGATTACATAACACCAGCAGGGGAAAGCTCCCCTGAGAGTTTCAAACTGCCAAGAGACACCTGCTGGTGGACATTAGTGCTGTTCGCCAGATGTTGGATAGTGTCATCAGCGGGTGGAACCTTTCCTGACAACCTCCATGCTTGCTCCTGATTCTGATGAGGTGCCTGTGTCTGAGCCTTAACAGGTATTTTTGCAGCTGCAACCATGTGTAACTCCTCTCTTGCTTTTCTTACCAAAAACCTTAACAGTATTAAGGAAGATGTTTTACTTATTTGCCATGATATGAATAGCATTAGGGAGAGAGGTAATGATGTTGAGAACAGGGTCAGCTCTGTGGAGGATACCCTTTACCCTCTACAGCTATCTACTAAAGCTGCAATTCAGAAACTCACTCAACATGACTACAGGCTTGTGGATTTGGAGAACAGGCTTTGATGGAACAATGTATGTATTGAGTCTTCCAGAGCCTGCTGAGGGGGGAAACCCTTGTGGACTATTGAGGTCTGGCTAAGAGAAACATTTGGAGTGAATATTTCTACTTGTCTGTTTGCTCCAGAGGGCACACAGATGACCCTTCCAGACGATCACCTAGATTATTTCTTTTGGAACTGCTCAATTACACAGCAATTACATTATCCTGCAGAAAGCTATACAGCAAATGGATATGAACATGATAGGTTTCAAGTTATCCTTTTTCCCAAACTCTTCAGCAGAAGTGCAGGGGCAACGAGTAAAATATTTCAGGATATCTCAACAACATGACATCTCATATACTACACTTTACCATGCTAAGCTGAGGATTTTTGCACAAGGGGACACCAACTTCCATCCAAATGGATGGATGAGCATGAACAACTTCTTCGCTCTGCATTGCTTCCTTAAGATTTATAGTGCTTTGAAGTCCTAACTTACATAATTACATAGTAGGTAAGGTTGAATAAAGACAATATTCCATCCAGTTAAACCTCTGTAGGTGTATGTGTGCCAGTGTCGATAATCATTTCCCATATCCCTGTATGTTGAGTTTACTAAGATGCATGTCCAAGAGTCTTATGCCGCGTACACACAGTCGGACTTTTCGGCTACAAAAGTCCAACAGCCCGTCCGACAGACTTTCGACAGACTTTTGGCAGACTTGCAGCTTTATAATGAATGGACTTAACTACATATGATCACACAAAAGTCCGACGGATTCGTACGTGATGACGTACGACCGGACTAAAATGAGGAAGTTGATAGCCAGTAGCCAATAGCTGCCCTAGCGTGGGTTTTTGTCCATCGGACTAGCATACAGATGAGTGGATTTCTGGGTCCGGCGGAGTTACAACGTAAAGATTTGAAGCATGTTCCAAATCTAAAGTCCATCAGATTTGCGACTGGAAAAGTCAGCTGAAGGTCCGGCGAAGCCCACACACGATCGGATTGTCTGCCGGATTTGGTCCGTCCGCGTCCTTCAGACAAGTCCGATCGAAAAGTCCAACCGTGTGTACGCGGCATTAGATCCTCTGCTATCAAAGCTGAGCTATTCTTCTATTTGAATGTCATATCAAGTGACATTTATCCCAAACTATCTCTATATTTAACTACACTGCTGCCCCTCAATAGTGGAGGCAGAAGAACATCACCAGCACACAGTGGATCTCCAATGTGGGTCCATAGCTTTATTTAGTGATCACATTGTTATAGCAAGAGCAACATTTTGGAGCCTCACAGGACCCCTTAATCAGGCATGTGACAAATGTGTTACAACCAAGAAACTATAGTTAATCAAATATTTTTTTGGTTGTAACACATTTGTCACATGCCTGATGAAGCAGTCCTGCTAGGCTCCAAAACATTACTTTTCCTATATCAATGTGATCGCTAAATAAAACTTTTGACCTACATTGGATATCCACAGTGTGCTGCTGACATTTTTCTGCCTTGACTCTCTTCCATTCAAGCTGATGGTCACTTCAGCACCTGCTTATATACACAGCCATTATCCAGGAACGTGTGCAATGGGATTGTGCATTGATACCCCTCAGTAGTGGCTAGCAGTGGAGCACAGCCCTTTGGTTCACTTCTGTTATGTTTCGATTTTTGTCTGTATAGTCTGTATAGTTTACATTCCAATTGCTGTATCTTTTATGACTGATCCTGTACTATTGTCTCCCTCTTTTTGATTCAAGTACTGGGTAAGTTTATTGTCGAATCTCTCCTGATGTCATTGTACTTTCATAAAGCAGCTTTTATTGGACAACTTATTACCTTTATATTCAGTATATTTGATTCTCATTTTCCAATCTTTTCTATGACTGATGTTAGAACAAGTGTATCTTGGAATATTGGAGGTCTGAGTGGTTGTTGGGCACCATCTTGAAGCATCATGCTCTACTCCCGACCCCGTAGGAGATAATTTGTCAGGGATCGCTGAGCTGGCTTTGTGACTTTGGTGTCGGCATGTACCAGATGGTCCCCAAGGGGTCAAAAAAGAAAGAATTCTGAGGCCAAATGGCCCTGGGGGAGTTATAAAAGTCTCTGCTACTTGCAGAGCCCTTGCTACTCATGTACATTTAGCATTGAGCCGTGCATGCGCCCGGAATCTAAATGCAAGCTGAATTGCATTTTTTTTTGCTCACCCTCCTTAGGAGCAAGGTTAGAAGTTCACTGTGATACTAGCCAGCATTCCTAGTTCATTGAATGGGACTTAAGTGGCTCAAAAATATACTATTTAGTAAAAATTTACAAATTTTATTATGGTCACATAAAAATGTGTATGATAAACAGTATGGTATGTTAAAATTTCACTTATGAAAATAATAGGAATCCACAAGGGTACATTATATTAGTGCTTATTTGTCCATGATTTTACATAAGCAGAAATCACATAAAGACAGCCGACACATTTTGGAGACACTTGGCTCTTTCTTCAGGGATAATTTCTGCAGGTGATATAATCTGCTCCTCAGTAGAATCAAAAAAGGTTAAGATTTACAATGTGGCAACATAGAAAATATGCAATCCAAGCATAGTGTGTTGTACTTACAAGAAATGGTACCCAAGAGGAAGAATATCTTTCTCATAAAAACAAAGGAAAAGCCAGTAGCCACAACTCACATCCAATCTCTCACCCCATCTGCGAGAAAGGGGAAAGGATTCCCTGGCCCTCAGGCCTATCCAGATGAGCACTGAGACCACCTAGTGCCAGCCTGGAGAGGAAAAACATGAGTGTTATTCTGGGTAAATCGTTAATATTCTGTAAATCCCAAAAAATAAAAAATAAACAAAACTATGAAACAAATTTTCAAAAAACACCTTGCCTTACTGGTATATTCAGTCTGGTGCAAAAAAGTCCAAATGGCATAATAATTAAGGTTATGGTGAGTGGGTAATCTATAATATAAAGTATATAAAATATGGGCAAAATGGTAGGCAAAATCATGACATGGCTGAACTATAGGCAAACCCCAATCATGTTATGATATATAAAGACACAGAACCTTCTATGTCTGTATAGTATGTCAATAAAGTACACTTGACAAAGTAAAAAAGAGTAATAGCATATCAGAAGTGAGGATTCATAAAAACTAACTAGAATCCCATAAAGCTGTATGCTAGGACTAAGGGTATCTACAAAAACATGAACCACACCATCCCACAGCTACTTACCTATGTCAGTGGAGATCCCAAGGGAAACAAAGCTCTCAACTAGGGATGTGTGGAATAGAAAGCCAAATGAAATTTTAACATGCCATACTATTTATCATAATAATTTTTATGTGACCATTTTAAAATTTGTACATTTCTACTAAATAGTGTATTTTGAGCCACTTAAGTTCCATTCAATGGAGGAATTTTCTTGTTATATATCGTAATATATAGGAATTTTGGCTAGTATCACAGTGAACTTCTAGCCTTGCTCCTAAGTAGGGATGAGCCGAACACCCCCCGGTTCGGTTCGCACCAGAACCTGCGAACGGACCGAAAGTTCGCACGAACGTTAGAACCCCATTGACGTCTATGGGACTCGAACGTTCGAAATCAAAAGTGCTCATTTTAAAGGCTAATTTGCATGGTATTGTCCTAAAAAGGTTTTGGGGACCCGGGTCCTACCCCAGGGGACATGTATCAATGCAAAAAAAACTTTTAAAAACGGCCGTTTTTTCGGGAGCAGTGATTTTAATGATGCTTAAAGTAAAAAAAAAAAGTGAAATATTCCTTTAAATATCGTACCTGGGGTGTGTCTATAGTAGGCCTGTAAAGTGGCTCGTGTTTCCCGTGTTTAGAACAGTCCCTGCACCAAATGTCATTTTTAAAGGAAAAAATCTCATTTAAAACTGCTTGCGGGTTTAATGTCATGTCGGGTCATGGCAATATGGATGAAAATCAGTGAGACAAACGGCATGGGTAACCCCCAGTCCATTACCAGGCCCTTTGGGTCTTGTATGGATATTAAGGGGAACCCCGCACCCAAATTAAAATAAGGAAAGGCCCTATATACTCTGAACAGCAGTATACAGGCGGTGCAAACAAGACAGGGACTGTAGGTTTGTTGTTAAGTAGAATCTCTTTGTAATTTTGAACGGGTAAATTTTTAAAGCGTTTAGCTCCAGCCAAAAAATCTTTTTTAAGCTTTTTGGAAAACATAGGGAAGGGTTATCACCCCTGTGACATTTGTTTTGCTGTCTTTCCTCCTCTTCAGAAGATTTCACCTCACTTTTTGTCCCAATGAAAAATGTTTTTTGAAAATTTGGGTTTTTTGTGGAACAAGGATTGGAAAGCATCAGTGGAAAGGAGAAATTGTTTTCCCATATTAACTCTTACAGGAGAGAATTTCCCTTCCTAGGGGTAGATTTCATCTCGCTTCCTGTTGTCTCCTTCCGTTTGCAAGTAGGAGTCGTTTGTAAGTTAGATGTTTGAAAGTAGGGTCCTGCCCTATATACTCAGCAGAAATTTGGGCCTTAGGTGTTGCTGTGGCCACAACACTGTAAGCCCTCACAGGGCCCTGCTGTGAAATATTAGATCAAGAATTGTAATTACATGCCCCTGTTGAACAGGAGCTGAAAAATTAGGCCTTAGGCACTGGTGCTGGTGCCACAACACTGCAACCCCTTACAGACACTCTAGTTGGAACGCAGGAACGAGCCCTGCTGCAAAGTATTGCATCAAAAATTGTAATTACACGCCCCTGTTAGACAGGGGCAGAAAAATTGGGCCTTAGGCACTGGAGCTGGTGCCACAACACTGCAACCCCTCACAGACACTCTAGTTGGAACGCAGGAATGAGCCCTGCTGCAAAGTATTGCATCAAAAATTGTAATTACACGCCCCTGTTAGACAGGGGCAGAAAAATTGGGCCTTAGGCACTGGTGCTGGTGCCACAACACTGCAACCCCTCACAGACACTCTAGTTGGAACGCAGGAACGAGCCCTGCTGCAAAGTATTGCATCAAAAATTGTAATTACACGCCCCTGTTAGACAGGGGCAGAAAAATTGGGCCTTAGGCACTGGTGCTGGTGCCACAACACTGCAACCCCTCACAGACACTCTAGTTGGAATGCAGGAACGAGCCCTGCTGCAAAGTATTGCATCAAAAATTGTAATTACACGCCCCTGTTAGACAGGGGCAGAAAAATTGGGCCTTAGGCACTGGTGCTGGTGCCACAACACTGCAACCCCTCACAGACACTCTAGTTGGAATGCAGGAACGAGCCCTGCTGCAAAGTATTACATCAAAAATTGTAATTAACACGCCCCTGTTAAACAGGGGCTGAAAAATTGTGCCTTAGGCACTGGTGGTGGCGCCCAGAACCAAAAATGTTCTTACAAGCTATCAGCGTGATGATTGAGGAGGAAGAGGATAATTACTCAGGGATAGTCACTCAGCATCAGTATAGGCAGTCTTTGAAGGGATCTGAGATTTAAAAAAAAATTATTCGGTTACATCAGCATCAGGTGCTTGGTAGCTGGTGGTGATCCAAGACTCATTCATTTTTATTCATTTTTATGAAGGTCAGCCGATCGACCGAGTCGGTGGACAGATGCACCCTGTGATCGGTTACCACGCCTCCAGCAGCACTGAATGTGCGTTCCGAAAGAACGCTGGATGCAGGACAGGCCAGTAGCTCAATTGCATACTGTGCAAGCTCTGGCCAGTGATCCATCCTCAAGACCCAGTAACCCAGAGGATTTTCGGTGGGAAAGGTGTCCAAGTCAGATCTTGCCCCTAGGTATTCCTGCACCATGTAAAACAGACGCTGGCGATGGTTGCTGGAACCGATCATACCTTGGGGCTGCGGACCAAAAAATTGTCTGAACGCATCGGTCAGACGGCCACCTTTTCCACCGCTCCTTCTTTGACTGACCGAAGCCTCAGCAACACGTTGTCCAGAAACAGGAGTTTGTAACCTCCCAGTCTCTGGGAACGCATTGCACAGACCTTTCTGCAAGGCCTCCCGAAGATGTTTCATCCTCTGCTCCCTCTGCGATGGCAAGATAAGGTCCGCAACCTTACCCTTGTAACGTGGATCAAGGAGGGTTGCCAGCCAGTATTGGTCCTTCTCCTTGATACCACGAATACGAGGATCCTTACGCAGGCTTTGCAGGATCAGGGAGGCCATGCAGCGTAGGTTTGCTGAGGCATTCGGTCCGGAGTCCTCTGGGTCACTAAGGACGACAACGTCCGCAGCCACCTCCTCCCAGCCACGTACAAGTCCATGTGTTTCTTGGGACTGATCCCTTAAAGACTGCTGCTGATGCTGAGTGCCAGGCTCCACCTCCATACTGACACAATCTTCCTCCTCCTCCTCCTCCTCCTCGTCCTCTTCCTGTGTGATCGGCGGGCACGCAGGAACACTGTCTGGATAAAGGGGGCCTTGAGAGCTAAGGAAGTCCTCCTCTTCCTGCCTCTGTTCTGCCTCAAGTGCCCTGTCCATTATTCCACGCAGCGTGTGCTCCAACAGGTGGACAAGGGGGACAGTGTCACTGATGCATGCACTGTCACTGCTCACCATCCTCGTGGCCTCCTCGAATGGTGACAGGACAGTGCATGCATCCCTGATCATGGCCCACTGGCGTGGGGAAAAAAAACCAAGCTCCCCTGACCCTGTCCTGGTGCCATAGTCGCACAGGTACTCATTGATGGCCCTCTGCTGCGTGTGCAGCCGCTGCAGCATGGCCAACGTTGAGTTCCACCTGGTGGGCATGTCACAGATTAGGCGGTTCTTGGGCAGGTTAAACTCCTTTTGGAGGTCCGTCAGCCGAGCACTGGCATTATATGACCGGCGGAAATGCACACAGACTTTCCTGGCCTGCCTCAGGACATCCTGTAAGCCCGGGTACCTGCCCAAGAACCGCTGCACCACCAAGTTAAGGACGTGAGCCAAACAGGGCACATGGGTCATTTGTCCCTGTCGGAGGGCAGAGAGGAGGTTGGTGCCATTGTCGCAAACCACCATTCCTGCCTTAAGTTGGCGTGGCGTCAACCACCTCTGAACCTGCCCCTGCAGAGCTGACAGAACCTCTGCCCCAGTGTGGCTCCTGTCCCCCAAGCACACCAGCTCAAGCACCGCATGGCATCTTTTGGCCTGCGTACTTGCGTAGCCCCTTGAACGACTACGGAGCACCGCTGGTTCCGAGGAAGAGGCCATGGAGGAAGAAGAAGAGGAGGGGGTGGAGGAGAGAGGTGTGTCACAATCAGCATTTTGGAGGCGTGGTGGCGGAACAACCTCCAACACTACTGCACCTTGTCCTGCATCCTTCCCAGCTGCCAGCAGAGTCACCCAATATGCCGTGAAACTTAGGTAACGTCCCTGTCCATGCCTGCTGGACCATGAGTCAGCGGTAATATGCACCTTACCGCTGACCGCCCTGTCCAGCGAGGCATGGACATTGCCTTCCACATGCCGGTAGAGAGCCGGAATCGCCTTCCGTGAGAAAAAGTGGCGTTTGGGTACCTGCCACTGAGGAACCGCACATTCCACAAACTCACGGAAGGGGGCAGAGTCTACCAACTGAAAAGGCAGCAGTTGAAGTGCTAGCAATTTTGCCAAGCTAGCATTCAACCGCTGGGCATGTGGATGGCTGGGAGCAAACTTCTTTCGGCGGTGCAGCAGCTGGGGCAGGGAAATTTGCCTGGTACAATCTGACGTCGGTGTACCAAAAGCAGATTGCCCACAAGTACTTGGCTGTGACACACCTAATTCTACACCTTCATTCCTCTCACTGCAGGTCTCAGAGAGGACTGGAGGTCTAGTGGGGTTGGAAATCTCAGCTGATGAGGAGCAAGGAGAGATCCTCTTTGTTCTTTGGTGTGGGTTTTTTAGATACGCTTGCCAACGAACTGCATGGCAGGTCAACATATGTCTGGTCAAGCATGTGGTACCCAAGCGGGAGATGTTTTGGCCACGTGAGATACGCTTGAGACATATGTTGCAAATAGCAGCGGTGCGATCTGATGCACTCGTCTCAAAAAAGGCCCACACCAAAGAACTTTTTGAATAACGCGCAGAGACTGCAGCGCCCTGCACATGTGGAGCTTTGGGGTGTGATGCAGTCAATGTGCTGCCCTTAGGCTGGCCCCTGGAGGGCATCCTGCCTCGTTGGTGATGTGCCGCCTCCTCCTCCTCCTCCTCCTCCTCTCTCCTATCAGGCACCCACGCTGAGTCAGTGACCTCATCATCCCCTCCCTCCTCATCACTGGAGCAAACCTGGCAGTATGCTGCAGCAGGGGGAGCATGACTGCCAGATTGCTGTCCTTCTTGGGCACCCCCTCTGTCCGTGCTCATGTTACTGCCTTCATCAAGCTCAGTATCATCATCAGAGCCTTCCAAACGCTGGGCATCCTCCTGGAGCATGTACCCAACACTGTGGTCAAACAGTTCGAGGGAATCCTCATGAGGACATGGTGGAGCTAGGGAAGGAGTCACTGATGACATTGAGCTGAGGGAAGAGGCCGCTGCTTTGCCAGAAAAAGCACCCTGGGCATGGGTGAGAGAGGATGAGGAGGATGAGGACGGCTTGGTCATCCACTCGACCAAGTCTTCCGCATGTTGCGGCTCAACACGGCCAGCTGCCGAAAAAAAGGCCCAGCGTGTCCCATGGCCACGTGCTGATGAGGATGCACCGTCTCCACAACCAGCACCAGACACAGAGCCTGCTTGCCCTCTCTTATTGGCTTGTGACTGTCTGCCTCTCCTTCTTGGCCTTCCAGACATACTAATGGCCTGTAGCTGCACTAAGCTGGGATAGAACACCAGTAATTTTCTTCAGGTAGCTTTATATACTGTAACCAGACAAGCCTGCCTGTCAGTAGGAAGATAACAGGAACGGATCTAGCTGAACACTGTGAGCAGGACGCACTGTACTAAATGTAAATAGTCTAGCTGCCTGACCGTGGTACTAATAGGATCAAATAGAACACCAGTAATTTTCTTCAGGTAGCTTTATATACTGTAACCAGACAAGCCTGCCTGTCAGTAGGAAGATAACAGGAACGGATCTAGCTGAACACTGTGAGCAGGACGCACTGTACTAAATGTAAATAGTCTAGCTGCCTGACCGTGGTACTAATAGGATCAAATAGAACACCAGTAGTTTTCTTCAGGTAGCTTTATATACTGTAACCAGACAAGCCTGCCTGTCAGTAGGAAGATAACAGGAACGGATCTAGCTGAACACTGTGAGCAGGACGCACTGTACTAAATGTAAATAGTCTAGCTGCCTGACCATGGTACTAATAGGATCAAATAGAACACCAGTAATTTTCTTCAGGTAGCTTTATATACTGTAACCAGACAAGCCTGCCTGTCAGTAGGAAGATAACAGGAACGGATCTAGCTGAACACTGTGAGCAGGACGCACTGTACTAAATGTAAATAGTCTAGCTGCCTGACCGTGGTACTAATAGGATCAAATAGAACACCAGTAATTTTCTTCAGGTAGCTTTATATACTGTAACCAGACAAGCCTGCCTGTCAGTAGGAAGATAACAGGAACGGATCTAGCTGAACACTGTGAGCAGGACGCACTGTACTAAATGTAAATAGTCTAGCTGCCTGACCGTGGTACTAATAGGATCAAATAGAACACCAGTAATTTTCTTCAGGTAGCTTTATATACTGTAACCAGACAAGCCTGCCTGTCAGTAGGAAGATAACAGGAACGGATCTAGCTGAACACTGTGAGCAGGACGCACTGTACTAAATGTAAATAGTCTAGCTGCCTGACCGTGGTACTAATAGGATCAAATAGAACACCAGTAATTTTCTTCAGGTAGCTTTATATACTGTAACCAGACAAGCCTGCCTGTCAGTAGGAAGATAACAGGAACGGATCTAGCTGAACACTGTGAGCAGGACGCACTGCACTAAATGTAAATAGTCTAGAAGATAACAGGAACGGATCTAGCTAAACTGAATACAGTGTATATATATATATGCAACACCTGGGATGCATATATATACACAATACACTGTAAGTGCAGCTAACTGACTGACTGTTCTGCCTAATCTATCTAACTCAAATCAAATGACACTGTCTGTCTCTCTCTCTCTCTCAATGAACGCCGGAACACACACTACACAGGGCCGCCGTGCAGGCGGCCTTATATAGTGTGGGGCGTGTACTAAATCCCCTGAGCCATAATTGGCCAAAGCCTCCTTGGCTTTGGCCAATTATGGCTCTCTGTTCAGGCGGCGCTGTGATTGGCCAAGCATGCGGGTCATAGTGCATGCTTGGCCAATCATCAGCAAGCAATGCACTGCCATGCCGCAGTGAATTATGGGCCGTGACGCGCCACACGAATTTGGCGCGAACGGCCCATATCGTTCGCAATTCGGCGAACGGGCGAACAGCCGATGTTCGAGTCGAACATGGGTTCGACTTGAACACGAAGCTCATCCCTACTCCTAAGTAGTTTGAGCAAAAATAAAGTTTGTACATTTTTACTAAATAGTCCATTTTTGAGCCACTAAAGTCCTGTTTAATGAGGGGAATTTTCTTGTATACCCTACTTAAGTGCTTAAAACCTTATGGCAAAAGCAACAACAGGCATACAAATCTCTTTTTTTTCCTTGTCAAAAGAAGTTTATTGAGTATACAATGTTATAAAGATACATAAAGTAAGTTTACAAGGATCTATAAAGTAAGCTCATTGTTTTACAGTAGGGTTTATATAGGTAAATATCATGAAATTTCAAATATTAAACATTGGGTTCACGTAAACCTAAATTAAAGATATATATCATTTCCTTAGTTACTTTTGTAGGTATTTAAATGATTTATACCTACTATACATATTGTTTACAAGTAGAGTGTATATAGGTCAAATAAATTCTGATAATGAGCTTTAATCGTAAGGTGGAGAAAAGGAAAGAGAAAGAAGAAAAAGCGTTGAAAGGTAGAGGTATGGTCCACAAGGTTGTCCCGCTCGTCAGTTTATTATTCTTTTTAGTTCTCTTTGAAGCCTTAGAATGGGTGTCTCTGTAAGTCATTTAATCTGTTACCATGGCAACAGGACAGAGTCATTGAAGTTTGACAGGAACTGTTGTTTTATCCAAGGATGCCAAAGTTTTTCAAATTTTGGAATTTGATTTTGATCGATGGCTACCATCTTAGCATGGGACATTGTATTATTCATTCTGTGAATTGTTTCTGCTAGTACCAATGTAGGAGATTTCCATGCCTTGGCCACTGTTTGTTTTGCAGCCGTTATTAATTGGATTATAAGTTTGAATTGAGAGAGTGTTAACCATTCCGGTTTTAGATTAAGTAAAGTTAAATATGGATCTGGTTGTATTATTTTTTTAAATATTTTAGATGCAATCACGAAGACTTCCTTCCAGAAGGTTTGGATTACTGGGCACATCCACCATATGTGTAAATATGTGCCTATTTCTGGGCATCCTCGAAAACAAAGAGCTGAGGTATTAGGTGAATATTTTGCCACTCTAGCGGGTACAAGGTACCAGCGAGTTAGGACTTTATAATTTGTCTCCAGTGCTAAGATGTTGGGTGAGGATGACTTAGATGTGAGCCATATGTTAGACCAGTCCGTGTCTTCTAAAGTTCGTCCCAGGTCCTCCTCCCACCTCTGAACGTAAGAGGGTCTATTAAGATTTGCTACTCCATATAATTGATTATAAAGTGATGAAATTGTACCTTTAGCAAATGGATCTTTTGTACAGATTGATTCAAAAATGGATAATTGGGATAATGGTGTATCCCCCTTTAGGAATGGTGTATAGAAATTTTTGATTTGGAGATATCTGAATATCTCAGAGTTTGGTAGATCATATTTTTCTCTAAGCGATGGGAATGAAAGGAATGATTTAGATGCTATGAAGTCATTTAGTGTCTGAATGCCTGATGTTGTCCAAGCTTTAAAAGAATTTGGGTAGATCCATGCCGGATAAAAGGCCGGATTTCTGATAAAAGAAAGGAGAGGATTGTGTGGAGATTGTAACTGATATTTGGTTTTTAGTTTATCCCAGAGAGATAAGAAGTGTTTAGTTATGGGATTATGAATTTTAAAGCGGTCTTTAGGATCAAGCCATAATAAATTTGATATTAATAGAGGGTCATTTTCTGAAGCCTCTATAAATACCCATAATGGGATTTTCTGTTTTGCATGGTATTTGGACAGACTGGCCAAATGTGCTGCTCTGTAGTAGTTAGTAAAATTAGGGTATCCCAGGCCTCCTTTATTTTTGGGAAGATGTAGTGTGTGTATAGGTATACGTGGTTTAGAAGAGCCCCATATAAACGAAGTTGCTCTTTTTTGTACTATTCTCAAAAAATAGGAAGGAATTGGAATAGGGAGGACTCTGAATAGATAAAGCAATTTGGGTAGAATAGTCATTTTGATTGCATTAATCTTCCCTATCCAGGATAAAGGAAGTTGCGACCATTGTTTTATTAGATTTGTGATCTGTCTTAATACAGGAGGATAATTGGTTGAGAATAAGTCAGAATGAGATGCTGTTAAATGAATTCCAAGATATGGGATTGATTTTTCTGCCCATGTGAATGGGAGTGCAGCCCTAGCCGGGATTAATTCCATGTTTGTGAGTGAAATATTAAGCACTAGGCATTTCTTAGGATTAATCATAAGGCCGCATAGGGCTGCAAATCCATCAAGAGCTGGTATTAAGTTAGGACCAGAGACCTGTGGTGATGATAGAAAAAGTAATATATCGTCTGCAAATATACATAATTTGTGTGTAATACCTCCTACTTCAATGCCAGTTATAGTTTGGTTTGTTCTGATGTATTGGGCCATGGGTTCGAGTATAAGGGCAAATAATAAGGGAGATAATGGGCAACCCTGTCGGGTACCTCTTTCGATATTAAAGGCTTCAGATTTGTATCCAGCATATTTTATATAGGCTTTGGGTTTATTATATAATGCTTTGATCTATGTTAAAAAGTGGGGTCCAAAACCCCATTTTTGTAATGAATATTGCATATATTGCCAGGATACTGTGTCAAATGCCCTCTTAATATCGAGAGATAGAAAACATAAAGGGATTTTCCGTTTTTTAGCAATATGTGCCAATAACACTGCCCTGCGTATATTATCGCCTGCCTGTCTATTTGGCATGAAGCCTACTTGATCTCTATGTATTAATTTTCCTATAATGCTATTGAGGCGTTTTGCTATTATTTTTGCTAATAATTTAATATCGAGGTTTAACAGAGAGATAGGCCGATAATTCACACAGGAAGTATCATCAGAAAGGGGTTTTGGGATCATACAAACAATTGCCATTAGTGTTTCTTGCCGAAAAGAATGTCCATCTAGAAGTTTGTTAAAAGTTTCAGTGAGAATGGGAGAGAGTATTTCTGAGAATGTTTTATAGTATAAAGCCGAGTAGCCGTCTGGGCCTGGTCTTTTGTTAAGTTTTAGGTCTTTTACGGTGTTAGCAACTTCATCTATAGTTATAGGCTCATCCAAACTGCTTTTTTGATTCTGAGATAACTCAGGTAAGGTTATTTTTGAGAAGAAGGATTCAGCCTCTGTAGGATTAAATTCATTGTTTGTCTTGTATAAAGTTGCGAGATGTGAGTGAAATTTATGGACTATTTTAACTGGATTACAAGTGTAAACATTTTTTGATAATTTCAAACGTATTGGTTTGAAAGATTTGTTAGTTGAATTTAATGCCCGAGCCAAATATGTACCTGGTTTGTTTGTATTCATGTAGAAATTGTGTTTGGAGCGTTTGAGGGATTTATCAACTGACTCAGTGAGAAATAGATCGTATTCCAATCTAGATTTTTCCAGATGAGATTTTGTACTCTGAGATGGATTATCTTGAAATGATATGTAGGCTGCATTAAAATTGAGTTCTAGTTTTTTTGCTAGATTTTTGCGTTCCCGTTTAAATAGTGCCATTTGTCTTTGTATTGTACCACGCAAGACAGGCTTATGAGCTTCCCACAGTGTTATTGGGGAAATGTCTGTTGTATTATTAATTGATATGTATTCCTTTAAAGCTTGTTCAATGGCCATCTGATGTAGTGGGTGTTTGAGCATTATGTCCGGTAAGTACCACGTTGGGTCAAGCGCTTTTGGTATGGCTGAGGCTATAGTAGTGTATACTGCATTATGGTCAGACCACAGAATCGGAATTATATCTGATGCAATAATTTCTGGTATCATTCCTATTGTTAGAAAAATATGATCTATTCTGGTGAAGGTTTGATGAGGGTGCGAGAAATAAGTGAATTTCTTTTTCATTGGGTTACTTTCTCTCCATGAATCTACCAGATTGTATTTGGAAAGAAGTTGAGAAAAAGGTAATCTAGAGGTTATTTTGGATGGTGTAAAAGGTGATTTATCTAGAAATGGGAGGAGGACCTGGTTCGAATCCCCACACATTATCACTGTTCCTATTTTGTGTGTATTAATCACTTGTAATATATGTGAGAGGAATGGTGTAGGTTGTTTGTTAGGAGCGTAGTAGGAAATCACCGTGATTGCTGTATCCATTATATAACCCATGAGTATCAGGTATCTACCTTCTGGGTCTTTAATTTCTGATGATAAGGTGAATGGTGTGGATCGGTGAAATGCAATTAGAGTTCCCCTTTGCTTGGTACAGGCAGAAGCCGTGTAAATTTGTTGATAAAAAGGAGAAATATATTTTGGAGTAGAATCTTTGGTGAAGTGTGTTTCTTGGAGGCATACTATGTGAGCCTTCTTGTTATGGAAAGTACGGAAGGCTTTGGTCCTTTTTTGAGGGACATTTATTCCCTGAACATTCAGGGAAAGTATATTCAGTGGTGCCATGGCAATAGATCAAATAGTTTTGACTTACTTTTTGTTATGCAGAGCTGACTGCGCAGATCAACCTGTGTGGACTGAAGAGATGAATAGATAGAAAAGAAACCAGTGAATTCTGGAGTAAAGAGTAAACAAAAAACATATGAGATTAGATGATACATTGTATAAATTATTTTTTGCAAGTAATCACAATTTACCCGTGAAAGAGAATAAATATCTCTCTCAGGGGAATAAGTGCCTTCGTCACACTCCCACATAATATGGTTGGGAGAATGAGGAGGGCTAATGGGGGTACACGGATCTTCCGCTTACAGGAGAGAAGTGCTATGTCAAAAGACATCAAAATGATGTTTCATTAATTGGAGTGCAGAATATAGTTTTTGTTGAAATTATTTATTCCAGGGTGGTTGTATATGGTTAGTCTTGCCCTAGGCTAAATAATTCAGTTAGAAAGGTACTGTTAATAACTTTGGTATTGATGAAGATAGTTTGAATTATTTTGGGATTTTAACCCTTTTAGAGTAAACAATTACATATTTTATTCATATGTAACTGTTTAGATATGTTAACTCATAAAATAGAGGTTGTATTGCTTCAGATTAGAATAAACAAAAACATAATTCTAGGAACTAGTTAGGTAATAATATATTTGTTTTAAGAAAAGAAAGAAAAAGCTTCCATTACTTCTGGATTATTGAATATATTTGTCCTAAAAAGTAATAAATCTATTGTTATTACCTGATAATATATAACTGAACAAGAATTTCCTTATTTCACTTATATATTCTAAGGCTATATGAATCAGAAGTAATAAGAAATATAACTGGAATGTAACATGATACCACACAGTGTGTGACTATCAGAATGCAGTTACATTCAGTTATAAATATAGGTTTTTTATAGAGAACCATCTCTTAGTATAATAAATGAAGAGATATCAGGAATTAGGATGTCAGTCCATTGAATCTTCTTGGTCCATGGATGATGTGGCATAACGGCCTCTTTTGTGAGAATGATGATTCCCATTTTGTTCTGACATTTTCTGGGTGCTGCCTGAAGGTGAAGATGATGCCATTCTTCTGCGTGTGGGAGTGTTGCTGCTTGTGGGTTCTGTCAGATTTAATTTTAAAAGGGTTTGTTGTAGTTCATCTGCTGATCTGCTTCTGTAAATTGTACCTTGGTAGTTAAATCTGACTGAAAAGGGGAAGCCCCATTGATACATAATGTTGTGGCGTTGCAGTTCCATCAGTTGGGGTTTCATGGATCGTCTTTTAGTAATAGTAAGTTGGGATAAGTCAGCAAAAATTTGATAATTGTGTCCTTGAAAATTAAGTTCCTTTTTTTCTCTTGCAGCAATTAGTATTTGTTCTTTTGTTCTGTAATAATGAAATTTTGTGATTATATCACGTGGGGGTCCATCTTTCTTTTTGGCTGTGAGGGCTCTGTGTACTCTGTCCAGTTCTAAACGTTCAATAGGGATATCTGGCTTTAGTTCTTGTAATAGAGCAGTAATAGTAGATTGCAGGTCTGTCACAGTTTCAGGTATTCCCCTTATGCGCAAGTTTGAACGTCTGGCTCTATTTTCGTAATCTTCGAGCTTAGTTTGAAGTATTAAATTCTCTTTTTTTAATTGTTCCAATTCTGTTATATTTTCTTGGGTTGTAATTTCAATTTCATCCATTTTTATTTCTAAGGCTGCGGTGCGGTTTCCCAGCTCTCTTATTTCTTTGGTTAGGCTTTTTGTTATTTGGTCTGAGGTTTGTTTTAAAGCCTTATGAAGCATCTTTTCAAATTGTAATAATATTACTGGGGATACTGAGGAGGCTTGTGGAGAAGTTTGTGAGAGGATTTGTTCTGTATCTGACTCAAATGGAGAGTCTTGCTGTGACATTTTACAAATCTCTTTTTTTTATTCGAAGCAGAGAACAAAATATTTTTATTATTAAACAAGTTATTTTTAAGGAGGATGAAAACATGGGCCATCTTCTGGCTAATATTGCTACCCTGTTTCCCTGAAAATAAGACCTAGCGTGATTGTCAGTGATGGCTGCAATATAAGCCCTACCCCTCAAATAAGCCCTAGTTAAAGTCCTTGTAGGTCTTATTTTCAGGGTAGGGCTTATTTTCGGGGAAACAGGGTAGGGCTTATTTGGGGGGTAGGGCTTATACTGCAGCCATCACTGACAATCATGCTAGGTCTTATTTTCGGGGAAATAGGGTAGATCACAGTAACCTTTGACTTACATCTGATGTTGGGAAACATGCTGTCACAACCTCTCCAGAAAATGAATCTGCTTTTTAGAGCTTCTATGTGGATCTATACAACTAGTAAAGCCTCTTATGGAGTGGAAACACTTTACCATTTTTTACATTCAGCCTCTCTCCCCACTATCTCTGAAGGAGATTTTGCCACATTGGGCTGCTCAATCATGATGGAGGAATTGCATACCGTCTGTCAGGTACATCTAATAATAAGGCTCCAAGAGTAGATAGCTTGCCAAAAGAAATTTACAAAATTGATGGTCTTCCTTCCACAGGTCTTACCAGTGTGCAAATTAGGCTTTTAAAGTTGGTACTTTTCCCTAATCCACAAATAAAGCACCTAATGTGATACTAAAGTCTTTTTTTTTAAATAATAAACATGTTATACTTACCTGCTCTGTGAAATGGTTTTGCACAGAGCAGCCCAGATCCTCCTCTTCTTGGGTCCCTCTTCGGTGCTCATGGCCCCTCCCTCCTGTTGAGTGTCCCCACAGCAAGCAGCTTGCTATGGGGGCACCCAAACCGATCTGTAGCTCTCTGTGTCCATTCAAACACAGAGCCGTGGTTTAGCCCCGCTCCCTCTCTCTCCTGATTGGCTAACAGACTTTGATTGACCATTGGGAGCCAATGGCACCACTACTGTGTCTCAGCCAATCAAGAAGGAGAGTCCTGGACAGCTGAGGCATCTGTGCACATCGCTGGACAGAGATGTGGCTCAGGTAAGTATTAGGGGGGCTTAGGAGGGCTTCTACACACAGAAGGTTTTTTATCTTAATGCATAGAATGCATTAGGATAAAAAAAAAAACCTTCTGCCTTTACAACCACTTTACAACCACTTTAAGCTGGTCATACATGGATAGCAAATTGTTCATAAAAAATTGTCAGATTTCTAAAGATCTGTCATTGTTTCAATAATTAGCAACATATTATTGATAACTAACAACATAAATGGATCATTTTTCGTTGATCGATTATACTATCTGAGGTTACATTTTAACACATGGAAATTTCACTACTAATGTTTAGAAAATCGATCGTTTAGGCTAAAAAAATTCTTACATGACAGTTTGTTTTTTTGCCATAAAAAATCGCATTGAACGCTTTTTCAAATGATTTTCAATCCATGTATGGACATTGTTATTGTTGTCCCCTTAAAATCTGATTTAACCTAAATCCTATCTTTTAGTCTCAATCCTTACATCTATTAGTAGACGTTTTGCTAAAGTTCTTGCTGACAGGTTATCCAAGGTTATTGGTAAGGTGATACCTCCATATCAGGTGGGTTTCATACCCATGAAATCTAGAGTGATAAATATTGGGATATTGTTCCTTAAATTGCAGATCACACCAACTAACCTGGGCTATCTTCTCTCTAGATGCAGCCAAAGCATTTGATAACATAGAATGGGCTTATTTATGGCAGATTTTTAAAAATTCAGCTTTGATACACAATGTATTTAAGGCACTTTACTCTGCACTTATTACTATTATGCCCCGTACACACGGTCGAACTTTGTTCGGACATTCCGACAACAAAATCCTAGGATTTTTTCCGACGGATGTTGGCTCAAACTTGTCTTGCATACACACGGTCACACAAAGTTGTCGGAAAATCCGATCGTTCTAAACGCGGTGACGTAAAACACGTATGTCGGGACTATAAACGGGGCAGTGGCCAATAGCTTTCATCTCTTTATTTATTCTGAGCATGCGTGGCACTTTGTCCGTCGGATTTGTGTACACACGATCGGAATTTCCAACAACGGATTTTGTTGTCGGAAAATTTTATATCCTGCTCTCCAACTTTGTGTGTCGGAAAATCTGATGGAAAATGTCCGATGGAGCCCACACATGGTCGGAATTTCCGACAACACGCTCTGATCGGACATTTTCCATCGGAAAATCCGACCGTGTGTACGGGGCAATAGTCAGGTATTTTTACTTTTTCTCATGGTACATGTCAAAGATGCACACTTTCACTACTTTTGTTTGCTCTAGCATTGGAGCCTTTTGCTGCCACCATAAGGCAATTGCTAGTTTTCATAAACCTAATGGTGAAAATAAAGTTGCACTATGCGTTGTTCTTAGGATATACTTTGTAATCTTTAACCACTTCAGCCTCAGAAGATTTGGCTGCTCAATGACCAGGCCATTTTTTGTGATATGGCACTGCATCACTTTAACTGACAATTACGCGGTCGTGCAATGCTGTACCCTAACAAAATTGATGTCCTTTATTTCCCCACAAATAGAGCTTTCTTTTGGTGGTATTTTGCTTTGGTGGTTTTTATTTTTTGCACTATAAAAAAAAGAAGAGCAAAATTTAGAAAGAAACACAATGGGGGTGATTTACTAAAACTGGAGAATGCATATCTGGTGCAGCTGTGCATGGTAGCCAATCAGCTTCTAACTTCAGCTTGTTCAATTAAGCATTGACAATAAAATCTGGTTTCTATGCAGAGCTACACCAGATTTTACACTCTCCAGTTTTAGTAAATCAACCCCAATATCTTTTACTTCTTGCTATAATAAACATTTTTTTTCAATAATTTATGGCATTTTTATTATTTTTTTTTCACTAGTAATGGCAGCGATCTGCAATTTTTATCAGGACTGCGATATTGCGGCAGACAAATTGGACACTTTTGACACATTTTTGGGACCATTGACAATTATACAGTGATCAGTGCTATAAAAATGCACTGACTACTGTATAAATGTCACTGGCAGGGAAGAGGTTAACACTAGGGAGCGCTCAAGGGGTTAACTGTGTTCCCCCACTGTGTTCTAACTGTAGGGGGGATGGGACTGTCTAGGAGGAGAGAGAGATCAGTGTTCATACTTAGTATCTTAACGATCTGTCTCTACTCCCCTGAAAGAACCAGGATTTGTGTGTTTACACACACAGATCCCGGTTCTCGCTCTGTCACGAGTGATTGCTGGTGCCCGGCTGAGCACTCGCATCGGCTCCAGGCACACGCTGCTGGCGCGCGCATGCCCCTAGTATACAGAAGGAAAAGCAATGTAAGGTAACATCGATTTACCCAGCCGAGCCAACCTGCCGCAGTAAAACTGCGGCAGCTGGTCCGAAAGTGGTTAATGTCTTTTATGGCTTTAATCTTACACTATGATCAGTTTTTGAGCTTTACCATAAATTGAAATATTTCAATACTATGCTTCGTGATCTCATCACTAGGGATGAGCCGAACACCTCCGCGATTGGTTCGCACCAGAACATGCGAACAGGCAAAAAGTTTGAGCGAACATGTGAACCCTATTAAAGTCTATAGGACATGAACATGAAAAATCAAAAGTGCTCATTTTAAAGGCTTATATGCAAGTTATTCCCATAAAAAGTGTATGGGGACCCGGATACTGCCCCAGGGGACATGTATCAAAACAACCTTTTTTCAGGAACAGTGATTTTATTAATGCTAAAAGTGGGACAATAAAAATGAAACTTTAAACTTGCTTGCGTCTGTAATGTATTGCTGGCTCCCAGCAATATAGATGAAAAATCAAGGAAAAAATCAGTGTGGGTCCCCCCCAGTCCATACCAGGCCCTTCGGGTCTGGTATGGATTTTAAGGTAAACTCCATGCCAAAATTAAAAAAAAACAGCGTGGGTCCCCTCCCAAAATCCATACCAGGCCCTTTGGGTCTGGCATAGATTTTAAAGGGAACTCCACGCCAAAATTGTTTAAAAAATTGGCGTGGGGTCTCTCCCAAAATCCATACCAGATCCTTATCTGAGCAAGCAGTCTGGCAGGGCAGGAAGGGGGAAATCCTGAACCATACCAGGCTGCTTGCCCTTAACATGGGGAGGGTGCTTTGGGGCTTATCGGAATCTGGAAGCACTCTTTAACAAGGGGGCCCCCGGATCCCGCCCCCCCATGTGAATGGGTATCGGGTACATTGCACCCCTACCCATTCATTAAAAAAATGTCAAAACGTAAAAACCACAATAGTTTTTGCCAATTTCTTTATTTAAAAAAAAAAGTGTCCCGTGATGTACAACCATCGTCAATCACGCCGCCCAATGGACCTGAAAAATAGAAAAAAAAATGAAAAAACCTCTGCCTCCATGGAAGGCCTCCCGGCGACTGCTGTCTTTTGGCTTTGACAGCTGCTACATAGGCAAGGGTGGGGCCACCCGCTGACGTAACCAGATGACCCCACCCCGTCTGACATCACATGATGTCACATGACGTCAGAAGGGGTGGGGTCACTCGGTTACATCACCGGGTGGCCCCGCCCTTGCCTATATAACAGCTGTCACAGCCAAGAGACAGCAGTCGCTGGGAGATCTCCCATCAAGGTAGAGCTTTTTTTTCTGTTTTTCGGGTTCGTTGGGGGCAGCGTGATTGAAGATGGATGGAAATCGCGGGACACTTTTCTTTTTTTTTAAATAAAGGAATTGTCAAAAACTGTCTGTTGTGGTTTTTACCTGATACCCATTCACATGGGTATCCAGATTCTGATAAGCCCCCCACCCGCAGACCGTTTGTCAAGAAGAGGCCGTGGTCCCCATCAACTTGGGGGCAAGGTGCTTCAGGGGGCCCCTAGGTGAAGGCAAGCGGCCTAGTATGGTTCAGGAGGGGGGCACTTGCTCATCCCCCTTTCCTGGCCTGCCAGGCTGATTGCTCAGATAAGGGTCTGGTGCAGAATTTGGGGGGGACCCCATGCCAATTTTTTAAAATTGTGGCGTGAAGTTCCCCTTAAAATCGATACCAGACCCAAATGGCCTGGTATGGATTTTCGGGGGGGGGCATGCCGTTTTTTTCTCCTAATTCTGTCATAAGGTTCCCCTTAACCACTTAAATGCACTGTATAATATACTCTGCACTGACTGCACTGTGTGTATATATATATATATATATATATATATATATATATATATATATATACTAGATTGCCTGCACTGTATATATAGTCTACACCGAATGCTCTGTGTTGCATTATGGGGCAATCTGCGGCGCTCGGATTTGCTGCGAACGCCCAATATGTTCAGTTCATATGGTTCGCGCGATGTTCGAGTCGAAATTACGTTCGTTTCGAACATCAGGACAATCCCTACTCATCACTGGAAATCTACCTACAGTAGCTAGTCAAATTGCTCAAGTAATCTCCTTTAAATATTTGGGGATAAATATCTTTTCTATACTTACTGAATACATTCCCTTAAATACAGAACCACTTTTTTCATAAAATTAAAGAAAAAATTTAAGACTTGATGTAAATTACGCTTGTCTGTTGTGGGAAGGTCAAATTCAGTGAAAATGATATTGATGTCCCAACTGTTATAACTGTCCTTCATAATTTTCAGATTTAGATAAGCCAACAGGTATTTAACCACTTCAATACTGCTTCATAGCTGAAAGACAGCTACAGCAAGGCTCTGTTGTTCTCGGAGGATGTGCATGGATGTGTGCCCTAGGCAGCTGCCTAGTTCACCTAGAGGTAGCGCTGGCCCTGGGAACACCATGTACAAATTGTGTGATCTACTGTATTGTAGTCAAGTTGCTCTGAATATTTTAGCATTCATATTTGTATGACATGTATACTAATTCATATGCCTTGTTAAGATTCAACTAAGTGGTCTATGAGTCTGATGAACTAATAAACTTTCATATGGCACATCTTGTCCAAACAATGTAATCTACTCCATACTAGTCAAGCTGTTTTGAACATTTTCATCACAGATTGGGCTGGACCTTGCTCTTTAATGAGCTAATAAACTCACACGATAACCTCACAGGTCATTTATGTTGCTGTTGGTCTGTCTATGCTGGAAGGATCTGATTTGTATCTCGCTTTTGCAGTACCTTTTAACTAGGGCGAAGCATCACTTTTATGTACTTTTGAGTGTTTGTACAACATTGTGTTCTATCAGCTAAAGTATAAAAATATTCTGATATTGAAGCCTACAAGGAGTTTGTATCATCCCAGGCATTCTGCTGAGTCCTTACTATAATGTGATTGGCCTTTTTTTATTTTGATGTGATTGCCTATCTATGATTATATGGATTGTGTTGCAATAGTTTTAGAACACATGTGTTTGTTGAACATTTTTTTTACAGAACCAGTGAATGTTAATCCTTTAATATTCTTGGACTTTAAGTACACTATATTATCAAAAGTATTGGAATGCCTGCCTTTACACGCACATGAATTTTAAAGGCATCCCAGTCTTAGTCTGTAGGGTTCAATATTGAGTTGGCCCACCCATTGCAACTATAACAGTTTCAACTCTTCTGGGAAGGCTGTCCACAATGTTTAGGAGTATGTCTATGGGAATGCTTGACCATTCTTCCAGAAGCGCATTTGTGAACTCAGGCACTGATGTTGGGCGAGAAGGCCTGGCTCGCAGTCTGCTTTCTAATTCATCCCAAATTTAAGGGGTGGAACTCAGGATTCTGTGAAGGCCAGTAAAGTTCCTCCACCCCAAACTGGCTCATCTGTGTCTTTATGGACCTTGCTTTGTGCACTCGTCCAAATCATTTTGTGGAGGAGAGATTATGGTGTGGGGTTGCTTTTCAGGGATTGGGCTTGGCCCTTAGTTCCAGTGAAGGAAATTCTTAAGGCGTCAGCACACCAAGACATTTTGGACAATTTCATGCCAGCTTTGTGGGAACACTTTGGGGATGGCCCCTTCCTGTTCCAACATGACTGCGCACCAGTTCACAAACAAGGTCCATAAAGACATGGGTTGGAGGAACTTGCCTGACCTGACCTGAGTCCTCACCTCACCCTGATAGAACACCCTTGGGATGAATTAGAGTGGAGACTGCGAGCCAGGCCTTCATATCCAACATCAGTTCCTGACCTCACAAATGCGCTTCTGGAAGAATGGTCAAACATTCCCATAGACACACATCTAAACCTTGTAGACAGCTTTCCCAGAAGAGTTGAAGCTGTTATAGCTTAAAGGGTGGGCCAGCTCAATATTGAACCCTAGGGACTAAGCATGGGATGCCATTAAAGTTCATGTGTGTGTAAAGGCAGCCGTCCCAATACTTTTGGTAATATAGTGTATGTCAATCTGCTTCAGATGTGCATTATACTACTATTGACCATTTCTTTTTAAGCCTACTTACTATATGGATCAACTAAGATCCATGTTATACTAGTCCTTGTATACTTGTATATTATTAAAAGATTAATCACACAAACCTTAGCCCAGTGATGGCGAACCTTTGCACCCCAGATGTTTTGGAACTACATTTCCCATGATGCTCATCTACACTGCAGAGTGCATGAGCATCGTGGGAAATGTAGTTCCAAAACATCAAAAAATTAAATATAAAAATTAAGAGATGAAAGCTATTGGCTACTGCCCCGTTTATAGTCCCGACCTACATGTTTGACGTCACCGTGTTCGGAACGATAGGATTTTCCGACAACTTTGTGTGACCGTGTGTATGCAAGACAAGTTTGAGCCAACATCTGTCAGAAAAATCCATGGATTTTGTTGTCGGAATGTCCGATCAATGTCCAACCATGTGTACAGGGCATAAGTGTGTCAGTTTAGTGTGAATCTAGTGCATTGTGAGTGTAGTGGTACTGTTCATTTTTACTTTAGTGTCACATTAGTGTGAATCTAGTGATAGTACAGTGTAAGTGTAGTGCAGTGTTTTATTTTGTCAGGGCAGGTTTCCTGAAGTATATTTCAGTGCGTTACTGCACGTTTATGACAGTATATTGCAGTGTGTTATTGCACGTTTACCACAGTATATTGCAGTGTGTTACTGCACGTTTAATGTAGTATATTTCAGTGTTTTATTGCAGGTTTACCGCAGTATATTGCAGTGCATTAGTACACATTTAATGCAGTATATTTCAGTGCATTATTGCATGTTTACTACAGTATATTGCAGTGCGTTAGCGGGTGTTTAATGCAGTACATTTCAGTGCGTTATTGCAGGTTTACTGCAGGATATTGCAGTGTGTTACTGCATGTTTAATGCAGAATCTTTTAGTGTGTTACTGCATGTTTAACGTAGTATATTTCAGTGCATTATTGCAGGTTTACCACAGTTTATTGCAGTGTGCTGGTGCACGTTTAACGCAGTGCATTAGTGCATCTTTAACACAGTATATTTCAGTGCATAATTGCAGTTTTACCACAGTTTATTGCAGTGTGTTAGTGCACATTTAACGCAGTATATTTTAGTGTGTTGTTGCATGTTTACCGCAGTTATTTGCAGTACGTTGCTGCACGTTTAAAGCAGTATATTTCTGTGTATTATTACAGGTTTACCGCAGTATATTGCAGCGTGTGCTAGTGCATGTTTAACGCAGTATATTTCAGTGCATTGGTGCAAGTTTACTGCAGCATATAGCAGTGCATTACTGCATGTTTAACACAGTATATTTCAGTGTAGTACTGCACGTTTAATACAGCATATGTAAGTGCGTTATTGCACGTTTACCATAGTATATTGCAGTGCATTACTCAACGTTTAAAGCAGTATATTTCAGTGCATTGTTGCATGTTTAAAGCAGTATGTTTCAGTGCCTTACTGCATGTTTAACTCAGTATATTTCAGTGGGGTTGATTTACTAAAGGCAAATCTACTTTGAAAGTGCACTTGAAGTGCACTTGGAAGTGCGGTCGCTGTAGATCTGAGGGGAAGATCTGAAATGAGGGGAAGCTCTGCTGATTTTATCATCCAATCATGTGCAAGCTAAAAGGCTGTTTTTTAGTTTCCTTGTATGTCCCTCTCAGATCTACAGTGACTGCAGTTCCAAGTGCACTTTCAGTGCACTGAAAGAGCACTTGCAGTACAAAGTAGGTTTGCCTTTAGTAAATAACCCCCAGTGTGTTAGTGCAGGTTTACTGCAGTATATTGTAGTGTGTTAGTGTACGTTTAACTCAGTATATTTCAGTGCATTATTGCAGGTTTACTGCAGTATACTGCAACGTGTTAGTGCATGTTTAACGCAGTATATTTCAGTGCGTTGGTGCATGTTTACCACAGTATATTGCAGTGCGTTACTGCATGTTTTCTGCAGTATATTGCAGTGCGTTACTGCACGTTTAATGCAGTATATTTCAGTGCGTTATTGCAGGTTTACTGCAGTATATTGCAGTGCGTCAGTGGGGTGTGTCTGTGTAGTGAGTACTCAAGTTAAAGTGCACACAACACTTTCCATTGATTGAAGTGCATCCACATACACATTTCCCCATCTTTTATTATTATAATAAGACCCCCCCACAGCATGTCTGGGAGACCAACAAGGAGAGGTAAAGGGTGTCACAGGTCCTTGCAGCACATCTGCCAGTATCACACCACCAGCTGTAGGCTATAGCAGACAAATTGCTCTGCCCCATTTGCTGCAGCGAAAAAAATACAGTCACTGCCATCCACATGCCCAGCTTGTCAAAGCTGCTGGCTCTACAGCTCCTGCCTTTCTGTCTGGTGGATTTTGCCACTTCCGTGATGTTGCAGAATGTGCTGTACCACAATTGCAGGTTCCCAGTCACTATTTCTTTTCACATAAGGCAATTCCAGCTCTGTACCATCACGTGGAAGGCAATGTTGTGACATCATTGGGCAAGGCAGTCAGCTGCAAGGTCCATGTTACTGCTGACACATGGTCCAGCAAGCATGGTCAAGGATGATATATTTAGTTCACAGCACACTGGGTAACTCTGCTTGAAACTTGGAAGGATGCAGGACAGGGCTCAGTGCTGCAGCTTGTTGTGCCACCATGTCTCCATACAGCTACTGGTGATAATGCAAGATTTGTCATCTCCATCCCCTCCTCCTCCTCCTCCATGCCCTCCTCTGCTGAACTGTCCTATGAACCACCAGTAAACCATAAATGTTCAAGGGGCTATTCCATGAGTCAGGCTAAAAGGTGCCATGCAGTGCTTCAGCTGGTTTGTGTTGAGGACAGGAGCCACACTGGAGCAGAAATTCTTGCAGCTCTGCAGGGGCAGGCCCAGAGGTGGTTCACACCATGCCAGCTGGAGCCAAGAATGGTGGTGTGCGATAATATCACAAGCCTCCTGTCCGCCCTTTGACAGGGAAAGTTGACACATGTGCCATCTCTGGCACATGTTCTCAATTTGGCGGTGCAACATTTCCTAGGCAGGTACTCAGGGCTGAACGGTCTGCTAAAGCAGGCCAGAAGAGTCTGTAGCCATTTCAGGCGGTCATACACAGCCATTGTTTGGTTGGCTGAAATTCAGCGGGAATTCCACCTGCCCATAAACCACCTAAGTTGTGACATGCCTACAAGGTAGAACTCAACTTTGGCAATGCTGCAGTGGCTGCACATGTTGCAGAGGGCTGCCAACGAACGAGTACCTGTGTGACTATGGCAAAATGACAGGCTCAGGCCACCTTTTTTTCCCCACGCCAATGGCTGCTGATAAAGGATGCATGCACTGTACTGTCACCATTTGAGGAGGCCACAAGGATAGTGAGCCATGACAATCCATGCATCAGTGACACAATCCCTCTTGTGTTCCAGCTGGAGCAGACTCTGTGTGGCATTATGGATAGGGAACTTGAGGCAGAGCAGCGGGAGGAAGAGGAGGACTTCCTTTTCTCTCAAGGCCCGCTTTATGCACACACTATTCTTGTGACACCATACAACACACAAGAGGAGAAGGATGAGGAGGAGGAGGAGGACTCGGGAAGTTTTGGAGACATTGAAGCAGTGGAAGACAAAAACAACCCTTGACAGATAGTTTTCCATCCCCAGAACCCTTGAGAGTAGTACGTGGCTGGGAGGAGGCAATTCCAGATACTGTAATCCTCAGTGACCCCGAGGAGTCTTCTTCTCATGCCTCCACAAACTTGCGGTGCATGGTCTCCCATCCTCACAGAGGGAGCAGAAGATGAAATCTCTTGAGGACACTTTAAGTGCTTCCGGACGGCTCCACGTACATTTACTGTGACAGGGTGGCCAGGGTGTGCAAAATCACGTACCTGTATGTGATTTTGTGCACGCAGTTTAGGGGGCGCGTGCCACCAGTGCGCGGCTCCCACTGTAAAAGGACACAACGGGAG
This sequence comes from Aquarana catesbeiana, assembly GCF_042186555.1. NCBI lineage: Eukaryota > Metazoa > Chordata > Amphibia > Anura > Ranidae > Aquarana > Aquarana catesbeiana. Next base: position 185,466,145 of record NC_133330.1, on the reverse strand, counting down.
CCAATCAGCAGGTCCTCCGGCTGCTGTGACCCACCTATCATTCACAGGATCATTCACAGGAGAGAAGGATCAGCGATGTGCCAATGTAAATAAAGCACACCGATGATCTGTCAGGGAGAAAAAGTGAGAGATTGTGCTTTAGCTAAGCTGAATCACGATCTCTCCTTTCCTCCAGTGTAACACTTCCCCCTACAGTTAGAAACACCTCCCAGGGAACATATTTAACCCCTTGTTCGCCCCTTAGTGTTAACCCTTTCCCTGCCATTGTCATTTATACAGTGGTCAATTCAATTTTTTAGCACTGATCACTGTATTGGTGTCACTGGTCACCAAAAAGTGTCGCTTATGCTGTGTACACACGGGTGGACTTTTTCGGCATCAAAGGTCCGACAGTCTTTCCGACAGACTTTTGACGGACTTTTGACGGACTTCCGACGGACTTTCAAACGAACGGACTTGCCTACACACGATCACACCAAAGTCCGACGGATTCATACGTGATGACGTATAACCGGACTAAAATAAGGAAGTTCGTAGCCAATAGCTGCCTTAGCATCAGTTTTCGTCTATCGGACTAGCATACAGACAAACGGATTTTTCGACCGGACTCGAATCCGTCGGAAAGATTTTAAACATGTTTTAAATCTAAAGTCTGTCTGATTTTCGACCAAAAAAGCCCGCTGCAGGTCCGATGAAGCCCACACATGGTTGGATTGTCCGACGGATTTGTTCCGTCGGACCAATCTGGTCGAAAAGTCCGCCCGTGTGTACACAGCATTAGGGTCAGATTTGGTCCGCTGCATTGTTTAAATCCCACTAAAAATCACAGATCACCGCCATTACTAGTAAGAAATAAATATATAAATAAAAGTCCGAAATCTATCCCGTAGTTTGTTGACGCTATAATTTTTCGCAAACCAATCAATATACACTTACTGGGATTTTTTACCAAAAATATGTAGCAGAATACATATTGGCCTAAATTGATGAAGAAATTTCTTTTTTTTTTTTGGATATGTATTATAGCAAAAAGTAAAACATATTTTTTTTTTTTTCAAAAGTGTTGGTCTTTTTTTGTTTATAGCGCAAAAAATAAAAACAACAGAGGTGATCAACTACCACCAAAAGAAAGCTCTATTTGTGGGGAAAAAAGTACTTCAATTTTATTTGGGTACACCATCGCAAGACCGTGCAATTGTCACTTAAAGCAACGCAGTGCTGTATCACAAAAAAATGGCCTGGTAAAGAGGAGTTTATGTAACGCCCTTTCAGACTGGTAGGGTACAGTCTCGTGGAAATCATAGTTTTGAGGCTTCTGTTGGTCAAGAGAGGAGTGGGGGAGAAGGGGGCCGCCCCCCTTCAGAAACTATGAAATCAGGCCTAGACAGAAGTACAGTTAAGTCAAACTTGTTAAATAGTAAAAGTAAAAAGAGCAATTGTAGTCAAAACACAGCCAAAGTTCAGTAAACGGAACGGATAGTCAGCCAAGCCAGAAGTCAGGGATCAATGTAGTGGAACAGCAAACAGGATCTGGAGCCAGAAGGGATGTCAGCAAAGCAAGTCTTGAACAGGATTGCAGGAGCTAGTTTCTGTGATGTTGACCAAGGCGAAGGTAGAGAACCTCTGGACTGGACAGCTTAAGTAGGCAGGACTGATGAGCAGGATATCATCAACAACTGAGTAACTGTGGAGAGATAGAAGCTGGCAATTAGCCGACAGCTGAGTAGCCAGATCAGAGAAGGAAGGGTTGAGCCCAGCCCTGATAGTGATGCTTTTCAAAAAAATTTTAGTCCTCGGCACCCAAGGCTGTCAGCTTCCACATCCCATAGGCAGCGTCTGCATCATATTGTGGGAGATTATCTAGGGGCGAAAACAGAGATGGAAAACTTTCCAGTTGATGATCCACTGAATACTGGGTCATGAGATTAGACCACTGGCCAGAACTTGCTCAGTATGCAATTGAGCTGCTGGGCTGCCCGGCATCCAGCGTGCTTTCTGGAGGTTTTGTGACAGATAAGAAAGCATGTCTGTCCACAGACTCTGTGGACCAAGTGATGTTTATCAAAATGAATCAGTCCTGGATGAGCAGAAGCTATCAAGCCTCTGATGCCGATGTCGCTGATTAAGTGCTTTCTGGATCTGGAATCTCTGAAAGACTGTCTAGGCTGCCTAGCTTTGTGGGTGTTGATTTCATCTGGAAGATATGTTTTGGTGTTGGTTTTATGGGCACAATTAACACCCAAGGACCAATTTTTCCACACCTGTTTGACAGGTACATGTCATTTAACTTTTTGACAGCAAGGCCAATTCTTGCTTTTATTGAGAGTACCTCTATAGGGTTATGGTGTGAAGGTACCACCGAACCCAAAGACCAATTTTTCTGCACTTGTTACTTCTATGCAATGCCTGCGAAACAGACACCAGAATTTATCCAAAAAATCTTGAATCTTCTTCCGAGTGCACTAAATTGTGGCCTCATCATTCAAACTGGCTCCCCAAGCTGTTGTTTACAAAATAAACAAAGCTTGAAGAGAAAATGTAATTTTTTTTGCTTTATAAATGTCATTATTGCTGCAGCAGGTTCTATACACTGTACAGATGTGCCACTTTACAAGCAGACTAAGGGTCCCCCAGGCACTATATTTAAAGGAATTTTTCATTTTTATTGGTATTTCTCATTTTTATGGTTTCACTTTAAGCATCAGTAAATCACTGTTCATTAAAAAAATTATGTTTTTACAAACTTTTTTTTAATCGATACATGTCTCCAAAGGAAGTACCCAGACCCCCATACCCATTATATACCCAATTATTTGCATATAAGCCTTCAGAATGGGCACTTTTGATTTTTCCATTTCGGGTCCCATAGACTTCAATGGGGTTCATTATTCGGTTCCGAACTTTTGCAGTGTTTGAAAGTTCTGCTGTGAACCGAACCGGAGGTCGTTCAGCCCATGTCTAATAGCAAGCTTATGCTAAAAAATCTTCAAACAGGTGATAAAGAGCCCTAGAGTCACATATCATAAGAAAAATATTGAACAAGGGCTCATTTCATATGTGCTAAAGACCAAAGAGATACAAAAAATAGTTTCTGGAACAATGTTTGTGAATAGACAAAAAAGTTAAACTTTTTTTAGTAACTATACATGGGTATGTTTGCCAGTGTGCTGTTCTGTGATCCTGGACTAAAAAAAAGTGATCCTTCACCTGAAATCATATACTGTATGTGTATTAGATAAAAGAATCATTAGTTGTGCTGTTTTCTTATGAATAACTGGTTCTATCTAATTATTGTTGTTTATTTTGATGCAGCACAAGTGGTGGCCAGTTATGCGCTACTTGTTCACTGCAGTATGATATATTAAAGCATACAAATCTATTAGGTTCATCTTTAGGTTTACCTTTAGTAAAGAAGTTAATATATAACACAACTTGTTTAGATTGATTTCTGAAGTTATTAAAGGAAAAATATTTTTCTAAATGTTCCAATTGTGTATAATAATTCATGTAATGTTCTGCCTAGATGGAGTTTATGTTAGAAGATGGCAGAATTATCGTTTCTGATTACCCTCTCAGAGAGAACATTTGCATAAAATAAAAGCTTTTATTCCAGTAGTGAGATGTATCAGACTATTCTAATGAATATAAAGATCACATAAAACAGCTTATGTTCCTTATCATTTGGTTAAAATGTTGCTTTGCTTTTTTTTTTCATTTTACTATCTTCAAATCAAAAGTTAAAGCTAAAAACAAAAACCACAAATTAATGCAGCTTTGTATTCATGAATATATCCCCAATCATATTTTTTATAATGCAAACAGTGTAAGTACCGTATTTGAATTTGACTTGGTATCAGCCTCTTGCTGTCCCTGGACAGCAAGCTCAGGCTGGAGATGGGAGAAGCAGCACAAGGGGCCCATCAGTTGTGCCGCAGCACAAAGTGCATGCTGTAGAGGTGAGAGCAGAGTAACAGAGAGAGGAGCTCACCAGTCTGCTGCTTTCTATTTTACTGTCCAGCCACAGAGCAGAATGGAGAGTAGGCCTGTAAGAGTTACTGAACCACGGAGGAGAAAAACTAGCCTTTCTGCTTTGCTAGACAGGACTGTACTCTTTGGGAAAGATGTTTAAAGTGGTTCTAAAGGCAGAAGGTTTATATCTTAATGCATTCTATGTGTGCACCCCCTTCTGCCCCCCAAATATTTACCTGAGCCCAGCAAATATTTACCTGAGCCCCATCTCAATCCAGCAATGTTGCACGAGAGAGGTGAATAGATGATTTCGCGCAAACTGCTATGTGCAGATAGAGTACAAAGATAATAATATATACTGCAATGAATAAATGTGTCTAAAGTATCCACATAAAATAACCGTTTTCAATATGTAATGAAGCATACATTATAAAAAATCATGCAAAAATATTTTTGTGCAAAAATATTAAGAAGGTGTCCTAATATGAAGATATGTGGAAAAATACCACTAAAAAAATATATATTGTGTAGCACCTTTCATTAAACTATAGGATAAAACTATGTATAAAGGTGTATGGGAAATCAAAAACTCAAAATTACACAATAATGCCCTGTACACACGGTCGGACTTTCCGACAGAATATGTGCGATCGGAGCCTGTTGTCGGAAATTCCAACTGTGTGTGGGCTCCATAGGAATTTCATCCATCCATCTTTTTCCATCGGAATTTCCGACACACAAAGTTTAAGAGCATGCCATCAAATTTTCCGACAACAAAATCCGATTCTCTAAATTCTGATCGTGTGTGGACAAATCCGACGGACAAAGTGCCACACATGCTCAATAAATTAAGAGACGAAAGCTATTGGCTATTGCCCCATTTATAGTCCCGACATATGTGTTTTACGTCACCGCGTTCAGAACGATCAGATTTTCCGACAACTTTGTGTGACCGTGTGTATGCAAGACAAGTTTGAGCCAACATCCGTTGGAAAAAATCCATGGATTTTGTTGTCGGAATGTCCGATCAATGTCCGACCGTGTGTACGGGTCATGTTTTGGTAAAGGTTCAAGTCCTCTTTAAACGGACAAATAGGTGTATAAGGTTCTGTGATGGTCAAATTTGGTGAAATAAAGTGTCCATAAATGGTCTTGCTGTGATTTATGCAGTGCTATAGTCTCCCAAAACTCTCACCTCAGTGTTATGAAAACAAGCAGTCACCATCCGAGATCTCCACCGCCCTCCACAGACAGGCAGACCCCTCTGCACTCCTGCCATGGGTGCAAACAGTTCACTCCAAAATCGCTATGGTGAAGAGGTGCCTCAGTACAAGATGGGGGATAAAAATAGAGAAACCTCCAATAGTGCAGTATGTAGGGGCTAAAATGTGTTTATCATCTATTCACCTTTATTGTTTTACTGTTGTGTGATACACTTTTAGATTTCGCTGCACTGTAATTGCACTTTTTTACTTTCTAATAGATTTGTCTATTCTTAGGCCCCTTTCACACTGGGGCGGTTTGCAGGCGTTATTGCGCTAAAAATACCGCCTGCAAACCGCCCCAAAACAGCCTCCACTGTTTGTTCAGTGTGAAAGTCCGAGGGCTTTCACACTGAAGCGGTGTGCTGGCAGGACAAGAAAAAATCTCCTGTCAGCCGCATCTTTGGAGCGGTGTATTCACTGCTCCTAAACCGCTCCTGCCCATTGAAATCAATGGGACAGCGCGGCTATACCGCGGCAATACCGCGGCTATAGCCTCGCTATACGAGTGGATTTAACCCTTTTTCGTCCGCCAGCGGGGGGTTAAAACCGCACCGCTAGCGGCCGAATACCGCGGTAAAACAGCGCTAAAAATAGCGCTGTTTTACCGCCGACGCCCCCTACCGCCCCAGTGTGAAAGGGGCCTTATTGATTAGCGCGAGAGATTCACTCGAACACAATGTTACACGAGAGCCTCGGCTGTCCGAGCCTCTCCCACCTCATTGGCTGAGACACAGCAGCAGGCGCTATTGGCTCCCGATGATGTCAATCAAAGTCATTGAGCCAATGAGAAGAGAGAGGGGGCGGGGCCGAGCCACAGCTCCATCTGTGAATGGACTCACAGAGCAGCGGCTCGGCTCGGGTTCCCCCATAACAAGCTGCTTACTGTGGGGGCACTGGGCAGGAGGGAGGGACCAGGTGCATCGGCGAGGGACCCGAGAAGAGTAGGATCGGGGCTGCTCTGTGCAAAACCACTGCACAGAGCAGGTAAGTATAAGATGTTTGTTATTTTTAAACAAAAAAAAAACAAGACTTTAATATCAAACAACAAAATGGAGGGGAGGAATCAAACAAGAACGCCACATCCCAATTAATAACAGCAAACAGAATGAGGGACTAGAGGTCATGGGCCTCGGGATTTTTTAGGTGTTCAATAGAAAAGTAAATATTTACATAATATTAATGAGAGATATATATTTTATTTATAAATCCTAAAAAAAGACATGAGACAATATTCAAGTTAACAAATTCAGTAATTCCAATAAAGATGTGATACAGAGGTTAATACCACTTTCTCAACATGTTTCGCTCACTGGAGCTTCTTCAGGAGATAAAATGTGGCATCTGATCAACTACAAATAAAAAATCACAATAAATACTCATGTTCAAGATATATATTGCATTCATGTCATGTTCTTTTGGCATACATCATCTAATTGTGCAATTACTAGCATAGAGTATCTAAACAATACAATTTAGGGACATAGGTATAAAAACACAAATATTCAAAAATGACAAAAATCTACATAGAAAAAATAAACATTTTTTACTTAGAAATTTTTCTTTTACATGAACAAAGAACAATCAGAGAACCTTACCCGCGTTGCTATTAATTAGAAAAGACTAATAAGTCTGAAGTTTGGATTATAAGCCTCAAATTTTGCATATACACAATGCCTCCCAGCCTTGAATCCACAGCAGGGTATGCAGAGAGGGACAAAAAAATGTGTGGAGCTTTTCTGAATAGAAAAAACACACAACACAGATATAAGAAATAGGACAGCATATAATGTTAAAGGCAAAAAACTAAAATAAACAAAATGACTGCAATAACCACCTTAGTGTTTTGGGATAAATCGGGCAATACAAAATTACCTTATTAAATCTGTGGGTTGAATCAATAGCATCCTTGTATCACATCCGAGGGATGGTTAAAAGCAGTTGGCCTAGTTAAAAAGGGTTCCAAGAAGGAGAGAAGCGCGGCTCAGCATGTTGTTATAGGGACCCCAATCAAAGACAGGGGCCAGATAGTGGGACAGAGCGCCGTACTCCCCAAATATAGGAACCTGGGAGTTCGTAAATAAACAACCAGGTAAAATAAATTGGGAAAAAAGTCCAATCAAAAATAATCATGTATTATATATTATCAGTAACAGTGACTACAAATTGGGCTTACCAGTGGCAGATAGCAGGAAGGGTATGGAAGGGTAGTCTGCACGGACCGCAGCATTCCCGCCTCCCCCTAAAGTAAACTAAGAGACTGTAGCGGGGAAAAATCTCAGTTTTATCTTCCTCTCCGACGTGATGGCATCTGATGTCGTCACCATGTCGCGGACAGGCATGGGAGTGCCGATGCGCATGCGCCAGGGCTAGGTATGGCAGCACCATAGATGACGCGACCACGTACATAATGCGGCGGCCATTTTGTAAACACCTATGCCCATACCAGATAGAACAAGGACAAAAGAACCACAGAGAGATCAGATGGATGAAAAAAAACACCTCGATCTCAAAGGGAATTGGGAGACTGACAAATTCAAGGCCCTGAGACCAGGAAATTGGCTACCTCCAAATAAGGCCACGAAAAAATCGGAATATTGATTACAGCCCAACAATTAGGTGCCCCGGGTGTCTGTACATCCCAGATTCAAAGTGGAACAAGGCTAAAGAGGCAACAAAAGAGTATTGCAAAATAATCAAAAATAAATAAATATCAAGCTGGGCAAATGCCCTGCAGCACGGAAAGCAGGTTCAGAAATTAAAAATTAAAAAAAAATATATATATATATATTCTAATGGTAGGAATTAGAGAAAAGGCTTGAAACTTAAAACATCATTCAACCCAGGATATTGAAGGGCACATAGGTCAGAGATCCATTTGGTTTCGCATTGCAATAAGATCTTATCATAGTCACCACCCATTTCATTTGGGGGGGCATATTCAAGAGCATAGAAATGCATTTTAGTGTCATCAAATTGATGACATAGGCCTACATGGCGACTGATAGGGGTCTCCATCTTTTTCTTAAGCACCAGGGAGACATGGTCCCTAATGCAGCGGAAAAAGGGGCATTTGGTTTTCCCCACGTAGAAGGCATTGCACTCACAAATCATAAGGTAGATCACACCAATAGATTGGCAGGTGGCTAGAAATTTAGGAGAATAGACTCGTCCATTGGGAAGGACAATGTTACGTGATGCATAAATGTGTCTACAGAACCCACACTTATGGCAAGGTCTAGTTCCTTTGGTATTTGCGATAACAGTGGAAGAGGGAACATAATGACTGTGTATGATGTGATGCCTGATGGATCGCGATTGTCTGTAGGTTATCTCTGGGTGAGCTTTCAAATGTTTGGAAACATTGGGATCTCCCATCAGCAGGTACCAGTGCTTCTGTAATAGATCACGCACTCGCTGATGTTGTCCAGAGAATCTGGTAATTATTCTCAACCCAGGGTCAGACTTAGGAGTTGTTTGACCGTGAATTAAGTTCAATCGATCCTGTTTCTTGGCCCTGATATAGGCTTTCTTGAGGCATTTGTTACTATAGCCTCGTAATCTAAGGCGATCTCGTAGAGCTTTGGCCTCAAGCTCAAACTGAACAACTTCACTACAATTTCTCCTGAGCCTTAGATATTGTCCATACGGCACATTGGTTATCATAGAGACAGGATGAAAACTGTTGGCATGCAGGAGGGAGTTTCCCACTGAGGGCTTACGAAATAGAGTGGTGCCAACAGTCCTGTCAGAGTTTATAAAGATTTGGATGTCCAGGAATGTCAGAATTTTCTGACTAACTTCCATAGTGAAGGTGAGATTGTAGGAGTTCGATTTGAGGCCTTCAAAAAAAACTAAAAAGATCCTCCTTGTTACCAGTCCATATAAAAATAATATCGTTGATATATCGTCTCCAGATTGGTATCTGTTCAAGGAAGGTCTGCATATCCTCCCTAAAAAATAAATCACGCTCCTATCCCCCCCAGATACGGGTTCGCATAGGAGGGAGCACATTTGGTCCCCATAGCGACTCCCTGTACCTGGAGGTAATGGGAGCGTCCAAATAAAAAAATGTTCATTAAAATAAATTTAAGGAGATCCAAAATGAACCTGTTATAGGCGGGGGATATATCACTGTTCTGAGAAATGAAGCCCTCCACAACCCCAACCCCCATGTCGTGGGGAATGGAGTTGTAGAGGGCCTCCACATCAAGAGCCACCAGCCATGCTCCCCCAGGAACCGCAAGACCATCGAGTGTTCTAAGAAGATCACTAGTATCCTGTAGATATGATGCCTTTAATATCACTTTAAATCTTAGAAGTAGATGGAGAGATATACAAATACTTTGGCTGCAAAAAGCACATATATTATATAAGTATTTCATGTGTATATTTAACTGTTTGACTGGAGTATAAATGTAAACTCATATTAAGATGTTTTAAAATAGCTTTATGGTTAAGCATGATATCGTCTCTAACCTAAAGCGGTATTAAAGCCCAAAGCAACAATTTATTAAATTACAGCTTATCAGTTTTTAGCTGTAGTGACTATATTAGTTTCCTTTTCTAGACCTTTTTTCATTTTTTCTCTTAATTTTCACTTGGTGATTCAGCCAGCAAGTTTGTTACTTTTTAACTTACTTTGAAAGACCAAGCTGTCCAGGCAAAGTAGCAGTTACAGTAGAGGCTTGAGACAAACTATTAAACACTGATGGGGGTGCTTATGATGGTCAGTTTTATTCATTTATGTAAAACTTTTATTTCAAAAGGGAAAAAAATGGTTGCTGTAAGTACTTTTAAAGTGTTAGCTGGAGTTCAGCTACTGTACAACTTGTTAGTCAAAGCTCATCTAAATCTCCTAGCCCAACACTACCCTCTCCCTAGATTTACAAAGCTGCTGTCCAAAGATGTTTGTTTTACTACTTCATCCAAAATGCAGGCACCAAAAGTCAGGAAATGTGTCACTGGCTGGATCACTAGATGAGATAAAGGAAAAAAAAGAAAAGGAAAGCGAATGCAGCCACCAAATCTAAGGATTGGTAAAATGCAATATATTATATTTGTGGGGGGTTAATACCACTTTATAGGCTACTAAAAATGTGTAATGGAAACTAAAAGGATACCTGCTGGCCTAATACAGAGTGAGAACCACATCAACTGGCATAATAAATAACAAGACAAACGTGTATTATGGGAGCACAGGCAATAATATAGGGCCATTGCAAATGGTATTTAGTTTAACCACTTGAGCTCCAGGAGATTTTATCCCCTTCTTGATCAGGGCATTTTTTGCTATTCAGCACTACTCTATTTTAACTGGCATGCCTTACTGTATGCAAATATAATTTTTATAAGTTTTTTTCACACAAATAGTGCTTTCTTTTGGTGGTATTTGATCACCACTTTTTATTTTTTTGTATATAAACGATATGGGTTAATGGGTTAACAATTCATGACAGCTGTGATCACTAGTGATCTGTGATTGGCTACAGATAATCAAATGGTACAATGGTGCTGTGATTGGCCCAGGTACCATGTGATCGCTGTGGGCCAATCACAGCATTGGCAATACAGCTGTTCATTCATAACAGCTGTGTTGCTTATGCTGTGAATTTACTCATAATAGCTTTGTTGACATTGTAATCATGTGATCGAATAACAATCACATGATCACTAGGCCTGAGTACCGGGATCCAAAATTTGCTGTGGGGGAGCACAGTGCACTGCTAAACCCTGCAGGCACATGAAGTACGTGATTGTGTCTGCATGTGCACGCCCCACCACAGTATGTGTTCTGTAGCAGGTCGCCAAGTGGTTAAAGTGTTGCTAAACCCAGGACCCTTCAATAACTATATCTGGTCTTCCACAGTACACAGAACATGGAAATGCAATTACTGTAGTAAATATAAACTGATAAATACTCTTTCTCTTCAGTAGTTAGAGCAATCTTGTGTCTTCTATCAGTGTCCAGCCAAGCACTGGTTAAAGCTTGTAAGAGAAGTTTTTTGACTGTCCAACGAGACTGCAAGACCCCTGACCCTCTTTCTGGACAGTGCTGATTGGCCCTTTGCTGATCACATGCACTCTCCCAAGAAAAAAAAAACAAAAACCTCTTTAGCAATAGGCACAAAACTGAGCATGTGCAGCCTGACTCCATAGACTAGATAGATAACTAGTGTTATCGGGAAATTATCAGGAGACAGTGGAAGAAGGGGAGGATCAGAGAAGCCAGAATCAAACAGCCTTTTTACACAATGCAGAGGATTAACCCCATTGGTTCCACAGTGCGTATAACAAGCATGCTTTACTGCATATACATACTGATTTTACTGCTGTGGTTTTAGTAACTCTTTAAGACACTCAAAACTGAAAATATGCACAGCTATAGTCAAAGCAGGCCTTGTGACTGCTATTGGGTCCAGCAGCAAAGGGAGCCCAGTATTGCCTGGCTATATAGTGATTTATGCAGTTAATAATAGCATTTATAAAAAAACATCTGGAATATATAGATGCTTAAACATACTGGAAATTTCCACAATTCTGTGAGAGTAAATGGTATTATTTAAAAGTAACCATTGAAGTCTGTGCTAATATGTAGTGAGGCGACTTGCAAGGAATTAATATATGCAAATTCCTTAGGCTGCTTTCACACTGGGGTGTTAGTTTGTAGGCAGGTTGGAAATGTGTGTGCAGTTAGTTTTCCAGCAGCAGGCCCAGGTTTGGGGAAAGGGTTAAATGTTTTTGGCTCAGTTCCTAGGCTTTTGGTTTTGCTGGGCCCAAAGGAATCACAACAACCCTTGCCCGGTGGTTGTGGGGGTCTGCGGGCGGGGGGTTTATCAAAATCTGGAAGCCACCTTTAACAAAGAGGACACCCAGATCCTGCCCCCCCCCATGTGAATTGGTAAGGGGTACATTGTACCCCTACCATTTCACAAAAAGAAAGTGTCAAAATGTTAAAAAAAACACAGGAGATGGCTTGGGACAAGTCCTTTAATAAAAATAAAAATATTAAAAATAAAAAAGAGATTCCAGTGATGTAATCCAATAAATCCTTTCCCCTACTCCAGCGATGTAATCCAATTCTCGATCTCCAGCGATGGATGATCTCAGGATCCTGCCTCCACCGGAGGCACCCAGCCAATGACGGGGCGCCATCTTGACAGCTCTTATGTAGCTGAGGGCGCGGCCACCTGTCACGTGACCCCGTCCCCCTCTGACAAGGGGAAATGCCGGGGTTTCCCAGTGATGTGTACGGGTGACCCTGCCGCCCTCTGATGCAATGGGAATCCTGCGTTAAAGGGTGTTCCGCAGCTTTTCAAATTTGCTGCGAACACCCCAAATTGTTCGCTGTTCGGCGAACGAGCGAACAGCCAATGTTCGAGTCGAACTCATGTTCGACTCAAACAGATAGCCCATCCCTACTCCTAATGCAAACATACAAGCTACAGTGTGTAGTGACATGGGAAACAGAGAGAAACTGTGCATTTTTACTGCACACAGTGAACGCTGATGTCTAAGTAGGGGAACTTCCTTAATGTTAGATTCTTCACATGACCACAATCTCCACCTGGTCCTGGGCATTGATGAGTGCACTGCACGCCCTACATGCACAGGCACATATGACCCCACCCACACATTTGACATATTTGGAAAAGGACCTCCAACATGTTAGATAGCAGAGGCATTTCTGTATGTTTTTATTGATGTGGTTTTAATATAACCACAGTGCCACCAGCAGGTGATCCAGGTTTTATATACTACACTATAAGAACTTCTTTCCCTGATCTGTTGGCACGGCACTGCTTTATATTGGCGGTTATGGTTTCCTTTGGAAGCAGACAGGCATGGAGTGATCTGTGCACAGAGTGAGAGACTCATCTAGCCCAAGACGGTGAATATATGCTGTTTGCCTCTGACCAGCGCTATAAATATTGGTGCTGCATTTGTCCTATATCTGTTACGAGTTTACATGTATCTCTGTGGGTTGCCTCACCACCTGTAGACTTTGATAGTTACTTTAGATGACACTTTTTCTTGCTTTTGTGATATTGGATATTGGTACTATTTTATGTGCTTCATGATTTATTTTATAATGGTGTATTTTGGGTTACACTTATACTATATATATATATATATATATATATATATATATACCACTAGGATTACTATTCTCATGATGGATATTTATACCCCCTGATATACAAAATAGAAAATGGCTCAAAAACGTGTTAACTATTTTCCATAGCAGATCCTTTGTTATATAATTTTTTTCTACTTTGCTTTAAGAAGAATGTATACATAAGCATGTTTTCCAAGAACATGAGCCCTGTCATGCATACATTTTAAAGGCAGGGGTGTGATGCAAAGCATGTTTTCCAAGAACATGAGCCCTGTCATGCATACATATTTGAAGGCAGGGGTGTGATGCAGGACCAAATTTAAAGCATCATAGGCCTGGTGTTGAGGATTTTGGTGGGCCTTAAGGGCCATGTGTCAGCGTATGCCCTGGGGTGAAAGGGCACAGCCGTGCAGGCATAACACTATGGAAGCCTGGAATTTGATTTGCCAATTTGCCAGGCTTCCGTAAAGGGCGCATGTTGGTGTGCACCCTGAGGTGAATGGGCACAGCAGTGTAGGCCCAACGCTACCGAGCCCCCATAAGAGCCCTGCATTGGTGTGAGCAGTGCGTGCTGAGGTGAGGGGGAAAGGTGCAGCTGTACAGGCCTAACGCAACACTACAGAAGCTGAATACCAGGCTTTTATTAGGAATGCCTGCCCGGTGCCTGTTATTAATCCTGTCACTCAGCCCAGGTGGTGATTGTGGAATGCAGGGCCAGTCAGGGCAGGGCTTCTGTTAGAAATCAAGGGACCCCATAAAGCCTACCTGAAAGGTACCTCCCCCTGAAAATATCAAAACAATATTTTCACTTAAAATAAACTAAAGTCATTACTAGTGGATACAAACATACCATAACTTCCTGCTAAATCTAAAAGACAAAACTATATTGAGTTAATAAATAAAGTTCTGTGTTAATGTGGTCTCAAGCTCATTCACAAAGGGTGCTGTGGCCTGTAGAGTATGAATCAGTGTTTTTATTTGTTTTTTAATGTGGCTATTGTTATGGGATGCAGCAGTTGTACGAATACAGTCGCAGGTCCTAATTTGACAGGCATGTTGGTGTAGGTGTATGGCCTTCAAACATTGGCAGAGTTTATTTGGGACCACTCACCCACACTTGCACACCTGTCAAATTAGGACCTGCAGCTGTAACCATACAGTGGCTGCATCCTCATAGAGTCACAGATGGCTCCAGCCACACAAACTGCTCATTCACACTGTATGGGCCAGAGAACCCATGTAAATGAGCCCTTAATTTTTTTTTAAATCATTTTTTACAATTTTTATTTTAAAGTGGAAGTTTAGTCAAAACCTATTCTCTGACACATTTTAAGTGCAATCTATCTAGCCCTAATCTATTAAAATAATTTTTTAAGATTTTTTACAACACTTTTGGGTGGGGCTTGGTTGAAAGATCAGGGGTCTAAACAGACCTTTGACATTTCACCTTTAGGATAGAGAAAGAAAATGAGGAAACACATTTTTCAAATTCTCTGCAGCCTCAGCTGCAGTGCAGATGAATGAACAGGACACAGAGGGTCCTGTTCATTCATAAACTGGAGCATAGTAAAAAACAAGTTTACTATGCTTCAGTTCATTCACTAAAGGAAGGGGCCTGTAAATTACACATTTATCAGCCCCTTCCCCCGCTCTCTATCCTGAACATTCCCCTGTGTGCTTGCAGCAGCCAGCATGAGAGGATAAGCAGCAGCCTGCAGGGCAATCAGATATGGGCAGGACAGGGATGGGGATTGGTACCACAGGGGGCAACTACGAGAACAATTCCTTGTGTGTCTCTCCCTTCCAGCAACCAAAAGCCAACAGGAGGGAGAGGGGGAAAAATGACTTTCAGCTGCTGCAGAGTCCCGCAAAGGGCATAGCAGCTGTAATTGCAGCAGTACCAATCATCTTCCCTGTTCTGCCAACATCCAATTCCCCCTGTTGCCTGCCCCCCCCGTGTGCCAAGGTCCCTATACTGGGGGGTGGGTGGTACCCCCATGTCGGTGGCCCCTGAGTCAGGGGAGACCTCTCCCCATTTCTTTCTATGTGCAACCTGAATCTGTAGCTCCAATAGCCCCTACAAGGGCTGGAAAAGACAAGCAAAGTGCCACATCCGGGGAGACCACTGCAATATACAAAAGTAAAAACAGTTCACTGCAGACAAAATATTGAAAGCGTAGTGCATATACATCTACAGCCACATGTGTGGCCAGCTTAGGAAGAATGGGTTTAAAGTTAGGGCTTTCAATAGAGTGAGTCTCTTTTTTTCTGCAATTTACCTCTTTTATAAATTAATCTTATTATTTAAACTCAACACAAATATGCATATATCGCTACCTGGCTATTAATTTAGGTCTCCAGTTTCATTAAATGTGCTATGCAACTAAATCTATTGCACTGAATTTAAAGCTCAACTCCAAAATGTTAAAAATTTTATTTTTTTAATTTTGGGTAGATTTGTATGGCTATTTATGTTTCTATAGGAGTGGTTTATTTTCTCTCTCTGCCCTGGAGACATTCTACCATGCCCAAATGGTGGCAGGAATCTCCCCAGCAGAGAAAACATTTAAAACCTAGATGGTGGAATTCAAACCCTTCCACTCTCCAAAAAAAGTGAAAAGAAATTATTTTAGTTGGAGCTGCAATTAAATCTGCCTTTAACACATGAATGTATATTTTATTTTTCAGATCATGTTGTATGTGAAGAAGAATTTAAATATGCAATGCTTGCATTGAACTGCATATGCCCAGCCACTTCTACACTAATCACTCTGCTAGTTCATACCTCAAGAGGACAGTAAGTATTTTATTGTGGTTGTATATGTACTGTTTGGTGCTGTAACACCTCTCAGAGGTGGGCTCAGAACAAAATATGCATTTACCACACCTAGTGTAATCTCATTTTGCCACAAATTCATCTATGATAAATCATTGAAAAACAAAGAATGAAAATGTTTTATCATTTAATGTACTGCAATATTTGCAAACATGACATCTAGTCAGCTGCTTCAAGTATTGCTTTCCTTAAAGCTGATCTCCATGTTCCTTTTATCTTTAAAAAATTTCATTTGGACCAAGCTGGTTCAAACAAACTATTTACTTCAATAGTTGCAGTGGCTGGGAGTGCTGTATAATCTGTACGTAGCCTCCCCTGTATACAGTATACAGCAGGGGCAGATCCAGAGTCTAGTCTTGGGAGGGGCACTGCCAGAAAATACGTTTTTTTGTGGGCAATTTATCTGGGTAATGGCTGGTGTTAGCATCCATCATCACAGCACCATAGTTGATATGGTGTCAGGATGATTGAAGCGTATTATTTCTATTATATTACATTGTTATATAAAAGTTCAACTCACCATAATGCAGAATCAGTGGGAGCCCAGAGTTTGTCACTTGCCATGTCGCCTGCCTTTAGATGCAGATTGTCACTTGCCACGTCCCTGCCACAAGTTGCGGATTGTCACTTGCCTGCCAGCAGATGCTGATTGTCACTTGCCACGTCGCCTTTCACCAGATGCAGATTGTCACTTGCCACAAGTTATGGATTGTCACTTGCCACGTCACCTGCCACAAGATGCGGATTGTCACTTGCCACACGTTGCTGATTTTCACTTGCTACGTCACTTGCCACACATTGCGGATTGTCACTTGCCACACATTGCTGATTGTCACTTGCCATGTTGCCTGCCACCAGATGCAGATTGTGACTTGCCACAAGTTGTGGATTGTCACTTGCCACGTCACCTGCCACAAGATGCGGATTGTCACTTGCCACACATTGCTGATTTTCACTTGCCACACGTTGCGAATTGTCACTTGCCACACATTGCTGATTGTTACTTGCCACGTCGCCTGCCACACGTTGCTGATTGTCACTTGCCATGTCACCTGCCACACAATGCGGATTGTCATTTGCCATGTCACCTGCCACATGTTGCAGATTGTCACTTGCCACACGTTGCTGATTGTCACTTGCCATGTCACCTGCCACACATTGCGGATTGTCACTTGCCATTTCACCTGCCACATGTTGCAGATTGTCACTAGCCAAAAGCTGTGGCTTGTCACTTGCCACATCAGTTGCCACCAGATGTGGATTCTCATTTGCCACACATTGCTGTTTGTCACTTGCCACGTCACCTGCCACATGTTGCGGATTGTCACTTGCCACATCACCTACCACATATTGTGGATGTCACTTGACACACGTTGTGGATTGTTACTTGCCATGTCACCTGCCACATGTTGCAGATTGTCACTTGACTGCTGCAAGGTGCAGATTGTCCCTTGCCTGCTAAGGTGCAGATTGTCACTTGCCAGAGTGAAGACAGGCAGCAGAGAGATGATATAATCTCTCTGCTGCCCGTGGCTGCACAGTGAGGGCAGAACTGCAGTGATGCAGGGCGGGCGGTGAGAGATGATGTCGACTGGCCCACCCACTCACTCATCCACTGACTGGCCCACCCGTCCGCTCACTCACCCGCTGACTGGCCTGCTCGCTCACCCACTGGCCCATCACTAATTTTTCGGGGGGGGGGGTAATTGCCCCCTCCCCTGGACCTGCCCATGGTGTACAGTGCTGTGTTTCAGCAACAAAATGTGAACTTCCTGAACTCCCAGAACAAAATCAAGTCAGGCTAAGCACTGCCCAGTCATTCAGAGGAAGCTTTATATTCTATAAATGAATACAAAGTTTCCTCTGATTGGTATAGTTAGTGACATTATCTGCTCCTCTCTTTGCTTTTTATAGAATTACAAAGAATTACAAAGCTTCCTCTAAATGGTCAAGGGGTGCTCAGGCTTGATTTTGTTCCAGGAGTGGGATGGGAAGTTTGTGTCCCACTGCCAGAACACAGCGCTATATACCATATGTAGCTGAGGCTATAGTACATATTGTTTATGCAGAGCTTCCAGCTGCTGCAACTGTAGGTGAAGTACTTAGTAAATTTGGGCCAGCTTTGTCCAAATTAACTATTTAAAGTTTAAAGTTGTTGTAAAGGCAGAAAGTTTTTCATCTTAATGCATTCTTTGCATTAAGATAAAAAAACCTTCTGTATGTAGCAGCCACCCCAGTCCCCCTAATACTTACCTGAGCCCCCTCTCTGTCCAGCGATGTCCACAAGTTTCTCGGCCATCCAGGTCTCTCCTCCTGATTGACTGAGACACAGCAGCGGTGCCATTGGCTGTCAATCAAAGTCAGTTGCCAATTAGGAGAGAGAGGGGGCGGGCCGAACTGGGGCTTCGTGTCTGAAGGGAGGGGCCAGGATCACAGAAGAGGAAACCAAGAAGAGGAGGATCCAGGCTGCTCTGTGCAAATCCACTGCAACAGAGCAGGTAAGTATAACATGTTTGTTATTTTTACAATTATAATTTTTATTTTATATAATCGCTTTAAATGAAACCTGGAGATCAGCTTTCAGTTGTGGCTGATTCCATACAGGAACACATACAGAAATAGGCTTTCATCTAAAGTTAAAGGTTAACATCAGGCAGACATTCTAATACACAATAGCTTAATGATTTTTAATTCAATTTAAGCAGTCTTCTGATCAAACACATATCTGAGACAGCATATCTGGACCTAATAGTCTTGTGCTACTTTTAAGCTGGGTTCACACCTCCAACGGATCTGGCTCACAGCAAGGGTCCACTGCGTCCCTGTTCTCCATTTCAGAGACGAATCAGGGATGAATTTTTGCTTGAATTCGGCCCTGAAACTGAGCCAAAGACACACAGCGTTCCTGTGCAACCCGCTCTGCAGCCACAACGGAAATATGTGAACCGGCTCCATAGAGAGCCAGTCACAATCTCCTGTTAAGGTGTGAACCCAGCCTAAAGGATAAAAATTGTCAATATGGCACGATGGGGGCAGCCTGGGTTGAGACAAATGACATTGAGTACAGTGTGGTCCAAATCCTCCGGATAAGGGGGGCGTGGTTTCGGCAAGCTGTAGAGCAAACGCATCTCCCCTGAGCTCCGGCGCCAACACAACACATACAGCCTTTTATTGCACAATTATCACCGCTACTTTACCACTAATGATGAGGAAAAGATCCGGTAAGCCCCTGCCTAAGAAGGGAACCTCGGCGGGCTCAATCAAACGGTTCTTGTCCGCAGAACCGGAGGACATGGAGAATGCTGACGGCCTAGGCCGCTCGCCCTGCAGCGTGACGTCGAGAGCGGGCTCCAACTCCCGCACCAGGCCTGAACTCAGACGCTGTTCTCCCGCCTCATCAGCTGGATCGGAGGAAGAGGTGAGCACACATACACACTCAGGGGTCGCTACCTTGGTGAGTGACCTACCCAATAAGACTGATCTGGCGTTCATGCTGTTGGGCCTTGAGCGGGTTATTCAGGAAGGAGGTCTCTGCAGTGCAGTCGGATCTCTCTCAGGTCCTAGAGAGGGTGGAGGAGACTGAGCAGCGCTTAGACCGCCACGCGGCCGCCATTAGAGCTTTACAGTCCTCTAATCGCCAACTCGCTGTTGCACACAGAATGGCCCTATATAAATTAGAGGATCAGGAAAATCGCAACAATATCAGGATTCGGGGTCTCCCTGAGGCGACAAGGGATGATGACTTACTCCCCTCCATCCGGGGTATCTTTAATGGCCTCCTCGGCCGGCCTGCGGACCATCCCCTGCAAATAGATCGTGCTCACCGTGCCCTCCGCCCACGTAACCTTTCCTCTGATATCCCGAGGGATGTTATATGCAGAGTGCATCACTACCCTGAAAAAGAACTAATCATGAAAAAGGCCAGAGAGACTGCCTCACTTGACTTTGATGGTGCAAGTCTTTCCTTCTTTCCAGATCTGGCTAGGGAAACACTAGAGAGACGGAGGGCCCTGCGTCCCCTCACGTAAAAGCTAAAGGATGCATCTATCAACTACAGATGGGGCTTTCCTGCCGCCATCATAGCTAGCAGAGATGGTAAAATGGCTGTACTTAGATTCCCACCTGGAAAAGTTCTGCCTGGACATGAACATATCCCCTCTGGAGCTGCCTGGATGGCAAGATGGCATCCCACCTCTGCCTCCTAATTCTGAACCAAAATGGCAGAAGGTCGTCAGCAAACATTGTTCCTCTATAACCGGATCTTCTCCACAACTAAGTTAAGTATCTAATATGCAGTACTACATAACAGCCTCTCATCTCCTGATGGAATTGGAAATCATTACTTAGCAAGTTCATTCGGCCCAGTTTTTCCTACATTGGTTTTGTTAATAGGGAGCATGTGTCTACTAGTTACTAGCCTTGTTTTCTTAAGTTTGAAACACACTGCTCCAAGTTCAGGATAAGGCCTGTAGCTAAGTAATCCGGCTATGTAAGTTACAATATTATACACATGCTTATTCAGCATGGTGTTACTTTTTCCTCTCATTTATGGCTATTTATTTGTGTCTTTACCCTTTACAACATATAGTGTTGGCGCCGGGGCATTGAGATGCTGCTCACTTTCTCCTTGGTGTCTGTGTCTGGATGCCCGGGTGCTCTCACTCCCCCTTAATGGGAGCCGCGTGGCTTCGTGCCCTCATGTTACTGCCCCTTTGAGGAGTATGGATGTGGGGGTGCTGGGCCTCATGTGCATCCTATTTTTGCACTGCAATGATATGCGTGCACTTGTACTCCCCCCCCCCCACGTGGTGATCTGTGTTTTTTGCCCTTTATGTGTTACTGATTTTATCTCCTCTCCCCTTGCTACTTTCCTTCTTCTTTTCCTTTTCTTCCCCAACTCCTTCCTTCTCCCTACCCCATCCCTTTTTCCTCTGCCTCAGGTCCATCTCCTCAGGATATTGGTGCTCATGAAACCCCTCTCACGGTCCCCATGGCTAAGGTAAACTTACTTTCAATCAATGTATGGGGGTTACATGCTCCCGGAAAGAGACATAGTCTGTATAGAGAGCTGGGCCGCCTGCAGGGGGATGTGATTTTCCTGCAGGAGACCCACCTTACACACACTACAACTGTAAAACTTAATTCACATCAGTACCCCACGTGGTATTATGGCCTTTCTGATGTACATAAAGCAAAGGGTTTGCGTTTACATTAGATTCCATGTTAAGTGATCCGTTAGGACGTTATTTGTTTCTAAAGGGGACCCTGGGCAGTATGCCCTGTACCTTGGCAACCTTATATTCTCCTAACCGTAACCAGGCAGGCATCATTTCTTCCACACTGAAGAAATTGAGGGAATTTTCCCATGGGTGCATTCTCCTTGCTGGTGATTTTAACATGCCTCTGGAACCTGTCGTTGACACTTCCAGAGGGAGCTCTAGCATTTCTCATACTCGTTTAAGATTTATTCGCAAGCACTTGCATGATTCTCAATTAATGGATGTCTGGAGGATTATGCACCCTAGGGAACGAGACTTCACTCATTACTCTCAGGTCCATCAGACCTATTCCAGAATTGATTTGTTCCTTATTGACCATCATTATTTACCCTTACTGGTGAAGTCTTCAATTGAAACCTCACCCCTCTCTGATCATGCTCTGGTCATGATCACTATTAAAGTCCCATCCCTCCCCTTTAAATCTACTAATTGGAAACTCAATGAGGAACTTATTGCTGATGAGACTGATAAACAAGTGATAGGTAAGGAACTCTCTTTATACGTTCAAGAAAATTCCCAACCTGACATATCCGCAGGGGTACTTTGGGAGGCCCATAAGGCCCACATACGGGGCAAACTAATAGAATTAGGAGCCAGGAAAAAAAGAGAACGCATATTCCAACAGTCTAAATTACTCAGCGAAATCAGATTACTCGAACAACAACATAAAGCTAGTCATTCAGTAACTGTATTTCACACCTTGACCACAAAGAGAGAGGAATTGAAATCACTCTTTCATTTAGAACACAAGCAAAAGGCACGCATAGTGGCTCAACGTTTCTACGTATGGGGCGACAGACTGAGCCGTTTACTGGCCTGATCACTGCAACAAAAGAAATCCGCCTCTTTCATAGCTAAAATTAAAAATTCTTCATCCACTTTATCCCATGACACCCCTAATATAGCCAAGGAGTTCAGAGAGTTCTATCAAAATTTATATCATGTCCAGCCCTCGATTAAGGATAGAGAAGATAGGATCGACTCATTGGGGAATACCTACAACGAGCAAACTTAACTAGACTATCACCTGATATACTCAACTCGTTAGAGGGGGAGGTCACCACCTCGGAACTACGTATCGCCTTAAAAGCAATGGCTACAGGTAAGGCCCCGGGTCCTGACGGATTTACGGTTGCTTATTATCATTCTTTTGCAGACACATTGTTACCTCATTTGTCATCCTACGTTAACACGATTTCCTCAGGTGGTGACCTCCGCCCCGAGACAATCCACGCACACATTACGGTCATCCCCAAACCCGGTAAAGATCCCACTAACTGCGGGAGTTACCGTCCCATGTCGCTACTTAATATTGACGCTAAATTATATGCTAAAGCTATCGCAAATAGACTCCTTCCCCTGATACTACAATGGATTTCTAAGGACCAGACAGGCTTTATCCCAAGTAGGGAAGCTAGAGACAATGCTCTCCGATCTCTTTTGCTAATATCACATGTTCGTGGAGTCTCCCAGCCCACCCTCTTGCTTTCAACTGATGCGGAGAAGGCATTTGATAGGGTGGACTGGGAGTTCCTAATGACCACATTGACCCATTTGGGCATTGGGTCATCTCTGATAGTTCAAATTTCCGTGCTCTATAACCATCCTACTGCACAACTATGCATAAATGGTACTTTAAGTGACTCCTTTACTTTGCACAATGGCACGCGTCAGAGTTGCCCTCTTTCACCAATTTTGTTTGCCCTATCATTAGAACCCTTCCTTTCTATTATAAGACAAAACCCAAATATCCATGGAATAGTCGTAGGTGAATCAGAACATAAGTATGCTGCATACGCAGATGATATTCTGTTTTACGTTCAACAGCCCCTGATAACCCTGCCCAATCTCATGTCAGAATTTTCACAATTTAGCATGGTATCTAATTTCAAAATTAACATGTCAAAATCAGAAATTTTGAATATATCTATTCCCAATTCTGCTGTGGCCCAATTAAAACAAGCCTTTCCCTTTAGTTGGCAGGCGAGGAAAATGAAATACTTAGGTATTTTTCTCACCCCAAATCTGACTTCATTATTCTGTACAAATTACATCCCCCTTCTAAATATGAGTAGATCGGACCTTCAGAAGTGGTCCCAGATTGCCCATTCCTGGTTAGGTAGAATTGGAGTTGTAAAGATGAATATCCTGTCCAGGGTGTTATTTCTGTTTCAGATGATACCATATGGTATACCGATAGGTTTTTTTAAAATACTAAACTCTGTTATTGGTAGATATGTTTGGAATAGAAGAAGACCTAGACCTCCTAGATCCCTTATTACTAGATCCAAAAGGGAGGGAGGTCTAGCCCTTCCGGACTTTAGGTCTTACTTCAGGGCCTCTGTGTTGAACAGAATATCTGACTGGAAGTATCATAGAGGTTCCAAAAGCTGGGTGTCTTTGGAAATAGAACTTAGTGGCACGAATCTTTTTACGCAAATATGGATACCTGGAAAATACAGAAACTTGTCCAAAACCACATCACCGTTGTCTTGCTCCTCCCTAATGTCATGGGACTCGATATGTAAGATGCACAAATGGCCATATAATTCTCCACTCCTTCCCTTGACCGGTCGTAATTACTTCCCCCCTGGAAATATTGATCCCGGGATCCATGTCTGGAATCTCGGACCTCAAATTTTACTACACCACGTTACCGATGCTACAGGAATACTGCCTTTGTCTGCACTACTACCCAATTCCAACATCTCTACTATGGATCATTGGAGACACAGACAATTAGCAGCCTTTGTATGCTCCCTTCCGAAACCCCTGAGACCCTTTTCGGAGCTATCTCTTCTGGAAGTTGCTTTCTCAGAAGACCAACCATTCGAAAAACCTGTTTCATACTTTTATCAGTCCCTGATTGCGTTGGCCACTCTGAACGCCCCCACTTTCATCCACAACTGGGAACAAAACTTGCAAAAAAAATGACTGCCAAATCAAAAGTCCACCATTCTTACCTTAGCACACACGTCCTCCGGAGCATCTAGAATGGCAGAAGTAAACTACAAGCTATTGACAAGGTGCCACTATACGCCTGTGATGTTACATAAGTTCTTCCCACAAACATCTCCATTGTGCTGGAGGGGATGTGGAGAGAGAGCAACACATGCCCACATATGATGGTTTTGTCCACTGATCCGTCCGTTTTGGCTGGCCATTTTATATTGGATCAAGGAAATTCAGGGGTGGGAAGTTCCAAATGACCCGTGGTATGTCTTGTTTCACTGCACAGGTAAACCAACTGGACCTTATAAAAAATCAATCACTCCACATTTACTTAACGCCGCAAAGGCACTTATTCCTTTATATTGGAAAAAAACAACCATCCCAACATTATGTAAATGGTTGCTGAAAGTGGATCACGTTTATTATATGGAGGACATGACCCTTGCCTTAAGAAACAAATCAGATCTTGCAAAGAAAATATGGTTCTGTTGGTTTGCCTTCAAATATACCACCGCATACGTGGATATTATGTCTCAACCCATGTAAAATGTTAAATAGACATTATTAGTGAGTAAAGGACCATGGACCTAGGCAGACCCACATTCTCCCCCTCCCCCCTCCCTTCCTTGTCTACCTCCCTTCTCTTTTTTCTTCTCCTCACTTTTTCTCACTCTTTCTTTCTTCTAATTCAACAGTAAATGAAGAGTTATGCTATTTTATGCTACTTTATATGTCATGTCTTCTCTAACCCATTCATCATTGTATTTTGGTGGTTATTTGACTCAATATACATTGTATGCTTCTTCTTTTTCTTAATAAAAACTAATTAAACAAAAAAAATCCTCCGGATAAATCCTAAGGCTTTAGAAACCGCTGCAGAATTCAATCCAGCACACTTAAGGCAGCACTTCTGAGAGACTGAAGAGATCTCTAAGCGGGAAACAGACAAGAGCAAAGTGCTCAGACTAAGTATAGTGGGGGTGGAAACATTTATTAAAGGAACTCAACATGATATGGGTTGGAGATGAATTTACAAACACATTACATCCCTAGAGAATTGTTTTAAAGAAATAAAAAGGGTATGGGATTTTTAAGGTAGTTAAACAACAATAGTGTATCTATATTTTATATAAAATCACCAACAATTTTATTACTAAACTATTTTAAAAACAGAATAAAATCATAGAGAATAACATGGTCTCTTATCAGAAACCGACTATAATGATGTTTTCAAAGCTACATGGGTGGTTACATTCTCAACATGTTTTGTGGCTTCTTCATGAGAACTATTGCTGCAGCACTAAAACTGTTTGAAATAGACTAAGAAAAGGATATAGAATCAACATTATTACAGTTTTTAAAAAGAAATGTTGTACCTTGGAACGTGTCACATGTGCCTTCCTATACAGCGTTAAACTTACCCCAGCTACCACAATCCACTCCTTGCAGCTGCAGATGCACCAATAACTGTAATGCATGAGATCATCCACACACTCTATTGCAGGTGCCATCCAGACCATATTGAGTGTATCCATTGTGATAGTTTCTCTATGCCTCATACACACGAGCGGAATTTCCGTCGGAAAAATCTTGGATGGTTTTTCTGACGGAATTCCTCTCAAGTTTGGCTTGCATACACACGGTCACACAAAAGTTCCCTGAACTTTCGACTGTCAAGAACGTGGTGACGAAGAACACTACGACGAGCCGAGAAAATGAAGTTCAATGCTTCCGAGTATGCGTCTAATTGTTTCTGAGCATTTATGTTTTTTGCGCGTCGGAATTGCATACAGATGAACGGAATTTCCGTCAAGAACTTTTTCCGTCGGAAAAATAGAGAACCAGCTCTCAATCTTTTGCTGGCGGAAATTCAGACAGAAAAATTTGGATGGAGCATACACTTGGTCGGAATATCCGACCAAAAGCTCCTATCACACTTTTTTGATGGAAATTCCGACCGTGTGTATGCAGCATTAGTGTCCTTCCCAGCTGGGAATCCTTTTGAGAGCCATGATAAACATAATTCATCTTTTTTTATGTGCGTTGCTAATTATCTTCCTTTAATCAATGTTTACACACCCACTATACTTATACCTGGTACATGGTAGTAGTTTTTTTTTCGTTCAACTCAGCAGACAAAAAAAATCTGAAGTGCTCAGTAGGAGACGCTGTACTAACAATTCAATGTTAGTAAAGTGATTTCCCCTGCTGAGCTATTGTGTTCTGCCAGGCGAAGGCCCCCACCAGAACACGCTGATCAATGCTCTCAACCATTGGCTGAAAGCGCTGATCTTGTGTCAATTGGCAGACCTTTTTTGGTCATGCCCATTCGAACAGTTTCTGTCAGACCGGCTTCTATTGAACTGGCCGATACCGCCCGTTATTTGGCCAGTGTGTACGGCCCTTTAGACTGCACACGTTGCTTTTCTTGTCTTGTGCCACTTTAAAGACTAAACAATACAGTCTGATCAAGGATCCACCCAAGCCTATGACTGGAAAGAGAAGGAACAGCAGCACACTGATGAGGTAACCCTATGCTCTCTGCTCCTGTCAGTTTGTTTATATGGCCTCCTTGGTTCCCTAGATCAGGTTTTTTCTGAAATTTGGAATACAAAAAAAAAATCTTTCAATAGCCATAATTTAATCAAATGCCTTTAAATAATGCTTTAAAGAGGCACTTTTTTTGCTTTAGTAGGGGTAATTGCAAAATAAATTACATGTAGATTCCAAAGGGAAGAGTAGTTGTGCAAACATGCACAACATAGGCCTCATGCACACTTATGCACACATAGAAAATGGTGGGATACAATAAATCTCTATATTATTTAACTTTAACTGCCACACACTGAAAGTTCAGTTTGCTGTTATTTGCAAGGCTGTGGTATATTGACATTCACAGTAATGTAGGTGTTAACATAACCATATGTAGAATGGGATCGGCAACTTTATTTAAAAAAAACATATTTTTCCCTAAATTCTTATTTAAGTAAGAGGTACAATACTGTCTATAAGGAATGAAAATGTCAGATATGTCTTTTGTATTATTGCTGCTTGGCTTTTTTGGGAAGGACCTTTATAGCCATTCAGAAGGAAAAAATTGAAGTTAACTCCATATCTGCCTTAACTGTAAATTAATGAATGTCCACAGAAGCTATATCTTTATTTCTTTTACTGATAATAATAAAAAGAAGACTTTTCTTAGTCCATAGGTTTGTTAGAAGGAAATAGTTTTCATCTGGCACCCTGCTGGTCTAAGGATTAGAAAGGTGGAATGGTGTTTTATGAGAAGCTGTGCAAGTGAGGAAACATCATCTTCCTTTTTTGATCTTTGCTTTCTCTTTTAAAGCTTCTCTGCCTGGAGTGAAAAATGTTCCTTTACTGAAAAAGATTAACAAAGCCTGGAGGTGAAAAATGTTTGAACTTAGCATAGTGACAGTCAAAAATTTGCGAAGTGAATATTTACATAATTTTTCTTTAATAATATTTATTATGTTTTTTGTTTGGTGAATAGTTGCTGTTTACAGATTGCTGGCAATTAACACAAACAAAGAACATATGGAACTGATATAATGAGTGATGAATAAGTACAATTTATTTCAATATTGTTTATTAAATTTTGAAAAAGAGCTTAGGCCCCTTTCACACTGGGGCGGTTTGCAGGCATTATTGCGCTAAAAATAGCGCCTGAAAACCGACCTAAAACTGCCGTTGCTGTTTCATCAGTGTGAAAGCCCAGAGCGGTGCGCTGGGAGGAGAGAAAAAAAACTCCTGCAAACAGCATTTTTGGAGCGGTGAAGGAGCAGTGTATTCACCGCTCCTTCACCGCTCCTTCACCGCTCCTGCCCATTGAAATCAGTGGGGCAGCGTGGCTATACCGCCGCTGTAGTGGTGCTATGCGAGCGGTTTTAATCCTTTTTCGTCCGCCAGCGGGGGTTAAAACCGCACCGCTAGCGGCCGAATACCGCCGCTAAAATGACGGTAAAGCGGCGCTAAAAATAGTACTGTTTTACTGCCGGCGCCCCCACCGCCCCAGTGTGAAAGGGGCCTTACAGAATGTATCTGAATCGAGGGTGTAACTGTGGGGATACATATCACAATAGTATCAAAATTGAAAGTTATGCAACATCAAAAGAACTAAATATAAAAGAACTAACTAAAAAAAATATCAAGGAATACAAACAAGAGAACATTTGCAGGGTACATCTCTTAGAAGGAGAAAAGGCAGAGGAGAAGACCTTAAGGAAGATGGCTAGACTTCAAGGATGACGTTCCATGGGAGACCTATGGGGTTATCTTGTCACCATTATGCCGCGTACAGATGATCGGAATTTCCCACAAACAAACCATGGTTTTATTTCCGACGGATGTTGGCTGAAACTTGTCTTGCATACACACAGTCGCACAAATGCTTTTGGAAATTCTGATCGGCAAGAACACGCTGACGTACAACACGTACGACGGGACTAGAAAAAGGAAGTTCAATAGCCAGAGTGGCTCTTCTGCTTGATTCTGAGCATGCATGGAATTTTGTGCGTCGGAATTGTGTACACACGATCCGAATTTCCGATTTTGTTGTCGGAAAATTTGAGATCCAGCTCTCAAATTTTTGTTGTCGGAAATTCCGACAGAAAATGTCCGATGGAACCTACACACAGTTGGAATTTCCAACAACAAGCTCATATCGAACATTTGTTGTCAGAAATTCTGATCCCTGTGTACATGGCATTACAGATGCGCAGTACATAATGAATGATGGAGCCAATCTGACCACTGTGTGCAAAAGAGTTGACTGTTGTCGTTTTTCATGGAGAACATAAGTTCGAATTGAGTCTGGGTGTTGAGGTTTATCAAAAAAAGAGGAAAACTCTGGAGGGTCTTGTTGCTTCCAGCAGGAGACTATTGATTTCTTAGCAGCTGTCAAACAATGAAGTACAAAGGGGAGGTGATTCTTGGTCCAACGTTCACAGTTTAGTAAGAGGAGAGCCATGGCTGGGTCTGGGGAGCAGTTAGTGCCAGTGACGGATGATATGAAGTGAAATACCTTTCCCCAGAAGGAAAGACTCTTGGGGCAGAGCCACCAAATGTGTAATAGCGATCCTGATTCTTCACACTTCCTCCAGCATTGTGGTAAGTTACATTTGGAAAATTTGGAGAACCGTATTGGGGTGTAGTACTATTGGTGTGTTAACAGTAGTACTATTGGTGTGTTAACTCTAGGTGTGATTCCCAATGGGTTGTGCAGTGGGAGACTTTAAGCAGATTGTTAGTTGCCTCGTTCCATTGTGAGTGGTTGAAAGAACAAGAAAGATAATTTTCCCACTTCTTCATGGACTGGGTTTTTTCATGGGGTGGGGAGGATAGAAAAAGTCGATAGAAGTATGTAATACCTTTCTTGTTGGTTGCAGGAGATGCGCAGAAGGTAAGAGCTTCTTGTTAAGCCAATACATCCTGTTTAAGGATGGCTCCTAGAATGTTCCTAACACACAGATATTTATAAATGTTGCTTTGTGGTAGACAGAAGTGTTTCCGCAGGTCTTCATATGTTAGGAGGCTGGAATTGTCCAAGACATGTCTGATTGACATAACGCCTGGTTCCGACCAGTTGACAAGTGAGAGGTCATCGGTGAAGAATTCCAAGGTACTTAGAGGCATAGATCGATAGTCCACAGGGATTTTTTTGTGTAGACAGCTTCGGGAGGAGAGCCAAGAGGACATTGCTTGAATTGTGAAGTAGGGGAGAGGTAAGGGTGGGAGATTCAGAAGGAGTGCTCATAAGAGACCTTTGAGTTAGTGTCCAATTATGGATTGTTTCATAGAGGTCCATTGTTTGTTATTCGAGGGTGACAACCAATTGGCAGCTTGATCCATAATAACGGCATGATAGTAGTACCTCAGGCTAGGGACTCCCATGCCTGTAGTGTGTTTAGGTCTGTACATTGTGCTGTTGCTGAAGGGAGCTCACTTTTTCCCCCATATGAAGCTGTTTATGAAGGCTTGTAATTTCTGCAGATAAGCATTGGATAGAGGGATCAGTAGCATACGAAAGTGGTATAGAATAGCTGAGAGTATGGACATTTTAGTGACTGCTGCTCTGCCCGCCCATGAAATGTGCAGTTTGGAAAGTTTCTGTGATTGACTTCTTATATTCCTCAGTAGAGTATCATCATTTTTAATGAGTATTAAGGAGCTAGGCGAGGTCAGTTGTATTCCCAGGTATCTAATACCAGACGTGGGGGCCCAGGAGAAGCCGGAGAGCACTGAGAGATGTGATTGTATTTTCTTAGATAGTGAGATGGGAAGCATCTGTAATTTAGAAATATTGACCTTGTAGAGTAATATTAACCCAAATTTCTGAAGTAGGTCAGAGACCACTGGAAGGGAGGAATCAATGTTTGAGAGGGAGATGATTACATCATCGGCATATAGTCCAATTCTGTGATCTACTTGTCCAATTTTAATCCCTGTGATTTTGGGGTGATTCCTGATAGCCCATGCAAGGGGTTCCACAACTAAGGCGAATATTATGGGCGATAATGGGCATTCTTGCCTGGTGCCATTTGTGATGTTAAAAGAGTGTGAGAGAGTGCCAGAAGTGTATACTTTTGCAGATGGATTAGAATGAAGAGCCCTTATAGCCGAATCCATAAATTCTTTGAGGCCGAGGATGTGAAGTACTTCCTTCAGGTAGGCCCAATGTACACGATCAAACTCCTTCTCTGCATCCAAAGAGAGGAGCAGAGAAGGCGTGCGGTGAAACTCAGCCCATTGGAGAGTGTTGAGGATGCTTCTGGTGCCATCAGAAGCTTGGCGACCTTTCACAAAGCTTACTTGGTCAGGATGGATTAATTTAGGTATGATGTTTTCTAGTCTAGAGGCAATGATTTTGGCATAAATCTTAATATCTGTGTTGAGGAGAGAGATGGGATGGTAATTAGCCAGTTGATCTGGGGATTTTCCTGGTTTGGGCAATGTTATTATTAATGCTTCTCTGGGTCTCAAGGTCAGTTATGGTCTGGGTGAGGTCAGTTATCATTTGCGCTCTCCTACGTTTCTCCTGGGAGCCCAGTTTAGTGAACACTCCATGCAGGAAAGCTTTGTGAGCCACTCATAGGGAGTGTGTATCAGACACTGAATAAACATACCGTGTAAAAAATCCGTTAGTTCGGATTTGACATGCTTCTCGTAGTTAGGGTTGCTTAAGAGGTTGGTGTTTAGTCTCTAGGGATGAGCCGAACACCCCCCTGTTCGGTTCGCACCAGAACATGCGAACAGGAAAAAAGTTTGTTCGAACATGCGAACACCGTTAAAGTCTATGGGACACGAACATGAATAATCAAAAGTGCTAATTTTAAAGGCTTATATGAAAGTTATTGTCATAAAAAGTGTTTGGGGACCTGGGTCCTGCCCCAGGGGACATGGATCAATGCAAAAAAAAGTTTTAAAAACGGCCGTTTTTTCAGGAGCAGTGATTTTAATAATGCTTAAAGTCAAACAATAAAAGTGTAATATCCCTTTAAATTTCGTACCTGGGGGGTGTCTATAGTATGCCTGTAAAGGGGCGCATGTTTCCTGTGTTTAGAACAGTCTGACAGCAAAATGACATTTTGAAGGAAAAAACTCATTTAAAACTACTCGCGGCTATTGCATTGCCGACAATACACATAGAAGTTCATTGATAAAAATGGCATGGGAATTCCCCAAAGGGGAACCCCGAACCAAAATTAAAAAAAAAAAATGACGTGGGAGTCCTCCTAAATTCCATACCAGGCCCTTCAGGTCTGGTATGGATATTAAGGGGAACCCCGGCCAAAATTAAAAAAAAAAATGACGTGGGGTTCCCCCTAAATTCCATACCAGACCCTTCAGGTCTGGTATGGATTTTAAGGGGAACCCCGCGCCAAAAAAAAAAAAAAAAACGGCATGGGGTCCCCCAAAAATCCATACCAGACCCTTATCCGAGCACGCAACCTGGCAGGCCGCAGGAAAAGAGGGGGGGACGAGAGTGCGGCCCCCCCTCCCTCCTGAACCGTACCAGGCCACATGCCCTCAACATTGGGAGGGTGCTTTGGGGTAGCCCCCCAAAACACCTTGTCCCCATGTTGATGAGGACAAGGGCCTCATCCCCACAACCCTGGCCGGTGGTTGTGGGGGTCTGCGGGCGGGGGGCTTATCGGAATCTGGAAGCCCCCTTTAACAAGGTGACCCCCAGATCCCGGCCCCCCCCCTGTGTGAAATGGTAAGGGTGTACATAATTCCCCTTACCATTTCACGAAGAAAGTGTCAAAAATTTTAAACATGACAAGAGACAGTTTTTGACAATTCCTTTATTTAAATGCTTCTTCTTTCTTCTATCTTCCTTCATCTTCTGGTTCTTCTGGTTCTTCTGGCTCTTCTGGTTCTTCCTCCGGCGTTCTCGTCCAGCATCTCCTCCGCGGCGTCTTCTGTCTTCTTCTCCTCGGGCCACTCCGCACCCATGGCATGGGGGGGAGGCTCCCGCTCTTCTCGGCTTCCTTCCCAAAGGCTGTATGACACAGTAAGCTGTGCGACACTTGGTAATTATCATAAATTTCCATAATATATGAGTAGTGGATTTATACTGATCGTAGGACCACCCATACTGTAATAGGGGGTTCATACATATTGCACACCTAAGATCTATGAACATTAGTAGGGAGTGCTATACTTTAGGCTATCCCAGAGTATAACCATTTTTAGGTAGCGCCAATATACCCAAACAATTTTACTTTTAAGAAAATTTAACAGATTTTCTAGACAGTATGTATCCTCTTTTTTGTGATTTAAAGTTTTTATTGTTAAAAGTGAAGCAACTACATGGTTAGTATCATAGTACACATATCATAATGAAATCGAAACAGAGTGGTACAAATTTGTGGAACATGCAGTTGTAGCACGAGTGCATAGCTAGCTTAGCCATGTTGAACAATGGTATTTGTAGTCGAGAGAGCATGCATTAATAAAAGTACAAAGTACTTTTGTACAAAGTATAAAATATTCTCAAAAGAGGTCCATGTATATCTATAACAAAAAGGGAATAAAAAAAAAATGTTGAGTCTACGGCTTCATGTACATGGTGTTCAACCTCTCCTAAATGATTTAACTTGACAGTTTATTATTTTACCAGCAGCATTGTACATGAGGCCTACATGTGCAATTCCATTTCTGGTTACACATTTGTAGCTCGCACAACTTGGATACAACAAAGAAAACAAAGAAAAAAGATCACATAATAAAGATTAGAATCAACCTGCTAGTTGAAGCTATAATTAGGAATCGTTGGGAGTTTGTGCGATGTCAGAGGTCAGTATAAATGGAGAGCCAAAGACAGAGCCATCCCACATATCCCATATTTTATTGAACTGGGTCAGAGTATCCTTATTTAAGGCTGTCATGTATTCCATAGCTCATATTTCGGATATGGTGGAGGTAAGATGCCTCTGCGTGGGTACCATCTCAGATTTCCAGTGCCTGGGAATTAGACGTCTAGCTGCTGTCAGTATGTGTATAGCCAGGATTTTGGAGCCTTTTGGTATACCTCTAAATGGAGATAGTGTATGGGGTCTAGAGGTAGGTATCTAGGACCTGGTTCAGTACTTTCTGCACAGTGGTCCAAAACTTCTGTATTTGGGGACAGGACCAAAAGATGTGCACCAAGGATTTAGTCTCTCAACGAAAACTCCAGCATGTTGCTGGGATAGATGGGTTTATAGAGTGTAGAAGTGTCTCAGTTGTATACCAGTGCATAATAATTTTATAGATATTTTCCTTGTAAGTAACACACCTGGAGGTTTTGGATGCAGTCTCCCAAATCATTAGCCAATTGTATAGCGATATGGGACGGTTAAGGGAATCAGCCAATTTTCTCATGTATATATGTTGATTTTATTCCAAGGGAGTGGTGGTTACAAGTGCAGTAGTTTTATAGCGTAGATATTAAATGTGCCTGATTAGGACCCTGCATGGCGATACATTCAAAATCTGTGGGTTGATCTAAGGAGGCTTCAGAGTATGGAAGGAATGTCGAAACTGAAGATATGCATAGAAAGAATGAGGTGGTAGGGTGTCATTCTGATCTCTCAAGTGTTCAAAAGACAACAGTTTATGAGTGGTTGGATTAACTAGATGTTGTAGTTGGAATATGTCTGCTTGAGCCCATGGTAACATATAAGTGTGAGATAAACTGTCAGGTATGGCAGGGTTGTATAGAACATTGGTCAAATAAGAACATGATGAAATCAAGTCAAAAGCTTTGTTACATTCGCGCCATACTTTCCTTGTGAAAGTCATACAATTTAATAAATTAATGGGTGTTGAGGTTCTAATTGGCAGATCAGTGGAATGTAGTAGGGAGGAGAGATGTATTGGATATATCTGACTGAGTTCTATTTCTGTCCATCGAGTCCTTGGGAGTCTGGTCATCCAGGGCAGAGTCTGTCTGAGATGACTGGCCAAGAAGTATTTTGTTATATCTTGGGGACCCAAGCCTCCCCTATACCTGGCTGAGAGGAGAACTGAGCGTCCTATTCTGGGTTTCTTGTTGCGCCAGATAAAGCAAAAAAAAAAAGACGTTGCAAACTTCTGATGGATCCTTGGAATAGCTACTGGGAGTATCTCGAAAAGATACAGAAGCGTTGGCAAAATGGACATTTTTAATATGTTAATACTACCCAGGAAAGAGATATCATGGGTATTCCATTGATAAATGAGAGATCTAATTTCTTTAAATAGGGGAGGGAAGTTGGCTGAAAAGAGGTGGGAGTCTGAGATGATATGGGTGCCTAAATACTATTCTGGGTTTCTTGTTGCACCAGATAAAGCAAAAAAAAGACGTTGCAAACTTCTGATGGATCCTTGATACAGCTACTGGGAGTATCTCGAAAAGATACAGAAGCTTTGGCAAAATGGACATTTTTAATACGTTATTACTACCCAGGAAAGAGATATCATGGGTATTCCATTGATAAATGAGAGATCTAATTTCTTTAAATAGGGGAGGGAAGTTGGCTGAATAGAGGTGGGTGTACTCTGAGATGATATATGTGCCTAAATACTTGATAGCTTGAGTACACCAATGGTAGGCATAATTATGCTGTAGTCTAGTCAGCTGGGACGAGGGGATATTCAGTGGCAGAGCTTCCGTCTTTGTCGTGTTCATTTTATAGCCAGATAGGTCACTAAAGGAGCGTAGGATGTTGTGTAAAACAGGTAGGGTAGTATGGGGATCAGTAAGTGTTAATAGAATGTCATCCACGAATATTGAAAGTTTAAACTTCTGCTGTCTGGTTTTCTCCTCTTTAACATCCAGATGTAATCTAATCGCTGTGGCTAAGGGTTCTAAACAAATCACAAAGAGGAGTGGGGATAAAGGGCAGCTCTGTCTTGTGCCGTTAAACATTTGAAAAGAGTATGACAACGAGCAAGGGAGTTTAACTTTGGAGCTTAGAGTAAAGGGCACCTATAGCTTCAAAAAATGGGCCTTTTAAACCTATATGGCTTAAAATTTCCATCATGTATGGCCAACCTAGCCTATCGAAGGCTTTTTAAGCTCAGAATTAAGGCTGGGGTGAGGGCTTTATTAATTATATCTATCAAGTTTACTGTCCTTCTCATATTGTCACCCGCCTGTCTAGCAAGCACAAAACCGACCTGGTCTTTATGTATTAATTTCGGAAAAATAAGGTCCAGACGGTTTGCCAATATTTTAGGAAATATTTTGTAGTCGGTCTATTGGTCTGTAGTTGGTGGGGGAGGCTAGATTTTTGGTATTACAGTAATAGATGAGTGTTGAAAGTGTGGATGGGGTATTTCTCCTTTCATTAAAGAGTCATAGAAAGCCAATAGATTAGGGGCTAGTTGTGGGAGTAGTTGATTAAAGTATGAGTATGTGAGCCCATCGAGACCTGGTGTTTTATGAGTTGGCAGTTCTTAAACCACTTTCTCTAGTTCTTCCAAAGTAATGGCTGCATTTAGTGACTGTCTATCTTTGGAATTTAGTTTAGATAAATGTAGATTGGAGATAAAGTCATCAAACGCTTGTTTGTAGATTGATGGATGCTGGTCAGGGATCAAGCAGTTATAAAGCTTACTAAAGAATTTGCCAAATGCTGTTGCAATGCTTTTAGGACAGTAAGTAGGAGTTCCGTAATTTTGGAAAATTAACTCAGGGGCATTTCCTGAGGACCTTGCCCATAGCTCATTCACCAACATTCTATGAGGTCTGTTAGAAAATTGGTAGAATTTCTGTTTCATCCACCTTAAGCCTGTCCCTGAGCAACACCACCACTTGTAAATTAGCAATTGAAAGTTGATTGATAAGATTTTTCTCAACCTGTGTCAGTTGAATTAGGTCTTTTTTGTGTTTAACTGCATTTTTCATAAGGAGGGAACCTGCTGCTATAAATTGGCCTCTAATGTAAACCTTATGGGCCTCCCATAGTGTAGAGATTTGGGAGACCGAGCATTCATTAAGCTTGAAAATTTTCACATGGGCTTGTGAAATAGATATTTTAATATCCACCTATCATAGAAGGTTATAATGTAATCGTCACTGGCATGTGCAGGGGACATAGCTACCCATAAGGAGATCTAGAGCTATAAAGGAATGGTCAGACCACGAGTTGGTAATGATATCTGACTCCATCATCATCTGCAGGAGTGGGTTTGAGACAAGAAAATAATCAAATCTAGAGAAGGTGTGATGTACAAGTGAGAAAAAATAATATTGCTTGCTACTTGGGTGTTTCACTCTCTAGGCGTTAAACAGCCTATGTTACCTGATTCATTGATGAAAGGAAGTAGACCGGCTGAGAGTTTGCTTAGAAGGCTGGTGGCCCCTGAGTGACTTCCTATCCCTGGAAGGGGAGATAGTCAAATTAAAGTCCCCACCTATTACCGTGAGTGGGTGCGATGACACTAGGAGGGGGGATATAGTGTCCTGGAGGAAACCAATTTGGCCCGTATTTGGGGCATATACGTTCAAGATTGTTATAGGCATTTTGTCATGTTGGCAGTTGAGAAGGATGAAACACCCTTGAGTGTCTATTGTGGACGAGTGAACTTGAAGTGTAGTGTTTCGCTTAAGTAATATAGCAACCCCTGCTTTGTCAGTTGGTCAGAGGCTGTGAATACCATAGGGTATTATTTAGGGGCAAATTTAAATGAGCTCCCCTTCCTAAAATGTGTCTCTTGGATAAGGATCACATCAGCCTGTGATTGGCAGAATTCCCTCAAAGCCAGCCACCTTTTACACAAAAAGTTCAACCCTTTAACATTGCATGAGTGATTACGTAGAGACATTGTAAAATGACTATTATGAGCATCCAATAGCAGCAGGTTGAGAGTACAGAGAAATTATCATATTGTAACTGAATATAGTATAACCAAAAAAAAAAAATGTAAATGTAGAACAACAAGTCTGAGTGAGCAGTTCAGAAACCTACTGCACAAACAAAGTGGGCCTAGGTAAGGCCCCTGGGTCCAAAAAGGAAGAGCGTCATCTGGGAGGGATGGGAGACCCAACCTTGACAAGAAAGCTTCACCCTCTTGTAGATCTTGCATATGATGCTGCGTACCGTCTTTGTTCACGGTCAGCTTGAAGGGGAAACCCCAATGGTATATAATGCAATGTTTTTGTAGATAAAGGGCGATTGGGCGAAGTGAACATCACTTTGCTAGTGCGATTGGGGAGAGGTCACTGAAGATTTGCAGTTTTTCTCCTTTGTAGTTAATAGAGGATTTGTTGCGTGTTGAATTTAAGAGAGATTATTTGCTTTCATAATAGTGGAACCTGATTATAATGTTGGTGGTTTGGGTGCCAGAGAACGATGGGCATGGTGCATGCACCAGTCTATATCTGGTATTGTAGGCGCCAGGGTAGCAAAGAGGACCAATAGATAGTCTTGCAATTGTGCATCACCAACTGTCTCCAGGATTCCTCTGATGCAGAGATTTTGCCTTCTCTCTCTGTTTTCTAAATCCTCTTGTTGGGAGTGAAGTTGTGAGATTTGTTGTTTTAAAGTATGGCTATCTTTCTCTAAGACTTGAACATAGTTTACCAGCTCATCCATTTTGTTTTCTAAATGATCCGTTCTCTCTCTCTCCTACTAATGCCAGTTCCCACCCGCAGTTCTTGGCCTATTTTCCCTACTTTACTAGCTATGGTGTGGGAAATGTTCTGTAAAAGAATGTGGAGCTTTGAATATAAAATGTCCACTGTCAGGCATGCTGATGTGGAATGAGCCTGGCTGGTGGGAAGGTGGTTTACCTCAGCCATCTGGTCTGCAGGGTCAGCAGAGCGGTATGTTTGGGAGGCGGGATCACTCGAGGCCAGAGATCCAGAGCGTTTGAGGAATCTCTCCATGCGAGTAGGCCTTGGATTGTCATTGGGTTTGTAGAACGCCTTCTGCTGCCCGATTTTGCCCGTATGGGTCACCGGATGCTGCTGTATGGTTCGGAGGGGCTCCCCTTATGTATACAAGCTCATGGAAGCTGCAGAGGAGTGGAGAGGATCAGCGGTGTAACAGAGCGGGTTTAGTGTATGTCTGCCATCATCAGCCTCTGTGCATGCGCCCCAGTATGTATCCTTTTTGCTAACATGCAGTTTCAAAGTGAGAGAAATTGAAGATTTTATCTACAAATACAACATCACAGTGTATTTTTTAAGATAGAGAATAAATTGTCTATAGTTGCTGTACAGAATGTTATTCTTTCTTTTTAATATGATGCGATTTCAGAGGTGGAGACCAAGAAGACTGCATTTGAAAATACAAAAAATACCCTGTATTTTCCTGAGACATGTGAAAATAAAATTATTCAGATTTTCTGCATAGTTTTAAAGCCTTTAACAAAATCAGTTTTGGATGGAATTGTTAAATGCTTCAAACTTTGTGTGTGGCATTGTTTATCTTGGGGTTCAAAATACCCAAGGCTATTGTATTGTTTAAAAGCCTTTTTATTAGGTTGCAATTTTAGAGGGAGACATCAGGCCAATTATAATCAAGGAATCACTGTTAATTGCACACAATTGCACAATTTGGCACACAATTGCAAACATAATATATCCACAAAAATCGTTGATTGAGACATTGCACTCAAGTAGGCCCCAAAAATGAGAGAAGAGTATAATTTAGCCTGTATTAATTTTAAAAAAATCCCACTAATGAGCAGCATGCGGAAGCATAAGGGGTTGTTGTTCTTTAGTGCCAAAGCACCATAATACAACACAAACATTAACCCCTTT
Source organism: Aquarana catesbeiana (assembly GCF_042186555.1). Lineage (NCBI taxonomy): Eukaryota > Metazoa > Chordata > Amphibia > Anura > Ranidae > Aquarana > Aquarana catesbeiana. The sequence goes on along the minus strand of NC_133330.1, from coordinate 185,426,472 downwards.
ACGACCATATAACACATATATGCAGTATCCAGAAGTGGGCTTTATTCTTGGGCTCTTCATTAGGGATGGGCCAAATGGACCCCTGTTTGGTTCGCACCAGAATTTTCGAACACCGCGAAAGTTCGGAACCAAATAAAGAACCCCATTACAGTCAATGGGACCCAAACGTCAAAAATCAAAAGTGTCCATTTTGAAGTCTTATATGCAAGTAATTGGGCATACAATGGTTATAGGGGTCCGGGTCCTGCCCTGGGGGACATGTATCAATAAAAACAAAATTTGTAGTGATTTTTTGATTTTTAAAGTGAAAGCATAAAAATGAAAAATTCCTTCCAATATAGGGGGGGGTCCCCTTAGCCTACCTGTAAAGTGGCAGATCAGTACCATGTCTAGAATCTGCTGCAGCAATAATTGCATTTATAAAGCCAAAAGAAATGACATTTTGCCTGCAAGCTGCCTTTATTTTGCTCAGCAACAGCTGGGGAGCCAGTGTGTATGACGAGGCCACAATGTAGTGTACTGTGATCAAGATTAGAGATTTTTTGGATACATTCTGGTGTCACTTGGACTTTGGATAGAAGTAATGGGTACGTAAAAATTGGTCTTTGGGTGTTGGTGGCGCCTTCCCACCGTAACCCTATAGAGGTAATCTTGATGAAAGCAAGAATTGGCCTTGCTGTAAAAATTTGCAATAATATGCACCTGTCAAACAGGTGCAGAAAAATTGGACTTTGGGTGTTGGTGGCACCTTCCCACCATAACCCTATAGAGCAGGGGTCAGGAACCTTTTTGGCTGAGAGAGCCATGAACGCCACATATTTTAAAATGTAATTCCGTGAGATCCATACAATATGTTTAAAACTAAATACAAGTAAATGTGTGCATTTAATGTAAGACCAACACTTTTAAAGTACAATAAGTCTCTGAATTCTTTTTAATAACGTTGTTATGCTGTTGCTAACCAATGATGAATAAAGTACTTCTTACCATTAATGTGACTTCTGGTGCTGCATGGTTTCGCTGATGGCTTTGTAGTCTGGTTGATACGTGGTGAGGACATCTCCCCACTGTAATATCCACATCTCCCCACTGTAATATCCACATCTCCCCTACTGTAATATCCACATCTCCCCACTGTAATATCCACATCTCCCCCCACTGTAATATCCACATCTCCCCACTGTAATGTCCTCATCTCCCCCACTGTAATATCCACATCTCCCCCACTGTAATATCCACATATCCCCCCACTGTAATATCCACATCTCCCCACTGTAATATCCACATCTCCCCCCACTGTAATATCCACATCTCCCCACTGTAATGTCCTCATCTCCCCCACTGTAATATCCACATCTCCCCCACTGTAATATCCACATCTCCCCACATCTTCCCCACTGTAATATCCACATCTCCCCCACTGTAATATCCACATCTCCCCCACTGTAATATCCACATCTCCCCACATCTCCCCCACTGTAATATCCACATCTCCCCCACTGTAATGTCCACATCTCCCCCACTGTAATATCCACATCTCCCCCCACTGTAATATCCACATCTCCCCCACTGTAATATCCACATCTCCCCCACTGTAATATCCACATCTCCCCTATGATTGTCTGCTTGCTTACCACTACACAAGCAGGCAGGTCCACAAGCAGTTGAGGCAGATGATGATGACGTCAGCGTACCACTCACCTAGGCTGCCGCCGTGTGTACCAAGATGGCCACTGCTCTGGAGCTAGGCCGAAGCCGCAGCCTTTCCTATGGGCGAGAGCCAGATGCAGCCATCAAAAAAGCCACATCTGGCTCACAAGCCATAGGTTCCCGACCCCTGCTATAGAGGTACTCTTGATGAAAGCAAGAATTGGCCTTGCTGTAAAAAATTGCAATGATATGCACCTGTCAAACAGGTGCAGAAAAATCGGTCTCCTTAATCATCATCATTACCACTGGAGACAACTTGTCAATAAGCTGCGGCTGGGGGAACATGAATGCCAATTTGTCTACCAGTGTTCTCTCCTTTCTCTAGGCTCATGTTCCTGTCATCCTCAACCTCAGAACCAACAACTGAATTCAGTAATGGCTGGGCATCATCAAGGAGCAAGTGGCTGATGCTGTGGTCAAATAACTCAGCTGACTCCTCCATGGCTGATGTTGGGGCTATGGCAGGAATAGATGTGGACAAGAAGGCAGGTTTATCCACTCTGGCAATAGCAGGGGACTGCACACTTGTCTCTGCTTGCGTGACAGAGGGTGAGGAGGATGAGGAAGGTTTAGTAGGACGGTCCACCACCTCCTCTGCATGCTGTGGCTAGATAGCATGGGCAAACTCACTAAACAGAGGAAATGACGCCCTGCCTGGGGACAGACCACCACGTCCACCTTTCCCTGTGGACACATTTGTTGCTGGCCCACTTACAGTGCCAAGGGAACATCTGCCTCTCCTTGTTGTCCTCCCAGACATTATTATATAAGTTGAAACCTGTACGTAGATGCACTTTAATCAATGTAAAGTGGTGTTTGGTGCACTTTAATTTGAGTACTCACATTACACAGACACACTTCACGGATAGATAAAGGACAATCAGCAACTCCATACATGCTCTTTAAATCAGTCCAAATTTATTATATCTCCATAAAGATAAAAGTACAGCAGAGGTAGACACTCCACGGATACACTATAATATACTGCAATATAATGCACCAAACGTACAGTGAGGCACAGAACTATATGGCGTTAAACTGGCAGTGTTGCACACAGAAGTAAATGGCGTTAAACTGGAAGTATTTCACACAGAAGTTAATGGCATTAAACTGGCAGTAACGCACACACAGAACTATATGGCATTAAACTGGCAGTAATGCACACACAGAAGTACAGTAAATTGCATTAAACTGGCAGTAACGCACACAGAACTATATGGCATTAAACTGGCAGTAACGCACAAAAAACGATGCGGTGTTAAACTGTCAGTTACGCACACAAAACTATATGGAGTTAAACTGGCAGTAACACACACAGAAGTAAATGGCGTTAAACTGGCAGTAATACACAAAAAACTATATGGCGTTAAACTGGCAGTAATGCACACAAAACTATTGGCATTAAGCTAGCAGTAACACACACAGAAGTAAATGCCATTAAACTGGCAGTAACGCACACAGAACTATATGGTGTTAAACTGGCAGTAACGCACAAAAAAACGATATGGCGTTAAACTGGCAGTAACGCACAAAAAACTATATGGCGTTAAACTGGCAGTAACGCACACAAAACTATATGGCGTTAAACTGGCAGTAACGCACACAAAACTATATGGCGTTAAACTGGCAGTAACGCACACAGAAGTAAATGGCGTTAAATTGGCAGTAACGCACACAGAAATTAATGGCATTAAACTGGCAGTAACGCAATCAAATAGACGGTGTTCAATTGTTACTACACTGACGCTATCTGAACTGTCCTTACTCTAGATATACTAATAGTACTAATGTAAAGATTACTGACACAGTCTCACTACACTACACTGAAACTATCTGAGCTGTCCCTACTCTACAATAATGTATGTATGAATGACACGGTCTCACTACACTACAGTGAAACTATCTGAGCTGTCCCTACTCTAGCTGCACACTATGCAAAGCCGAATGATGGTCCTCCTCACTACACTGACACAATCCCTAGACTGACACTAAGCTAATATTCTACACTGACATTTGAAGCAAAATAGCACAGTATAGCACACTAACTAACTAATAGCACTGAACAGAGCCCTGTTCTAACTCTCTCCATGCCAAAATCACACTGAAAATGGCTGCCATTGAAAGAATACTTTTATACTGTGGGGTGGGAATAAGCCATGATTGGATAAAGTCATGATGACAGTGTCCAATCATGACACTGACAGTGCTCTGTGCCCTGACTGGCTGAAGCTTTCACTGCTTCAGCCAATCATGCCTTGCAATGCACTGTTCAGCACCGAAATGCATTGTGGTTGGTTCGGGGGGAGCGAACAAACGGTCGCACGACCCGTTTGTTCGGATGTTCACTGAACGCCTGAACAGCAAAAGTTCGGCCTGAACTTATGCTCAGGCCAAACGGTTTGCCCATCCCTACTCTACTCTCCCTACTAACAATCAAGAACCAGGAGAACTGGCACATGATCACATGATTGCTGTGATAGTCTGTGATTGGCTGTCACAGTGATCATTTACTCTGTAACTCATCTCTGTGTTGTTTCTCCTCTGTGAAGAGGAAAAGATACGTTGTATCTTTTCTTAGAGAAGAATTTTGTACTAAAAAAGGTCTGTGTGAAAAAAATTCAATTAAATCAGGGTTTGATCTTGTATGGTGAGTGTTAATGTCAGTGTTTCAGTGTTATTGTCTGTGTCAGTTAGTGTCAGTGTGTCAGTTAGTGTTAGTGTCAGTTAGTGCCAATGGGGGGCGATTTACTAAGAAGAAGGCACTGCACCAGTTCATACATTAATTGGTGCACCAGAAAAGTCATTAATTGAATGTGCGAACCGGCGCACATTGAAGCGCAAATAACAATATTAAATACCTGCATATATAAACTACAACTGGCGCTAGGGTAACTGCGGTTTTCTCATTGATAATAGCGCACGCCCAGTACAATTGGTTCATTTCATCTCATTGGATGTGTCTTTTTAGGCAATTAGTAGGTGTTGTCAGTTAATTAACCCTTTTGATACTAATCGCATTCCTATCACTTCTAATATATCTTTGAAATGTGTTTTTTTATTTTTTTACCCAAATCTTTTTAGTACATTACAAAGAACAGAGAAGTGTTTCTAAACCCAATAAATTAATATTTTCAGATCTTGATCTTTAAAGGTGACCATACACTGCAATCAGTTAGATCTTAAATAAATTAGATTAATGCAAGAGCCTGTTTGATTTCCTATATTTTGAATTCATTGTTCAAGTGCGTCTATTACCTATTTTGCCTAAATATTGAGGTGTACAGAGATTGGCCAATCAGATTGCATAGTGCATGACCATCTTAAGTGCCAAATTTGGAAAGTAGATGTGCCACGACCCACTTGTATTTTCCTATCAATATTTCTTGGGCATTATACAAGGCACCTGAAAAATAATCTTTTTTCAAGACATACTAGAGTGATCAGGAATCTTCAAACTACAGGTCTCCAGCTGTTGCGGAACTACATATCCCATGAGGTATTGTAAAACTCTGACATTCACAGACATGACTAGGCATGATGGGAATTGTAGTTCCTGACCAACTGGAGGGCCATAGTTTGAAAATCCTGTGCTAGACCATTATTATGCCTCCAGAATTGGGAGTGTGGCATCTACCCAACTTCTCCCTGCTGGTGGACACAAGAACCTACATCTATAGATATATCTATAGATATATATATATATATCTATAGATATATCTATAGATATATATATCTATATATATATATATATATATATATATATATATATATATATATATATATAGATATATATATCTATAGATATATATATATATCTATAGATATATATATATCTATAGATATATCTATATATACACACACTGAAGCAGGAAGCAATATACATTGGCCCGGAAGTGAATCTGTCACAGGAAGTAGGTGTGTGTTTTGAGGCCAAACCATTTGATCATACACACATGACCCACACAAACACCACCCCATGTAAAAATAAATCAAAAATTATCTTAATTTGCAAATAAGGATCATCTCTTCCTCAGAGAACAGTGAGCGGCGCATGGTGGTGGGAAGAAAGTAGCATCAGTACAAGCAACTTCCTGGAAGGGCGTGATGTCATTTCTTTGTGCTGCCCACCACTTTGGGAACCAGATAAGTGTGATGGGTACATACCTCAGCGCACACAGCAGTTGCGCATCTCACATACACTGCTGTCACGCATCTAGATGCATTTGGCTCATCTAGCTGCAGGAACCCAATTTTTATGGAAATTAATAGTAAAGCAGATGCAGATTTCCAGGCAACTGGTGTTTTCTATTAAACAAGGTCTAAATGGACCATTGACATGCATCACAGTTGAACCTAGGAATGTGTCTTTGCAAAGTTAAACTAAATGAAATCCTTTCTTATTTTTGCTTGGGGATAGAGTGCAGAGGGATTAGAAGTCTTGTCAGTTTTTGAGGATGTCTGCACCCCTGATAGGGTGACGACACCTCCCAAATTTTGCCAGTTTCTCCTTTAAATTTATTTACTTCCTGTCACATAGCTAAACAGGAAGTGAGGGTAAAACCCTACCAATGTCTTTTATTGGGGACACACAGGTCAATCTAAATAGTTTCCCCATTAGGTAAATTGCACTCTAGGATTTTGCTCTGTACACCCCAAATTATTAGGTATCTTGGACTTTGGGGCTTATTTACTAAAGGCAAATCCCCTTTGAATTACAAGTGCAATTGTTGGAGATCCAAGGGGGACATGCAAGGAAGATAAAAAAACCAGCATCTTTGCTTCTACATGTTTGGATGATAAAATCACCAGTGCTTCCCCTCAGATTTACAGGGAGTACACTTGTATTGTAGAGTGGATTTGCCTTTAATAAACCCCAAAATACCTAATAATTTAGGGTGTACACAACAAAGTGCTAGAGTGCAATTTGCCTAATGGGGACACTAGTTAGATTGATCTATGTGTCCCCAAGGAAAGACATTGGTAGGATTTTACCCTCACTACAGCTCACTTCACTAAGCTGCAGCTGGGAAATCTGTTGCATAAAAATTGTTTAGGGGGGAGTGTAAAATGCATTACTTGAATTGAGGATGCATCTGCAAAACAAATTATTAACAAAACACATAAAACACAAACATTTGTTACAAATGTTATTGATCAACAAAACAGGACTTGGAAAAGAGCAGGGAAAGCAAAAAACACATGTATGTTAATTTGAGACACTAACAGAATTTGCTTTTGAGGTCTGACCATTTTGCAGAGGAAATTAACAGGAGTTAAAAGGACTGCTCCCGCAAAGGGACAGTCTCTTAAGGACTTAAACATTTAGTAGTCACAACAGCTTGAGGGAGATTTTGTAAAATAATGCAGCACAGACAATTAAATCTAAGCGAAACTAACAACCTACAAACAACACAGATTAACAACATCAAAAATATTTCCGTGAAAAATATCCCCCCCCAGAAAAAAAAAGTAAAAAATACATGCGCTAAAACACATGTGTTTTGCAAAGGCATACCAAACAAAATACAAAGAGAAAATACATGTGTTACAAACTCTATAAGGACACCCAAATGTACTCTCTTGACACACACGCACACACACACCAAAAGCCACAGCAAAAAACCAAAGTCCCTGAGCATGCCCAGAACAACCCAAAACACAGCTAGCACAAAATAAGTCACCCCCTGTCCAAAATTAAGCACATCATCCAGCATGCTACAAAATTACAGATGGGACAAACACCCCCCGGTCCAGGGGGGCAAACAATGGAGCCTAACATGGCCAAAAGTTATACAACAAATACCATTCCAGTCTGTGGGAATTGACTTGTTAATTTTGCGAGTCCCCACTTGGCTGGCTTATATTCTAGTTTTTGGCCTTAAAATGGGTATGGGGGCCCAGGTCCCACCCTGAGGGACATATATCAATGTCACCAATTTGGACAACCCCAAAAACGAAACAAGGAGAAGTGCTTTTAAAAATGCAAAATTGCTTAAAAGCTAATAACTTGGGGGGGTTTACTCTGCCTGTAAAGTGGTGCATCTGTAGCATGTACCCAAAATGCTGCTTCAAAGATGTACGGCTTTAGAGAAAACTTACAAATCTACATTGCAGCTGCAAGATTTTAACCCAAAACAAAAAATAGCCTGCCCACCCAAACATACAAGGCCATTTGGGTCTGTTAAGGGTTAAAATGAGAACCCCACGTGAAAAATACCACCCCAAACTAAAAACATATTGTGCCCCTTCCACACACTAACAAACCCCTAGCCAAACACACAGCAGGCCAGCCCATGAAATGGGGTGGATGCTTGGGGGCAGGAGGGGCTCGGGCACCCCAAAAGTTAACCACCTTGTTCCCATATTCAGGGGGACAAGGGCCTCTTCCACGCAACCCTAGGCTGGGGTTGTGGGGGGCTGCAGACAGGGGGCTTTACGGAATGTGGAAAACACCTTTAAACTAGTGGGTACAAGGTGCTTTGTGGTTGGTATTGAGCTGAGCCCAACATGCCCCAAAGGCAGCCAGCTATGTTGAGTGCATGTGGCCTTGTATGGTTCAGGAGGGGATTAGGCGATCGCTCTTCCTGCCCCTTTCCTAGCTGGCCCTGTTGTATGCTCTGATAAAGTATGTGGTTTGGATTGGTGAAGGCAGCTCACAGCCTTTTGAGAATAGAGTGGAGTGTGGGGTTCCCTTTAAAAGCAAAAGTTAGCCCATGGAAATCCAAGAGGTTAGAGGGGGGGAGACAAGAGCATTGTAGAATGGAGTGTGGAGTTTGCCTCTAAAAGCAAAAGTTAGCCCATGGAAATCCAAGGGCTTAGATAGGGGTGACAAGAGCATTGTAGAATGAAGTGTGGAGTTCCCCTTTAAAAGCACAAGTTAGCCCATGGAAATCCAAGGGGTTAAAGGGGGAGACAAGAGCATTGAAGAATGGAGTGTGGAGTTCCCCTTTAAAAGCAAAAGCTAGCCCATGGAAATCCAAGAGGTTAGAGGGGGGAAACAAGAGCATTGTAGAATGGAGTGTGGAGTCCCCCTTTAAAAGCAAAAGCTAGCCCATGGAAATCCAAGGGGTTAGAGGGGGGAGACAAGAGCATTGGAGAATGGAGTGTGGAGTTCCCCTTTAAAAGCAAAAGCTAGCCCAAGGAAATAATATGCATTAGAGTGGGAAGGTTAAATGCCCTTTTAGGAGGAGTTAGAGGAGCGAGAGTCTTTTTACATAATTTTAACAAGGTGCATGTCATATGTTGGCAATGAAACATGCTAACATGACCTGTTTGCAAATCTCCTTAGAAAAATCCATAAAGGTGAACCAACGTAAAAAAAAAAAATTGTCAAGTTTAGAGGTGCGCCCGTTCAACCCATGCAGTTGTACGAACGTTGCTTAACATTTACTAAGATTTTGGCCATGCATTGAACAAACGCATGTGAACGAGCGGAAGAGCTGCTTGTGCATGCGCACTGCTTACATTGATCTCACACAGGTCTAAACGTACTTTCAGGCACAGCAGGCTTTCTCTGAAAAAGTTACTTTCTCATTCTATTTTGGTCATATTTGTTACTTGGGCAGTTGTTACTAAACTTCCTAACATCACCCCGTAATTTTGGCACCTCCATCTTCTGTCAATATTGATTTGGAGATGTCGTTTGCCATGTCCATAGTGGCACACATATTGCATTCTCTCGTGCGCCGAGATCACCATAGTAAATGGGGGATTCCCGCTCTGTTACCGAGACACCAAATTTTGTAAATATGATGGCACACGGCTTTCGTAAATCACCCCCAATGTGTCAGTTAGTGTCAGTTAGTGTCAACGTGTCAATTTGTGTCAATGACAGTTAGTGTCAGTTAAAGGCATTGTAAGTGTCACTTGGTTTCAGTGTTAGTGTCAGTTAGTGGCAGTGTTAGGGTAGGTTCACACATGGCTGGTGCACATTTCACCTCAGTTTTTAGGCCCCTTTCACACTGAGGTGGGGGCGGCATAGGCGGTAAAGCGCCGCTATTGTTAGTGGCGCTTTTCCGTCGGTATTCGGCTGCTAGCGGGGCGGTTTTACCCCCCGCTAGTGGCTGAGAAAGGGTTAAAAAACACGCAAAGCGCCTCTGCAGAGGCGCTTTGCTAGCGGTATAGCCGCACTGTCCCATTGATTTCAATGGGCAGGAGCGGAGAAGGAGCTATGTATATACCGCTCCTTCCCCGCTACAAAGATGCTGCTGGCAGGATTTTTTTTTTCCGTCCTGCCAGCGCACCGCTCCAGTGTGAAAGCCCCCGGGGCAGCGGCACTTTCGGGTCGGTTTGCAGGTGCTATTTTTAGCGCAATAGCGCCTGCAAACCGCCCCAGTGTGAAAGGGGCCTTACTGCGAATTTCAAGTGAACATTTTTTACAAAACATTGCAGAAACGTTCATCTTGGGTATTTTTAGTGCTAGAGCACCATAATCCAATATGGTTTCAGAATGCAGTATTGATCCTGCAAAAAAAATAAATAAACAAGCTATGCAGGATTGACCATGCAAAAAACAAACAAGGTTTTACAAATTGTAAACAGTAAAAATTTGCTGTGGTGTCGTAACAATGGTAGAAGATGTTGTTTATGGTGACAGGATGTGGTCATGGTGGCAGCAATGTTAATGATGGCAGCAGGTTGTATTTGTTACAGGCCTACTGTGGTGGAACGAGATGCTTAGGCTGTATTGTATAACAATGTTGTTTGGGGTTGGGAAAAAAAATGAATTTGGTTACACCATGCACTGTAACTAAGACTCCACTGGCTATGCATAGGGGATGAATGGATGCATACTTTTTCTTACACTCCATTAGCTAGAAGGGGTAGGAGAGGATGGAGCACCCAATAAAATGCAAAAAAGGGCATAATTTGTAGTTGTTTATTGAAAGTAGCAAAAGATAGTCAAGCCAACGTGTTTTTTTGGGGAAAATACTTATAGATGGTGAACAGGGAAAATCCGACCTTTTAGTACATGTGGAAACAAACTCAAAGCAGTACCCAAAGGCAGCAACCCAGGCCCCCAAAAAGGGCTCATCATCTCCTTCCAGGTGTAGTGGGGCAGAAAGCATCCTACCACTACCATCAGCTAACCATCGACTTACAAATGACTGAGTCAGTCCAGCAAGATCTCCAACCCTACAGGAGCTACTCCATTAGCTATGGAAGAGACTCTGGCCTGCTCAGTTATACAGCTGGACATGGCAGGGGGGGTTTGGAGATTCGGAGTGAGGTTGCAGCCTATACTTTCCCCCATTTGTGTGGCGGCATGCTGATAGTGCCATTACCATAGTGCCATAAGGTAATTATCTCACATCCCTTGTGAGATTTATATCCCTATTGTTTGAAGCTGCAGACAGAGAAGCTTCTGTAGTGGGAAGTGAGGAGGAGCAGGAAGGAGAAGGACTGTGGACCTTTTGCTACCAATCAGTAGCATTCATATGCTTCTCCAAAAGAATTCCATGGTGAAAAGCCATGTGTCTATTTATGCATGTGACAGCAAATGATTTTCTGACAGAGACTGCAAATAACTATGGCACTGTCTGCAGCACATGTGCAGAAAAAGGCCCACAGCTGGGCTTTGTGGAGCAGACCTGATGTCACATACCTGGTTACATGAAGAATAACGCATCTCGTACAGCTCCAGCTCAAGGGCCACTGATAGTAGAACAGTAACCAATAGAGCACGGCAAAGTATAAGTGCCCATGATCAGTCCAGTAGTCTACATTGGTAGTAGCCGACACTTCTCTAAGTGGATGCCAGGAGATGGAACAGCTGACAGCAGGCAGATGTTACAGCAGAGCAGGCAGTAAGCATTTGGGTTGGCACAGTGCTCGGATGACGACAGGATTTGGATGCGTAGCAGGAAGCAGGAGACAGATGACAGCATGCTGGACTGAAAAAGCCGTAGCAGGCTGGATGAGCAGGATGCAGGGCTAGGGCGGTAACAGGCATGCAGATCAGGCATAGACAGCAGAAAGAAGAGTGGACAGGTCACAGGCCAAGGGCAGGTAGCAGACAAGGATGGTCTGGGGCAAGCTGGGTTAAGATCAGAGGTCAAGCACAGGAATCAGCAACAACACACAGAACGCTGTAGACCAAACAGCAATGAGCCAGTGCAGAAGCCCTGTTTAAATAAGTCATTTGGCGTCAGTATTGGTGATAGTCATGTGCTTGGGTAAGCTCATCTGCACACATCTGCCCAGCCAATTGCCGGTCTGTGCATGCACACATGTATGTGCCTGGAAACTCCATCTGCACTAGTCCCCACCCACTATGCTCCTTTTGCTCTTCTTCTCAACCCCCGAAGAAATGAATTGCTGCACATCCTTCTGCAGCAAGTGACTGAAGCACTGTTAAATCATTTAGCATACTCCTCCATGCCTGTTTGTGGGGCAATGTTATGATTTGGTGTGGATGAGGAAGAAGAACAGGGCACATTTGCAGCTGGATAACATTACACTGCTCTGAGTGATCAAAGCTTTTACAGGCTTGCTTTTTAGTAATCATGAAAGATAAATTTATTATCTGTTTTTTTTTTTGGGGGGGGCATTGAGAACCACAGTTAAGATGTATATAATGATTTCATTAAAGGTGTACTACCACAATATGTGTAGTGCAGATATAGGTTATACAGTACATGTGTAATTTGTGTGTGGATGTGGGGGGTTCTTTTTTATTTTTTAATATTAAAGGAATAAGGAGCATTTCAGACTTGCAGTGGGGAAGGGGAAAAGGGGGCACCGTACGTTTTTTTTTTTTTTCATCCAGGAGTTCAGCTTCAAAGCTGAATATTGTATCTGTTTAAGAATGCTTTTAATTATAATACCCCAGACAATAGTGGAATAGTGGAAATGAGAACTAAGGTTAATCTGTATGCATTATAATGTTACAGTCTTTTGCTACTTGGATTACTGACAAGCATTTTCCCTTAAAGCTAAGCTCTGGCCAAATAGCTAAAACTATAAATGAAATATACATACAGTGTGTAGATTGTCTTAACAGCTAAATGGATTTTAAGTTGGCCAGGCCACTTTTGTGGTTTATGCACCTTCACCAGACAGCACAGCCAGAAGAATGATAGCACCTTATCGCTTAGAATAAAGCAATATAAGGGTGTCACCTCCCTGCCCACAGCCAGCTGACTAAGTAAAGATGGAGCAGCAACACAATACTAAGTCATCACTCTATATCGTCCTTCCTAAAGTACATATTCTCTTTCAGAACCTGATTAGTTCATAATGTTCATAACATGAAGATAATAACAAGACAGATTCAAATACTTAAAGTACAACTAAGGGCTCCTGAATGACAAACACAAGTCTCAGATCCAGTTACTATGTTATGCACAGCCTCATGTCTTAACCACTTCAGCTCCAGGAAGATTTTCCCCCTTAATGACCAGGCAATTTTTTGCGCTATGGCACTGCATCGCTTTAACTGGAAAAGTGCGACAGCACACATCTTTTTAGGGCAGACCAAAGTTTTAACCAGTTTCCGACCAGCCGCCGCAGTTATACTGCAGCAGAATGGCTTCCCTGGGCGATCCACCGTAGGTCGGCCCTTTAAGACGCTGTAGGAGGCATGAGAGCATGCCCGCAGCATGTGCCCGGAGCTGATGCGAGTGCCTGGCGGGCGCGCGCCCGCCGAGCACCCACGATCGCTCGTGACAGTGCGAGAACCGGGATCTGTGTGTGTAAACGCACAAATCCCGGTTCTGTCAGGGGAGAGGAGACAGATCGTGTGTTCATACTAAGTATGATCACCGATCTCTCTCTTCCCCTAGTCAGTCCCATTCATACTACAGTTAGAATACACCTAGGGAACACAGTTAACCCTTTGATTGCTCCCTAGTGTTAACCCCTTCCCTGCCAGTGACATTTATACAGTAATCAGTGCATTTTTATAGCACTGATCACTGTATAATTGTCAATGGTGACCAAAAATGTGTCAAAAGTGTCCAATTTGTCATCCGCAATATCGCAGTCCTGATAAAAATCGCAGATCACTGTTATTACTAGTAAAAATAATAATAATAAAAATGGCATAAATCTATCCCCTATTTTGTAGAAGCTATAAATTTTGTGCAAAGCAATTAATATATGCTTATTGCAATTTTTTTACCAAAAATATGTAGAAGAATACATATCGGCCTAAACTGAGAAAATAAAATGTTTTTTTTTTTTTAAATTGTGATATTAAATATAGTAAAAGATATGGGGGTTTATTTACAAAAGACAAATCCACTTTGCACTACAAGTGCACTTAGAAGTGCAGGTGCTGTAAATCTGAGGGGGACATGCAAGAAAAAAAAAAACAGCATTTTTGCTAGTACATGATTGGATGATAAAATCAGCAGAGCTTCCCCTCATTTCAGGTCTCCCCGTCAGATCTACAGCGACTGCACTTCCAAGTGCACTTTCAGTGCAAAGTGGATCTGCCTTTAGTAAATCAACCCCATTGTGTTTTTTTCAAAATTGTCGCTATTCTTTTGTTTATAGCGCAAAAAATAAAAACTGCAGAGGTGATCAAATACCACCAAAAGAAAGCTCTATTTTTGGGAAAAAAAGGATGACAATTTTGTTTGGGTACAGAGTCGCACAACCGCGCAATTGTCAGTTAAAGCGACGCAGTGCCATATCACAAAAAATGGCCTGTTCATTGAGCAGCCAAATCTTCCGGGGCTGAAGTGGTTAAGTTAATCTAGTTTTATGCAAAAATACATTTAATATTTTTTTATAGAAATCTTGAACTGAATTAAAAGGTTTTTCTTGTATATGGATGTGAATTTTGTATATTATTTTTACTAAATTTGGTGTTGGTATGTACAGTATCTCACAAAAGTGAGTACACCCCTCACATTTTTGTAAATATTTTATTATATCTTTTCATGTGACAACACTGAAGAAATTACACTTTGCTACAAGTAGTGAGTGTACAGCTTGTATAACAGTGTCAATTTGCTGTCCCCTCAAAATAACTCCACACACAGCCATTAATGTTTAAACCGCTGGCAACAAAAGTGAGTACACCCCTAAGTGAAAATGTCCAAATTGGGCCCAAAGTGTCAATATTTTGTGTGGCCACTGCTATTTTCCAGCACTGCCTTAACCCTCTTAGGCATGGAGTTCACCAGACCTTCACAGGTTGCCACTGGAGTCCTCTTCCACTTCTCCATGACAACATCACGGAGCTGGTGGATGTTAGAGACCTTGCACTCCTCCATCTTCCGTTTGAGGATGCCCCACAGATGCTCAATAGGGTTTAGGTCTGGAGACATGCTTGGCCAGTCCATCACCCCCATCAGCTTCTTTAGCAAGGCAGTGGTCGTCTTGGAGGTGTGTTTGGGGTCATTATGATGCACAGTGGTGTAGAGGATAGCACTTTTACCTAGCAGTAAGAAGGGTAGCTGGTTCAAATCCCAACCATGACACTACCTGCCTGGAGTTTGCATGTTCTCCCTGTACCTGCGTGGATTTCCTCCGGGTACTCCAGTTTCCTCCCATACTCCAAAGACAGGTAGATTAATTGGATCCTGTCTAAATTGTCCCTAGTATGTATGAATGTGAGTTAGGGACCTTAGATTGCAAGCTCCTTGAGGGTAGGGACTGATGTGAATGTACAATGTATATGTAAAGCGCTGTGTAAATTGACAGCGCTATATAAGTAAATGAAATAAATAAATAAATGTTGGAATACTGCCCTGCGGCCCAGTCTCCGAAGGGAGGCGATCATGCTCTGCTTCAGTATGTCACAGTACATGTTATTATTCATGGTTCCCTCAATGAACTGTAGCTCCCCAGTGACAGCAGCATTCATGCACCCAAAGACCATGACACTCCCACCACCATGCTTGACTATAGGCAAGACATACTCTTTTTACTCCTCACCACACAGTTGTCGCCACACACGCTTGACACCATCTCAACCAAATAAGTTTATCTTGGTCTCATCAGACCACAGGACATGGTTCCAGTAATCCATGTCCTTAGTCTGCTTGTCTTCAGAAAAATGTTTGTGGGCTTTCTTGTGCACCATCTTTAGAATGGCTTCCTTCTGGGATGACAGCCATGCAGACCAATTTGATGCAGTGTGTGGCGTATGGTCTGAGCACTGACAGGCTGACCCCCCACCTCTTTAACCTCTGCAGCAATGCTGGCAGCACTCATATGTCTATTTCTCAAAGACAACCTCTGGATATGATGCTGAGCACGTACACTCAACTTCTTTGGTCGACCATGGTGAAGTCTGTTCTGAGTGGAACCTGTCCTGTAAACTGCTGTATGGTCCCGGCCATTCTGCTGCCGCTCAGTTTCAGGGTGTTTGCAATCTTCTTATAGCCTAGGCCATCTTTTGTCACATGAAAAGATATAATAAAATATTTACAAAAATGTGAGGGGTGTACTCACTTTTGTGAGATACTGTATATTTTGGTTTATTAAGGTTTATGATGGGTTTGGACAAGACAAAGTAGTATGTTCCCCAGTGATATCATTCTCCTTCTAACCACTTGCAATGATATGTTGAGGTTAATTTACAAAATGAGTACAGTCTGGAAAAGCAATGACTTGTGTTGATCAGAAGATTTCTTGAATTAGGAGAAACACACAATGGATATTCAACTAACTTTCTAATGCATGTTGCACAAAAAGGTGTTTACACATTTACACCACTGATATGTAGATCAGGGGGCCAGACGCATGGATAGGGGAGGCCCCTCTATGGATGGGCCGCCACTGCTCTGGTTATAGTAAGTATGGCAGGTGTATCAAGTCAGGTTTTCCTGTTGGCACCTCCTGTTCACTTGTTAATTCAAAATGCATCTGTAGATAAAAACACAGCTGTGACCAAAGTTAAATAATGCCCTTGCTATAGGCGTTAGCCATTTACATACCTCATGAAGCCTGACTGGAAAACTCCTAGGACATTGCTAAGGATGTTGGTAACAGGCATTCATTAAAAGGCATTATTCAACTTTGGTTAAAACTGCACAATTTATTTATATCTACAGATGCCCCTTATCTGCATAGGCAGCTTTTTGGTAAAGGTGAACTATTCCATTAGGCATCAGACTTGCTTTGCCTTTCTGGTATAAACTGTTCCATAGGTTATAAATCAGTGGCCTCAGACCATGGCCCCTGGGCTGAAAGTGACTCTTTTCTTTCCCTTAACCAGCCCTTGGGGTACTATTTCCCCCACTGACCCCAACAATGGGCACTTTTCCTTCCAAAGACACCAGTAACGAGGCACGATTCTTTACACTGATATCAATGATTGGGCACTATTATTTCCACTGGTAATTAGGATTGGTCATCCTCCAACTAACCACAAATACTCAGTCATTTCTTATGTCCTGTACACACGGTCGGATTTTCCGATGGACAATGTCCGATCGGAGCGTGTTGTCGGAAATTCCGACCGTGTGTGGGCGCCATCGGACATTTTCCATCGGATTTTCCGACACACAAAGTTGGACAGCAGGAGATAAAATTTTCCGACAACAAAATCCGATCGCGTCAATTCCGACCGTGTGTGGCCTGTTCCGACGCACAAAGTGCCACGCATGCTCAGAAGAAATTCCGACACGGGACAGCTCGTTCTGGTAAACGTAGCGTTCGGAATGGATACAGCACTTTCGTCACGCTGCAATGTTCAAAATGGTTTAATACAGCGCACTCTCTTCTTCTTTATAATGTGACAAGAATTAAGTAGTTTTGCTGCTCATATTCACACACACTTCTCACAAACTTATTTCGTTACTATTTATCGGGATTCCCTCAATATATTTTGATTTCTCACATCTGACAACAAAATTTTTTTTTTTTTTTTGGACTTTAATGTAGATTCTTTTTTTGTGTTTCTCTTTTTTATTTTTTATTTTTTATTTTTTTCGTGATTTTGATTTGTATTCCCGAAAATGTTTGTGTGTTTTTTGTGACAAGTTCCCACAACACCACTATGTTGTTCTATTTAATCTGTAGGAGATTGTTTGGTGTTGTTGTCCCTTGTTAATTTCACATTGTACTTTAGAAATGTACCTGAATAGTCACCAACAAACTGTCCTTTTTGGATGAAAACACACACAGGAGAGTAGAATTTACCCAAAAATATTTTATCAAGGGCTCACAACTAAACAAAGAGGGAGGCAACGCTCGAGAAACTGCAGAAATGGGCGAAGCCTTGGACCCCCGGGGCAGACATCAACTATTTAAAAGCAAAATTGGTGGCCTGAGGAGTCCATATCATAAGGGAAGGCAGTCTGGTCCAGAAGTCCTAGAGATCCGGAAAGCAGCAGATGACATCTGTGTCCCCAGGCTGTGGTCATACGAGAGACTGCAGCTTCTGTCAGACCAGACTGAACCCAGGGCAATCACTCTCAGGTCTTCTTTCCACGCTTCCTTCCAGCCTTTGGCTGTGGTGGTGGAGTTGTGGCAGCAGGAGGAGGAGGAGGAGGATCGTCCCTCTCAATGACATCCGTCTTGTGTGTCAGTTCCCCACTCTCCCCCTTACGAAGGACTTTATAAATCAGGTCCTCAGAGATCTTGCATTGACCCTCCTGCATGCCCTGCAATTTTGTGGCAGCCATGCAGGCAAAGGCCTCTGCAGGACTGGGGAAGGCTCGGAGGGACGCCGAAGCCTCCTGGATCAGCCTGTACGCTGAATCCTGCACGGGACTCGGAGTGGCCTTCCTGGCTCGTTTATATGGCAGGCGGAGGGGAGGGACCTAAGACTCAGTCAGGCTGCGACTTGTCCCTGGCTTCTCTTGGCTGACACTTAGCCCCGCCTCCTCCTGGCTGCCACTAATCCCCGCCTCCTCCTGACTGACACTAATAATCCCCGCCTCCTCCTGACTGCCACATTCCACAACCTCCTCCTGGCTGAGGTCTTCCTGTGTATGAAAAAGGGACATAGTTTTAGTTTTTTATTCATCAATCACACACAATTTTCACCTCCTGACTGCTGCAAATTGAATGTTAACAAATATAACAGACTATCCTTCTGAGCCCAGCAGTTTTCATTCTTTTCCCAATTTTGGGTGCTCACTACTGTCTATTGATATGTAAAACACTTTTTTTAATCAGCAATTAGTGATCAATAATAACATCTAATAAACATCATTTATTTATTGACCAGAAATCTGTAGAAGAATGCTATACCTGACTCCAGCTGGGCTCCTCCATTTCTTCCTGGCTGGAAGGCCCAGGTTGGACATCGGAAGCCTCAGCTGGGGTGGAAGGAAGAGTGGAAGGAAGAGTTGAGAGGGATTCCCTGACTTCAGTGTGGTCTGACAGAAATCGCAGTCTCTCATAGTACCACAGCCTGGGGTCATCTGCTGCAGCTCCGGATCTCTGGGAATCTGTGACCTTCTTGCGCTCCCTAAGATATGTGCTCCTCAGGCCACCAATTTTAGCTTTCAAATAAGGGATGGTTGCTGTGGGGACCACCGGCTTCACCAACTCCAGCAGTTTCTCCAGCGCTGTCTGCCTCTTCTGTTTGTGGTTATAGTGGGGGTGTCTCACTTGCCACAGACAGGGCAGCTCCCTGTACTTGTCTATGAACAGGGGCAGGAAATTGTGGTCGTTGAACCCATCCATTTTCTCTGTAAGACACAACACAAGACAAAGCCTAATGTCAGGCCAAACTCCCCTAATCTTGTTACAATATAGGCTTCCATTTCGAAGCAGTATAGGCCCAAGTTTAGATCCTACCTTCGTTAGCACGATCGGCGTCTCCGATGCTCCTTCCTCCGCTCACAGATCGTACGTAAGACGCGCGCGTTACGATTTATACACACTGCGCATGCGTATAACTCCGCCCGCCCCTGACGTTCTTTCTAGTCTATTCCCCGCCCCTTTTCGTTCGGCGCAGTGGGGGAAGAGCACATGGCGGATAGACAGCAGGATCATGCTAATTGTAGCAACGAGGAGGAGGAGGAGGAGGAAAGGCCAGAGCCTGAAACGTCCCGATCCAGAAGGAGATTAAAGGACTCAAATATGTCCTTTGGGGAGATGTTGGAGATGGTGGACATCCTGAAGAAGGCCAACTATGATGGAAAGTATGGGCCTTACCCCAACCCCAATGTCCGAAAGGCCAAGATCATGGCGAAAGTGGTCAGGAGTCTGCACCGGAAATTCGGGGTACGACGATCGAAAGATCAGCTCAGGAAGCGCTGATCGGACCTGAAATTACGAGAACATGAGCAGTACAGAAAGATCCGGAGAGTGCTGCAAAAAAGTAAGTAGTTGTGCTGTGTTCCTATTCTTTATGTTTATTACGTTCGTGCTGCTCCATGTGCTTTTAGGAACTGTTGTACAGTTTAAAATGGCAACTTTCATGTTCATGGGCACATTATTCGTTCGGATCACACATTGTTATTTCGGACGATAAAACACCATTGTTTAGGCCATATGCATTTGGCCACCATTTTCACACCCTATACTTGTCTTCAAAGAATTGGGTTGTGTAGATGGCTTTGTTACTAGAATGAAATGCAAACTAGATTGTGTGTAAGGAGAGGACACTGAGCAGCTGTTTTCACATCTGGACACTGGAGCACTAGTGTGGGACCCCAGAACACCATTTTTATTAGGGGCCCACACAGGTGCTCCAGTGTATACTATAGGGGGGGATACATCTGTGAAGCTTTTACCAAACAGGTAAAGTATTGCAGCTTGACAAAGGACACTAAAAAAGATACATGTTGGAACTCGGCTAAAATAGATAATTGTACCCCACTTCCAAGCAATGTTTCATCTTTATAGTTCTGACATTAAATATCTGTGTGCTAATTATACAATTTTTGTTTTACATAGGGGAGAAAAGACTCGGAAGACACCCCTCATCCGAGGAGACCAGAGCCCCCCCCCTCTGGAAGAAGGGGAAATCCCCCCAACACAAGATGAGCAGGAGGATGAAGACGTGGTGGAAGTAGTTACCACAACAGGTGAGTGTCTGCGACCACAGGCTCAGATAAGAGATGGATTGCGGCATTTTTTTGAAACCTAATTTATTTTGGGGTTCCTCTCTTTTTAGGTGATCGTGAGGTTGTGGATGAAGATCCTTTCACATCCAAAAGTGCCCAGATCCTGATCGGGGAGATCATGGGGTGTAATTTACAATTGGAAAACATCAAGCAAAACATCAATGATGTTATTCCAAAATATAAAAACATCATTGATGTTTTGGGGCGAGTTTAAAGCCCCTCCAAATCACTTTCTTCTTTTGTGTGCTACAATGTGCGAAATGTTTTTGTGATTTTTCCCAAAGCCAAATTTGGAGGATGCACACAGTGTGCCAACATGTGCTATCTGCCATCACGGGAGATCAATGGACGCGTTTTGGGGGTGCAACCCCTTCCTCAATAATAAAGTAGCGGTGAGGAAGGGCTTTCTCCCCCCAAAACACGTCCCTTGATCCCCCGTGATGGCAGGTTGCACATGTTGACATTGTGAAATTGGTGTGCATCTTCCAAATTTGGCTTTTCCAGGGGTGATTTCCCCCCATCTGAACGCAATATCAAACACAGTTCCTAAATACTCATGTCTGATATTGCCTTCCAGTTCTACCAAATGTGAACTTTGTAAGATCAAGATTTGTGTCTTTCTTGTGGGTTTTACACAGGCCTGTTTTCTATAAAATGCACATTTTGATTTTGGATAATGACACCACAAAAATTGGTATACAACAAACATGTTGGTTTGTCAGAAAAACCTTTGGAAAATGCACATGTGATTGTGCAGGTATTAAAAAGATTGTTCATCAAGAATGTGTGGATTATTGTCTCACGCTACAACACTTTTGGGGTGATGTAATTGTTGTTTGATGAGAAAATGGGGGTTATTTCCTAAGGGGAAATCCACTTTGCACTACAAGTGCAGTTTCAGTGCAGTTGCAAGTGCACTTGTAGTGAAAAGTGTCTTTGCATTTAGTAAATAACAGCCAACAGTGCTTTGTATAAGGTTACACAATCACGACATTTTCTGCACTCCACACATTTCTGTCAGGGTCAGCTCAAACAAACACAAGCAGTAAATGTCCACAAAGAAGAGCCTGGGGGGAGATGCCTGTCGAGAACTTGAGGTCCTGCAGGCTTCTCCCTGTGGCCAAATACCGCAGGGTAGCGACCAACCTCTGCTCCGGAGTGATGGCTTGCCTCATGCAGGTATCCTGCCTGCTAATATAAGGGGTCAGCAAAGCCAACAAACGGTGAAACACGGGGTCCGTCATCCTGAGAAAGTTCCTGAAATCATCAGGATTATTCTCACGGATCTCACGGAGCAAAAGCATATGAGAGAACTGGTGACGCTGAAGCAACCAATTCTTGGTCCATGAACTCCTCCCCACCCTGTTCATGGACTGGACTTGTGTCAAGGTCAGGACCCCAACACCAAGCCCCCGCACAGCACGAACTGTACGAGGAGTACGCATACGAAACATGGCTAGAAAACGGTCGGCTGCTCAGAACGAAGTAACAGAACGCACTGAAGAACAGCAAGGCCTGTGAAGAGCGACCTGAAAAACAGCAACGAGCAGGCAAGATCACACAGAAAACTCTGATACGAACTGACTGCACGCACTGAAGAGCAGATACAAACCCACAAGCACAAACTGAACAGCAGAAAACGATCTGAAAGCCACGAGTCTGAAAAAGCGCGAATCGTCTCTCACCAAACTTTTACTAACACGAGATTAGCAAAAGGAGCCCAAAGGGTGCCGCGCTTGGTTCTGAACCGGCCTTTTCTAGTCTCGTCGTACGTGGTGTACGTGACCGCGTGGTTGTCGATCGGAAATTCCGACAACTTTGTGCGACCGTGTGTAAGCAAAACAAGTTTGAGCCAACATCCGTCGGAAAAAATCCTAGGATTTTGTTGTCGGAATGTCCGAACAAAGTCCGACCGTGTGTACGGGGCATTACTCTCACTCCTCAACAATTTTTAGGCATTGTTAGCCCCATTTGCCATTTTCACCAGGGCACAGCCCTAGTCACAGCCCAGCCTCCCTAAGGAGGACAGTGAACTAGTTGTCCATTTGTTGAGAAAGTCTGTGGACCTCCGCTGTAAATGGTCAGTGTTTTTTTTTTAATTTGTTGCATTTGTCATTATGGTGAACTGTTACTGTTTTTTTTTTTTTTTTTATATATTACTTTATAATATTAATGCTACAGAAAGCTATTCACCGTTTTGTGTTAAAACGGTTTGACAAAAAAAACATAATCTTCCACTGCCATCTAGAGGACGTAAATGAAGCAATATGTATCCATTCCTTCTATCCTCTAGTATAATGTAAAATAGCTTTCTCTTCTCCAACATGTAAGATATATTAGTAATCATTTCCCAGTTTCCTTCTGAGCTGCATTTTATGTACTGTAATACATTTTCTTGTCTACAGTCAAAATCAATAATAAACAAAGCCACATTGTGTGTTTCCTTTGCTCCAGTAATTTATTTGCAGATTTTTAATTTTTTTTAAATTATGTCTAAGCCTAGAAAGTTGTTTTTTAAACTCTAATGGTAGCTAATGACAAGGTGCAGAATAAATCTTATAAGCTGGAGAACACTGCAAAAAGGCAAACACAATGGCAGGGGATTTAATGGCTAAGGCTACATTACTTCGGATCTGGGGCTTTTTCAGTTCTGCTAATCTGTTCTTGTATAATACTATTCTTATGATTTGTTGGCAGGCATTCTTCTATTGAGAACATAAAGGAAAAAATTGCCAAATACGCTGAGAAAATAAAATTTGCCTCAAGCAAAGTGCACTGATCTATCTGGGTTTGTGAGCCCTCTACACAAATTATGACGAAGCATAGCAATACTGATGCAAATATGGGGTTATCTCTCACAGCAACCTATCATATTCTTTGTTGTACTTTTTTACTATGATAGTTTAAAATGTGTTGTTTGCTAAGACCAATGATTCCTTTGCTGTAGTCCCTTTTTTTTTTTTTTTTTTTCATTCATACAGTAGGTACACATTGCATGCCATTAAGAATTGCAAACTCCAAACTTACCGGAAATGTAGCAGCACTGTGAGCCTGGATTGGTCATAATTGTTTGTGGCTAATGAAATGTATAGCCATTTTATTTTTATGCATAGTACATAATACAAAACCTTTCCCTTGGTAGCTGCCTTTAACCTACACTATATTGTCAAAAGTTTTTGGACACCTACCTTTACACGCACATGAAATTTATTTGCATCCCAGCCTTAGTCCATAGGGTTCAATATTGAGTTAGCCAAACCTTTGCAGCTATAACACCTTCATTTTTGGGGAAAAACTGTCCACAAGGTTTAGGAGTGTGTCTATGGGAATATTTAACCATTCTTCCAGAAGCGCATTTGTGATGTCTGGCACTGATATTGGATGAGAAGGCCTGGCTCGCAGTCTCCGCGCTTATTCATCCCAAAGGTATTGTATCAGGTTGAGGTCAGGACTCTGTTCATGCCAGTCAAGTTCCTCCACCCCAAACTCGCTCATCCATGACTTCATGGTCCTTACTTTGTGCACTGATCCAAATCATTTGGTGTAGGGGGGATTATGGTGTGGGGTTGTTTTTCAGGGGTTGGGCTTGGCACCTTAGTTCCACTGAAGGGAACTCTTAAGTAATCAGCATACCAAGACATTTAGAACAATTTCATGCTCCCATTTTTTGGGAACAGTTTGGGGGTGGCCCCTTCTGGTTCCAACATGACTGTGTACCAGTGTACAAAACAAGGGCCATAAAGACATGAATGAGCGAGTTTGGGGTGGAGGAACTTGACTGGCTGCACAGAGTCCTAACCTCAACCCTATAGAACACCTTTGGGATGAATTAGAGCATAGACTTCTCCCTCAACATCAGTGCCTGACCTCACACATGCGCTTCTTTACATTCCCATAGACACGCTCCTAAACCTTGTGGATAGCCTTCCAAGAAGAGTTGAAGCTGTTATAGCTGTAAAGGGTGGGCCAACTCAATATTGAACCCTACATACTAAGACTGGGGTGCCCATAAAGTTTGTGTGTGTGTGTAAAGGCAGGAGTACCAATACTTTTAACAATATAGTGCAGTGTTTCTCAACTCCAGTCCTCAAGGCGCCCCAACAGGTCATGTTTTCAGGCTTATTATTATTTTGCACAGGTGATTTGATCAGTGTCACTGCCTTAGTAATTACCACAGCCGTTTCAACTGAGGGAAATCCTGACAATATAACCTGTTGAGGAGCCTTGAGGACTGGAGTTGAGAAACACTTATATAGTGTATATGGCCTTTCCATTATAAGGAGATTGCATTGTTTGACATATATTTTGTTAGCTATGTATATTCTTGGTGCCTCAAAATTAAGAGTTGAATTTCAGGTAGAAAAACTTTCACCCAAATATATTCCTCCATAGCTTCAAAGGATATAAAGCCACTTTGTGTGTATCAGTAGCCTTGGTAAACCAAGAGATTACCTTGTAAAAAGAGCAGTGACATCATCACTGTACAGTACATAGGCTGTGCAGAGGGCAGAGCTGTGGGAGGGAACCTGGCGCTCCACTCACTACTGGCTGCCTGCAGAAAACTACAGGAGTGGGCAGAGACAAGACCAACCACCCTGTGCAAGGAGAGAGAGCTCAGAGACCTGTCATAAGTAGAGGAAGCTCCTGCACAGAGGCAATATTTCAAAATGTATTACTGATCTGGAAGAAATACACAAAGAACACAAGATTAACCACTTGCCGACCGCCTAACGTATATATACGTCGGCAGAATGGCACGGGCAGGCAGAATCACGTACCTGTACGTGATCTGCCTCCCGCGGGCGGGGGGTCCAATCGGACCCCCCCCGGTGCCATCGGCGGTCGGCATCTGACTGGGAGCGTCGGGAGGCGAGGGGGAGACCATCCGATCGTGGCCCCCCCCTCGCGATCGCTCCCAGCCAATGGGAATCCTCCTCTGCCTGTGTGTAGTTTCACACAGGCAGAGGATGTGATGTCATCTCTCCTCGGTCTGGCAGTTTCCGTCCAGCGCCGAGGAGAGAAGACATGTAAGTCCACACAACACAAACACACACAGTAGAACATGCCAGGCATACTTTACACCCCCGATCCCCCCCCGATCGCCCCCCGATCCCCCCCCAATCACCCCCCCCCCCCGGTCACAAACTGACATTAGCAGTATTTTTTTTTTTTTTTTTTTCTGATTACTGCATAGTGTCAGTTTGTGACAGTTACAGTGTTAGGGCAGTGAGTATTACCCCCCTTTAGGTCTAGGATACCCCCCTAACCCCCCCAATAAAGTTTTAACCCCTTGATCACCCCCCGTCACCAGTGTCACTAAGCGATCATTTTTCTGATCGCTGTATTAGTGTCGCTGGTGACGATAGTTAGAGACGTAAATATTTAGGTTCGCCGTCAGCGTTTTATAGCGACAGGGACCCCCATATACTATCTAATAAAGGTTTTAACCCCTTGATTGCCCCCTAGTTAACCCTTTCACCACTGATCACCGTATA
Source organism: Aquarana catesbeiana (assembly GCF_042186555.1). Taxonomy (NCBI): domain Eukaryota; kingdom Metazoa; phylum Chordata; class Amphibia; order Anura; family Ranidae; genus Aquarana; species Aquarana catesbeiana. The sequence continues at coordinate 185,400,287 of NC_133330.1, read as the reverse complement.
ACTGTTACGAGTGACGCTGGTTAGTTTGTTTATTTTTTATAGTGTCAGGGCACCCGCCGTTTATTACCGAATAAAGGTTTAGCCCCCTGATCGCCCGGCGGTGATATGCGTCGCCCCAGGCAGCGTCAGATTAGCGCCAGTACCGCTAACACCCACGCACGCAGCATACGCCTCCCTTAGTGGTATAGTATCTGTACGGATCAATATCTGATCCGATCAGATCTATACTAGCGTCCCCAGCAGTTTAGGGTTCCCGAAAACGCAGTGTTAGCGGGATCAGCCCAGATACCTGCTAGCACCTGCGTTTTGCCCCTCTGCCCGGCCCACCCAAGTGCAGTATCGATCGATCACTGTCACTTACAAAACACTAAACGCATAACTGCAGCGTTCGCAGAGTCAGGCCTGATCCCTGCGATCGCTAACAGTTTTTTTGGTAGCGTTTTGGTGAACTGGCAAGCACCAGCCCCAGGCAGCGTCAGATTAGCGCCAGTACCGCTAACACCCACGCACGCACCGTACACCTCCCTTAGTGGTATAGTATCTGATCGGATCAATATCTGATCTGATCAGATCTATACTAGCGTCCCCAGCAGTTTAGGGTTCCCACAAACGCAGTGTTAGCGGGATCAGCCCAGATACCTGCTAGCACCTGCGTTTTGCCCCTCCGCCCGGCCCAGCCCAGCCCACCCAAGTGCAGTATCGATCGATCACTGTCACTTACAAAACACTAAATGCATAACTGCAGCGTTCGCAGAGTCAGGCCTGATCCTTGCGATCGCTAACAGTTTTTTTGGTAGCGTTTTGGTGAACTGGCAAGCACCAGCGGCCTAGTACACCCCGGTCGTAGTCAAACCAGCACTGCAGTAACACTTGGTGACGTGGCGAGTCCCATAAGTGCAGTTCAAGCTGGTGAGGTGGCAAGCACAAGTAGTGTCCCGCTGCCACCAAGAAGACGAACACAGTCCCGTCGTGCCCATAATGCCCTTCCTGCTGCATTCGCCAATCCTAATTGGGAACCCACCGCTTCTGCGGCGCCCGTACTTCCCCCATTCACATCCCCAACCAAATGCAGTCGGCTGCATGAGAGGCATTTTCTTTATGTCCTCCCGAGTACCCCTACCCAACGAACCCCCCCAAAAAAGATGTCGTGTCTGCAGCAAGCGCGGATATAGACGTGACACCCGCTATTATTGTCCCTCCTGTCCTGACAATCCTGGTCTTTGCATTGGTGAATATTTTGAACGCTACCATGCACTAGTTGAGTATTAGCGTAGGGTACAGCATTCCACAGACTAGGCACACTTTCACAGGGTCTCCCAAGATGCCATCGCATTTTGAGAGACCCGAACCTGGAACCGGTTACAGTTATAAAAGTTAGTTACAAAAAAAAAAGTGTAAAAAAAAACAAAAATATAAAATAAAAAAAAAATAGTTGTCGTTTTATTGTTCTTTCTCTCTCTATTCTCTCTCTCTATTGTTCTGTTCTTTTTTACTGTATTCTATTCTGCAATGTTTTATTGTTATTATGTTTTATCATGTTTGCTTTTCAGGTATGCAATTTTTTATACCTTACCGTTTACTGTGCTTTATTGTTAACCATTTTTTTGTCTTCAGGTACGCCATTCACGACTTTGAGTGGTTATACCAGAATGATGCCTGCAGGTTTAGGTATCATCTTGGTATCATTCTTTTCAGCCAGCGGTCGGCTTTCATGTAAAAGCAATCCTAGCGGCTAATTAGCCTCTAGACTGCTTTTACAAGCAGTGGGAGGGAATGCCCCTCCCCCCCCAACGTCTTCCGTGTTTTTCTCTGGCTCTCCTGTCTCAACAGGGAACCTGAAAATGCAGCCGGTGATTCAGCCAGCTGACCATAGAGCTGATCAGAGACCAGAGTGGCTCCAAACATCTCTATGGCCTAAGAAACCGGAAGCTACGAGCATTTTATGACTTAGATTTCGCCGGATGTAAACAGCGCCATTGGGAAATTGGGAAAGCATTTTATCACACCGATCTTGGTGTGGTCAGATGCTTTGAGGGCAGAGGAGAAATCTAGGGTCTAATAGACCCCAATTTTTGCAAAAAAGAGTACCTGTCACTACCTATTGCTATGATAGGGGATATTTACATTCCCTGAGATAACAATAAAAATGATTAAAAAAAAAAAAAAAAATGAAAGGAACAGTTTAAAAATAAGATAAAAAAATAATAATAATAAAGAAAAAAAAAAAAAAAAAAAAAGCACCCCTGTCCCCCCTGCTCTCGCGCTAAGGCGAACGCAAGCGTCGGTCTGGCGTCAAATGTAAACAGCAATTGCACCATGCATGTGAGGTATCGCCGCGAAGGTCAGATCGAGGGCAGTAAGTTTAGCAGTAGACCTCCTCTGTAAATCTAAAGTGGTAACCTGTAAAGGCTTTTAAAGGCTTTTAAAAATGTATTTAGTTTGTCGCCACTGCACGTTTGTGCGCAATTTTAAAGCATGTCATGTTTGGTATCCATGTACTCGGCCTAAGATCATCTTTTTTATTTCATCAAACATTTGGGCAATATAGTGTGTTTTAGTGCATTAAAATGTAAAAAAGTGTGTTTTTTCCCCAAAAAATGCGTTTGAAAAATCGCTGCGCAAATACTGTGTGAAAAAAAAAAATGAAACACCCACCATTTTAATCTGTAGGGCATTTGCTTTAAAAAAAATATATATAATGTTTGGGGGTTCAAAGTAATTTTCTTGCAAAAAAAAATTATTTTTTTATGTAAACAATAAGTGTCAGAAAGGGCTTTGTCTTCAAGTGGTTAGAAGAGTGGGTGATGTGTGACATAAGCTTCTAGATGTTGTGCATAAAATGCCAGGACAGTTCAAAACCCCCCCAAATGACCCCATTTTGGAAAGTAGACACCCCAAGCTATTTGCTGAGAGTCATGTTGAGTCCATGGAATAATTTATATTGTGACACAAGTTGCGGGAAAGAGACAATTTTTTATTTTTTTTATTTTTTTTTGCGCAAAGTTGTCACTAAATGATATATTGCTCAAACATGCCATGGGAATATGTGAAATTACACCCCAAAATACATTCTGCTGCTTCTCCTGAGTACGGGGATACCACATGTGTGAGACTTTTTGGGAGCCTAGCCGCGTACGGGACCCCGAAAACCAAGCACCGCCTTCAGGCTTTCTAAGGCCGTAAATTTTTGATTTCACTCTTCACTGCCTATCACAGTTTCGGAGGACATGGAATGCCCAGGTGGCAAAAAAACCCCCCAAATGACCCCATTTTGGAAAGTAGACACCCCAAGCTATTTGATGAGAGGTATAGTGAGTATTTTGCAGACCTCACTTTTTGTCACAAAGTTTTGAAAATTGAAAAAAGAAAAAAAAAATTTTTTTTTCTCGTCTTTCTTTATTTTCAAAAACAAATGAGAGCTGCAAAATACTCACCATGCCTCTCAGCAAATAGCTTGGGGTGTCTACTTTCCAAAATGGGATCATTTGGGGGGGGTTTGTGCCACCTGGGCATTCCATGGCCTCCGAAACTGTGATAGGCAGTGAGGAGTAAAATCAAAAATGTACGCCCTTAGAAATCCTGAAGGCAGTGATTGGTTTTCGGGGTCCCGTACGCGGCTAGGCTCCCAAAAAGTCCCACACATGTGGTATCCCCATACTCAGGAGAAGCAGCTAAATGTATTTTGGGGTGCAATTCCACATATGCCCATGGCCTGTGTGAGCAATATATCATTTAGTGACAACTTTGTGCAAAAAAAAAAAAAAAAAAAAAAATTTGTCACTTTCCCGCAACTTGTGTCAAAATATAAAACATTCCATGGACTCAACATGCCTCAAAGCAAATAGCTTGGGGTGTCTACTTTCCAAAATGGGGTCATTTGGGGGGGTTTTATGCCATCTGGGAATTTTATGGCCTTCAAAACTGTGATAGGTAGTGAGGAGTAAAATCAAAAATGTACGCCCTTAGAAATCCTGAAGGCAGTGATTGGTTTTCGGGGCCCCGTACGCGGCTAGGCTCCCAAAAAGTCTCACACATGTGGTATCCCCATACTCAGGAGAAGCAGCTAAATGTATTTTGGGGTGCAATTCCACATATGCCCATGGCCTGTGTGAGCAATATATCATTTAGTGACAACTTTTTGTAATTTTTTTTTTTTTTTTTGTCATTGTTCAATCACTTGGGACAAAAAAAATGAATATTCAATGGGCTCAACATGCCTCTCAGCAAATTCCTTGGGGTGTCTACTTTCCAAAATGGGGTCATTTGTGGGGGTTTTGTACTGCCCTGCCATTTTAGCACCTCAAGAAACGACATAGGCAGTCATAAATTAAAGGCTGTGTAAATTCCAGAAAATGTACCCTAGTTTGTAGACGCTATAACTTTTGCGCAAACCAATAAATATACACTTATTGACATTTTTTTTACCAAAGACATGTGGCCGAATACATTTTGGCCTAAATGTATGACTAAAATTGAGTTTATTGGATTTTTTTTAGAACAAAAAGTAGAAAATATCATTTTTTTTCAAAATTTTCGGTCTTTTTCCGTGTATAGCGCAAAAAATAAAAACGGCAGAGGTGATCAAATACTATCAAAAGAAAGCTCTATTTGTGGGAAGAAAAGGACGCAAATTTCGTTTGGGTACAGCATTGCATGACCGCGCAATTAGCAGTTAAAGCGACGCAGTGCCGAATTGTAAAAAGTGCTCTGGTCAGGAAGGGGGTAAAACCTTCCGGGGCTGAAGTGGTTAAAGTAAGAATACACAATTCCTTTCTTTTTAGGTGCTATTTGCTTATTATGGAGTTCAGCTTTAAGTACACACATTTCTTTCTTTAAAGTGGTAGTAAACTCAGTCCAAATCCATTCAATTGCTGAAATTCAATATGCTGTAGCCAGTACACAAATGCTGCTTACAACGCTCTGTCTCATTGATTATCTCCCTCTGTTTTTCTTACTTTTTTGCAGCCAGTTTTTTTTTCTATGCTCCTTGTCTGAAGCCGGCACCATATTTACTTTTCTTTTCCACCATTTATCGTGTATGAAACTTTTGCCCTTTCTTGTAGTAATGGCCGGAATCTCGTGCATGCACATTGGGTGTTTCAGGAAGCTGTATTTGGTGTTGTACTCTTGCGGGATTGCAATGCAATGCCGCAGAGAATGAATGACGTAGACATGCCATCCTCCGCAATAGACCAACGGCATACACCAGCTCGATTTCTACAGAACTGAGAAGGTTGGAAAGAATGCAAACACAGCACCATGTATATGGTTTATAAATGATTTTAATGGACTAAAGTCAGAATGTTGAGTTTACTACCACTTTAAAGTAAGCAAACATATGCTCACAATTAAAGATAGAATAACTTGTAATGGTAAGTACATAATATACTAATTACCTTCTCCAATACTGCTATTTTGTAATATTAACAATAACAGTATTTAAAAAAAAAACACTAGTTAATTATTTAGATTATTAAAAGTGATTGAACAGGCAATCATCTTATTGGAGGATAAAAACATATTATATACAAAAATCAATATGCACCATGGAATCATTGACCTTCTCAGGATTAAACAGAAAAGTTTTATTTTTTTATTTTAAATACTTTTACATTGTTTACATGTTTTATTTTTTACATTTTGGGCTACTGTGCTAGTTTTATTAATATAGTCTTTAATTTATGATATTGAACTAACTGTAAGATTTATACAAGGTTTTGTTACATTAGTTTTTGAGTTTTCCATTATTAATATGTAGTGGCACCCTCATAAGGGCTGCTGAGTGTTGTAGTCCGTCTGTCACCCTGCCCAGCCAGGTACACACTTTTCAAGCATCCAAAGGCATGAAACAGTTCTTGCACTGTTTTTATTGAGCAGAATAAACTTGGATTGGGATAGGGAAATTATGAGATGCCCAGTTGATTATTAAACACTTCAGGGACTTGAGACTATATACAAATCCAGTATATACACCTCCTCTCTTAACTTCAGTACATCACTTGCTTGCAGACTATCACTCCTCAACACCTCCAGCACATCACTTGCTTGCACTTCCCAAACCAGCTAGCACTGAGGTTTAGGCCTGACACTGGCTCAGCGAAGCCTTAGCAAATGCCCTTTGCAGGCTGGGACCGTGGGCCCCTATGGTGTAGCAAAAATATGGTAGTCCTTGGTGCTAACTGTCCACATGTGGCTAATACTCCCAGTACCACCTCTTCAGGCACTGCCAACCCTCCTGGCTGCAGTGTCAATAAAAAAACACTAGACAGGTTTTTAAAGTAATTTATTAGGCAGCTCCAGGGGTCTTCTTCTAACTTCGGGGGTCTCTTCCGACTTCTCCGCTCTCTCCGGCCTCTTCTCCCGGTGTCCGGTTCTTCTCCCACTCTCCTGCCTCTTCTCCAGGTCTCCGATTCTTCTCCCGCTCTCCGGTTCTTTTGTCGGGCTCCTCCGCTATCTTCTGCTCTTTTGCCGCTCTTTTGCTAGCGGTGGCCTGGTCTTCTCCATCGTCTTGTTCCCTCTTCTCTTCTTCCGATGTTGACACAACGCTCTCTCCAGCTGTAATGCCCTGTGCGCAGTGTGCAACGACTTATATAGGCATGGGCATGGTCATCGGTTGATGTCACCCGGTGACCCGCCCCTTATGACATCACAGTCCTCGGGCATGATGGGACTGTGATGTCAGAAGGGGCGGGGTCACCGGGTGACATCAACCGGTGAGCATTCCCCATGCCTATATAAGTCATTGCACACCGCGCACACTGCATTACAGCGGGAGAGAGCATCGTGTCAACATCGGAAGAAGAGAAGAGGGCAGAAAAGAGCAGAAGATAGCGGAGGAGCCCAGTAGAAGAACCGGAGAGCGGGAGAAGAGGTCGGAGACCTGGAGAAGAGGCCGGAGACCTGGAGAAGAGGCCGGAGAGTGGGAGAAGAACCGGACACCGGGAGAAGAGGCCGGAGCCAGCGGAGAAGTTGGAAGAGACCCCCAAAGTCGGAAGAAGATCCCCGGAGCTGCCTAATAAATTACTTTAAAAACCTGTCTAGTGTTTTTTTATTAACACTTTTTTCCCCAGGTGAATAAGTAGGGGTACGATGTACCCCATACTTATTCACATAGGGTGGGGGGCCGGGATCTGGGGGCCCCCTTATTAAAGGGGGCTCCTGGATTCCGATAAGCCCTCCGCCTGCAGACCCCGACAACCAACGTCCAGGGTTGTCGGTAAGAGGCCCTTGTCCTCATCAACATGGGGACAACGTGCTTTGGGGTGGGGGGGCCGCAGTATATTTACAGTGGGCGGTCCACAAGTGGTTGAAGATTATCTAAAGGAATTTTTTAGATTAGGACAGAGTAAAAAGGGATTAGAACATCTGTCAGGTTTTTATTGCTGGCTTGTACCCAGAACAGTAATACAAGGGCATTTTTCTATCAGTGACACTAGTTGTGGTGACCCTGGTGAAAACCAGGGATTCCTTCACTTTGGAGGGATTTCCTCTTACTTTCAGTTTTAGCAAAGGGACAGGAAATTAAGGGAAATCTCCCCAATGGGACACAGATAGCCAATAAACCTTAAAAAACTGGACATTATAACTTTCCCTTAACCCTCCCAGTAACGTATATGAAGTTAAATTCTACTTGTGTAGACAAAATTAAAAATTGAGAAAATCTGATTTGTATGATCTTTTCCTCTGACCCGGCATTACACACCAATATTCTCTAGCCATCTTTCTTTAAATTCCATAATTCTTGAAAGACTCCAAGCACTGGGAAGTGTTTGGATAATGGCGATGATGTATCTATACATCAATATGCAAATGTATAGTTGACAATTATATTACTCCCAGTAGTGTTTTTTTTTATGAGTAAATTTAACAAAAACTGAGAACACAGTTCATTCTATGTTCAACTGTTATTTTTATCACATTACTATTTAATTGCAGTGTCATTGCATTTTGACAAATTAATTTACTGCATTACAGACAAGTTGTAAAAGATTCATGGATGCCACCTGCAGTGTAATTGGAGCTTGATATGCCTCTACAGTAGGCAAGCTATAACAGCTGCAGTGTCTACTTTGTGTGGGCAGCACTACAAAAGAAAGTCTATGACCCTGACTTTTGTTCATACTTTTTTTTTTATACACAACATGTAACTATTTATAATGAATTTGTGGACTTGTGACTCCAAAGTTGCTCCATTCAAAGTTATGAGAACTGAATGTAATTATAGCACATAAGTGTCTTGTTGTTTGAAAACTGTTTCTTCAAATATTTTTTTGCCAAATGTTCTTGGAAATTAAATTCAGATCATTTGACCAGACCTAGGAAAAAACATTTGAACAAGTTAGCGTGGCCCAAGCTATCAAGCACAGCTGGAGGTGCAGGAATCAATCTATCTTAAAGTATTGATGTTAATGTAAATAATCTGTTTCCTGGGCAGGTGACTTCAGCACCCCAAAGGTTTTTCATGGTCTACTTGGCTTGTAGTGTAATATAACAAAAATTTAAATTGAAGCATTGTATCTGTACCACTTAGCGGGGTGTGGCGCCTCAATTTCCATTTTTGTTACACCAACATTAAGGGACACTTAACCCTGACCTCTGAAGGATCTGTTGTGCAACTGGATAGTTCTGGCCAGTGCGCTGCTTACACTACATAGTCCTGACTCCTTCATTCTATATGCTATGTTGTATGTTACATAATTTCTGATCACTGTACTGTAAGTAATCCTGCATACTTACCTGGCCCACAGCCCCTACTTTCTTATTTTATTGAGTTCCAGTTGCCAGGCTAGTCGCTGCCACCCTAAACTATCCACAGTCAACTGCTGGGAAATGAGTCTTGGCACAAACCCTGGCTCTGGGAATGATCCCTGACACAGGAGGTGACTTATTTTCACCTCATCAGCTTGTGCCTCTGTGCTTACAATAGCTTAACTGCTGACCAAGTGCACCTTATAGTTTTTTTTTTTTTTTTTAAGCTGAGGCTCTAATTGGCTTCAAAAACGGGTGCAAACAGGGCCATGGATAAATCCATGGAAAAAAACAAGCTTAACTTACCACCAGCCCGCAGACAACCAAATAACCTGTCTAACAGTATGCGTTAAAAGCAGGGGTTTAGTCTGCACACATTTGAAAATGCATGCGTAAGCCACAGAGCCTCGCCAAGGCACCCTGGTATCTGTGGTACCTAACACTAACTTATAAGTGTTCCCAAAGGGTGGGAACTCCATCTGCCATGGAGTCCATCAGGAATGGAAAATTATGGTAAGTATTGGATAATAAATTTTCTGTTTTCCTGGCAGACTTCATGGCAGACTACATGTGGAAAATAACTAGCCAAACCACACGGGTGGGTATGCTGATAAAAAGAAGTTTAATTCTTCCCATCAACCGACTGGATTCTTAAACCAAAGATCGAAGAGGATATAGAATAAGGTTCTATGCAATAGTGTGACATAAAGGTATTAATGGAGGCCCAAGAGCCTTGTAGATGACATCAGGAGCCACATGCCGGGCTGCTGCCCACGAAGCCTGGTAGAGTGTGCTGTCACCGCCTCTGGAGGAGCCAGGCCCTTAGCCCTATAAGCCTGCTATATAGACTGGACAATCCAGGTCACAATCGTTCTGGATGAAGCCCGTTTCCCCTTGTTGTTGCCGGAGTGTAGAGCAAAGAGGAAGTCATTTCACCTACATCCAGAGGACGAACTTCAGAGGAACCTGGGGTCCTGAATGTAGGTAGGACAATTTCTTGGTCCTCATGGAACACTGAAGAGACTTTGGATTTGAGTCGAGCATAGGGATGAGGACCACACGGTCCGGGAAGAAAGTCAGGAATGGTTCTTCGTGACCCAAGGACCCAATCTCAGAAACCCTTTTAGCCGAAGTGATGGCTACTATAAAGGCGACTCTTGCAGAAAAGTCCTTAATAGAAAGCGGGGCAGATCCCGCGGTGCTTAGTCCAGACAGTGAGTCGAGGACCAGGGGAAGATCCCATCTGGGGAATCTTGGTCTTCTTTGGGGCCTGAGTCTTGTTGCCCCACAGAAAAACTGCAGAGTTAGAGGGTGAACAGCCCACAATGTACCAGAGAAGGCCGACAAGGCAGAGACTTGGACCCTGAGAGAGCTGATGGACTGAGACAGATCTGGACCGTAATAAGCAAATTGAGGCGCTATGGAAAAAATTTATCAAAAATGACTAAAAACATCAAAGTGAAATGATGTGAAAAATGTCTGTGGAAAATATATGTAGGTACACCTCAGGGAAGGGTGTCATCAAAAAATGTCTATAAATTGGAAACATAAAGTCCCGTGAAAAATGGTAAGGTGCAGTGAATCAGGAACACAGCTCCATCCGTAATCTAAACATCCAAGGTAGGGTCATCAAACACTGAACAAGATGTGGGTGTGCTTACCAGAACTGGTGGACTCTAGTGCCATCAGCATAGAGTCTATCAAGCAGTGTGCCACAACGGGCCAGTGTGTGGAGGGCCTCAAGGGTGATAGATGTCTTCCGGAAAAACCCAAACTCTGGACCATACAGCAGAATCTTGAAGATGAATACCAGGATGGGTTCAAGGTTTGTAGGTCCACTCGTATCCAGGAGATATGTGGGAAAAAACAATATGCTTCCACATGGTGCGGATCAAAAAAGGTTGTTTATTGCTAAAACCACCATACATAAAAAGTGATCACAAAAGATAAAAACAAAGAGGCAATGTAGAGAGTAACAACCGACTTACGCGTTTCGACCGATAGGCCTTGAACAGGGGCATGAAAAAACCTCTACTACACAGCCTATATATATATAAATAATGTTAAAAACGTAAAGATCTGGACCGGATTGAAGAAAGCTGAGAATATCCTGGGATTCCCGGATCCCTGAATGATCTGCTCATAGAGGATGAGAATTTGACAAACTTGTCCCAAATTCTCTCATAGACTTTATTCGTGCTTGGCCTTCTCAAGCCCATGAGGGTGGAAATTACTCCTGAAGCACACCCAAGAGACTCCAGTCTTTCCCTCTCAAGAACCAGACCATCAGTCTCAGTAATGCCGGACAAGGGTGCAGGACTGCTTCCCTGAGAAAGAAGGTCCGGCCTTAGAGGAAGAGGTAGCGGGTCCCGGAAGCTGAGGTGGGTCAGGAGGGGAAACCATTGCCTGTTCAGCCAGTAAGGTGCTATCATCACCACCTCGACTGCCTCCGGTTGAAGCCTCCGGAAGAATCTGAGGATGATCGGGAACAGGGAAAAGGCGTAGGCCCTGTTGGAGTTTCCACTGATCTGTCAGGGCATCTCTTCCGAAGGCCTGGCTGCAATGGCCCCAAGTGTAATACTTCTTGATTTTGAAGTTGCAGGGGGATGCAAATAAATCTACTTCGGGATTGACTCCCAAGGACAGGATCCACTCGAACATCTGCACATGCAGTGACCACTCGTTGTCCAGCTGAAGGCGCGACAGGCACAGGCACAGGCTTGGACATTCTAGATTCCAGGGACGAAGACTGCTGAAATATTGGCCAGATTTTTCTGAGCCCAGGACATGATGGGCTTGACTTCTTGGAGCAGAGTAGAACTCCGAGTGCCCCCCTGTTTCTTTACATATGAGACCGCTGTGGTGTTGTCCATCTTCAGTAAAACTGACTTCCCATTCAGGAGATGAGTAGGGATGAGCTTCGAGTTCGAGTCGAACTCATGTTCGACGCGAACATCGGCTGTTCGCCAGTTCGCCGAACAGCGAACAATTTGGGGTGTTCGCGGCAAATTTGAAAGCCGCGGAACACCCTTTAAAAGTCTATGGGAGAAAGCAAAAGTGCTAATTTTAAAGGCTTATATGTATGGTATTGTCATAAAAAATGTTTGGGGACCTGGGTTCTGCCCCAGGGGACATGGATCAATGCAAAAAAAAGTTTTAAAAACGTCCATTTTTTCGGGAGCAGTGATTTTAATAATGCTTAAAGTGAAACAATAAAAGTGTAATATTCCTTTAAATTTCGTACCTGGGGGGTGTCTATAGTATGCCTGTAAAGGGGCGCATGTTTCCCATGTTTAGAACAGTCTGACAGCAAAATGACATTTCAAAGGAAAAAAAGTCATTTAAAACTACTTGCGGCTATTAATGAATTGCCGGTCCGACAATACATATAAAAGTTCATTGATAAAAACAGCATGGGAATTCCCCACAGGGGAACCCCGAACCAAAATTATAAAAAAATGACGTGGGGGTCCCCCTAAATTCCATACCAGGCCCTTCAGGTCTGGTATGGATATTAAGGGGAACCCCGGCCAAAATTTAAAAAAAAAAAGGCGTGGGGTCCCTCTCAAAATACATACCAGACTCTTATCCGAGCATGCAACCTGGCAGGCTGCAGGAAAAGAGGGGGGGACAAGAGAGCGCCCACCTCCTGAACTGTACCAGACCACACGCCCTCAACATTGGGAGGGTGCTTTGGGGTAGCCCCCAAAACACCTTGTCCCCATGTTGATGGGGACAAGGGCCTCATCCCCACAACCCTTGCCCGGTGGTTGTGGGGGTCTGCGGGCGGGGGGCTTATCGGAATCTGGAAGCCCCCTTTAACAAGGGGACCCCCAGATCCCGGCCCTCCCCCCATGTGAAATGATAACGGGGTACAAATGTACCCCTACCATTTCACAAAAAAACTGTCACAAATGTTAAAAATGACAAGAGACAGTTTTTGACAATTCCTTTATTTAAATGCTTCTTCTTTCTTCTATCTTCTTTCTTCTAACTTCTATCTTCTATCTTCCTTCGGTTTCTTCCTCCATCTTCTTCTTCTTCTGGTTATTCTGGTTCTTCCTCCGGTGTTCTCATCCAGCATCTTCCTCTGCGGCGTCTTCTTCCCTTCTTCTCCTCGGGCCGCTCCGCATCCATGATGGCATGGAGGGAGGCTCCCGCTGTGTGACGCTTCTCCTCTTCTGACGGTTCTTAAATAATGGGGGGGCTACCCCAAAGCACTCTCCCAATGTTGAGGGCATGTGGCCTGATACGGTTGAGGAGGGAGGGGGGTCGCTCTCTCGTCCTCCCTCTTTTCCTGCGGCCTGCCAGGTTGCGTGCTTGGATAATGGTCTGGTATGGATTTTTGGGGGGGACTCCACGCCATTTTTAAAAAAAAATTTGGCACGGGGTTCCCCTTAAAATCCATACCTGACCTGAAGGGTCTGGTATAGATTTTGAGGGGGACCCCACGCCATTTTATTTTATTTTGGCTGGGGTTCCCCTTAATATCCATACCAGACCTGAAGGGCCTGGTATGGAGTTTAGGGGGACCCCCCACGTCATTTTTTTTTTAAATTTTGGTTCGGGGTTCCCCTGTGGGGAATTCCCATGCTGTTTTTATCAATGAACTTTTATGTGTATTGTCGGACCGGCAATTCATTAATAGCCGCAAGTAGTTTTAAATGACTTTTTTTCCTTTGAAATGTCATTTTGCTGTCAGATTGTTCTAAACACGGGAAACATGCGCCCCTTTACAGGCATACTATAGACACCCCCCAGGTACGAAATTTAAAGGAATATTACACTTTTATTGTTTCACTTTAAGCATTATTAAAATCACTGCTCCCGAAAAAATGGCTCCCTTTTTTAAAACTTTTTTTTGCATTGATCCATGTCCCCTGGGGCAGGACCCAGGTCCCCAAACACTTTTTATGACAATAACTTGCATATAAGCCTTTAAAATTAGCACTTTTGATTATTCATGTTCCTGTCCCATAGACTTTAACGGTGTTCGCGTGTTCGAACAAATTTTTTGCCTGTTCGCAAGTTATGGTGCGAACCGAACAGGGGGGTGTTCGGCTCATCCCTAGAGATGAGTGAAAGATTGTGGGCAGACCAGGCTGCCCGTAACTCCAGGACATTCAAGCCTGGTTTGTGAAGACGGGCACCCCACTTGCCTTGAGCAAATTCTGGCCCGCAAAGGGCACCCCAACCAGCACCACTGGCATCGGTCAAGACCGTGACCCACGAGACGGGGGTGATGGAGTGGCAGGTGAACAGATTTCTGTGCTGGAGCCACCAGAAGAGGCTGTTCTTCATCACTGAAGTTATGCGAATGGACTGATTGTCGTCCCCCGAATTCCATTGTTGAAGAAACCCTATCTGAAAAGGGAGTAATCTCCCCAGAGACCACTTGACCATGGGGGTCGTAGAGACCATTGTGCTGACAATCTTTAAGCATTGTGAGGCTTTTAGGTGTGAAGAGCTCGGAGCTCGTCAGATTCTTCCTTGAATGACTGTAATCTTTTCCACGAGGAGAGAGATGGAACTTTCTACCGTGTGGAACTAAGTACAGTATATCAGGCGCTGGACTGGTTTCAGATTGCTTTTTCCCAGACGCTACAAGAGAAGCAGAGGTGCCCCCACCCGACCCACCTGGGCAGGCCCAAACTCAAAATGGCTTAGCCGGCTTTCATCCACTGGACACCTGGCTATTAGTGGGCTTCTGGAAGGATGCCTGTCTTCTGCACCAATTTCTTCTGATATCTCGGCTGGACCTGTAAGAGCGTGCTTCCCTTGAATGCTCAGTACTATGTCTTCTGTGGTGAGGCCTTTTCTGATTGAACAGATGCCTAACCTGAGGCAGGAAGCCTGACCTCCCTCCTGTGACCCGGACTATGGCACCATCCAGCTTGTCACTAAACAGCGAGGACCCTTCAAGGGATCCTACACCAGGCCTGCTTTGATTCTGGGTGAGCAAGCCAGGGGCGCAACCACAAGGCCCGCTTGGCCGTGCCTGGGGACAGCATAGTCCAGGCCGACAGGCAGATAAGATCAATTGAAGCCTCCCCCAGGAAGGCCACTGCCAGCTTCAGCTCCTGGATTACCGAGTCCCTGGCCAGTTCATCTGAGGCTCCTCTGATCATGGAGTCTGCATTCTCCATCCAGACCTCCATGGCCTTGGACGTGGCCGCAAGGGCCAAGGCGGGTTTGCAAGCCATCCCAGCTGACCCGTAAATCCTTTTAAGATCTTGATCTATTCTTCTCTCAAGCCCATCTTTGAAGGATACCAAATCCTCCAGAGGAAGAGTGACGCGTTTAGCTAGTCGCATCAGAGCTGCATCTACGAGGGCAGCGTTTTCCAGATATTTCACTTCCTCAGCCGTGATGGGGTATAATCTGGAGGTTCTACTTGACATAGAGGTCTTCTTATCTACCTTGCTCCATTCCTCATCAATAATATCCTTTAATTCAGAAAGGAGTGTTGGAAGGAAATTGGAATGTTCTTTTTCCAGATGCTTAAAGAATTTCTTCTGTTTAGCCAGGGGAGTAGAAGAGTTTTCCCCTTTTTGCCTCTTTGACCGCTTTAATTAGTGGAGAAACCAGGGTGAAGTCGAAGCCTCCGACAAACTCATCTCCCTCTATCTCGCTGTACGAGGAATCATAAGGCTGGAATGGGCCCGGATCCTCTTGGGTCTCGTCAGCCAGGGAGCCAGATAATGTGGTGGATTGGCTCCGCGTGTAAGATGTACCCCACTCTTTGGGGGATTGTTGCACCACCCATTTGACCAGCGTCTCCATTTGCCAGCTTTCAGCATCTTTTTCCCGACCGCCTTGGGATAACAAGGGTCACATAAGGACTTGACTTCTGGGACCCGGGTCCCACGACCCCAGCCGGATCTGTGATCAAAACAGCTGTCGTGGCAGTGGGTGTGGTGTTTGGAGGAGGAATGGTAACATCTTTGTTGGGAGCAGGAATGGCAACATCTCCTCTGTTGGGAAGAGGAATGGGAACATCTCCTCTGTTGGGAGGAGGAATGGGAACATCTCCTCTGATGTTGGGTCCTAGAGAGTCATGTCTGGACCTTGATGAAGAAGGGGGGCCTTGCGGCCTGGCAAGGTCCCTGTCATCTTGGACAGTAAGCTGATGGTCTGACCTGGAAGGGCTAAAAAAAGGGAGAAGGGAGACGTTTAGGGAATCAGTCCATCTGAACGTGGACCTGGCCCTCCCCTTCTCATGCCCCACATACCTAGAGTGTGAGGGCTGGCCGCACGGAGGCGGTGATGTGTCCATGGCACCCTGGTGGGCGAATAGGAGGCAATCCTGCAGCATTGTAGGAACAATCACATGTCCTGGAACAAAGGAGTACAAATAGCAGTGCAGCTTCCCCTTTAAGAGGCATCTTAGCCCCCCTTCCCTCTTTTACCAAAGCCCCAGGCTGAAGCTAACCATAATCTGGGAACCTGGGGCCTGAGGAGCTGACGCAAGCTGCCTGTAGTAATCCTTAGAATGACAAGGCTCTCAGGGATTCAAACATCCCCACCGGAATGCCGTCACTGCCGTGCCTGGACTGTGCCTGTGGAGTGGTGACCTGTCATAGAGCACCTGTACGGCTGCTGGGTCTCCTGCCACACATGTGCGAAACCAAGCCTCAGATTTGTCCGAGGATCGCACAGGCGCAGAAGCGAGCCGGAGCCGCGACCCGGAAGAGGGAGCCGAACCCTGGAACGCACTTGCGTTCCAGGCACCATAGAAGCAATAAGAAAAAGAAGACAGCAAGGCACATAAGGGAAAAACAAACAGGGAGCCTTTACATACAAAAACTACTGCCATGGAGAATCTTCAGACCCGCCAGCTGTTCCACCAAGCCTGGGCATACGAAGACCATCCCCACCACAGGACACAGGGGCCTGGAGCCACACACCCACCCATGACTGGGCCCTAGACTATCTTGAATCTGTCCGGCATCAACTTCCACGATCAATTTTGGACCTCCGTCAATGTAAGTGCATTGACTTGTAGGTTAAATGAGGAGGACAAAAAAGGAACGCAGTCTCTAGTGGTGAGTTCAAATTTATGAGCGTGGGGTCCTATAGCATTGGAGAGGAAGTGGGGTTAACCCACACGTAGTCTGCCATGGAGTCTGTCAGGAAAAGAATGTTTACTGACATAGATGTTTTTCCAAAAAAGCTATTAAAAAAAGAAGTGACTTATATAAGAGAATTTGCTGGAGTGCTGTTTTGCTTGGTTAACACCTGGTTTAAACTTTTGTTAAAAGAGAACTATGGCCCAACCTTTTTTGCCCTTAGTTCTCTTTTTGTTCACAAGATGACATATAGTATGTTCTCCTGTGACAAAAAAATTGCAGAGCCGCGCTGCAGCTGGGACAGATCCTGACAATACTGTCGAGATCCACCCTGCTGATTGGCAGCTGGCTCTGGCTCACTAGAGCCAGCTGTGCCCGCCCCCTCCCCAGATTTCCTTCTCCGTCTGTTCTTCCAGTCAGCGTTAGAGAATCGGAAGGGGGGATCCCTGTGGGGGTGGCAAAACTACGCATGTGAAGTAAAACATCATGTACAATATCCACCAAATCTGCACAAACCACGAACAAATAAATCTAGTTGTATGTAAGATTTAATAACGAGGTGTAAAGTCAGTGTGGTTTGACAACATATACCATTCAGTATCTCTGAAACCAAAGCGGCACAAACATTTATTTTTGCGGCACAAACCAGCACAAATGCGGCACAAACAAATGTTCGTTTGTTTTTAAAATTCAGCAACATGGGGTGCAAAGTGGGCGGGGTTTCAGCAACTATAACGCACAATATCTCCTCAACCAAAGCGGCACAAACCTTTATTTTTGTGGCACAAACCAGCACAAATGTGGCACAAACGAATGGCACATTTGTTTTTAAAATTCAGTAACATGGGGTGCAAAGTGGGCGGGGTTGCAGCAACTATAACGCACAATATCTCTGCAACCAAAGTGGCACAAATGTTTATTTTGTGGCACAAACCAGCACAAATGCAACACAAATGAATGGCACATTTGTTTTTAAAATTTAGTAACATGAGGTGCAAAGTGGGCGGGGTTGCAGCAACTATAATGCACAATATCTCCGCAACCAAAGTGGCACAAACGTTTATTTTTGCGGCACAAACCAGCACAAACGCGGCACAAACTAATGGCGTGTTTGTTTTTTAAAATTCAGCAACATGGGGTGCAAAGTGGGTGGGGTTTCAGCAACTATAACGCACAATATCTCCGCAACCAAATTGGCACAAACGTTTATTTTTGCGGCACAAACCTGCACAAACGTGCCACAAATGAATGGTGCATTTGTTTTTCAAATTCAGCAACATGGGGTGCAAAGTGGGCAGGGCTTGCATTAAATTGAATGTTTAATATCTCAGAAACCGGACTGGCAGAAACGCTCATTCGCTCGTGGCGAATCCACCGCAGAAGCCACTTTTATCTTGTAGCCGACTGCCGGCCGAACACGTAGATATCGGGGTTATGGCAGCTAGCTGCTGCCATAACAACGATATCCATCCCCAAAGTAGGGACGTACATCAGCGTGCGGCGGTCGACAAGTGGTTAAGGGGGGGCATCATTTTAAGGTCACCCCTGCTCCACCCCTTTTTGACAATGTCATGAAGGGGAGGGGCTTAGTCATTATCACATAAAGTGTGATAACCCCTCCCCTTACACTGCCACATTTGGCACTTTTTGGGAGGGAGAGTGTACTAGACATGTGCATGACGAAAAAAAGTTTTGTTTTGATTCATTAATCTAGTTATTTCGTTCAATTAGTTTTTGGAATTCGTTTTCGGAATTCATATTCAGAATTAGTATTTTCTTCGAATTTACAGATTTTTTCTATTCAAAACAATCAAATCGATACATTTTCGAATCGTCGAAACGAAAATGTTATATTGTTTTCGATTCGAATGCAGCAAAGTGAACAAACAAAAGAAAAATCTTCATTAAATTATTACAATGACTCTTTAAATCACCTTTGGCTTAACAAAAACAGCATTATTTCGAAATGGTACTCTAATGACACACAGTCTTTGATTTCAGCAATATCTGTAGTGAGAAATCGACTGGAGTTCAATGTAAAATGTGATTTGAATTTCAGTCCGAATTTCCAAAATTCGGACGAATTTTGTTACGTTATTCAGAGCATTCTGTAAAATTTGTTTATATTGTAATTCGGGTATTCGGATATATCCGAATCTCCGAATAATGAAAAATTTGTCCGAAGTTTAATTCGGAACGAAACAAACCGCACATGTCTAGAGTGTACCTGGTTTTGCCCTGGCAATCTGAGCCACATGCAAAAACATGCAAAATATGCTGCAACCACAGCAAGTGAAGGTATAAATAAACATACAATTAGGCAATCGATCAATTACAAAGAAAAACTACACCTGCATGGTGCAGCATTGGCTTAAAGAGGTTGTAAACCCTCAGGGTTTTTCACCTTAATGCATTCCATACATTAAGGTGAAAAATCTTCTGTAGTACAGCTCCCCCCAGAGCCTCCCTTTTACTTACCTGAAACCGAACGTTCCAGTGACGGGGACGAGCACAGCAGCTTCCAGCCACTGTCTCGGGTCCTCATTGGATAGAATGATAGTAGCAGGAGCCATTGGCTCCTGCTGCTGTCAATCAAGTCCAGTGACTTGGGAGCCAGGGGGCAGGTCCGAGTCCTGCTGGATGCACAAGTGTCAGTGTGAGCACCCCAATAGAAAGCAGCTCTCCGTGGGGGCACTCGACAAGAGGAGGAGCCAGGAGCACTGCTGAGGGACCCCAGAAGAGGTGGATCAGGGCCACTCTGTGCAAAACCCTTGCACAGAGGAGGTAAGTATAACATGTTTGTTATTTAAAAAAAAACCTTTACAACCCCTTTAAGCCAGTGGAGATTTGAAATTCTATGTGGGCACAACAGCAGCTATATGGGCACAATAACAGCTTTATGGGCACAATAAACTCTTTATGCTATTATTCCCATAAAGCTGCTGCTGTGCCCATATAGATGCTGCTGTGCCCATATTATATATAGCTGCTTTTGTGCCCATATAGCTGCTACATCTATATGGGCATAACAGCATCTATATGGGCACAATAGCAGCTATATGGGCACAATAGCATAAAGATGATATTGTGTCCATATGACTCCTATTGCATCCATATAACTGCTATTGTGGCCATACAAATGCTACTGTCTCCTATTGTGCCCAGTGACACTGACCTTGCAGCGCTGCTGTGAATCCCGTGGGCCGCGACTACCAGAACTCAGAGTGACCAGGAGGCGGAGTGATATCAGCAGCATTCCTGACATTTCAGCCATAACTATAGAAGAGGCATCACCTTATGCGGCTGACAGATTCCTCCGCGGAACTGCTGCCTCTGCAGGGCTTCGGCATTGGATGATCGGGGGTGAGGGAGGGTCGGTCTCTCAGACAGTGAGTCAGAGAGCAGCAGAAGTCAGCAGAGCAGACTCAGAAAAAAGTCTGCGGTGGCTGCAGCGGACGCTGCAAGGACTGCTCATGGAACCAGTGTCCATGTGCGGACACCTTGTCGATTCTGGGTGGGGGGGCACTGCCCACCTTTACGGAGGCCTCTGACTGCGTCCCGATCCCAACTACTTGTGTAACATTAGCAAATTAATATTTGCTAATGCCTTCCTGTTTTTTCTCCCAGGCCAATCGGTCCGAAGACCTGATTGGTCGGGAGGAGAAGCAGCGGCTGCTGGGACACGGAGGAGATGGAGGGGGGCAGCTGTTACCGTGACCTTGATGGAGGAGAGAGATGGAGGGGGAAGCCACTGCCGTGACCTGGATGGAGGAGAGAGACGGGGGGAGCCTCAGTTGCGACCTGGATGGAGGAGAGGGACAGAGGGGGGAAGCCGCAGCCGTGACTTGGATGGAAGAGAGAGGGATGGAGGGGGAAGCCACAGCCACGACTTAGCTCGAGGAGAGAGACAGAGGGGAGACCTGCAACCATGACCTGCACCCCCCCAGCTTATCAGCGAGTGAGCCAGCGATGGGGGGATTGGTGGTGGGCTAATGGGCTGGAGTGATGGGGGGGTTGGTAGATGTCCCCCTGACCAATGGAGCACCAACCACCACTGTTTGCCACACTCACAGAGTTTACCTGTTATCTACTGCCTGCCTTGATCTCTGCTACATTCACTGATTATGCCTTCTGTCTGCCACCTGCCCTGACCTTTTCTATGTTCATGGACTATTCCTACTGATTGCCACCTACCCTTGCTCCACTTTGACCACTCATCCACTGCCATTGATGCATGGTACATCAAGTTTTAGCTTTACCAACCTTGGGTCTGCTTAGGACATCCTACAGCCAGAGCATATAGCTTTGTGTGTTAGGTTCCATTACCAGCAAATGTGATGGTACTAGGACCAGGGAAGGATAACTGTTAAGAGTGAAGCTACAGTTTGTCAACAGCTGTAAGCTTCTCTTTCATCTCCAGCTTTGTTCCTCAGAGGTCAAGATCCAAAGGATCAGAATCTTTATATCTCAACTCCAAGATAACCAGCAAGCATGGGCTATTGGTTTGTCACCACCAGATCGTACCTTAAAATCTGTGGATCAAAGCTTTGGGCCTGCTATTTAACAATCCAGACTGGACTTACACTGTGGAAACATACCTTGGGGCCATCCAGCATGGCAAACAGTCAGTATTTAGCAGAATTTTGGTGTTGGGCATCAGCTTGTTGCTGGAATAACCTGACCCTTTGTAGCCAATTCAGTCTGGGTCTTTTGGGAAGCCTTTAATACTCTTATGTTGTATGTTACAATGTCCTGACCTCTACTTCTTTTATGCTATGTTGTATGTTACACAGGTCTGAAAGCTGTATTCTAAATGCCATCAGTGGTGGCTGGTGCTCCATTTTTTTTATTGGCGGTCAGTTATCAGATCCCTCTCCATGTGAATCGGTTGGTGGGTGGTACTCAGGCAGTCATGATTTCATGGAGTTCTTCATCCTCTCTGGCAACCAGGGACTGCATCTGTCCACCCAGAAGTGCCTTGCCTCCATCTTCCAGCCCACCAACGAGACCCTGAATTTCTGGACACACTCCATCCCTGTCATGCTGTTCATCAGCAAGTTCTTACAGGTGTTCTTCCTGTCCGGTGAGCTGACGCTGTGGTGCTGTATCTCCGGATGCTGCTGACATTTGCCATGAGATGCACAGCCCATGTGTTCAGCTGCCACCTGCGCACCGCCTTCTTCCTATGCCTCCATCAGGCCATCTTCCAGATCTCCCCGTACATCCTCCCCAGTACCGGCCAATACGGTCTCTTCTCTTTTCGGCCAATCGGGTCTCAGGACCCACTTTCTGATTGGCCGGGAGGAAGACAGTAGCGAATATTAATTCGCTATTGTCACACAACTGGGTGGGCTCAGGGTGCAAGTGAGAGCCCACCCTTTTTTTAAAACCAATTAGAGCCTCTGGCTCTGATCATGTGCTTCAAAAAAAAAATAAACATTGGAATCCATGCGTTCGGCGCCCTGGATGTAGATTAGTGGCCAGACGCATGGATTAAGGGGTGGTGCCCCTGCTCCCCTAATGGAGCAGCCGCTACTGTATGCCATGTTGTGTGCAAACCAATGTAGGGGGCACACAGACTTCAAGGACCTCACAGTTACACTATATACTAAATAATTACATACTAAATGTTACATGGTCCTGAATGCTGCTCTCTATATGGTATGTGGTAAATGAAAAAGTCCTATCCACTGTTCTTTATATTCTGTTATTACATAGCCCTGACTGATGCATTCAATACATTACATTGTCTTGACCCCTGCACTATATATGCTTTGCTATATATTACACATGTGGAACCATTGCATTTTATTCACAACTTTAATAAAGTTCTTCTTTAAGGTTTAAGGGAAAAATTGGTGCCATTTTTGGAATCAGTGGGTCAAATATACCCAGAAACAGGTCTAATATTTGAGGCACCAAAATGTGTGTTGGCCTGGGTTACCATCAGATTTATTAGATGGGGATATCTACTGCTGTTCATAAACATCAAGCAACCATCATATCAAGGCTTTGACCAACTTTGTAGGAAAGTATTTGTTATTGTGCTTTCTTGCTGTCATGATGAATATTATAGTCAGCATTATGGGGATGGTAGGGTTTACACTGAACAAGGGTGCTTATCAGCCCTGTAGAACATACAGTACTTTAGAACTGCTGAGTTCTATACATGAATAAACCAGGTGGTGGTGCTGTAGGACTAGTAATTAAGCACAGATCCTCATGAAAAAAACAGACTAATGCAGCACTTATATATAGTTCACTGAGAGTAAATCTGTGAAATTATCGGGAAAATTATTATGTTAATGAATGTCAGATATTTTTATATCTCGGTGTCATGTTGTTATGTTTCCGGGCAAATTAAATTGCCATTTTTTAAAGATCAGAGTGTTAACAGCTGATGCATTAGTTTTAGTACTCCAGGACTCATTACGTATACGTTGGTTATTCTGTTATTAAATCAATACATAATCAATACATATAGGTTAGCTTTGCTTCTTGTAAAACCATGATCGATCCTAGCTCCCTAATCTATGGTGCAGCTGATTCTACTATAATTTGTGAGGCATTACTTATTCTGGGCTGGCAGTTCCAGCTTTTATGCCCCAAACATTATGAACTGGAGGTTAGTGCATAAAATAAATAAGGATGATTAAACTGATTTGCACATAAAGGTAATTGCAAATAACACAATTTTGGATTGATCTAAATATAGCCATGCAGGCTTGTACAATCTGCACAAAATCATTGCTGTTTATTAATCTTAGTTGTCTGGATGCTGAATTGTGTGATTCTTCACACATCAGACAGATCTGTATGGAAGTATTCAGGCCAAACAAAAATTTGTGATTTATCCATGGCTGCCTTATTGTTGCCATGCAGATCTGTCTGGTATGAGAAATATCACATCATTCTTTTCTTATGCAAAAGAATAGTGATTAATATTTTTTATAATTTTCTGTAGATTAAATATGTTTTTTTTTTCCTGTTCATTTAACTGGACGGACTTGTGTCTTGTTCATCCAGAATAACTATGTATAAATACATTTACACAAATATCAAAACAATTCTAATTCATTAATTTGCTCTATCTGCAAAGCATTTTGCACATCTCGATGAACATTTAGATGAATCAGTTTGCAATACATAACTTTGCCTTATACACAAACAGATCTGCTCATCACTCCCGAAAAGTACTCTACAATGCACACAATACTATAATATTTTGGGGCCATGATCCTGAGCCTTAATACAAGTAAAAGTTTTACTAGCAAGACAAAAAGAAAGAGAAAAAGAAGAGTTTCATTTACGGTTTGTTAACTAAATTAATGTACGATGTAACTAATTATTTTCTCTTACAGGGAAGGACAGCAGTCCCCTGAGCCGTGGCAGAAAATGTATGGTAGATGTTCAGGAAATGAGGTCTATCATATAAAGATGGAGGAAAGCATCTTCTTTGCAGAGTATGAAGGGAAGAGCTTCACTTATGCATCATTTCATGCCCATAAAAAGTAAGTATAACTTCTGAAGGGTATGGAAGCTCTGAATTGTCTAAGAAGAAATCATGTACTTTTCCCCTCATAACAAATTTGTTGCAAATTACCATTGATGCATCTTTAGATAAAGATGCATGAATGAGCAGTTGCGGGTAAATATGGGCAACTACTCTAGGCCACCAATTCAAGGGGTCCCACCAGCACAAACAAGATCATTTATGTGGTATGCACAAAGTCATCAGCATAAAGGTTTTTTCCCCTCACTTGCATAGTTTTGCCATCTCGTTTTCTACTCTATATGCTCATGGTATGAGAGCTACCCATGCGGAACTGACCCTTCTATCTCTCTTCCTACACACTAGGATGTAGAATCTGATACAAGATTACTGTAGCCATTCACATGTAGCAGATTTTTCTACACCACCATTGGCTAACCAACAACTCTGGGTTGTGTCTTATCCACAGTAGACTTAAGAAAGCATATATATTTGGGGTATGCAACTGGATGTTCCTCATTTAACTTATGTTGGTCTAATATGCCATTGGAGGCTTAAATATTTCTGTGATATCAGTAGCCGAATGAGCAACTGCTGGTTGTTGGTTGTTTGTGCTATGTATGTGTCAATATGTGCACCACATATCATTATGACTACTGACAAGTAAAGTGAATAACATTGATTGAATATTTTATTCCAATGGCACCTGAAAGTGGGTGAGATATATTTGACACTAAGGGGTTTATTTACTAAAGCTAGAGATCGAAAAATTAGTCACAATTCTGCAGAGAAACCAATCAGCTTCTAATCTCAGCTTGTTTAAAGCGGGGGTCCACCCACACCGCCAAAAAAAAAAATATTAAAAGCCAGCAGCTACAAATACTGCAGCTGCTGACTTTTTATACATGGCCACTTACCTGTCCCAGGGTCCAGCGATGTTGGCAGGCGACGCCGAGAACCCACTCGGTTCTCGGCAGCTACCGCCGCCATCCTAGGTGAGGGAATCAGGAAGTGAAGCATTGCGGCTTCACTTCCCGGTTCCCTACTGCGCGTCCCAAGTGGTCCCCGCTCTCTCCTGGGAGCTGTGTGTTTCCCAGGAGACAGCGCGGTGGGGACAGGAAGAGGCGTAGACTCCCATGGGAGTCTATGCCGGAAGTGGGTGCAAATACCTGTCTTAGACAGGTATCTGCACCCCCCTCCCCCCTGAAAGGTGCCAAATGTGACACCAGAGGGGGGGAGGGTTCTGAAAAGCGGAAGTTCCATTTTTGTGTGGAACTCTGTTTTAACCGCTTGCTGACCAGCCGTCGTCATTATACCGCGGAAGGTCGGCACGATCCCACAAGCCGTCATAGCTATACATCGGCTCCTTTAAGCAGGATAGCTGCACTGCGAGGGTGCCGATGCTCGTGGCCGACGGTCTCGATTACCGCCGGCCACGAATGATAGCAGGCATGAGAGGCAGAACAGGGCGTGTGTGTGTGTAGACACACAAACCCTGTTCTGTTCTGTGAGGAGAGATAGATTGTGAGTTCCTAATAGCTAGGAACCACGATCTGTCATTTCCTCTAGGTCAGTCCCCTCCCCCTACAGTTAGAAACACACACAGGGAACACAGTTAACCCCTTGATCGCCCCCTAGTGTTAACCCCTTCCTTGCCAGTGACATTTTTACAGTAATCAGTGTTTATAGCACTGATCGCTGTATAAATGCCAATGGTCCCAAAAATGTGTCAAAAGTGTCCGATGTGTCCGCCATAATGTCGCAGTCCCAATAAAAATCTCAG
Organism: Aquarana catesbeiana; assembly: GCF_042186555.1. Lineage (NCBI taxonomy): Eukaryota > Metazoa > Chordata > Amphibia > Anura > Ranidae > Aquarana > Aquarana catesbeiana. The sequence goes on along the minus strand of NC_133330.1, from coordinate 185,374,195 downwards.
AGTAAAAAAAAATAATAATAATAAAAATGCTATAAAGCTGCCACCTATTTTGTAGATGCTATAACTTTTGCGCAAACCAATCAATATACACTTATTGTGATTTTTTTTACCAGAAATATGTAGAAGAATACATATCGGCCTAAACTGAGAAAAAATTTGCTTTTTAAAAAAAAAAAAATGGGGATATTTATTATAGCAAAAAGTACAAAATATTGTGTTTTTTTAAAAATTGTCGCTCTTTTTTTTGTTTATGGCACAAAAAATTAAAACCACAGAGATGTACCAGCAAAAGAAAGCTCTATTTGTGGGAAAAAAAGGACATCAATTTTGTTTGGGTGCAGTGTCGCACGACCATGCAATTTTCAGTTAAAGCGACGCAGTGCCGTATCGCAAAAAATGGCTCGGTCATTCAGCAGCCAAATCTTCCGGGGCTGAAGTGGTTAATTAAGCTTTAGCAATAAAACCTGAAAGCTGGTTAGTTTCTCTGCAGAATTGTGACTAATTTTTCCCTCTCTAGCTTTAGTAACCATTTTATTCCAGAAGTTAATGTTTTGAATGCAGAAAAAATGGGCAAATGTAATGATTTGAGCGATTTTCACAAAGCCCAAATTGTAATTTAGTTAGAGCAATTCCACAACTGCAGCTCTTTTGGCATGTTCCCAGTCTGCAGTAGTCAGGACTTACCAGAAGTGGTCCAAAGAAGGAAAACTGGTGAACTGATGACAGGATCATGGGTGGTTAGGGCTCATTGATGTATATGGGGAGCGAAAGGTAGGTCATGTAGTCAGATCCAATAGAACAGCTACTTTAGCTCAAATTGCTGAAACCATTAATGCTGGTTCTCATAGAAAGGACACACACACAGCTCTTGGTTCAGCTTTTTTGGGTAAAATGGTAATAAACCTTTATATAAAACCACTGAAATGACAAGCCTCAGGTGATACACATGCATGATGAAGCGAACCCTCCTACAATTGGCAGCAGCCCTCTATTTTCCCGAGCCCCCTAAAGTACACAGAGCAGAGCATATTTTTCAGCTTCCAGGAGGCAGGGGGTGGGGATCTGAGATAACACACGCCACAGTACAGAGTGCTTGTGACTATAATCTGAAATCTGAGTGGAGGGAAGGGATACAATCCTCTCTACACAGTATCACTGGGAAACATGCACATTATCAGTTTGGCGAGGTTGCCAATCACTTTCTGTGTTCTAGAGGTGGGTCGGCCCCTCACTATGGATGGCCTGTAGGCTTGCCACTTTTTCTTCAAGCCAAACCTGAACACTTTAGCAGCACACAGTAAATTTTTTTTTTTTTTTTTTAGTATACACTATAGGATTGTAACAGGCTCGGGACACCTTTGGGCACTCCAAAGAGAATAGTAATGTGGTGCACATAGTGCCCCGTTCTGTGCCACATTCCTGTCTGAATAATGTGTCCGGGTTTCAGGCTGAAACCCGAACTGAAACCCGAACACATGATTCCAAACCCGGACTGTCCAGGTGAATCATGGGCAGGTGGCAACCCTAATTGCCTGGTATCAGAGGAATCTGCCATAAGTGATTCTTGAGGATTGCAGAGGAGTTAGAGAGTGACTAGGATTCACAACAGGTTCTATTAACAGAGGCAAGCAAACTTTTGTATTGGAATATGCTTTGTTCATTTTGCATTTCAAAGGTTTACAAAACTTTAGGGCCAGTTCACACCAGAACATGGTTTGGGAAACTTGTGTTCCGTGCACTGCACTTGCGATCTGCACCGGGTGTTAGTGCTGACTTAAAAGAAAGAAAAGAGGGCACCTCAATCTAAGTGTAGATAATTTGTTAAAACATAAATAAAAATAGTAAATACACTTACAAGTGACCCACAACAGCAAGCATGTTATCACCATCATCAGAGGTGTCAGTGCAGTTGGCTTGAGATAAGGGCATAAACAGCCCTAAATCATAAAGCCATGCCCCCATGATGACATCTAATGTCATCTGCTGTACCTGATGCTGCCAGCTATCTCCTCATATCATTGAGCACTCCACACTGGCTCTGTCTACAACCATTTATCCCATAGCCACTTGCAGGTTTCACTCTGCAGCTTCCCTGGTTATCTCTGTTATTTGGCAATCTCCCGCAGCTGCCCTGGCAAACTCTGCTTTCGGGTATCTTTCATCCTGGGTCCCGGGATTCATTCTGTACTGTTGCCTCTGCTAATGATGATGATGGCGATAATACGCTTGCAATTCTAAGTCACTTGTGAGTGCATTTAGTTTTTTTTATCAAATGTTTTAATAAATTATCTACACTTAGATTGAGGCACCTTCGTCTCTTTTTTTTTATGTGCACTAGAACTCTGACAAATGAAGAGCTGCAACCATTTTACAAGTGACTTGATATAGAAAAATGGTGACGGGGAGGGACCTCCCACAGATTGACAGCCTCAGCTCTGTTTCTATGTGCTGTGTGTGTGACAAGCTTTATAAATTCAGCATTTTGACTTAGAGAAGAGATGGCCACAGAGAGACAGGTACAGCTTATGTAGGAGGATTTGTTTCATTTCTGTGTATCACCTGAGGCCAGTCACTTTACTGGGTATTTGTAAGGGTTTACGACCACTTTAAGCCTGGGTTCACACATATGTAAACACAGACAACGCATGTGCTTTGCACCTGCATTACTGTGCCAATCACATGTGATGTCTATGCAAAGCAAATTCAGCCATATAGTTGTGTGACTGAACTCGCATTGGATTTGCACAAAAAAAGTGCAGGAACCTTTTTTTTCCTGTACTGGAATCAAATCGCATGGATGTTCACACCCATGCGATATATTGACACCTGCAGCGGTTCACAGAAGGCAGTGTGAGCTGCCTGCGGGGGAGATGTGTTGCGGCAACTGGCACTGGAATTGCGCTGATTCCCGCATTGCATATTTGTGAACCCAGGCTAAAGCTAGAAGCTAATTTGTTATCACACACAGCTGCTCAAGATTATATCTGCTCCTGTCTTAGTAAATTTCCCTCTATGTCTTGTAATCTCAGAGAGGAGAATCCAGGTAAGAAAATATTTTAGTATTACACAGAATTAAGCACATTTGGCCATTTTTAATTAGCCCCAAATTCCTTGCATGTGTTTAAAAAAAATGCTATGCAATTTTTTTACCGTCCTCATTACATCAGACAAATATATCTATAGAAAAATAATATAATGCAGATGGATTTTCCTTTAAAATAATTACCTTTATTTTACATAGAGCATAGCCAACATACTAATAAAAGCAAGCACAAAAGTCGACAAAACAAACTGAGGTGAATAAGACTCCTTTCACACTGAGGCAGTTATCATGCATTTTAGCGCTAAAAATAGCGCCTGTAAAGCGCCTGAAAACTGCCTCTCATGCCTCCCCAGTGTGAAAGCCTAAGTGCTTTCACACTGGGGCAGTGCGCTTGTGGGATGGGAAAAAAAGTCCTGCAAGCAGCATCTTTGAGGTGGTGTAGGGGCGGCGTATTGGAATAACTGGGTAGTGCTTCGGAAGCGCCTGAAAAGTACTTCGGAAGCGTCGCAACACGGGCACTTTTAACCCCTTCTTCGGGTTAAAAGCGTCCCTCTAGCGGCTGAAAAGCGCTGCTAAAACAGCGGTAAAGCGCCACTAAAACTAGCGGTCCTTTACTGCTAACGGATCCACCGCCCCAGTGTGAAAGGGGTCTTAGGAAGAAAAACAAGCATCCCCAAGACCAAACCTGGCATCTGTGACAGTCCAGCAGCATTCATAACAGTTGAAGGCATGACATAATGAAAGATTTCCTATAAAATGTATAATTGTTCTTTTTCAGTAGTATTTTGCACTTGTTTAGTCATAAACACATTGCTGTCTCTCAGTGGTGTTTGGTGATTCTTTAAAGAATAAGTAAATGTTGGATCTGTCAGTATAGTAATAAATCACTGTTTTATCCAACCATGCACATACTGGCCACATGCTACCCAATTTTTTCCAAGTGGTACAAGAGTTTCAAGTATCAGGGGTTAAATAGCAGGTAATAATTAGTGCCCAGGTATGCTTGAAGTACACTAGATATGCATGTTTTCTGTTTTACCTGCCAAAAGATATGTCATTCTCTTCACAGCCAGTTTTGTGATCTAAGAGCCAATGCCAGACAGCACAGTTAGGTCAGTCACTTTTCTTTAAAGATGTTAAAAAAACAACACTTGGTCAAGGGTCTAGCCTGGTGCTAGTGCAATGCAATTCAGTACTGATTGACTCAGAATGCTGACCCTCTTTTTCCCAGTCTTGGTGTTGCACAGGAAGCTATTATAAAGACATATTACCAGACTTATTTTAATTGTATTTGAAAATATGTTTAATGAGTTCTAATAAATACAAAACTGGACTAAATAGTGTTTAAATATCTGTCTGAAGTTCAGCTGTAAAGGGAATTTTTCATTTGCATCTGCCTGAAAAGGCTCTAGCTGGTAAGGCACGCATTGCTGGTTGTAGTGCAGCTAACTATGCCCCTTCAGTGAGACTAATACAGTATGACTGTCCTGGAATCAATATAGATCAAGGGTAGGCAACCTTAAAGAGGTGGAGATCTACCTGAACAACATGGGAGAAGTCAAAGATTACCACATACAGTGTCACCCAGTGTTACCTCCTTACACCTGATTTAAACCTCTAATTGCCGTATTACTGTGTAGCAATCGCGTACGTTGCACGGCAATCATGGGTTTAAATCAGGGGATGAGGAGGCAATATATCTCCTCCTCACCACCTGTCAAACACACTCAGATCACTTTTCAGAGGAGCAGCAGTGCCTGCTGCACTTGTGAACAAGCCCTTAGCTGCATTTGGCAGCGGCACACTTAGGGATCATTCACACATAAAGTTGAGGGGTGGTAAAACCCTGCGGTTGAATTGCGGTTTTACCACCCCCAGTCCTTACCCCCTTTAGTTGCTAAAGCAGCAGCCAAAGATTTACACAGCAGGAATTAAACCCCCTGTTGCTTTTGGTGGGTGCTACCGCCTGCCAATCTCAACCCATTCAAGTAAATAGGGCCACTCTGCAAGCGCCCCACAACTGCATGCTTCTGTGGGGTACAAGGGGTTAAAGCAGGTGGCGACAAAGCAACACAATGCTGACTGCTTTAACCCCTTGTTTGCTGTATGGCCCCAGGTTGCAGGGCACTTGCAGAGCAACCTCATTCACTTAAATGGGTCATGCTTGGTAGCATGGGCGTCCGCAGAACTTTTTTCAGGCGGGGCATCATTTTAAGGTCACCCATGCTCCGCCTCTTTTTGACTGTCATTATCATGGTCAGAGACTGCAGACAGTACAGATACACACAGATACATTACACCCCCCATACACACAGATTACACACAGATACAATACACCCCCATACATCCAGATACATTACAACCCGATACACACAGATACAATACACCCCCATACATCCAGATACATTACAACCCGATACACACAGATACAATACACCCCCATACATCCAGATACATTACACCCCAATACACACAGATACATGACACCCCCATACACCCAGATACATTACACCACCATACACACAGATACATTACACCCCCATATACCCAGATACATTATACCCCATATACCCAGATACATTACACCCCTAATCATTAGTATGGAGAACTTCCCTCCAATCAATTTCTATATTGCAAGCTTCAAATGACATTAGAGAGAATTAAATGGATTACTAACCCCAGAAAAGGCAGATGAAAGGCTCAAACAGCTGCACATGCCAAGCAGCTTAGATAAGCTTGGGGCCCCATGCAGTGGGGTTTTTTGGGGCCCCTATCTAGAAGGGATACACATGTCCATCACACATGTCCATGCAGAGCACACACAGCCGGCAGTCTGAGCCGAGGAGGAGGAGAGGAGTTGAGATAAATCATCAGTGATCTGGTCGGGCTGAGCATTAGCAGAAGCTGTCCAGGCAGCAAGTGAAAGTCAACAGGCAAGCTGTGGGAGAGCTTTGTATTCCCTGCCTCTGGCCGCGCTGCCTCCCCTCAGCTCAGGGTCTGCAAACACTATAACTCCCCAGGGCTTTCTTAATGAGTGGACACACCTGGGCACTGCCCAGGTGCCCCAGCTGCATGGGGAACCCCTGCACTTTCCCCAAAGCAGCTGGTCCTTGAGCCCACGCTGCCCCAAAATTGGGGGACCCATGATGGCACTGAGAGTGATGGATACACAGGGGAGGCAGGATGGCAGCGGTGCGCCGTGCTGTGCAGAACAATACCTATTATTTCACAGCCAGCAGGGAGGGGCAGGGCCAGAGTGCCAGAGATGCTCTGAACCCGCCTCATGCAGCTTGAATGCTCGGGACTCGAAGGCTGCAGGGTAGGAGCTGGAGTGGGAACTGCTGGGTAGGCAGCACTAAAAGCCCACCTGCAGAAATAGCATTGTGGATGGTGCCATGGTGAGCCTAGCTGTCCAGCACTGTTTGCACCGAATGGCTTTGAATGCCTGGAGGGATGCTCCCTCCTCCACCCCTCCTTCTGCCTGCTTGATTGATGTAATTGAGTCCAGTGCTGGAGGTGGGCACATAGCCAAAAGTTTACATGCACTGTATCTCCACTGGAAATGGGGGTACTACATGAATGGAATAATTGTGCTGGGGGATATCAAGGGTGTATGGGGGAAAACAATGCTGAGGAGGGATCTGGGGTGTATGGGGGTTGTAATTCTTGGGGTAGCTTGGGTGGCTATAGTGCTAGAGGTATCAGGGATGTAGAGAGGCCACAGTGTAGGGGGTATCAGGGATGTAGTGGGGTCACAATACAAGGGGTATCTTATGGTATATGGTAACAGTGCTGGGGGGGATATCTAGGGTGTAGAGGGGTCAGAGTACTGGGGGGATATCTAGGGTGTAGAGGGGTCAGAGTGCTGGGTAATATCTAGGGTGTAGAGGGGTCAGAGTGCTCGGGGGATATCTGGGGTGTAGAGGGGTCAGAGTGCTGGGAGATATCTAGGGTGTAGAGGGGTCAGAGTGCTGGGGGATATCTAGGGTGTAGAGGGGTCAGTGTGCTGGGGGATATCTGGGGTGTAGAGGGGTCAGAGTGCTAGGGGGATATCTGGGATGTAGAGGGGTCAGAGTGCTGGGGGATATCTGGGGTGTAGAGGGGTCAGAGTGCTAGGGGGATATCTGGGGTGTAGAGGGGTCAGAGTGCTGGGTAATATCTAGGGTGTAGAGGGGTCAGAGTGCTCGGGGGATATCTGGGGTGTAGAGGGGTCAGAGTGCTGGGAGATATCTAGGGTGTAGAGGGGTCAGAGTGCTGGGGGATATCTAGGGTGTAGAGGGGTCAGTGTGCTGGGGGATATCTGGGGTGTAGAGGGGTCAGAGTGCTAGGGGGATATCTGGGATGTAGAGGGGTCAGAGTGCTGGGGGATATCTGGGGTGTAGAGGGGTCAGAGTGCTAGGGGGATATCTGGGGTGTAGAGGGGTCAGAGTGCTGGGGGGATATCTGGAATGTGAAGGGGTCAGAGTGCTGGGGGGATATCTGGGGTGTAGAGGGGTCAGAGTGCTGGAGGGATATCTGGGGTGTAGAGGGGTCCGAGTGCTGGGGGGAGATCTAGGGTGTAGAGGGGCCATAGTGCTGGGGGGGATATCTGGGGTGTAGAGGGGTCAGAGTGCTAGGGGATATCTGGGGTGTCAGAGTGCTAGGGGATATCTAGGGTGTAGAGCGGCCATAGTGCTGGGGAGGCATCGATCTAGCAAATATATTATATGCACAGGACAGCTTTGTTACTTTATGTATGTAGTATTTTCCCACTGTTTCTTTGCTGTACAGAATGATTGTTCATGTAGTTAATGCAGATCTCCACCCAAAAGGGGAAGCTCCGCTTGTCTGCCTCCTACATACTTGATGTCTGTTTACCTGCTCTGTCTCCATTGTAGGGGCCCCAGAGAATGACTTTGCCCAAGGGCCCATGTACTATTAAGACGGCCCTGTCACTCCCTGACACTCTGTGTTGTGTATGTGACTCTCAGCCCTGGGACATGCTGCGCGGTGCCCCCAACTGATTGTGCGCACTTGCCTATAGGTAGCACCGGGGGGGCACTTGACCCCCCTTGCCCTTACCTGCGGACGCCCATGCTTGGTAGGTACTACACCCACCAATCATGACAGGGCATATAACTTCTGCTGCAGCTGCAACATGCATACATTCCTGAAGAGCTCCTCTTTCCTGCTGCTGGCACCACTCTGGAGACCACTAACTGGGATAACAGGGGGATTGCTAAGTGGGATAAGTTTCTATCAGGCAGGCTGCATGGAACAGGAGCTGGCACTACAGAGGAGGTATTGGCTCTTGCTCCCTACTACAGCTCCAACTTTACAAGTAGTCCCTCTCCATTGCACTCTGTTAGATGCTCTGGAATGGTGGGTCAGCAAGCCCAGACCATGGTCTACCAGTCACCTGGTCTTGATCTACTGGTAGATCATGATCTATGGGTTGCTGACCCCTGATATAGGTATTTTCACAGCAACTCTGTGGCAAATACCAGAGATACTCTTCTAGTGGCAACTGCATAATAGGAACCTGGCCTTTACATTAGCTGATTTTTATTCAACATCCTTGAAAAACTGCAAACATCTTTGCTTCAAAAGATTTCAGAAGTTGAACATTGTTTTCATAACTGCAATGTTATTCCATTCAAATCCAGATGAATGTAGAACAGAACTAGATCTCAGGACTATCTGAGCTTGGAGGTTAGTGTGCAGCATTCTCATTTCTGTGCATTGTAATAGAATTCATAAAGCTCCTGTATGATTAGCATGTCAAAGCCTTTTCATCTCACAGCTTCCCTGCTGCCCTCCTTATCTTTTAGATTTGGTGTCTGCCTTACCGGTGTTAGAAGAGAGGATAACAAAAACATCTTGCTAAACCCAGGACCGCGCTACATCATGAGCTCTACTGACACCTGCTTTTATATCCACGTGACCAAAGAGGAAAATTCTGCTTTTAAACAGCATGAACAGTTGGAAAAATTACGCAGATACAAGTCATCCTATCATGGCCCATCCAGGCTACCAGTCCACAGTATAATTGCCAGCATGGGTTTGTATGATTAAATGTTCTTTCAAGTAATAATACTATCCCCATAAAAATCACTGCACTGTCAAACCATTCATTTTGTGAAAGACGAAGATAACAGCTCATTTATGTATGATGCACTTCTTATTTTTTGTGTTGTGAACAAGCATATTTTATTTTCATATGCTTATATGGATTTCTCTATTTATTTGTAAATGTTAAAAGGAACCTTTGCCTTAAAGTGATATTAAATCATATACTGTATATATGTTTTTACATTTTAGTTCAGAAAGTTCAGACTAACATAGTATAGTCTTCTTTCTGTAAATGCACTTTGCCCTTATGATAAAGAGGCATTCGTGTATGTATCCATTTAAACACATAGTGCCCGGCAAGCCACACCCCTGCTCTTTCCATCCAGCAAATTGAAATACGGTAATAGGTATTGCTTCCTACTCTACTCTTGTGGGCAGGGCCTGCATGTGGGGTGCCTTTTGCATGCTCATAAATGCCCAGGACCAGGCAGAGACTGCGGTCATCTGAACAATCTAACATTAAGGCACCTCCTTGACTTAAAGATGAGCCTTCACTCTATGCAGTAAAAAGATTTCCTCTGAAAAGTGACTTGTCCCATGTCACTACACACTGTAACTTGTATGTTTCATTAGGAGGGAAGAACTGAGCCTGCGCTCACACTACCAGTCTAGTGTACCTCTGTTACCTCACTCCCAGTAACAGAATGGGTCCCTCCATGCACCTAGCACAGACCTTATTAACTCCTTTACTTCCTGTACCTCGTGATTAGGCCATATATCTCCGTACCGTAAGTTTGGTTCCCGGTTGCTATTGGATACCGACCCCTGGGGAGGGAGCCAGACAACGATCCCTTTGCTACCAGAGGACCTGTCACCTTACCAGGTACCATGCCTAATGAATAGTTGCTTGTTCCTTCACTTGGTTACCCATAGCAACTGCACTCCTCTTGACGTGTTAACCCTTTTTTTAACAGTGCTACTTCATACTCCATATTGCTTTACAGACCCTGGTCCTAAATATACGCCAGAACCAACATGCACTCTTTTGAATAACTTCAGACCAGGATTAGAATGGTTAATGTATCTTTGCTGAACAGATTGCAGCATACCAGTTCAATATGAACAATGTCCTTCTCCCTAAACTAACTATAATAGTGTCGCTGCCCAGAGATACTTCTACTGGGTGATGTGAGGTGAGAGTCCATTATAAAATTGTCCATGACTTGGAAGTCCTTGTGTCTGCAATGGGTTGCGAGGTGCAGTGGACCCAATACCACAAACAGATCCAACCAGTACAGGAACATGAACAAGGCCCTTAGACCTCAGTCTTCCCCTTTTTTATAGCACAGGTGGGCTGGCTAGGACCAAAAAAGCCCGGGGACTGAGCATGCGACAGTTAACCCTTACCCTAGCCTGGGCTATCCGATAACTCACTAGTACCAATAACTACAGGTTTAAGTGGAATTTGTGTTGATCTAAATCCAGGTATAGTGTTGGGCAAATGGTTCAGCCTGAGCATGAGTTAGGGCTGAACATTGGCTGTTCGCCCCGTTCGGGGAACACCCGAATTTGCAGGACGTTAAAAAGTGTCAAATTACTTTTTGACACTTTTTTGATGAATTGGTAGGATACTTATTCACATGGGGGGGCGGGATCTGGGGGGAAAGGGAGCTACCAGATTCTGATAAGCTCCCCATCCGCAGACTCCCCACAACCACAGCCCAGGGTTGTGGGAAGAGACCCTTGTCCCTATTAACACAGGGACAAGGTGCTTTGGGATGTGGGGACAGAGCCCCCCTGCCCCAAAGCACCCCCCATGTTGAGGGCATGTGGCCTGGCATGGTTCAGGAGGCTCTCGCTCATCCCCCCTTTCCTGACCTGCCAGGCTGCGTGCTCAGATAAGGACCTGGTATGGACTGGGGGGGGTGACCCCATGCTGTTTTTTTCTTAGTTTTTTTAAATAGCCAGGTGTCGGCAATTGCAACCACGAGTCACTTTAAACGTGATTTGACTTTTTTTTTTCTTTAGAAATGTCATTTTTGCTGCAGCATGTTCTATGCATTCTACAGATGCGCCACAAAATGATCATTAAAAAAAATTGCATTGATACATGTCTCCTAGGGCAGTACCCAGACCCCCATACCCCTTTTATGGCCAATTACTTGGATATAAGCATTCAAAATTGTCACTTTTAATTTCCCATGTTCGTCTAACATAAACTTCAATGGAGTTCGCTGTCTGGGGAAGAACTTTTCCCCTGTTCGGGAGTTCCTGCCCCAAAGCACCCATCATCCCATGTTGAGGGCATGCAGCCTTGTATGGTTCGGGGGGGGGGGGGTGCTCGCTCGTGCCCTCCTTTTCCTGACCTGCCGGACTACATGTTCGGATAAGCGTCTGGTATGGATTTTGGGGGGGACCCCACACCATTTTTATTTTTGCCTGCTATTTTATTTTCTACATTCAGCTGTTAGTGGGAAATCCCGCTGACAGCTGATTACTCAACAGTTGTTAAAGTGGTGTTCCGGCCGAAATTATACTTTTTAAATAAAAATACCTCTATAATACACAAGCTTAATGATTACAGACTAAAGTTAGTCTGTAAACTAAGGTCTGTTTTGTTAGTTTATAGCAGTTGTTTGTTATTTTATAAACTTACAGCAGGCCGTGGCCATCTTAAGTGTGGGCATCTGAAGCCAGACTGTATTTCTTCCTGGATCTCATCCTTGCAGATCTCACACATGCTCAGTGCAGCACAAGCAGTGTAATAGGTTTCAGGTCAGGTTTCCGTAGCAACGGCAGTTTCAGAGGAAGTTGCCGCCCCTTCCCAGAATGCATTGCAAACAGGAAATGATGCGATGGGCCGCGGCCAGGGAGGAGGAAGTGAAAAATGAATACAGCAGATATACAGTAGGTGCTGAGAAAAAAAATAAAAAAATATCCAATTTGTTTACAGTGCACAGTTTAGTGAGGGATGCTGAAGAGTTGTAAAAGTGGGCGAAACTCCACTTTAAGGACGTGGCAGCCGGCTTTCTGGCCCCCTCTTTAGCCACATGGGGCATTTTTTATGTATTTTCTATGTGTTTTTGAAGCATTTTCAATGCAATTCAATTGGGAGATGTGTTTTTGGCGCTTTTTTTTTTTAAACAAACTAAATATGTACCAAAAATGCGGCAAGCAGGATTTTTTACACCGCAATGGAAGTGCGATGAATCAGTGTGAAGACATACATATCATTTTTAAGGGATGTATTTTTCTTCAGCTTTTCTTGTGCTTGCTCAACATTAAAGCAACCTAAAGAGGAGTTATGGAGCACCACATTTTCTATAAGTTTTCCAACTATGATAAGTTGTAAGCACACAGGGAGGGTGCAGATATACATTGTAACAATGTGTTCATTTCATCTGTAGGCACAGTGGCAATAGATCTACAGGAGACAACCTGCTATTCCACCAGTGGGCCGGCCCTTTCTCCTCCATCTGAAGGTAGTAGAGAAGAGAGAAGACCCAGTATTGCACCAGTACTGGAGCTTGCTGACAATGCATCTATACAGCCATGTGATCTTCTCAGTGACCAATCAGAAGATGAAGCCAACCCTTCTGATGATGAATGTTCTGAAGCCAAGGAGTATGTATATTACAAGAATTTAAGTGCTGTATGTTTTTTTTTTGTTTTTTTTATAATCCATCCAAAATGAATTTTTAACCCATAGGATAAAGATTTTCTGTTCTGTGCTTTACATTACCCTGCCCAGCCTGTGTGCAGATTGACATACAGTTAAACCCTCTTCCGATAAGCACAATTGTATGTAAAGACATAGTAGTTAATTAAATAGCAGGGTGGGGTGAAGTGGGCAGGGAAAGCAGAGACATACTGGAGAAACACAAAGGGGTTGATTTACTAAAAATGGAGAGTGCAAAATTTAGTGCAGCTGTGCATGGATGCTAATCAGCTTCGAACTTCAGCTTGTTCAAATAAGCTTTGACAAAAAACAAAAAAAAAATCTGGAACAAAAAAAAAACCTGGTTTTAGTAAATCAACCCCATAGTATTTACAACAGTAAAACAGTGCCTTGTAGCTGCTGGTAGATATAATAGTTGCTGGGTGGTGGATGGATGTCCAAATGTTAACAAAAGAGGGCCGTGGATGAATGATCTTCTAAACATTCCCAAAGAATCAACAGTCAAAAAAACAAATAGAAACAATGAATTACAAGGGTTGTGCGGCTTATAGGCACTAATGTCTAGTTTTGTCAGTTTGTTAATGGTATCTTCGGAATTTTAAATCGCTGCTTCACTTTCTTGGATATTTGAACTTAAAGGGCAAGTTTACTTTCAGAAAAAAAAGTACATTAACTACTTCCCACCCGGTCACTGCACAAAAAACGGCCGGGTGGGCGCTTCCTCCTTCTGAGTGGACGTTCCTGAATGTCCCTCAGAAGGAGCGGGATCGTTCAGACACGCGCCCACACACCCCCACGATCCCGATATGCGCGTGTCCCCCGGACACGCCACATCTCGGAACGGCAGGGGGGCACTGTGATTTGCCCTTCTGATCCACACGATGGTTGTGTCTAATCACAGCCATCTTGATGTAAACAGCGGGGGGAGGGGTGACATTAGACAGGGGATGGTGCAGACATGTGCCCATGCAGCGGCGCAATCCTGATCTGCTGTGCCTCCCAGAGACAGGACAGTAGTACACAACAGGGGGGCTCTGCGATTGGCCCTCCTGATCACATGACGACTGTGTCCAATCACAGTCATCATGTAGTGTAAATAGAGAGCTGTTGCAACGGCTCCAGAGCCTGTCAGTGAGGAAAGGAAGAGAGATTTGTGCTGCAGCCAGGAGATCAGTGAGTTTTTAACTGTTTGTCTGCTGTTTACCCACTGATCACCCAGCTAGTGTCCCCAAAACACAGTGTCCCCAAAACACAGTGAAAACAAATGTCCCAGTGAACATTTGCCTGTCAACAGCTGGCACATCTGCCCATCAACAGATGGCACATCTGCCGCCCAACATCTGGCACACTTGCCACCCAATATCTGGCACATCTGCCGCCCAGCATCTGGCACAACTGCCTGCCATCTGGCACAGCCGTCCAACATTTGGCACATCTGCCTGTCAACATGGCTAAAAAATTCTACAGCGCTGAGGAAGCTATCCAGAATATGTCGGACGAGAGTAGCGGGGAACTCTGTCCATCAGACTCAGATAGTGATTATGAGCCAGTGGAAAGCAGTGGCTCCGAAATGGAAACTGAGGAGGATAGAATCCTAACAAGGAGAATCGGGAGATATGAGCAGGCGCAGACTTCCACCAGCAGCGCAGCACTCCAGGGCATCCACCAGCAGGCATCCACCAGCAGTGCAGCACTCCAGGATGATATGCAGGCATCAACCAGCAGTGCAGCACTCCAGGGCATCCACCAGCAGGCATCCACCAACCACCAGCAGCGCAGCACTCTGGGATAGGCAGGCATCCACCAGGATTTCTGTAACCTTCCTAGAGGATAGGCCAGATGCTAGCAACTGAGCATCCCATCAACAACGAGGCAGGGCCCATACTAGCCTCCCAGATGTTCTACTGTATCCAACATGGCTGCCCAATCAACAACGAGGCAGGGCCCATACTAGCCTCCCAGATGTTCTACTGTATCTAACATGGCTGCCCAATACATCAGTAGAACCTGTAATTCCCCTTTTTACAGCTCAGCCAGGCCCTCAGATACAGCCGGAAAATGTAACCGCAATTTATTATTTTCACTTTTTTTTTACGGATGATCTCCTAAATTACATTGTGGAGCAATGTTATCTATACGCCAGCCAACATATACCCAACAATCTAAATTCTTCATTAAGGTTGGGCTTTATGTTCAGGTCGAACGTGATTTTGACTCGAACATTGGCTGTTCACTCGTTCGCCGAATAGCGAACAATTTGGGGTGTTCGCGGCAAATTCGAAAGCTGCGGACCACCCTTTAAAAGTCTATGGGAGAAATCAAAAGTGCTCATTATAAAGGTTTATATGCAAGTTATTGTCATAAAAAGTGTTTGGGGACCTGGGTCCTGCCCCAGGGGACATGTATCAATGCAAATTTTTTTTTTAAAAATGGCCGTTTTTTCGGGAACAGTGATTTTAATAATGCTTAAAGTAAATCAATAAAAGTGTAATATTCCTTTAAATTTCGTACCTGGGGGGTGTCCATAGTATGTCTGTAAAGTGGCGCATGTTTCCCGTGTTTACAACAGTCCGAGTACAAAATGACATTTCTAAAGGAAAAAAAGTCATTTAGAGGTGACCCCGCCCCCTCTGATGCACAGGGACTTCCCTATGGCTTTCCCCTTGTTGTCAGAGGAGGTGGGGTCACCCGTTTATGTAAACAGGAGGACCCCGCCCCCCTCTAACATGGGGAAAGCCATTGGAAAGTCCCCATGTGTCAGAGGGTGGCGGGTCACCGGGTGGCCCCGCCCTCCATTATATAAGAACTGTCACCTCAACAGAAACATTACACAGTGGAAGACTCTCACTGAGGCGGATCGTGCTGAGGACAAAGTGGAGAAGAAGCCGGAGGAAGATGCCGGACGAGAAGACCGGAGGAAGAAGTGGAGGAAGAAGCGGGGGAAGAAGAAGATGGAGGAAGAAGAAGAACACCGAAGGAAGACCAGAAGAAAGAAGATGGAAAAAGCGGGGGAAGAAGAAGAAATTAATAAAGGAATTGTCAACCGTCTCTTTTCTTTTTTCACATTTTTGACACTGTTTTTGTGAAATGGTAGGGGTACATTTGTACCCCATTACCAATTCACACAGGGGGCGGGATAGGGGCTTCCAGATTCCGATAAACCCTCCGCCCACTGACCCCCACAACCACCGGGCAAGGGTTGTGGGGGTGAGACCCTTCTCCCCATTAACATGGGGACAAGGTGTTTTGGGGGGCCGCTACCCCAAAGCACCCTCCCAATGTTGAGGGCATGTGGCCTGGTACAGCCCTGGTAAGGAGGGGGGGCGCTCTCTTGTCCCTCAGGTTGTGTGCTCGGATAAGGGTCTGGTATGGATTTTTGGGGGACCCCACGCCATTTTTTTTTTAAATTTTGGTTCGAGGTTCCCCTTAATATCCATACCAGACCTGAAGGGCTTGGTGTGGAATTTAGGGGGACCCCCACGCATTTTTTTTTTTAATTTTGGTTCGGGGTTCCCCTGTGGGGAAATTCCATGCCGTTTTTATCATGAACTTTTATGTGTATTGCCGGACCGACAATTCATTATAGCCGATGCTAGCGATAGTACTTTTAAATTACTTTTATCCTTTAGAAATGTCATTTTGCACTCGGACTGTTCTAAACACGGGAACCATGCGCCACTCTACAGGCATACTATAGACACCCCCCAGGTACGAAAATGTAAAGGAATATTGCACTTTTATCGTTTTACTTTAAGCATTATTAAAATCACTGCTCCCGAAAAAACAACCGTTTTTGAAACTTTTTTTTTGCATTGATACATGTCCCCTGGGGCAGGACCCAGGTCCCCAAACACTTTTTATGACAATACCATGCATATAAGCCTTTAAAATTAGCACTTTTGATTTTTCATGTTCGTGTCCCATAGACTTTAACGGTGTTCGCGTGTTCGAACAAAGTTTTTGCCTATTCGCATGTTCTGGATGCGAACCGAACGGAGGGTGTTCGGCTCATCCCTATTCTTCATATGTCCATCCTTTGGTTTGGAAACCCCTCACCATGGAAGAATTTAACATTTTCCTTGGCCTAACCCTAAACATGGGGCTGACAAAAAAAATTAACTCCATGCTTACTGGTCTACCCAACCTATCCACCACTAACTTAATCTGTGTTTGTTCACTGTGGCTATTGAATAAAATGAAGACATTTTAAGAGCAACAACCAGAGTGCAGATCATTTTTTCTACACTACTCTATCCACCACATGCCATCCTAATCATCATTGATGCCCAGAACCCGTTACAAGATGATTATGAGGTTTTTACATTTCAACAACAATGCCCAATGCTTCCCTCAAAATCATCCCAATTATGATAAAATATTCAAAATTTGGCCCCTAATCAATTTTTTTTGCGCCAGCTTCAAGCAGATGTTTACCCCTGATATAAATATTTGTGTAGATGAATCCCTAGTACACTTCACCGGAAGACTTGGAATAAAGCAATACCTCCCCAGTAAAAGAGCCAGACGTGGGGTAAAATGTTATAAGGCATGTGATAGGGCCACAGGTTACACATATGGTTTTATGATTTATGAGGGAAAAGACAGACAGCTAAACCCCCTGGATGCCCTACCTACATGGGAACAAGTGGCAATATTGTCTGGCAGCTGATCGAACCATTACTTGGGAAAGGTTACCACCGACAGTATCTCACAAAAGTGAGTACACCCCTCACATTTTTGTAAATATTTTATTATATCTTTTCATGTGACAACACTGAAGAAATAACACTTTGATACAATGTAAAGTAGTGAGTGTACAGCTTGTATAACAGTGTAAATTTGCTGTCCCCACAAAATAACTCAACACACAGCCATTAATGTCTAAACCGCTGGCAACAAAAGTGAGGGGTGTACTCACTTTTGTAAGATACTGTATATGTAGACAATTTCTACATGAGTCTCACACTTTTCCGCCATCTGTACCAAAAGAAGACTGTGGCCTGTGGGACAGCACGGACCAACCGCAAAGGCTTCCCACAGAGATTGGTCGCCAAGAAAATTGAAACAGGGAGAAATGGCCAGTATGTGGACTGAAGAGGTACTAGCACTGAAGTGGAGAAATAAAAGAAGAGATGTCTACATCCTTTCCACAATGCATAACGACACCTTGGTGGAACTGCAGAGAAGAAAAGGCCTTATCCAGGAGCCAAAATGTGTGCATGAGTATAACCTTTACATGGGGGGGTGGATATGAACGACCAGCTGATTCAGCCCTACTTGGCCACCAGGAGATCACTGTTTTGGTACAAGAAAGTTGCCATTTATTTGATGTAACTAGCCCTGTTCAATTCATATATTATTTTTTCTAAGTGCACTCACAGTTCCCTAATCTATCTAGAATTCCAAGAAGACGTTATCACAGCCCTTCTCTATCCTCATGGCCAAGCCCCTCAACTAATTCGCTCCGAAACATTAGCCAGACTCCATGAAAGGCACTTTCCCGAAATCCTCCTTCTTACCCAAACAGGCCTCTGTATTGGAAAGTGCTATCAGAGCTATCATACTTCACTACACCATTAGTAAAGTGAAGATGATTTTTTTCCAGTTTCCGCTATCTGCCATTTCTGTGACCCGGACTGTTAACAACTATGCCTCTGCAAAACATGTTTCTGCCTTCAACGTGAATTGACCTTGGCCTGTTAAATGACCATGCTTTTTTCCTACCTCCTAAACTGATAATTTGCCCTGCCACTGAACAGCACAGGGGTCTCACATATGTGAGGGGCTCCAGAAAAGGTTTTCCGAGTGGAGAAAATGTTTTTCTCTGGGTTTTTAGAGATTTGGGTGGGGAGAAGCCTCTACCCCTATCCTCAGGTCTCACTTGACCAAGGCCTAAATGTTATAGTGCTGCCTACTGCCACCTGAACTGGTCATGTCTCTGCCTGCCACCTGAACTGGCCATGCCTTTGCCTGCCACCTTAACTGGCCATGCCTTTGCCTGCCACCTGAACTGGTTATGCCTCTGCCTGCCACCTGAACTGGCCATGCCTCTGCCTGTTACCTGAACTGCCTGCTAAACCATGGACTGTACTGAACCATGTTCATACTTTTCCATATCTGTCTGCTGCCTGGACAATTCCTGGACATTTCCTTTGGCTATTTGGACCAATGCTTTGACTGCTCTGGAATGATATTCCTGCCTGCTAAAACCACAGGTGATCCTTTTGTTTTACCCTTTACCCTTTGCTCAGCAGAATGTATTTTGGGTTGTAATTTTTGGTGTGTACATGCTATGTGTTAGAAGCCTGAAAGTACTACTTGCATGTTGGGCCTATGTATGTGGTCAGGTAGTGGAAAAATCTCACACATGGGGTATTTCCATGCTCAGGACGAGTAGCAGAATGTATTTTGGGGTGCTATGCTATGTGTTAGAAAGATCTTCTAAATTGACAACTTTGTGAGAAAAAAATAAGTTTTAATTTTCTTTCCACATTTTCCACAAATATTTGGAAAGAAATGACATGTTCAAAAGACTCATTAAGCCTCATAGAATATACATTGGGGAGTTTTCTTTCCAACATTGGGTCATTTTGTGGGTAATTCAATTGTCCTGGTGCTCCAGGGCCTTAAAAAATGTGATAGGTACTCAGGAAAGGAAATGTCTAATTTATGCCTTTAGAACGCCTGATGGTGCTACTTGGATGTTGGGCCTCTGTATGTGGCCAGGCTGTGGAAAAGTCTTACAAATGGGGTATCGCCATACTCTGGATGTATAGCAGAATGTATTTTGGGGTGTAATTGCAATTACGCCTGCACCGTGCATGAGAAATAACTTGTAAATGTGACAATTTTGTGAAGAAAAAAAAAATATATATATATATTTCTTAATTTTCCAAAGCATTGTGGGAAAAAAATTGCAACTTCAAAAAATTCACTATGCCTCTTAATAAATACCTCAGACTGTATTCTCTCTAAAAAGGGGTCATTTGGGGGGTATTTGTACTGTCCTGACATTTTAGGGCCTCAAGAAATGAGATAGGCCATCAGTGCATTAGGATTGGTAAATTTTCAATAATGCATAGCATAGCTTTAGACTCTATAACTTTCACACAAACCAATGATCATATACTTTTCAGGATTTTTTTACCACAGACATGTAGCAGAATACATTTTGGCCTACATTTTCGACAACATTTTTTGGTTTCTTTTAAAACAGAAAGTAGAATTTTTTTTTTTTTTTAAATACTTGCTCTTTTTTCCCTTACATTGCAAAAAATAAAAAATGAAGTGGTGAATAAATACCTCCAAAAGAAAGCTCTATGTGTTTGAACAAGATGTTAAAATTTCATTTGGGTACAGTGTAGCATGAAAAGTGTGAGAGCACCGACAGCTGAAAATTGGTCTGGGAAGGAAGGGGGTGAAAGTACCCAGTATTGAGTTGGTTAAATGCATCCACAATAATACCTCATGGTGCGTGTGTTGTTAGCTTATCTTAGGTAATCTGTGTGTAGTGTGCCCCAAAGTGTTAAACAGACTAGAATGTAAATATCAACCAGACCTCTGAGAGACTTTATAATCTATTATTCGAAACACAAATAGAGATGAGCAAAATTGCATGTGTACGGTTCATGTACCTTTTTGCAATATTGCTCAAAATTTAGTAACTCACCCACTTTTGTTAAGAAAAAAAACATTCCCCTCTTGGTGATCTATGTACATTGCATGGGTTTTAACAAACTTTGTTGTGGATTCCTACCTTTTGTTATTCTGAAGGAATCACAGTTTGTTCCTCTGTGCCCCCGTGTTGAGTGAGTCTAATGGAAGTAGTTGCATAATTATCAACCAGCTGCTGCAGAATCAGGGCTCGAATGAGGAAAGATGAGGAAAGATACAGGGTCTGCATGCCTTTAGATGTTATTTCCTGTTGGGAGTATCTTACCAAAAATGAAATTTTTGTTGCATAGCATGCCAAAAATCTGTCTTGCATCTTAGTGTGAACTTCTGGTAAAATCAGTGAGCCAATCAAACAAGAAATTTTGTTTCTGGGGTGTGTCCAGTACACATTCCGTGTACAGAACACCTCCAGGTAGCCAAATTGCATTGCACTTTACAGAAAATTACAGAGCTGCAGATTGAAAAGGAAAATGTAATTTTTAAAAACATTCAATTACAATATGACTTGTGACGCAATTGTATATGCTATATTGTTATTTTTTTAAGTTGCTATTTTTTTCCCATGTAAGTGGAGTTACCCTTTAACCTCTAGACATCTGCGCTATAGCCGAATGACGGCCACAGCGCGGACCTACATTCCCGGGAGGCCGTCATATGACGGCCTCCCCTGTGCACGCTCCCTGCGCGCGCGCCTGGCGCATTGTGATCACCGAGTCACTGAGACTCGGCTGATCACCGATCTGTGTAAGGGGCCGGTCCCGGTCCCTTACCATGTGATCAGCTGTCAGCCAATGACAGCTGATCACATGATGTAAACAAAAGATCGGTAATCATTTTTTTTTTTTACTCACGCTGACAGCGCGAGTAGAAAAAAAAGCCGATCACCGGATCGGATGTGAGGGACATCGGTCCCCAAGTGGAAGAGGCACATCTGCCTCATCAGTGCCCACTAAAAGTGCCACCTAATAGTGCCCACAGTGCCACCTAATAGTGGCCACAGTGCCACCTAACAGTGCCCACAAGTGCCACCTATCAATGCCCACAAGTACCACCTATCAATGCCCACCTGTAGTGCCAATCAGTGCCACCTGCCAGTGCTGCCCATCACTGCCACCCATCAGTGCCCATCACTGCCACCCATCAGTGCCCATCACTGCCGCCTATCAGTGCCCATCACTGCCGCCTCATCAGCGTACATCAATGAAGGAGAAAAATTACCCGTTTAAAATTTTTTATAACAAAATATAAAAAAATAAACATTTTTTTTTTTTTAAATTCAGTTTTTTACATTTTTTTAATAAAAAGTAAAAACCGCAGAGGTGATCAAATACCACCAAAAGAAAGCTCTATTTGTGGTGAAAAAATGATAAAAATTTAATTTGGGTACAGTGTTGTATGACCGCGCAATTGTCACTCAAAGTGCGTCAGCGCTGAAAGCTGAAAATTGGTCTGGATAGGGGGGGTTAAGTGCCCTGTAAGCAAGTGGTTAAAGCTTGTGAACTTGATGGCCTACTGAATTGAAGTCAATAGGGGAATTCTTGTTATTACATTATGACCATGTTTAGGGCTAATAGCCAAGCTATTGTGAAACAATAGGCAAGAGAAACTGGGTACTGCCAAGCGAGACATGTAGAATGCCAAAACTAGAAAGAATACATTTTGTCATAGGGGGAAGAGAACATTTCCATGTGGCTTTAAGGTTTAAATTACAGGCATGAGGTATGCCTTAAAGCTGTACGTGGATTTTTGGAGCACAAACACAATTTTCAAGGACAAGCAAGAAAATACTTCAGCGGCACATGTTTGGCTGTGAGAATGAATGTTGTTCTTATATAATGAGCTTAACTTGCATACAGTAACACACTGATCTGATGCATTTCAGTTAAAAATTCAGGTAGTTTTAGCACATTTTTTCATCAGGCGATACTAAGCCTGTTTTAAATGGAAAAAGTAGCAGCCACAACAGATCTAAAAAAGGTAGTATGGTGTCTTTTTAAAAAATGACCGGTTATGATTGAGTTTTGTCTTCCTATATAACTTTTTAAGGGTTCAAAACCTACTTGAAGTAGGTCAAATGTGGGTCAGAAAGAGGTCAACTGCAGGTCAAATGCATCTGTCAATAAATTCTGAATGATCTCAGACAAATCCAAAGCTCATCGACACAGGCCCTAAAAGCATGTATAGCTTGATAAAATATTGGCCAGTGGAAAAACTGTTTGTTGGAATAGTTTGTGAGCTCTTTTTTATTTCAGTACCACTCTGCATCATTTTAAAAAGTCAAAGTGCACTGGTGCTCCAATACATGTCCAGCATCAGAAAATCGGTAACATAATATGAAAATGTTGAATGAAGGAAAAAATGCAATAAATAAACAAAAAGGCAGAAAGGAGAGGCCAAGCAGCTAGCAAGAGCACTTGTTGAAAAACACAGTGGGGCTCAAAAAGATAAGTGGTCCACAAATTCAATATATAGCATATCACATTATCTCTCCACACACAGAGCTGTCAGCTTTCCTCAACAGATCCAACACACGCTGACAATGTGGCTGCTGTAAGCTTGCCCCTTCATAGTGAGGTAACTGGTTTATCCATTCTCTCAGATTATTGGATTTTGTGACTTAGCCGACCAGCAGTAAATCTCATGCACTGCTTTATGGATTTCTTCCTTTCTGGTGGAGAACTTATGCCGCGTACACACGGCCGGACTTCCCGACAGAAAAAGTCCAATAGGAGCCTTCGGTCGGACATTCCTGCCGTGTGTATGCCCCATCTGACTTTTTCTATCGGCGTCTCCGACAGACTCAGATACAGAACGTGTTCTAAATCTCTCCATCGGAAATGCCTACGGAGCTTAGCCCGTTGGCAAGTCCGGCCGTGTGTACGCGGCATTACAGTTTTTGGCCAAGAGTGCAAGATTCAAAACCTCAGTGAAACCTAGGGAATTAGCACAAACCCATGGTAGAGGCAATCCCAAACTGCATCCCTGATCACATTTTCACCCATACAGTAGGGTCATTTGTGGATGAAAATAACATTTAACCTTCCAATATGTTTTTGGGTTGTGATAAGAAAGCTATGCACCTGGAGGAAACCAGCTCAAACACACGATAAATTTATTCCATGCAGATAATGTCCTGAACCCAGAACCCTACAGCTGCAAATGAAGAGTACTAACCACTACAATGCTTTGCGCTTCCTTAAGTTTGTATTTTTATTGCCATTTGTGCAGCAGTATTTCGTTTGGTAACTTAATTTATTTAAGTTTCTTAAAGTGGAGGGCCACCCTGAAAAAAAAAAAATTCACCAAAAATCCTAAAAAAAATAAAAAAAAAACATTTGAAAAAAAAATGTTTTAAACTTAGCTAAACCCTTGTTGCTAGGCAGTCTTCCTAATCTGCCTATTCCTATTCCGCGGCGTGTTCTGCTCCTCGGTGAGCGTCCCCGTTGTCTTCTGGGAACTGTGTGTGTTCCCAGAACACCACGGGGCCATTCACAGAGCGCTACGCCGCTCGCGCGTGCACAGTAGGAAACTGGTAGTGAAGTACCTGTTTCCCTTACCTAGGATGGCGGTGCCGGGACCCGAGAGCCGAGGGACGGGTCGGCCTTGGGTGGCCGACATCGCGGGCACCCAGGACAGGTAAGTACTTATTTAAAGTCAACAGCTACAGTGTTTGTAGCTGCTGACTTTTACATTTTTTTTACGGCCGGAATCCCGCTTTAAGGAATAATTGCCTGCTGTTCTTAGCAATTAAATTTGTGTTTTCAGTCCTCTGTACTACACTGGGAGAATGAATGAGAAAAAAAGATTATTTATGATGGGTAAATAAAAAGTTTTTATTTTAATCATTTGTGAGAAATAAGACTTGCTATGATCATTTCTCTTATGCCCGTACACACGGTCGGACTTTGTTCGGACATTCCGACAACGAAATCCTAGGATTTTTTCCGATGGATGTTGGCTCAAACTTGTCTTGCATACACACGGTCACACAAAGTTGTTGGAAAATCCGATCGTTCTAAACGCGGTGACGTAAAACACATACGTCGGGACTATAAACGGGGCAGTGGCCAATAGCTTTCATCTCTTTATTTATTCTGAGCAGGCACTTTGTCCGTCGGATTTGTGTACACACGATCGGAATTTCCGACAACGGATTTTGTTGTTGGAAAATTTTATATCCTGCTCTCAAACTTTGTGTGTCGGAAAATCCGATGGAAAATGTGTGATGTAGCCTACACACGGTCAGAATTTCCGACAACAAGGTCCTATCACACATTTTCCATCGGAAAATCCGACCGTGTGTACAGGGAATTACTCTTTCTGGCATACAATGAAAGCCAGACCTTGCCTGTGAGAATTAGCCGGTCTATTAATGCATGCTCACAAGGCAGGGAATGTGGCTAGAAATGGTGCACTTGCTATTCCCTCACCAGAATCTAAAGTATTGACGCTACTTTGGCCTTTTGCTAAATTTTACTGTTTACATATATATACGGGTATATTGTAGATCTCTATACCCTACTTCTGTATAATTAAAAAAATAACAGTTATTGATGAACAAAGCATATATTTATATAGTGTGTACTTATCCTAATAAGAAGCACTACTTGTTATTTTGTTTACTGCTTCATTACTCTGCTATCAGCATGAGTCACTTCTGACAAGTTTTCCCGACACCAAGAGCAAGAGAAAAAAAGGTGACGGGGAGGGAGCTCCAGTTGATTGACATCCTCAACTCTGTTCCTGTGAGCTGTGTGAAGAGGTTTGTATTCCTTCCCTCCAGTCAGCTCTCAGAGCTCTTCTCTCTGAGCTCTGCAGAGTGTGACTTCAACTTCCTTCCCCCCTTTTATCTGACAGCTTAGACAAATTTCTGCAGTTTGTACAGATGTAGAGAAGAGAAGACTGCAGATAAACAGGTGCAACTTATGTAGTAGGATGGGTTTCATCTCTGTGTATCACCTGAGGCCATTCCCTTTTACTAGGTGTACGTAAGGCTGTATTTACACATGGGTGTTTAGAATAATGGACAGAATAACCACAATTCTGCCCACGATTTAATTTATTTTAATGGCACCTAAAAAAGCGGTGTGATTCTGCTGCTGCAATCGTGGCAAACTGCATCACATGAAGCATGTCGCCCAAAAGAAGCTCCTGAACTCTTTTTGAGTGACGAGCTTCATGTGATGCAGTTTTCAGCAATTGCAGTGCGATTTATTGCATGACAATCATGACAGAAGCCCAATGTATTTTTAGGTACCATGCAAATAAATGGCATCTGAAATGTGCATTATTTGTCATTCACACCTGGGTGTTTTGAAATCATGGCTATTTTGCCTGCAATTCAAAATGCCCATGTGTGAATGCAGCCTAAGGGATTACAACCACTTTAATGAGGAATATCAAACATGGTTTACCAGAAGGCACTATGATATTTTCAGAGAGCACAATAAACCATTGCTCATAAAACCAATTTGACACTCACAGCAAAGCATCCCATTCTACCAACAAACACCAAATAATATAAAATCTAAAATGTATTCAGTGAGATAATTTTGATGTGTTTAACAATATACACCAGTTTGGTCTTGGGTGTAAGGCCCCATTCACACTAGCGCGTTTTTTGATGCATTTTGCATTTTGCAGAAATGCACGGGAATTTTTTAACATGGGTTCCTATGGAACATGTTCACATCAATGCTTTTTTGTATCTCAGCGTTTTTGGAAAGGGTCGGGGACTTTTTTTCATGCAAAAAGCAGCGTTTTGCATGTAAT
This sequence comes from Aquarana catesbeiana, assembly GCF_042186555.1. Lineage (NCBI taxonomy): Eukaryota > Metazoa > Chordata > Amphibia > Anura > Ranidae > Aquarana > Aquarana catesbeiana. Next base: position 185,347,976 of record NC_133330.1, on the reverse strand, counting down.
GGTTTTCAATGGACAAGCATCAAAAACGCAAGTGCTGCGTTTTTGCAGCGTTTTTGCAGCGTTTTTGATGCGTTTTTGGTGCGTTTTTGCCGTTTTTTTTTTTTATTTTTTTTTTTTTTTTTGTAATTTTTTTTAAGACTGTAAAAAAAAATGAAAAAAAAAAAAAAAAAAAACGCAAAACGCAAATCGCGGCAAAAACGCGGCAAAAACGCGGCTCAAAAACGTGGCAAGCATGAAAAAAAAACCTCCAAAAACGCTCAAAAGCAACATGCATAGGTGTGAATCGAGCCTTACTGTAGTAGGAGCTTCACTACATCAGCTTGTCGCTGGGAATAGAGGTCACCTGCTCCAGCTTTCTAGAACTCCAGAGTTGTTGCCAGTTCTGGGCACAGGTTGGTAACACTCTGCCCTGATGCCATCGCTTTTGCTGGGGACACCACATCATCCACTCTGGCTAACTGTTGGAGAGGGAGGCCGGCTTCCTCCACTCCCAGACTGTGGATCTGCCGCTGGGGAGGAAGGATGACCACCTTCTCTCCCAAACTGTGTATCTGTCACTGAGGAGATGAGCCAGCTGCTCCATCCCCTGTACCCTTATCCGACTGCTGGAAAGATGCGTTCCTCCATCTAAGCTTGTCCTGTGCAGAAACAGGTTAATCAAGGTGAGTAAGCATTTCCTTATGACTTCCTCTTTCTAATGAATGGCTACTCATTAAACATTTAAAGCCTGCAGCTGATTTGCTTCACCATCAAGATGGATGAGAGATTTGTGGGTATAGCTTGGATTTATGGAGACCGTGGTTGCTGATCCTGTTTCCATTCCACGCTTGTTTGACCCACCACCGCTGGCGTGTGTGTCCTCATCTTCCGGTAAAAAGTACCTAGCCCTTTTCTTGGGTGGTGGATGCACAGTCCCGGGTGTCTTTTCTACAGACGGTTGCCCACTATCATCCTAGTCTGCATTAACTTTTTTACACTCCCTCACACTTGATAGTGTGTTGTGAACTTATCCCAACACGAATGTTTAAGGACTTGTCTTTTATATCATACTTTCGTTCTGGATCACTCCAGTTTTTTTATTCCTCTAGCACATATGCACTTTATTATTTTGATGTATAAGGTGTATGCACTTTATTGAGTATATTCATTCCTGTTACTATTTGGATATTCTTGCATTAGTGTTCATTCACTTATTTTTGACACCATTGTGTTTGTATTTTGCTTACATGCACATCTTTCAGCGCTGCACATTTTTACACAGTCAGCACTTGCTGCATCGCCATAAGAGCTCCGCTTCCATAGCTGCGGGTGGAGGTGGGCAAAGCACATTAATACTCTGCCCTATTGTGACATACATCAGCCAGGATTTCAGAGCTATCGGCTGGTACTTCCTGATACTCCCAGGCAAAGGGAGCCATGCCCTGCTGCTGAGCAGAGTATAGCAGCCTTCTGTATGTGATCTCCAGCTCCCATTCCTAAACTGCTAGAAACTCAAAATCTTCCTTGCCCAGAGACATTCAGCCTTGGGTCTCTGCACTCTATGATTTCCTCCAAACACCACTCCAGATCGCTCCCAAAGTCAGGGTCCTTGGACAGCCTCCAGAACAATAGCCCCAGGCTGCTGTAGCCAAAACCTTCTCCGCTGTCCATGGGCACACTTGGGCTACATACCAGTGGAGAGCTCTGTAGCTCTTGTCCAACTGCATTTCTGCCTGGACCAGCCTGCTTAACACAGCTGTCCACTCCTTGTGCGGTTGTTTCCCCACTAACAGCAATCACACTTCATACTGCGACCAGTGCCTTTCCTGGATGGAGGGGAGCATTTTTCCCTGGTGGTGCTGCTCATGGGCTAGCACTTTCTTCTAGAGTTTCCGGCAGACAGAGTCATACCATCGCAGCAGGAACTGCACTGACACTGGTCCCCTGTGCTCTGGATTTCCCAGACTGCAGGAAGCCTCCTGCCTCCAAACTGTTCCGAGCAGACCGAGAGCCAGTACCAGCCTTTACCCCAAGCATCGTACACAGACAAGGTGTTGAGGTAAACTCCAAAGGAATGACTGTTTATTAAAACTCAGACACATGCTTTGTACCCCACAAGAGGACATTTCCATCCTGATCATATTACCCTGATACAAACTGTAAACAGGTATATAATTAACATAGCTAACAATAATCTTAATTAAACAGTAAATTAATTAAATGGTAAGTTAATCAACAAACATATATAACGTCTCACAATAATTTGGTAACAAGTTAAAGTGGTCACCAGATAATATCATCTCCAAGAAATGATCAGACAGACAGAAACAATAGAACAATGGGAAAGACCTACTTGACAATAACAAATTAGAAACAGTGATCTCACCCCACCTCAAACTATCCGGCAACAGTATTCAAGAAGACCCAGGGCTGCCTAAATCTCATTATCCAGCTTATCATAGCTTCCTGTTAATTGTAATAACATCCTTTTGCATTATATAACAGGACAACTTCCTAAATGATTGTAGCTCCCTCAAATTCCAGGGCCCATAGTCAGCGAGTAGGAGGCCTGCCCCTAGTCCTCTCCAGAAGCCTATGTCCTGATTGGGTCTGTCACACAAGGGTGCACAGCACTGCATCCATGCGGCAGAAAAACTGCACTGCATCCGTGTGAAAGTGCCCACCTGGGGGAAGGAAAGACCAAAATAATACTTTATGGGTACAGGAAGGTTTCTGTTTTATTTAACCACGCCCATTTAAGCCCCTCCCACAGTAACCACAATGTGGCCACACCCACCATTTGCCATGGCTTTGAGCTTTGGGGTGCACGCCCTGCAATAGGCTGTGCACACCTATGCTGGCCATACATTATACAATTTTATTGTACAATTTTCCTTTAGATTTACCAAAAACATAAAATATGAGGTAAAACCCAAAACACTTTCAATTTGTATGCAATCAGACAGGCCTTTGCACTACAGAGTTGAAGGTAAATCTAAATGAAAATTGAATAAGAAAATGGTATAATGAATTGCCAGCTTTAGTTTAGATGTTTTCCATTATGCCTTCATTGGTTGAAAAAATGCTTTCTAGTCTCATTGGCTGACTTGCCATATACTCTCTGGCAAATGGTACAGAATATTTGCATCAATATTTCAGTTGAAATTCACCAATCCTTTAGATATGATAATTAGACTTATACTATCTGAATTATGATTAATACCTAAATACACATTTTGGATATAGTATATATATATATATATATATATATATATATATATATATATATATATATATATATAGTATATATATAGTATTTTACAACATGCTAAAAAGCAGTCTCCTGTACTTTTTAAAGTGATAATAATCTTTGTAAGCCTACCTGTAGGTAAAATGAATATCTCCTAAACGTGCACCGTTTAGGACATATTTGTCCGGGCTGGGCTCAGCTCTTGCTTCTCAAAGCTGGCCGCTCAGCTGTTGGCTAATTGCCAGCTCCTATCTCTCCACAGTGACCCAAATGTTGATGATATCCTGCTCATCAGTCCTGCCTACTTAAGCCGTCCAGTCCAGATGATCTTTGCCTTCACCTTGGTCAAATCTCTAGAGACGCTCTCCTGTGTACCTGTTAAAGACTTGATTGGCTGACATTCCTTCTGGCTCCAGATCCTGCTGTTCTATTATGCTCATCTCTGGCTCCCTGATGTTTTGGCTTGTCTGACTATCCATTCCAGTTCCTGAACTCTGGCTATGTTTTGACTATGTTTACTCTGTTTACATTTTTTATTATTATTAAACAAGTGTGATTTAATTGTACTTCTGTCTCAGTCTGATTTATGGTTCCTGACAGTAGGTGAAGGCCATGAATTCAGAAGATGCAGTCAATCTCCTTGTTGGTAATATTTTTTCCAGATTGGATGAGCAGGATCACTGCATGGATCAGTTTGCCATGGCATTACAAATTCTCCTGAGTCGCATGACACCTGGAATCTCCCACTGTGGCTGCTCTGGTACAACCTGACTTGTGTTGCAGGCTGTCCCTGCTGCTGCTCCAGTCTCTGTGCTTGAGTATTACCGCTATAAGAGGTATGTCTGGTTTCGCTCCACTTCCCCAGAGATTTGGGGGCAATCCAGTCCAATTCAGAGGGTTTCTCAACTAAGTTGAGATATACTTTGAGATACTGCCCCAGGCGTTTCCCATGGACAGAAGCAAAGTAGCTTTTGTGATATCTTTGCTTTCTGAGAGAGACTTGGCCTGGGCAAACCCTCTATGGGAGACGCAAAAACCTGTTGTCTTGAGTTACCCTGAGTTTGTGGCTTCTTTTAAAAGGGTATTTGACGTTCCCGCACGCTCCGCTTCTGCTGCCGAGTGCCTCATGTGCATCAAATAGGGTTAGATTAATGTGAAAACTTTTGTTTAATCAGTGAGACAGGCCCTTTTGTCAAATAGAACGGCGGGGTTTAATGTGCTATTCCTGTAGTGATCAGAAGGTCAGGGGGGTGTGAACAATAAAGTAAACCTTAATGGTAATAAATATTAGTGAAAAAACAGGTATTAAACCATGTGTGTTTAAAAAATGACCTAAATACTTTGTGAATGTGTTACACCCTCTGTCTTTTAAGAAATGATTTACAGGATTGGATTCTGACAGTTTGAAAATGCAAAACACAAAAATGCAAAAAACAACCAAATAAATATATCCAACTGATGTGTTACACCCTCTGGAGTGTACGATTGATGTGTTACACACTCTGGGGTATGCAAGCTCTTAGTTACAAAATGTGCTGACATACAATGTGAAAGACCAATGTGAAAAAGCATATATTCCCCACAAATAAATTAGGAATATATATATATATAAATGCCAATGGAGAAGTCACTGTGTAAAAAAAATACTTCAAACAGTGATGTGTTACAATAAGTCCATTAAATGAAGTGACTAGTGCTGAAAATAGTGTCCAGTGCTTCATCAAAATTGGTGCTGATTATTCTTGTGACAGTAGTGCCGAGTGATATTATCCGTGTTTGGTAATATGATTGCACTCACTGGATAATATCCCCAGGGGTATTGTGTCTTCACAGTGTGAGCCACTGTGCAGCTCTCTGGGGTCCGCTGGCTAATCTGGGATATCGTTTGCTGACTTTCCACCAAGTTGTTTACATGTAGAAAGAAGGGGGGCCCATAGCGTAATATTGCTAAAAATAAGCTTTATTTTCAAGTAATGTGAAAGCTATACTCACATTTCAACCAGTTGTGACATGCATAAATTAAAAATGGAGCTGGCGCTGTTTAAACAAACGAGTCACCGCTCTAGACCCTACGTGTTTTGTCATTCCAGATGACGTCTTGAATGACGAAACAAAAAAAACAAAAAAGCTTCTTTTTAGCAATATTATGCTATGGGTCCCCCTTCTTTCTACATGTAAACAACTTGGTGGAAAGTCAGGGTAGATTTCTAACAAATCAATACCATCACTTATATTCACATTTATTTTGATTCTATATTCAAAGAAGAATAGTGCCACGTCTTCACCTTTCTAATATATTCCTTTGCTCCACTTAGGTTGTAGCAATTTGTAGAGGCAGCAATTTTTCTTTTCTTTCCTTTTTCTTTTCTTTTTTTGGAGCACTAGGACATTCCTCTGCCCATATATTTTCTTTTTTCTCTATATTGTGTTTGTTGATTCCGTGGCGCAGTATCACATAACGTTTCTCATGTCCATCAAACAGAGTACGATAACTATTGCCGATTACGCCATTGAATTCCGTACCCTGGCAGCAGAGGTTGCTTGGAACAATGAGGCTCTCATAAAGTCTGGTCGTGTGTACGCAGCATTAGGAGGAGGGAGAGATTGTGTCTTTATTGTGGCCAGGCAGGTCACTTTTTGAAGTCATGTCCTACCAGTCCAGGGAACACCTGAACCTTGAGGTCCTGTCACAGACAGACCTTAGGTGGCATTGTTTCATCCCCAGTTATCCAGAAGGATAAGCCCCTGGTTTTGGTTACCATTTCTTGGGCTGAGTCGTCTGTCGAGATACAGGCTCTAATCGACTCTGGGGCTGCAGGCCTGTTCATTGATGCTGCCTTTGTATCGAAGCACTCGATTTCCGCTGCAGCTGCGTGACACTCCACTTGCCATTGAGGCTCTTGATGGGAGACCTCTACAGCCTGCCCATGTGACTCATGAGACTGTTCCATCATCCATGGCTGTAGGGGCTCTTCACCATGAAATAATCCAATTCCAAGTTATTATCTCACCTAAGTTTCCACTGGTTATTGGTTATCCTTGGTTACAGAGGCACAACCCCTCTTTTGATTGGCTCTGTGCTGTGGTTCTCTCCTGGTCACCACAATGCAGTAAGACATGCTTCCAGAAGGTAGCCAAGGTCCTGTGCACCGCTTTACGCTCCTCCCTGCTGGAGGAGTACCGTGATTTTAGCGATGTCTTTGACAAAGGTCAAGCCGGTAGTTTGCCTCCACACCGGTCATATGATTGCGCAATCGACCTTCAACCTGGTGCCGTACCCCATCGTGACCAGATTTACCCTTTGTCGGTCTTGAAGGATAAGGCTATGGAGGAGTATGTTGCAGACGCACTTTCTCGAGGTTTCATCTGTATACCCTCATCTCCTGCTGGTGCTGGTTTCTTCTTTGTGAAGAATAGTGGTGAACCGAGACCTTGTAGTGATTATAGGGGTCTCAATCATTTCACGATTAAGAATGGCTATCCGATCCCGTTGATTACGGAGTTATTTGACCACCTCAAGGGAGCAACTGTTTTCACAAAGCTTGATTTGAGAGGGGCATAAAATCTCGTGAGGATTAAGGAGGGCGACAAGTGGAAAACTGTATTTAATACCAAAACAGGCCATTATGAGTACCTCGTAATGCCTTTTGGCCTTTGTAACTCCCCGGCAGTTTTCCAGGAATTTACTAATGATGTCCTCAGAGATTTGTTGCAGTTATGTGTGGTGGTTTATCTCAACGATATCCTCATATTTTCCAAGTCCCTTGAGAGCCACCACACAGATGGCAATATTTAAAAAGGGCCCAGAATACATCCCTGGGAATTACAGACCAGTTAGCCTAACATCTATAGTATGTAAGCTCTTGGAGGGGATAAAGGACTATATACAAGATTTTAGTAATGAGAAAGGTATCATTAGCAGTAATCAGCATGGATTCATGAAGAATCATTCTTGCCAAACTAATCTATAAACTTTCTATGAGGAGGTGTGTTGTCATCTAGATAAAGGAAGGCCTGTAGACATGGTGTTTTTGGATTTTGCAAAAGCATTTGACACAGTTCCTCATAAACGTTTACTGTACAAAATAAGGTCCATTGGCATGGACCATAGGGTGAGTACATGGATTGAAAACTGGCTACAAGGGCGAGTTCAGAGGGTGGTGATAAATGGAGAGTACTCGGAATGGTCAGGGGTGGGTAGTGGGGTCCCCCAGGGTTCTTTCCCGGGACCAATCCTATTTAATTTGTTCATAAACAACCTGAAGGATGGGGTAAACAGTTCAATCTCTGCATTTGCAGATGATACTAAGCTAAGAAGGGCAATAACTTCTCCGCAGGATGCGGAAACCTTGCAAAAAGATCTGAACAAATTAATGGGGTAGGCAGCTACATGGCAAATGAGGTTCAATGTAGAAAAATGTAAAATAATGCATTTTGGTGGCAAAAATATGAATGCAATCTATACACTGGGGGGAGAACCTCTGGGGGAATCTAGGATGGAAAAGGACCTGGGGGTCCTAGTAGATGATAGGCTCAGCAATGGCATGCAATGCCAAGCTGCTGCTAACAAAGCAAACAGAATATTGGCATGCATTAAAAAGGAGATCAACTCCAGAGATAAAATAATAATTCTCCCGCTCCACAAGACTCTGGTCCGTCCGCACCTAGAGTATGCTGTCCAGTTCTGGGCACCAGTCCTCAGGAAGGATGTACTGGAAATAGAGCGAGTACAAAGAAGGGCAACAAAACTAATAAGGGGTCTGGAGAATATTAGTTTTGAGGAAAGGTTGTGAGCACTGAACTTATTCTCTTTGGAGAAGATACGCTTGAGAGGGGATATGATTTAAATATACAAATACCATACTGGTGACCCCACAGTAGGGATAAAACTTTTTCGCAGAAGGGAGTTTAACAAGACTCGTGGTCACTCATTAAAATTAGAAGAAAAGAGGTTTAACCTTAAACTATGTAGAGGCTTCTTTACTGTAATGCCGCATACACACGATCGGAAATTCGGCCAGCAAAAGACCGATGAGAGCTTTTGGTCGGAAAATGCGATCGTGTGTATGCTCCATCGGACTTTTGCTGGCCGAATTTCCGCTAGCAAAAGATTGAGCGCATGTTCTCAATTTTCCCGAAGGAAAAAGTTTCTATCAGAAATTCCGTTTGTGTGTATGCATTTCCGACACACAAAAAAACACGCATGCTCAGAATCAAATACGAGACGGAGCCGCTCAGTCAGGTAAAACAACCGTGCATAATGGAGATAGCACATTCACCACACTGCAAATTTTTAAATCTTTCAATGCAGCGCATTCTCTTCTTCTTTATAATGCTAGAAGAATGAAGTTGTTTTGCTGCTCATATTCACACACACTTCTCACAAACTGATTTCTTTATTATTTCTCGTGATCTCCTGAATAATCTTTTTTGTTTTTCAAGCCAGATCTTTATAATAATGTTTAGAATTCATTTTTATAGTCCTTTTTTTATTTTTTTTTAATCAAGATCTCCTGTTGTTTTATTTTAATTTTAAAATTATTTTATAGTGATCTCCATTTTTGTTTGTTTTTTAATCAAGATCTCCTGTGTTTTTTTTTAATTATTTTATAGTGATCTCCATTTTTTTGTTTTTTGTATGTCACGTTTCCACAACACCATTATTATCTTGTATTTGTAAATCTCAAGGAGGTTGGTTGGTGTCCCTTGTTAATTTGACAATGTATTTTTTAAATGTTCCTGCCTACTCACAAATAAACTGTCCTTTTTGAAGTAAAACACATAGGCAAATATTTCTGAAAACAAAATATCCATTTATTCTGGGTTATAACAAAATAAAGAGGAAGGCAACGCTGGAGAAACTGGTGAAATTTGTGAAGCCTTTGTACCCCAGGGCAGACATCAATAATTTTACAGTCAAAATCGGTGGCCTGAGGAGTCCTTATGATAGTGAGCCAATCTGGTCCAGGACTACAAGAGATCAGGAGGAACAGCAGCAGATGACATATATGTCCCCAGGCTGTGGTCATACAACAGCCTGCATCTTTTGCCAGACCAGACTGAACCCAGGCCATCACTCTCTGGTCTTCCTTAAACGCTTCCTTCCAGGCTGTGTCTGTGGTGTTGGAGGTGTGGCAGGAGGTGGAGGAGGAGGAGGACCATGGTTCAACTCACAAATGTGGCTTTGATTTTGGAGTTGGCCCCTCAACCCCTTATTTAGGGATTGTAACATCACTTGCTCACATAAGGGGCATTGGCCCTCCTCCATTTCCAGCATTTTGCAGGCTGTAATGTATGCATAGTCCTCTTGAACACTGTGGGGGGTTCTGAGGGCCGCAGTAGCCTTCAGAAATAGGCCAATTGCTGCACCTTCAGGATACTCCTCTTCCTGCCACTTTTGGGTGTAAGGTGGAGGGGAGGGACCTGCGATTCTGGCAGGCTACTGGGCCCAGCCATCTCCTGGCTGCCACTTTCCACGGCCTGGCTGAGGCTTTCCTGTGTATGAAAAAGGGACATCTTTTTAGTTTTTGGTTCATCAATCACACACAATTTTCATGTCATGACTGTTGCAAATTTAATGTTAATAAAAAGAAAAGCCTATCATTCTGACCCCAGCATGTTTCATTCTTGTGCCAATCATTTGTGGCCACTACTGTCTATTGATATGTCAAACACTTTGTGAAATCAGAAATTAGTGATCAAAATTAGCATATATTTAACATCATTAATTTGACAATCAGAAATATTTTGAACAATGCTATACCTGACTCAAGCTGGGCTCCTCCACATGTTGCTGCCTGGAAGGCCCAGGTTGGACATCAGAAGCCTCAGCTGGGGGGGAAGGAAGCGTGGAAGGAAGATTGGAGAGTGCTGGCCTGGGTTCAGTCTGGCCTTCCAGAAAATGCAGTCTGTCATAGTACCACAGCCTGGGTACAGAAATGTCCTCTGCTGCAGCTGCTGATCTCAGGGAATCCTGGACCTTCTTGAGCTCCCTATTATAAGTGCTCCTCATACCACCAATTAGGGCCTTCAAAAAATAGGGGATGTCTGCCGTGGGGATCACCGGCTTCACAAATTCCACCACTTGATCCAGCGCTGCCTTCCTCTTTGTTTGATTGTTATAATCGGGGTGGTTTACTGGCCACAGATAGGGCAGCTCCCTGAACATATCAATGAATATGGACATAAAGTCCTCGTCATTAAATAGATCCATTTTCTCTGCAAGACACAACACAAGACAAACCCTAATGTCAGGCTAAACTCTCCTAATCTTGACCCAATATAGGCCTCAATCTATAAGCAGTATAGGCCACTGATGCTCAAAAAATTAAAATTGTACCTTCGTTATAACGATCAGCACTTCCGCTACACCTTCCTACGCTCACAGATCATACATACGACGCATGCGTGTTACTCTTTATATACACTGCGCATACGTGAAACTCTGCCCGCGACGCCTGCCCCTGATGTTCTTTCTAGAATATTCTCCGGCCCGTCTCTTTCATCGCAGTGGGAGATGACATGGTGGAGACTGCGAGGAGGAAAGCCCAGAGCTAGAAACGTCCCAATCTCGGAGGAGAAGATTTAAGGCCTCAAAAATGGACATATTGAAGAGGGCCGACTATGATGGGAAGTAGAGATGGGCTTTATGTTCGGGTCAAACATGAGTTCGACTCGAACATTGGCTGTTTGCCAGTTCGCCGAACAACGAACAATTTGGGGTGTTCGCGGCAAATTGGAAAGCCACGGAACACACTTTAAAAGTCTATGGGAGAAATCAAAAGTGCTAATTTTAAACGCTTATATGCATGGTATTGTCATAAAAAGTGTTTGGGGACCTGGGTCCTGCCCCAGGGGACATGTATCAATGCAAAAAGAATTTTTAAAAACGGCCCTTTTTTCGGGAGCAGTGATTTTAATAATGCTTAAAGTGAAACAATAAAACTGTAATATTCCTTTAAATTTCATACCTAGGGGGTGTCTATAGTATGCCTGTAAAGGGGCGCATGTTTCCCATGTTTAGAACAGTATGACAGCAAAATGACATTTCAAAGGAAAAAAAGTCATTTAAAACTACCCAGGGCTATTAATGAATTGTCGGTCCGACAATACACATAAAATTTCATTGATAAAAACGACATGGGATTTCCCCACAGGGCAACCCCGAACCAAAATAAAAAAAAATGTGTGGGGGTCCCCCTAAATTCCATACCAGGCCCTTCAGCTCTGGTATGGATATTAAGGGGAACCCCGCGCCAAAATTAAAAAAAAAATGGTGTGGGGATCCCCCTAAATTCCATACCAGGCCCTTCAGGTCTGGTATGGATATTAAGGGGAACCCCACGCCAAAATTAAAAAATGGCATGGGGTCCCCCCAAAAATCCATACCAGACCCTTATCTGAGCATGCAACCTGGCAGGCCGCAGGAAAAGAGGGGGGGACGAGGGAGTGCCCCCCGAACCGTACCAGACCACATGCCCTCAACATTGGGAGGGTGCTTTGAGGTAGCCCCCCCAAAGCACCTTGTCCACATGTTGATGAGGAGAAGGGCCTCATCCCCACAACCCTTGGCCAGTGGTTGTGGGGGTCTGCGGGCGGGGGGCTTATCAGAATCTGGAAGCCCCCCTTTAACAAGGGGACCCCCAGATCCTGGCCCCCCCGTGTGAATTGATGGCTTGTCGCATGCAGGTATCGTGCCTGCTGATATAAGGGGACAACAAAGCCAACAAACGGTGAAAAAAGGGGTCCATCATCTGGAGAAAATTCCTGAAATCATCAGGGTTATTCTCCTGGATCTCCCGCAACAAAGGGATATGAGAGAATTGGTAACGCTGGAGCAACCAATTCTTGGTCCATGAACTCTTCCCCACCCTGTTCATGGACTGGGCTTGGGTCAAAGCTAGAAGCCCAACACCAAGCCCCTGCACAGCACGAACTCTACAACAAGCACATTCCCGCAACATGGATTCAAAACAGTCGGCTGGTCAGAACGAACTAACAGAACGCACCGAAGAACAGCAAGGCCTGTGAAGAGCGAGCTGAAAATCAATAACGAGTGGACAAGAACACACTGAAAAACAGATACGAACTGTCTACACGCACTGAAAAGCAGATACAAACCCACAAGCAAAAACTGAACAGCAGTAAAACAATCTGAAAAAGCACGAGTCTGAAAAGCCCGAATTGTCTCTCACCAAAATTCTACTAACACGAGATAAACACGAGATTAGCAGAAGGAGCCCAAAGGGTGGCACACTTTGTATTGAACTGCCCTTTTCTAGTCCCGTTGTACGTGTTGTATGTCACCGCGTTTTTGGCAGTCAGAATTTGGTGTGACCATGTGTATGCAAGACAAGCTTGAGCGGAATTCCGTCAGAAAAAGCTAAGATGGTCCAATTGTGTGTACACGTCATAAGAGTGGCAAGGATGTGGAATTCCCTCCTACAGGCGGTGGTCTCAGCGGGGGGCATTGATAGTTTCAAGAAACTATTAGAGAAGTACCTGAACGACCGCAACATACAGGGATATACAATGTAATACTGACATATAATCACACACATAGGTTGGACTTGGTTGTCTTTTTTCAACCTCACCAACTATGTAAATATGTAACTATGTCTGTCGTGTGCTTCAGAAACTAAGAGAGAACAATCTCTATTGTAAATTGGAGAAATGCGAATTCCATCATGAACAGGTTAAATTCCTGGGTTATGTCATTTTCACTGCTGGTTTTTTGATGGACCCAGAGAAACTTTCAGCAGTCCTGCAGTGGCCCCAACCCGTGGGTTTACATCATCTGCATCGTTTTCTTGGCTTTGCCAACTATTATCGGAAGTTTATTTGTAAATTTCTTGTCTCTGGTCAAGCCCCTGACTGATATGACCAGAAAGGATGGTAACCCACAGAGTTGGTCTCTGGAGTCCGTTAATGCCTTTGAGAGTCTCAAGACTGCCTTTGTTTCTGCTCCAGTGTTGGCACATCCTGATCCTACGTTACCTTTTATCTTTGAGGTTGATGCTTCTGAGACTGGAGTTGGCGCCCTTCTGTCTCAACGTCCTACCTCTGAGAGCGCTAAGCATCCTTGTGGCTACTTTTCCAAGAAATTGTCACCTGCGAAGTGCAATTACAAGATTGGTAACAGAGAGCTGTTAACGATTATTTTAGCCCTGAAAGAATGGAGACATCTCCTCGAAGGTACCACTGTGCCGGTTCTCATTCCTACTGATCATAAGAATCTCACATTCTTGTCTGAGGCTAAATGGGCTCTTTTCTTGTCTAGTTTCAATTACATTGTCTCATTCTTACCCAGTACTAAGAATGTAAGGACTGACGCTTTGTCACAACAATTTTTCTCCACTTCCAGGATGGAGTCTGTTCCGGTTCCTGTGATTCCTCCTGATCTCAGTCTGACTATGGTTCGCACCAGTCTCACTTCTCCTTTGGGTGACAAAATTCTTGCTGCTCAGGTCCATGCTCCTCCTGAGAAACCTTGTTGCCGCTGCTTTGTCCCAGAGAGTTTACGTACTGCCGTGCTCCAGACTTACCATTCTCCCGAGGCTGCTGGCCACCCTGGGAAGAATCAACTCTTTTGGGCCATTTTCCAACAATTCTGGTGGCCTAGTCTACGTGCTGATGTAGCCATCTTCATTGCTGCTTGTTCTGTGTGCTCAGAGTAAAACACCACAACACCTTCCAGTGGGCCTCCTACAACCCATACCCAATGGAGAGAGGCCTTGGACCCACCTGCCAATGTATTTTATTGTGGAGTTACCCAACTCTCAGGACAACACAGTTATCCTTATGGTAGTTGACCAGTTCTCGAAAATGTTCCATTTTATTCCACTTAAGAAGTTGCCCAGGAACCTTCTAAGGAACTGGCTTCCATTTTTGCTTGGGAGATCTTTTACTTACATGGGCTACCCAAGGTGATTGTCTCGGACAGGGGTAGTCAGTTTGTGTCCCGGTTCTGGTGAGCCTTTTGTGCACAGTTGGGAATTCAACTTCCTTTCTCCTCTGCGTATCAGGCCGCAGAACAAGCCAATCAGTCCTTGGAGCAATTCCTATGTTGCTATATTTCTGCCCATCATAACAACTGGTCAGACCTCTTACCATGGGTGGAGTTTGCTCACAATTCTGCCTTCCGATTGTCCCCGTTTATGGCGAACCATGGTTTCCAAACTTCCATGTTGCCGGACTCATTTGTTCCGCAGAGTATTCATTGGAGGAGCATCTTCATGGTCTTCATACCACTTGGGCACGGGTCCAGGAGGCTTTGTGACATGCTAATGATAGGTACAGACTCCATGCTGACCACAGACACCTTCCTGCGCCTTCCTACTAGGTTGGGGACATGGTCTGGCTGTCATCTTGCAACCTCTCACTTCATGTTCCTTCTCTGAAGTTCGCACCTCCGTTAATTGGGCCTATATATATATATATTATATACACAGTTCAGTCAGTGCAGAGTATATAATACAGTGCATTGAAGTGGTTAAGGGGAACCCTATGAGAGAATTAAGGAAACAAACAGCATAGGGTCTCCCCCAAAATCCATAGCAGGCCCTTTGGGTCTGCTATGGATTTTAAGGCGAACTCCATGCCAAAATTTTGAAAAAAAATGTAAAATAGTAATGAGGATGGAGGAGATGATAATTATGAGGTCACTGACGTGACTTGGGTGCATTGAAGCAAAGGAAGACATACGGCAAACATTAAGAGATGGTTTTCCATCCCCAGAACCCCTGGGAGTAGTATGTGGCTGGGAGGAGGCAGCTCCAGATACTGTAATCCTCAGTGACCCAGAGAAGTCTGCTTCTCATGCCTCTTCAAACTTGTGGTGCATGGGCTCCCTTATGCTTCAAAGACTGCAAAAAGACCCAAGAATATGTGGCATAAAAGAGAAGAATCACTATTGGTTGGCAACCCTCTTTAACCACCGTTACAAGGGGAAAGTCTGAGAACCCACCCCGTCCCCACAGAGGGTGCAGAAGATGAAATCTCTTGAGGACACCTTAAAGAGGAGTTTTTCTAACGCTTTTCCTGATTCTGGTAGGTTACAGTGTCGTGGAAAATATAGTTTTGAGGCTTCTGTTGGTCAAAACAGGAGCGGTGGAAAAGGCGGCTGCCTAAATGATGCATTTCACAATTTTTTTAGTCCTTGGCGTCAGGGCTGTCAGGTTACACATCCCATCAGCAGCGTCTGCATCATATGATGGATGATTATCTAGGGGCAAAAACAGAGATGGAGAGCTTTCCAGTTTATGATTCATTGGGTTAATGGGTCATGAGAATAGACCACTGGCCAGAACTTGCCCAGTATGAAATTGAGCTGCTGGACTGCCCTGCATCCAGCATGCTTTCGGAACGGGCATTCAGTGCTGCTGGAGGTTTTGTTACTGATAAAAGAATGCATCTGTCCACAGACTCCGTGGACTGGGTGATATTTATCAAAATGAATTAGTCCTGAATTACCAGCAGCTTTGAAGCCCCTGATGCCGATGTTGCTGATTAAATGTTTTAATCAGCAACAATGCTCATTTAAAAATGATGTTTTTACAAACTTTTTTTCATTGATACATGTCCCCCAGGGCAGTACCCAGGCCCTCATAACCATTGTACGCCCAATTACTTGCATATGAGAACTTTTGATTTTTCTAGTTCGGGTCCCATAGACTTTAATGGAGTTCGTTATTCGGATCCAAACTCTTGCGATGTTCTAAAGCTCTGGTGCGAACCGAACAGGGTATTGTTTGGCCCATCCCTATTACTTACCACTTTTTTAATAATAAAATATGTGTACGAATAATGCACTAGGCTGGTGCAACCTCTGTTTTGTTTTATGATTTCACTGCTTATAAAGTGTTCAGATTAAATTTGTTAGTCAAGTTCTATCTGCTAGTTTAATACACCTGTAGCGCTGACAACTGTTGTTTCTAGCTCTATGTGTATTATTTAGTACAATAGTTGTTTTAGTGCCATCTTGTGGACAATTGATAAAGCACAATAAGTTTACGTCTCAGGATTAATTGACATGGAAGTGATTCACTGTTTACTTCGGAACTGTAGCTTTGACCCACCCACAATGCTCCTGGACAAAGTCAGAACTGAACTGCATTGTGGGAGGATATAAAAGGGTAAGAAGTGGCCATTTTAGCTCTCTTGGTCCTGGGACGCGTGGCTTGTCAGCAGGACTCTGTGGGTGTGTGTGTCCCACGGGGTTGCGGCCTACTTTGCGAAGGAGTGGAGCAGCTATGGTATCCTGCCTTTTGCATCGCAGTGAACTGGACAAGAGACATAATTGTTCCGGAAGACCCATGGGGAGATAACCGAGGACTCCCGGTCGTTTGTGAACGGAACAGTGTGACGGCGTGGTGGTGCCTCCATACGGAACTGAGAACTGCTGAACCGGAGACATCCACCTGCCTGGATCCCGTGTTGGTGAGAGGGTTGATACCCAGAAGTTTAAATGAGTATTACACACACATTTTTAGAACTGTACAGTGTTGCTGGGACTGATAGTCCTACGGAACAAGTTAAGTCTGAGAGAATTAAATCTAAATAGACTTCAGCGTTCAAGAGCAGATGCTAGATGTTTTGTTTTTTCATATAAAGACCCCTAGCCACTCATTTGGATTACAATTGTTTTAGTGTGTTATACTACACTGTGTAACGCCCAGTAGGAACCCTCTATACGGATTACAATTATAAAAGCTAGCGAAGACTGAAGACGTCTGGACTGCCTTTTTCATTGCAGGGCCCTGCATTTTAGTATAAGTGAATTTAAGGTTTAGACCAAGGGGAGCTCCCGGCTATAGATTTATATTAATATATATGTATCTCTGGGATTGTCATTGATTGTCATATAATTTCTTATACTATCACACTACGTTGGTGTGATAGTATATTTGTTGAAATAACTCTTTATATAAATATATTACTTATTCAAAGAAAGAAGTTACTTTTGGTCATTATTGAAGTTTGTGTGCAGTGTTTTCATTTCTCCTACAGGTGGAGCTACCAGCACCCAGGTAGAGATAACTTTAAGTTTAAGTGTATATTGTGGGTTAAAGTTAATGCTCATATTGTTTTAACACTGCACTATAGTTGTGTCAAGGGGAGTGAACAATTTAAGAAGGGTGTAGAGCAAAGAGGACAGGCCCACTTAAACCAGCAGCTCCACCGTGAGTATTGCTACATGTGGGGGCTCGTCCGGGATAACTGTCACTCTAAAGCCAAACACCCTCTTAATAACCCTAAAATGGATCCCCTCACTGCGGCACAGTGGTGTGAGGCGGAAGGCGTCCGCTCAGAAGCGAGCGTAGCCATGGAACTCTGGGGAGATATCTGGGAGAAGGAACACATTAATCAAGTGGTGAAAACACTATCCCCAGGTCAAAGAGCCAAGGTGGTCGCAGTAAGACCTGACCATGAGACATGCCGCACTTATGCCTTATTAGAATGGAGGAAGGGAGTTCCGGAAAACTTCAAGGGTGAAAGTGTTGAACTCGCTGACAAGACAAAATTTTACCTGACTCACCCAAGAGAGCAGGGGGAGGATCCTGCCAACTTCTCTCAGATGAGTTTAACAAGAGTCAGGGGTCCATCGCAGTCAGCACCGACTGCAATTGAACCCGAACTCATCACAGCCCTTGGAAACTTGGTGTCCCAATGTCAGAAAGGGAGCTCAACCTATTCAGGGATTGGGTACCGAAAACTGGGCATCTTCTCGGGCCAACAGCCTGTACCCAAAGGAGAAGATACTTTTGAGGAATGGTTGGAACAGACCACACAGGTGCTGGATAAGTGGGACATCCCTGAAATAAAGAAGAAGCAACGGATTGCTGAGAGTCTCAAGAAGCCTGCTTCTGAGGCTATTCGGAATTTAAAGCTCAGCAAACAGAACTGCGTAGCCCAAGACTACTTGGATATCCTGCAAGATGTGTTTGGACATACTGAAAAGGTTTCCGACCTAATTTACCAATTAGAACACACCTATCAGGAAACTGGAGAGAAGTTATCAGAGTATGTGAGGCGGCTGGACAAGGTCATTCACCAGATATTACTAAAGATGGGAATAGATCCTTGTAAGGTGGATGAGATTCAAGCCAAACAAGTCCTAAGGGGTGCCCAGCCTTCGGACCCCATCACCCTCCAGTTAAGAACTCGCCAAGATGGAGGCATATTGAGATACCCAGATCTGATTCAGATTGTATGGGAAGAAGAAGCTATACTGGAGAGAAAGAAGGAGAACATCCCAGAACAGAAGCACACTGTTTGAGTCCGAACAGTTAATGTGATGGAGGATGATCCCCAGATTGAGCTTCTCAAGACTCAGGTGGCTCAATTAATGGAGATGATGACTTTACTTACCATGTAACCCCCAAATCCGCCCAGTGGAGGAACAGCAAAATCGAAGAGAGTACCAGACTCCACCTCCAGGAGCCGATCTGGACGTTGTTTCAACTGTGGAGGGGTTGGACACTTTGGGAACATGTGCCCAAGTCCAAGAGCAGCAGTGCAACGTCAAAAGCCGGTGGAAAACTTCAAAGGGCCCCAGTGAAGGAGTCAGCTGGGCGCCCTGAAACTGTCGCCAACTCCAACAAAACCCAAGTTCCCAAAGTTTTGAGAGAAAGGGGAAGAATGAAGTTGAGGAAGCGTTCATGGAAATGAGGAGTCAAGATACGCTTTAGTAGGCAGGAGAAGTCGAACCCTCAGAGTGAATTTCCCTGCAACCTAGTGGGACCCTCTCCGATCATCCCAATCCAGGTCGAAGGAATCTATGCCAAGACACTGTTGGATACCTGAGCTCAAGTGACCTTACTATACAAAGATTTCTACATGAAGCATCTCCAGCATCTGCCCCTGCAAAAGTTGGAGGAATTGGAGATATGGGGTCTAGGTACCCAGAACTTTCCTTATGAAGGGTATATCCCTATCAAGCTCACCTTTAACCCAAGTGTGGCTGGAAAGCTAACCCAAGTGTACAAGGACATAGTACATGAGCAGAAGGCCCCAGCAGAAGGAGTGGGAAAAGTTTGGTGTTTAGACCGAGGTGAACAACTGCTACAACTGGGTGAAGTGGGGTGCATGAGGGCCTCTGTTAAGTTGAGCTGGAAACGACCTGGTCCTTTCATTGTCTTGGAAATGGACACCCAAGAAGAAGATGTGGGTCTGGAGATACTTCCAAAAGTGTTATCGACTAAGGCACTAAAGAGAAGCAGGGGGAGAGTTTCAGTCAGTGTTTGGAACACGACAGCTTTGCCTGTGAAGATTCCAGCAAGAATGCTGCTTGGGCAGGCGAATCAAGCAACCCCAATAGATGTAACAAGGAGCCCCGAAGAAGAGATTCCCATAGAGAATTTCTACCCAAAAAACACCTCTCTTACGCCTGCTTGGATGGAGAGGGCCAAAGCCCAGCTCATGAGATGGAAGGAAGTCTTCTCAAAGAGTGAGTTTGACGTGGGGTATGCAAAAAGTGCAGAGCACAAGATCCGGCTAGAAGAAGACAAACCCTTCCGGAAAGGGTAAGGAGAATCCCATTGGGAGACCTTGAAGACCTCAGAGAACAGCTGGCTGAGCTAAAAAGGACTGGGATTATCAGAGAATCCAGGAGTCCATATGCCTCTCCGATAGTGGTGGTGAGGAAGAAAAATGAATCACTCCGGCTGTGTATCGACTACAGGACTCTGAACCGGGGGACCATCCCAGATCAGTACACTACCCCCCGTATAGAAGATGCCCTACAGAGCTTGTCAGGGGCAAAGTGGTTCAGTGTATTAGATCTGAAGAGTGGCTATTATCAGATCCCCATGAGTCCTGAGGATAAGGAGAAGACTGCTTTCATCACCCCCATGGGGTTCTATGAATTCAACCGGATGCCACAAGGTCTGTCTGGGGCCCCAGCAACTTTCCAGGGGCTCATGGAGAAGACAGTAGGCGACATGAATTTGATTGAGGTCTTAGTATACTTAGACGATATCATTGTGTTTGACCGAACTATTGAAGAACATGAAGAGCGTCTGGAAAAAGTTCTAAAGAGGTTACATGAAGAGGGCTTGAAACTTTCCGTGGAGAAGTGTCAATTCTACCAATCTTCAGTGAACTATCTGGGACACATTGTGTCTGAAGAAGGGATAGCAACTGATCCTGAGAAATTGGAAGCTGTTACCTCTTGGCCAAGGCCCACGAATGTAACTGAGCTCAGGTGCTTCTTGGATTCTGCTCCTACTACTGGAGGTTTGTGGAGGGGTTCGCAAAAATAGCACACCCACTCACAGAACTACTAAAGAATCAAGAAGAGGCTGATGTGGATTCGGAGAAACCTGGGAGACAAAAAGAAGGGCCCCGGAAGAAAAAAGAATCTATTCTGGATCAGTGGACTCAGGAATGTGAGGAGACATTCAGTCTATTGAAGAAGAGTCTTACAACTGCTCCAGTGTTAGCTTATGTGGATCCTACCAAGCCCTATGAACTGCACATGGATGCCAGCTGAGATGGGTTAGGCGGAGTGCTCTATCAGGAACACAATGGACAATTAAGGCCTGTTGCTTATGTGAGCCGAAGTTTGTCTCCTGCTGAGAAGAACTACCCAACTCATAAACTAGAGTTTCTGGCCTTGAAGTGGGTTGTGGTAGAAAAGCTGAGGGATTATCTTTATGGTGCCGAATTTGTAGTGAAAACAGATAACAACCCCCTCACATACTTATTCACCACCGCAAAATTGGACGCCACAGGCCATAGGTGGTTGGCTGCTCTCTCAACGTTCTCTTTCAGCCTGAAATACAGACCGGGAGCCGGCAACAGAGATGCAGATGCGCTGTCAAGAAGACCCCACAGTCCCCTGAGCTCCCAAGAGGATTGGACTCAACTTGCCCCAGATGGGGTAAGAGCCCTTTGTGAAGGAGCCGTTAAGCAGGAGAAAGGTGGAGCCAGAGCTGAAGAGATTGGAGTGACTATGGCAGGAGTGCCCAGGTATTACTGCAACGTCTCCCAGATTGCTGCAGAGGGCTTACCGAAATTATCAAGAAAAGATCTTAGGAAAGATCAACAAGAGGATCCACTCTGCAGCTTGGTATTGGAAGCTTTGGAGGGCAAACACCCTGATCTACATTTCAAAAGCACCCAAAAGTGAGCTCTGTTGTTACACAAAGAGTGGGATCGGTTGCAGTTGTTGCAAGGGGTGGTCTACTGAAGGGGGCCCTCTGAAGATCTGGAGGAGAAGTGGCAACTGTTTCTGCCAGAGAAGCACAGAGAGACAGTGTTAATTGCTCTACATTATTGTCATGGACATCTGGGGTCAGAAAGAACTCTTCAGTTGATAAGAGATAGATTCTACTGGCCTTGCATTAGGAAGGAAGTGGAGAGTTACTGTCACTCCTGCCATAGGTGTATCCAGAGAAAGACTCTGCCACAACGGGCAGCCCCAATGGGACACTTATCAAGCCAACGTCCCATGGATCTAGTGTGTATAGACTTCCTGTGCCTAGAATCTGAATTGAGTGGACAAGGAAATATTCTGGTAGTCACGGACCATTTCACCAGATATGCTCAAGCTTTCTCCACGTAAGACCAGAAGGCAGTCACAGTGGCTAAGACATTGGTGGAGAAGTTCTTCATCCATTACGGCTTACCAAGGATCCACTCAGACCAGGGAAGGGACTTTGAAAGTACACTCATCAGGAGGTTGCTGGATCTACTGGGAATAAAAAAAATCCAGAACTACACCCTATCATCCGCAAGGAGACCCTCAGCCGGAGAGATTTAATAGAACTCTTCTTAACATGTTGGGGACATTAACCTCCGAGCAAAAGCACAACTGGTGTAAGCATATTGCAGCTTTAGTACATGCATACAACAGCACCAAGAGTGACGTCACAGGATATTCTTATCGGCTGATGTTTGGACGTGAGGCTAGGCTACCAGTGGACTTAGCCTTTGAAACTTCTCTGGATCACACATCAGAAGCTTCTCACCGAGGATATGCAAATAGGTTGAGGAAGAGTCTGAAGGTTGCTTATGAGAAGGCCCGGACCATGTCAGAAAACAGAGAGAGCAGGAATAAAAGAAACTTTGACCTTAAAGTAAGGGTCCAAGATCTTCAACCAGGTGACTGAGTCTTACTAAGGAATTTGGGTATTCCTGGCAAACACAAGTTGGCAAATCGATAGAGATCACAGCCATACGTTGTGTGTAAACAGCTTCCAGGGCTCCCAGTATTTGAAATCAGGCCAGAAGGAAGTGCTGGACCAACTAAAACTTGGCATCGGAATCACCTTTTGCCTCTTACTGATGCAGTCAGGATAATCCCCGAAGAGGAATTATCATCCACATCAGAAGTTGCACAACGGCCTATAACTAGGTCCCAGTCTGGAACTTCAGCAACTGAAGACAATGAGGAGAGAGAGATGGACTTTAGCTGGTTGTGGTCATCTAATATGCCCGAAACTGAAGCGAGTGTTTCATCACCCACAGCTGAGGAGAGTAGTGAGGCCCTCAGGCCAGGAACTCCAGAGTTTGTGCCATTGTCCGAAAGAACTGAAGAGTGTTTATCTCCCACTGAAATGGAAGAAAGTGGTGTTCAGGCAGAAATAGGGGACTCACCAAAGAAACAAAGGGAGAAGAGGAACATTCGCCCACCTAAGAGACTAACATACGATACATTGGGCGAGTGTTTTGAAACCACAAAGATTACCAGCAAAAGGAACATTGATGAGCCTAGTTCCTCCTCAGTCAATCTGGATAATGAGAGCCCTGCTTCACCCCTTGGAACACCTGTAACTGATACTAGAGTGACAGTTGTGGGTACACAGGGTAGCTTTCCAACACCTGAAAACTGGTGGGAGGCTCCCCTGTCGGTCCTATGTTCATGTTTAGAGGCTAAGATGTGTAGCAGTCCTACATATCTTTGGGGACCAAAGATTTAGAGCAGGGGGAGTATGTAGCACTGACAACTGTTGTTTCTAGCTTTATGTGTGTTATTTAGTACAATAGTTGTGTTAGTGCCATCTTGTGGACAATTGATAAAGCACAATAAGTTTACGTCTCAGGATTAAGTGACATGGAAGTGATTTACTGTTTACTTCGGAACTGTAGCTTTGACCCACCCACAATGCTCCTGGACAAAGTCAGAACTGAACTGCATTGTGGGAGGATATAAAAGGGTAAGGAGCGGCCATTTTAGCTCTCTTGGTCCTGGGATGCGTGGCCTGTAAGCAGGACTTTGTGGGTGTGTGTGTCCCACAAGGTTGCGGCCTACTTTGTGAAGGAGCGGAGCAGCTACGGTATCCTGCCTTTTGCATCGCAGTGAACTGGACAAGAGACGTGATTGTTCCGGAAGACCCGTGGGGAGATAACCGAGGACTCCCGGTCGTTTGTGAACGGAACAGTGTGACGGCGTGGTGGTGCCTCCATACGGAACTGAGAACTGCTGAACCGGAGACATCCACCTGCCTGGATCCCGTGTTGGTGAGAGGGTTGATACCCAGAAGTTTAATTGAGTATTACACACACATTTTTAGAACTGTACAGAGTGTTGCTGGGACTGATAGTCCTACGGAACAAGTTAAGTCTGAGAAAATTACATCTAAATAGACTTCAGCGTTCAAGAGCAGATGCTAGATGTTTTGTTTCTTCATATAAAGACCCCTAGCCACTCATTTGGATTACAATGGTTTTAGTGTGTTATACTACACTGTGTAACGCCCAGTAGGAACCCTCTATACGGATTACAATTATAAAAGCTAGCGAAGACTGAAGACGTCTGGACTGCCTTTTTCATTGCAGGGCCCTGCATTTTAGTATAAGTGACTTTAAGGTTTAGATCAAGGGGAGCTCCCGGTTATAGATTTATATCAATATATATGTATCTCTGGGATTGTCATTGATTGTCATATCATTTCTTATACTATCACACTACGTTGGTGTGATAGTATATTTGTTGAAATAACTCTTTATATAAATATATTACTATATTACTATATATTACAAAGAAAGAAGTTACTTTTGGTCATTATTGAAGTTTGTGTGCAGTGTTGTCATTTCTCCTACAGGTGGAGCTACCAGCACCCAGGTAGAGGTAACTTTAAGTGTATATTGTGGGTTAAAGTTAATGCTCATATTGTTTTAACACTGCACTACAGTTGTGTCAAGGGGAGTGAACAATTTAAGAAGGGTGTAGAGCAAAGAGGACAGGCCCGCTTAAACCAGCAGCTCCACCGTGAGTATTGCTACACACCCATGCTGTTGTTCAAAGGTGTCTACTTTACTACTTTATCCAGAATGCAAGCACCCTAAAGCTTCGTACACACAGTAGGAAAATCAGAAGGGGATTGTCGTTTGACAGACTGTTGTCCGAAGTTCTTACCACTAGTACACTCCTTTCACCAATTGTTTTCCAATTTTCGGCCAACAAATGTTGGATTACAGGCTAGTAAATTTTTGTCAAACGACAGCTCTACGTCAGATTTTCAGATGGTCAGTACACAAATCCGTCACACAAAAGTCGAAAGTACAAACATGCATGCTCGGAATCAATGCTCATCAAACACAAAATTAGCAGAAGGAGCCCAAAGGGTGGCGCTCAAGAGCTGAAATTCCTCGTAGTACGTCACTACGTTTGTGTTTGTGGCAGGACAATTTGTGCAAATGCCCTTTTGACAAAAATCAGACGCTCGGTTGTCCAACAATCATACCGCATCAACAGATGAAATAAACAAAAAAAAAGTCTCATCTAAGGATTAGTAAACTACAATACATTACATTTTTGTTTTGGGATTTAATACTGCTTTAACTATTTGGAAAAATCCAGACTTATGGGGTGCCAGTGGAAATGTGATTACCTCTGCTTTTTTTTTGCAGAAAGTTTAAATTATGTTTTTAAAATTTGTATCCCTCTAAAGAAATTTGTAAATAATGATGGTAGATTGGGAGCAAATGTGGGGCATAATCACATAAATGATAGCAGTGGAAATCTGCTGCAAAACCTCTGTGCCTGTGGTATTACATTGGATTAGAGGCATTTACTTCTTGCTTCTCTATCTTAACCTAGAAACAAAATTTTCCAAAACTAAGAGGCTTCCCAGTGCAGTGATGTCCATTACTAACTGATGACTAATGTATAATTCTGCCCAGACATTATAGCAACATATCATTTTAAGAAGTAAAAGCCACATGTATTTCTGCCTTTTCTGAAAAGTATATTTAGAGTTGTTTTGAATATAACACTTTTTGGCATTACATATTCTTGTTCAGTCTCTCAGTACTGTATATTAAGAATTACATTTTTATTTGTTATTTTGACATGCCATGTTTTTTGTGCTTGGCTTGAGCATGTAGTAAAAACCTACATATCATTATGCACCACATCATCTTGCTGCAAGCTTAAAACTAAAATTATTCTCTTTATTTTCTGCAGAAGGTGGCAGGAAAAAAAAGAAGATATTTCTCCAGCAATAGAGGATGCCACCTTCTGGCTAAATTACAGTATCTCACAAAAGTGAGTACACCCCTCACGTTTTTGTAAATATATTATTATATCTTTTCATGTGACAACACTGAAGAAATGACGCTTTGCTACAATATAAAGTAGTGAGTGTACAGCTTATATAATAGTGTCAATGTGCTGTCCCCTCAAAATAACTCAGTCATTAATGTCTAAACCACTGGCAACAAAAGTGAGTACACCCCTAAGTGAAAATATCCAGATTGGGCCCAAATTAGCCATTTTCGTTCCCCAGTGTCATGTGACTCATTAGTGTTATAAGGTCTCAGGTGTGAATGGGGAGCGGATGTGTTAAATTTGGTGTTTGGTGCTCTCACTCTCTAACACTGGTCACTGGAAGTTCAACATGGCACCTCATGGCAAAGAACTCTCTGAGGATCTGAAAAAAAGAATTGTTGCTCTACATAAAGATGGCCTAGACTATAAGCAGTTTGCCAAGAACCTGAAACTGAGCTGCAGCACGTTGGGCAAGACCATACAGCAGTTTAACAGGACAGGTTCCACTCAGAACAGGCCTTGCCATGGTCGACCAAAGAAGTTGAGTGCATGTGCTCATCATAATATCCAGAGGTTGTCTTTGGGAAATAGACTTATGAGTGCTGCCAGCATTGCTGCAGAGGCTGAAGGGGTGAGGGGTAAGCCTGTCAGTGCTCAGACCATACCCTGCACACTGCATCAAATTGGTCTGCATGGCTGTTGTCCCAGAATGAAGCTTCTTCTAAAGATGATGCACAAGAAAGCCCTCAAACAGTTTGCTGAAGACAAGCAGACTAAGGACATGGATTACTGGAACCATGTCCTGTGGTCTGATGAGACCAAGATAAACTTATTTGGTTCAGATGGTGTCAAGCGTGTGTGGCACTATAAGTGGAAATGTCCTTCGCGCTATTGCGAGAAATAATGGAATGGTGACAACAAAATAGCAAAAATGATCTAACGTGAGAAATAGTGATGAACCTAATGTGATGATGTCTAATATAGACTGCAGCAAAATCAAAAGTGTTCACATTACACTCTGTGGAAATGAAGGGATCTCGCGCATCAAATCTATCACCTTATACTGTGAAAAGTGACTAATACATATAGTGTAAAAAAGAAAAACTATTACACCAAAATAAATAAATATGCAAATAACGTGATATTCGATGAATAACAAAATATGAAGTTCATAAGTGACAAAGTGAATCAGCTGGGATCAAATATGTGGGAAAAATACGTAGATATTTATGTAGAAAGTCCCGGTCTTATCAGGCTCTCAGAACTCTCACCTTAAGAGGAGTAAATTCAGGCATCGATGGGTATCTTTTGGTTAGCGCTGTATGATATAGCGTGATGGTGATCTGGATTTGACATCTGTTGGTGGCTGAATTGTCTTCTCAATTTATGTGAGGATATATGTTACATCACCGATGAAGTCACGAGCCCCAGATGAAGTCACAAGCGGTGACGTAACGCATAGGGCGTGGCGGAGAGCAGACGTAAACCGGAAGTCACGTAAGGAGGCGCCTCAGATGCCGCTCCTTCTGTTTAATGCTATTTTAAAGTTTTTAAATGTAAGAGACCACTTTTTAGACATTAATAAAGCAGCTACATTCAATATACTACACCATTGGAGGCTTCTTTCTCATTCCTCCCCCTTCTTCCATCCCACCGGGCTGGTGGAGTGTGGGTGGGAAATCTTTTCTAATAGGTATATCCTCACATAAATTGAGAAGACAATTCAGCCACCAACAGATGTCAAATCCAGATCACCATCACGCTATATCATACAGTGCTAACCAAAAGACACCCATCGATGCCTGAATTTACTCCTCTTAAGGTGAGAGTTCTGAGAGCCTGATAAGACCGGGACTTTCTACATAAATATCTACGTATTTTTCCCACATATTTGATCCCAGCTGATTTACTTTGTCACTTATGAACTTCATATTTTGTTATTCATCGAATATCACGTTATTTGCATATTTATTTATTTTGGTGTAATAGTTTTTCTTTTTTACACTATATGTATTAGTCACTTTTCACAGTATAAGGTGATAGATTTGATGCGCGAGATCCCTTCATTTCCAAAGCGTGTGACAGCAACCAGGTGAGGAGTACAAAGTCAAGTTTGTCTTGCCTACAGTCAAGCATGGTGGTGGGAGTGTCATGGTCTGGAGCTGTATGAGTGCTGCCAGCACTGGGGAGCTACAGTTCATTGAGGGTGCCATGAATGCCAACATGTACTGTGACATACTGAAGCAGAGCATGATCCTCTCCCTTTGAAGACTGGGCCACAGGGCAGAATTCCAACATGATAATGACCCCAAACACACCTCCAAGATGACCACTGTCTTGCTAAGTTGAGGGTAAAGGTGGTGGACTGGCCAAGAATGTCTCCAGACCTACACCCTATTGAGCATCTGTGGGGCATCCTCAAATGGAAGGTGGAGGATCGTAAGGTCTCTAACATCCACCAGCTCCATGATGTCATCATGGAGGAGTAGAAGAGGACTCCAGTGGCAACCTGTGAAGCTCTGGTCAACTCCATGCCCAAGAGGGTTAAGTCATTGCTAGAAATTGTGGCCACACAAAATATTAATGCTTTGGTCCCAATTTGGACATTTTCACTTAGGGGGTGTACTCACTTTTGTTGCCGGCGGTTTAGACATTAATGGCTGTATGTTGAGTTATTTTGAGGAGACAGCAAATTTACACTGTTATACAAGCTGTACACTCACTACTTTACATTGTAGCAAAGTGTCATTTTTCCAATGTTGTCACATGAAAAGATATAATAAAATATTTACAAAAATGTGAGGGGTGTACTCACTTTTGTGAGATACTGTACATGGTTACATAGTTACTGTACATAGTCTGGTTGAAAAAGACACTAGTCCATCCAGTTCAACCAATAAAGTTCAACTAAGTGACATATGATAGTATGAAAATTGACACTGCCAAACGTTTAGGTCAATTTACATCTTTGCAGTGTGTTTATTTGCATTATCTTCCTAACACACCCAATAAATGTGCATGGCTATTATTAGCAATGCAGTGAATCACAACACATGGCAGCACATTACCCTGAACTGTGGTGCATTGGAGTGCCATTAAAAATGAATGACAACTTAGTGCACCAACATGCATGTTATATTAATTTATGTGCATTACCACAGTGCAACTGTGTAAATCCTTCCTTTGGGTTAGGGGGCCCTAACATCACTAAAGGGTCACTAAACCATACGTTTGTGTTTTGGACACACTTGGCACAATTGTAGCCCATTCAAAATGAATGGATTTCTGTAATCCAAGCACATTAATGTGCTTGTTAACTGCTTCGATACTGGGCACTTTTACCCCCTTCTTGCCCACGCCAATTTTCAGCCTTCAAAGCTGTCACCAGGGCTTTTTTTCAGGGGGAACTTGGTGGAACTCAGTTCCACCACTTCTGGCTCAGACCCTTTGGTGCCTGCTCACCACAATCTTTTGTAAACACAGAAGTCTGGTGTCTGTGTTTACAAGTGACAGCTCTGCACTCTGAATGTAATGCAATCCTGGTAATTAATGCCCCTTTAAGACCCTCCTACTGTTTTTGTGAAATTTGACTGACCACACCCACTATTTGATGTGATTTTGAGGGTGTGTGTAGGAGGAGGGGTTTTGCTGGGCCGTGGTTAAGTTCCAGCACCTATTGTTTGAGAAAAAAAGTCCTGGCCGTCACACTTTGACAATTTTGTGGTCATGCAACACTGTACCCATAAGAAATTGTTATATTTTTTTACAAAAATAGATCTTTCTTTTGGTGATACTTAATCACCACTGGGTTTTTATATTTTGCTAAATAAACTAAAAGAAGACAGAACATTTTGAAAAAAATGTGTTTTCTTTCTTTCTGTTATAAAATTTTGCAAATAAATAATCTTTCTTCATAAATTTAGATCAAAATGTATTCTGCTACATTTCCTTGGTGAAAATAACCGAAATCTGTGTATATTTTTTAGTCTGTAGTAAAGTTATAGAGTCCACAAACTATAGTATATACTGTATATCTGAAAATTGATCAATCCTGATGTACTAGGGGCCTATCTCATTTCTTGAGGCCCTAAAATGCCAGGACAGTACAAATACCCCCAAATGACCCCCTTTTAGAAAGTGAAAAATTCCAAGGTATTTAGTAAGAGGAATAGCAAGTTTTTTTTAAGTTGTCATTTTTTGTCATAATTTTTTTGGAAAATAAGCAAAAAAAAAAAATCACAAACATTCATAATTTCACAGTGGACACAGCCATTGACAGATCACACCGCTGCACAGCCCCGCAAGAGGCACACTCTGAGAGGACATCATATGACATCCCATAGTCGTCTACCCAAAAGGACAAAAGTCCTGCTCGGCCGTCATTTTGCTCTAGGCCGGGCAGGAACTGGTTAATGCACACAAATGTACATGTGTCTTCGGTGTATGTAATGATTTAAAAAAAACTGTAGGTATGTTACAGGAGGTGGTCAGAGATTGGAAAAAAAGCTACAGAAGATATTTTTTATTCTTCTTGGAATAATTCATATATAGCATATTTAATAAAATAAACAATAAAGATAAAGGCTGTGGCAGTATAGAAAAAGAAAGGAACTGTCAAAAGGAAAAAAAACAAATCATTTAACTTGCAGAAGTCAGTCTTTTAATATTTTCCTTTATTGGTCCCGTATAGACACTTAGGCAAAAAAATGGGGGTTTATGCGAGCCACACTTAAAGTGTCACTAAACCCACATTATTAAAAAAAATATTAATAAATGCTGTATTTCATGCTGTTCATACTCACTCAGTCACTATGAGATTTGTTTTCTGCATTCCCCAAAAAACCTGGTTGATCCTGCTGTTCTCTATCTCCCCCTTTTATCCAGGTCCCCACATGCTCAGTTTTCAGTGAGTTTCTATGCTGAGCATTTCCTCCCTATCACATCTGAGCAGCCCATGTGACTATAGAGTCACACACACGTGGGCATATACACAGTTGAAAATGACAGCCCACTCTCTCCCTCACCCAGGAAGTGGGCTGTATAAGGTGTTTAGTATTTACTGACAGAAAAAAATGTTTTACTATCCAAAGTTAAAAGAACAAGGGCAGAAGATTTATTAGATGGAAAGATGAAAAAATGATGGAAGGTCAACTTTAGGTACTTTAAGAGCCACATGCCCTCAGACAGCAGGCTGGACAACAGAGTATTAGATAATCTGTTCCTGCAGCATGTGATGCTGCTCCAAAGGATACTTCTTTGCAGAGGGATTAGGTGCATAATACTGGATCTGGGGTTGTCATCGTCACCTTGGCTTTACTACCTAGTGTGTCACTGATCAGGAACTAGTATGTATAATAAGAATTTATTCTTTTCAGACATCACTGGTTTCTAGATTGCACCAGGTAGGCTGTTAACTTAGTAGTTACTCCAGGATAAAGGTGAGATGTCTGGAGCCTGCACCTTGAATATACTCAGCAATGACACCTTTTATGTTTCTTTCTTACGCATGGGTTTGCTTTATAGTAGCTTAAATGACAGCATGGTTTCTACTTATGTTTGAGTTGCAGTGTATAGAAAATGCTTTCATGTCATAGATGGAAACAAGAAGGCAGCAAGTCACATAATTGTGCATCGTAGAATAGTAAGGGTCTGGTATGGATTCTGGGGGAACCCCCACGCCAAATAAACGGCGTGGAGGTCCCCCCAGAATCCATACTAGACCCTTATCCTAGCACACAGCCCGGCAGGTCAGGAAACGGGGCGGGGACGAGCGAGCACCCCCCCTGAACTGTACCAGGCTGCATGCCCTCAACATGGGGGGGTGGGTGCTTTGGGGAAGGGGGCCCTGCGCCCCCACCCCAAAGCACCTTGTCCCCATGTTGATGAGGACAAGGGCCTCCTCCTGACAACCCTGGCCATTGGTTGTTGGGGTCTGCAGGCGGGGGGTTAATCTGAATCTGGAAGCCCCCCCGGTTCTGACCCCCCCATCATATGTAAATGAGTATGGGGTACATTGCTCCCCTACCCATTCACATAAAAAAAGTGTCAAAAATAAAACGCAGTACACAGGTTTTTTGTCAGAAACCATGAATCAGACCAAGACAGAAGTACAATTAGATCACACTTGTTTATTAATAAAAATAAAAAGGTAAATAGAGTAAGCGCAGTCAAAGCATAGCCAGAGTCCAGTAACTGGATCGGATAGTCAGCCAAGCCAGAGTTCAGTAACCAGATCGGGTAATCAGCCAGGCCAGAAGTCAGGGATCCAAGCAGAGTAACAGCAAGCGGGATAAGGAGCCAGAAGGGATGTCAGCAAGCCAGTCTTTAAACAGGAACACAGGAGATGGTTTCTTGTGATTTGACCAAGGCGAAGGCAGGAAAGAAGTGAGCTGGACGTCTTTTAGTAGGCGGGACTGACAAGCAGATCCACAACAGCTGGTTATCTGTGGAGAGAGAAGAGAGTGGCAATTAGCCGACAGTTAAGCGGCCAGCTCAGAGAAGGAAGGGCTGAACCAGCCCTGACATTTTTAAAGTAATTTATTATGGCGGCTCGGGCATCTCTTCCGACTTCTTCTCCCCTCTGCCTCCTCCTGCTGATGTCTTCTGCCTCTGCCGGTTCTTCTCTCCTCTCCGGGTCTTCTCCACTCTCTCTGGTTCTTCTCCCTCTGTCCGCTGTCTTCTGCCTCTGCCGGGTCTTCTACGCTATCTTCTCGCTCTTTTGCTGGGTCTTCGCCGCTGTCTTCTCCCTCTGTTCTTCTTCCGATGTTAACTCAATGCTCTCTCCTGCTCTAATACTAGGTGGGCGGTGTGCCACTACTTATATTGGCATGGGGCGGGCGCGTCCCTTATGATGTCACCGCCCCATCATGCCTCGGGCGGTGACATCATAAGGGGTGAGGCCTCCAGATGACATCACCTGGTGGCCCCACCTCTAGCCAATATATATAGGGGCACACCGCACACCCAGCATTAGAGTGGGAAAAAGTCAACTTTGGAAAAAGAACAGAGGGATAAGACAGCTGAGAAGACCGGGCAAAAGGGCAAGAAGATAGCAGAGAAGACCCAGCAGAGGCAGAAGACAGCGGACAGAGGGAGAAGAACCGGAGTGGCCTAGAAGACATCAGCGAAGAGCAGAGAAGACCTGGAGAGGGGAGAAGAACCGGCAGAAGCAGAAGAGGGCGGAAGAACCGGCAGAGGCATCAGTGAAGGAGGCAGAAGAGCCGGAGAGGGGAGAAGAAATCAGAAGAGAAGACAGAGCTGCCTTAATAAATTACTTTAAAAACATGTGTAATGTGTTTTATTTTTGATTCTTTTTTAGGTGAATGGGTAGGGGTACAATGCACCTCATACTCATTCACATAGGGTGGGGGGCAAGAATCTGGTGGCCCCCTTGTTAAAGGGGGCTTCCAGATTTTGATAAACCCCCCGCCAGCAGACCCCAACAACCAATGGCCAGGGTTGTCAGGAAGAGGCCCTTGTCCTCATCAACATGGGGACAAGGTGCTTTGGGGTGGGGGGTGCAGGGCCCCCTTCTCCAAAGCACCCACCCCCCCATGTTGAGGGCATGCAGCCTGGTACAGTTCAGGGGGGGCGTTCGCTCGTGCCCTCCCCCTTTCCTGACCTGCCGGGCTGTGTGCTAGGATAAGTGTCTGGTATGGATTCAGGGGGGACCCCCACGCCATTTAGTTGGCGTGGGGGTTCCCCCTGCCCCCAAAGCACCCACCTCCCCAAGAGAGCATGCAGCCTGGTACGGTTCAGGAGGGGGGGCGTGGAGTTCCCCCTAAAGATTCATACCAGACATACTGCCTGGTATTGTCGCAGATCAAAGTCGGATCCCTGTTCATTGAGGTCGGACGCATGTCGGACTTAAAAACGCAGGGCAATGTCAGATCCAAAGTGGTACGACAGTCGTGTCGTACCAGTGTGAACCTGGCCTAACACCTATATGAGGCTAGGCCCCTGCTTAGTTTCCCTGTCAGTTGATCAAGTTCCAATCAAGCATATTGTATCATTGAACACCTGTGCACAGGAACCTAAGCAATCAACCTAACACTCCCTGAGAAACTTTGCTCTAAATAATGGTTTTGATGTTTTTCAGTGTTGAAATGTAGTGGAATGGCAGGATAAAACAATCATAACAATAGCGCTATGTGTATGATTGTTTTTTTATTTTTTTTTATTTTAGGTATTCTAAAGGGTACCCCCCTAATTCACCATATATAGGAAGCTCACCTACCTTTTGTCACCTATTACAAGAAAAAGTACCCTTTTGCTGTCTTCGATTAAATAAGGTATATTTTACATATATAACTGTGTTTGATAAATATTTAAAAAAAAAATTATAGTAATAAGTTACCGTACTCTTAATTCCATTCTTTCTTACCAATTATGTTTTAGGGTTGTCAACATAACTATTATGAAGATGCAAAAGCCTATGGATTCAAGAATAAAGTCATCATTGTTGCAGCTGAAACTGCAGGAAATGGACTGTATAATTTCATTGTTCCACTCAGAGCGTATTACAGACCAAAAAAGGAGCTTAACCCCATCATACTGCTTCTGGATAATCCGTAAGTGTCATAACAAGGGAATTTCAATTTATTTGTAATGTTAAATACTTTTTATTTTATACAATAGAGGGCATTGTAATTGTCACCGTGTCATATGATTAAAGTTAAGCCTCAGTTTCATGCTGACAAAAAACAAATGTACAATGGGGACGGAAAGTATTCAGACCCCCTTAAATTTTTCACTCTTTGTTATATTGCAGCCATTTGCTAAAATCATTTAAGTTCATTTTTTTCCTCATTAATGTATGCACAGCACCCCATATTGACAGAAAAACACAGAATAGTTGACATTTTTGCAGATTTATTAACCACTTGCTTACTAGGCACTTAAACCCCCCTCCTATCCAGACCAATTTTCAGCTTTCAGTGCTCTCACACTTTGAATGACAATTACTCAGTCATGCAACACTGTACCCAAATGATTTTTTTGTCCTTTTTTTATACAAATAGAGCTTTATTTTGGTGGTATTTGATCACCTCTGGGTTTTTTATTTTTTGCGCTATAAATGAAAAAAGACCGAAAATTTTGAAAAAAAAACGCATTTTTCCTAATTTCTGTGATAAAATTTTGCAAATTCGTAATTTTTCTTCATAAATTTTGGCCACAATTTATACTGCTACATATCTTTGGTAAAAATAACCAAAAATTTGTGGAAATTATTTGGTCTGTGTGAAAGTTTTAGAGTCTACAAGCTATGGTCCAAATCATAAAAAAAATTATCATATCTGATGTACTGGTGGCCTATCTCATTTCCTGAGACCCTAACAAGCCAGGAAAGTACAAATGCCCCCCAAATAACCCCTTTTTGGAAAGTAGACATTTCAATGTATTTAGTTAGAGGCATGGTGAGTTATTTGAAGTTGTATTTTTTTCCCACAATTCTTTGCAAAATTGAGATTTTTTTTTTCCCCACAAAATTGTCATTGTATTAGCTTATTTCTCTCACATGGCATGTGTATACCACAAATGACACCCCAAAATACATTCTGCTACTCCTCCTGAGTATTACGATACCACATGTGTGGGACTTTTTCACTGCCTGGCCACATACAGAGTGTAACCACCTATTACACTTTTGAAGGCCCTGGAGCACCGGGACAATGGAAACACCCACAAAATGACCCCATTTTGGAAAGCCAATACCCCAACGTATAATCTATGAGGCATAATGAGTCTTTTGAATGGTTTATTTTTTTCCAGAATTTTTTGGAAAATGTGGAAAAGAATGGAAACACATTTTCTTTTTTACACAAAGTTGTCCGTTTATAAGATATTTCCAACACATAGCATTTAGATAGCAAAAATGACAAAATACATTCTGCTACTCCTCCTGAGTATTACTATACCACATGTGTGGGACTTTTTCACTGCCTGGCCACATACAGAGGCCCACCATGCATGGAGCACCATCAGGTGTTCTAGGAGCATAAATTACACATCACATTTCTCAACCACCTATTACACTTTTGAAGGCCCTGGAGCACCGGGACAATGGAAACACCCACAAAATGACCCCATTTTGGAAAGCTAACACCCCAATGTATAATCTATGAGGCATAATGAGTCTTTTGAATGGTTTATTTTTTTCCAGAATTTTTTGGAAAATGTGGAAAAAAATGAAAACGCATTTTTTTTTACATAAAGTTGTCCATTTATAAGATATTTCCAACACACAGAATTTGGATAGCAAAAATAACACCCCAAAATACATTCTGCTACTCCTCCTGAGTATGGCGATACCACATGTGTGAGACTTCTACACAGCATGGCCACATACAGAGATCCAACATGCAAGGAACACCATCAGGTGTTCCAGGGACACATAGCATGCACATACCAAGAATTACACCCCAAAATACATTATGCTGAGCAAAGCATAAACAAAAGATTACCTGTGGTTGTAGTAGCACAGTTGTACACAGGAGGATAGCACTGGTCCAGGCAGCAGGCAGGGACTTGGTCAACAGCGGCGAACACAATTGTCCAGGCAGCAGGCAGGGTTACTGTCCATACAAAGTCCAGGGTCAGTGCAGGCAGAGATATTGTCCGCAGTGCCAAAAATATTGGTCCCGGTAGTAGGCAGGTCCATGTGGTGTGGTCAGTGCGACAGGCAGAGGCATGACGGCAGTAAGTCCTACAGGCAGAAGTAGGGCCTCGTTTAGGACAGAATGGGGACAGGGGTAGAGGCTTCTCCCACCCAAATCTCTTTGAAGCCTCCGAGTCTCCAGACCCTAATCTAGGATTGAGAAAACAAAAAAATAGTTTTCTTCATCCAGAAAAACAATTCTGGAGCCCCTCACATATGTGAGACCCCTGTGTTGAATCCCACTAGTCCAGTATCAGGGTACAAGATCAGTCCAAGAGGCAGGCAAATATCATGGTCAAACAGTCCAAGGTCAGTTCCAGATCAGGCAGATGTATGTACAGAATCGTTAGGCAGAAGCATGGTCGAATAACAGTCCAGGGTCAGTTCCAGATCAGGCAGAGGTATGTGCAGAATCGTTAGGCAGAAGCATGGTCGAATAACAGTCCAGGGTCAGTTCCAGATCAGGCAGAGGTATGTACAGAATCGTTAGGCAGAAGCGTGGTCAAATAACAAGCCAGGGTCAGTTACAGAGGAGGCAGTGGCATAAGGGGTGTGAGGGTAAATTGCAGGAACGGAGGCTTACGTTTACCATACTTCACTAATAATTTAGTGAAGTATGGTAACGACGAAAACATTCACCTACGCAGAGGCCTGGTTCAGAAGGACATTGTGCACAATAATAAGATGTGTCTCTTCTTAATCCTGCTCTGGTACAACACCTTACATTTTTTTTGCCGTCGTTGGCCTGTTGGTTTGGGAGGGATCTTATTGGGAAAGTGGCGTTCGGAGAGTCGACTTAGAACATCTGATCGGATATTTTCTGTGGGGCCGATCGGGAATGTAAGGGCAGTGAAAACTTCCTCCTGGTAGCCAAGGAAGCGTTTGGGGTTTTGGGTGGAGTTACGATAAATGACATATGAATTGTAGATGGCCAAATGAAAAAAATAAATTGTGACTTTCTTATACCAATGGTATGTCCGTCTTGTAGCAAGGTACGGTTCCAGCATCTGGTCATTCAAGTCGACTCCCCCCATAAACAAATTATAATCAAAGATGCATTTAGGTTTCTGTATGGGGCCATTTCTTCTGGGGATTTCCATGAAGGTATCATCGTGGATTGAAGACAACATGTACACATTTCTTTTGTCTCTCCACTTCACTGCCAAAATCTCGTTGTTTCTTAGACTGGCCGTTTCTCCTTTTCTCAAATTTTTATTGACCAGACTTTGAGGAAAGCCCTTCCGGTTCTTTTTAACGGTACCACATGCAGGCGTCTTCTTCCGATGAAGGTTGTGGAACAGGGGCAGAGATGTGTAGAAGTTATCTACATACAGGTGGTAGCCTTTCTCCAGTAGGGGGTATGTGAGGTCCCAAACAATTTTCCCGCTTGATCCCAAGTAGTCTGGGCAATTAGGGGGTTGCAGCTGGGTGTCCTTCCCTTCGTACACTTTGAAGGCATACAAGTAACCTGTGACTCAGTCACATAATTTGTATACCTTCACCCCATAGCAGCCCTTTTACTGGGAATATATTGTTTTATTTTAAGCCTGCCACTAAACTTAACAAGGGACTCGTCCACACATATGTTTTTGTCCGGGGTAAACAGCAGGGGGAATAGTGCAGAAAAATAATTTAAAGTGGCCGAATTTTGAAAAGTCTGTCATAGTTTGGGTCATTTCAGGGAGGGCACTGGGTATTGTCGTTGAAATGAAGAAACCTCAATATCATGAGGTATCTGTTTCTGGGCATTACCTTGGAGTATACTGGCATGTGTTGGAGGGGGTGGGTTGACCAATAGGACAGCAAAGTGTTTTTTTTTGTGAGTCCCATGTTAAATGTGAGCCCTAAAAAAACCTTCAACTCCTCCACCGTTAGGTCTCTCCACTCATAGGGACGGGCATAGTAGGACGTTGGATTATTCGAAATGAATTGCTGTGCATAAAGGTTGCACTGGGCCACAATATTTGACAGCATGTCCTCTGTAAAAAATAAATTAAAAAAATCTATTGGGGAAAAATTTTCCGTGTTCACCTGGACTCCTGGCTGGGCAGTGAAAGGGCGAATGTTGGCTTCTCCTGAATTAGGAGGAAGCCACAAGGGGTTCTGCAGGGCATAAGGAAGGCTGGCTTGGGTCCTTGGCCTTTCTTGCCGCTGCATGCATGCTGGTGGATGGCACTGCGGTGCTGGTGGATGGGACTGTGGTGCTGGTGGATGGGACTGCCATGCTGGTGGATGGGACTGCCGTGCTGGTGGATGGGACTGCGGTGCTGGTGGATGGCACTGCGGTGCTGGTAGATGCCACTGCCTCCCCACCAGAACGCCTTCGTTTGGCGGGCTGAATCTCTTCCTTCTCTGAGTCACTCAGTGTTCCACTGAGGACTGGCTCATAATTTGAGTCCGACTCAGAATCGGAGTCGGAAAGGGAATCCGAAAAAGAGAGCTCCCCGTTGCTCTCATCGGCCTGGGACAGTATTTGGTACGCCTCCTCGGTGGAAAAGCTTCTTTTGGCCATGGTTGCTAAGCCTGCACTGATGGGCACTGATGAGGCGGCACTGATGAGCACAGATGGGCACTGAGGTGGCACAGAGGGGCACTGATGAGGTGGAACAGATGTGCACTGATGAGGTGGAACAGATGTGCACTAATGAGGTGGAACAGATGTGCAGATGTGCACTGATGAGGTGGCACTGGTGGGCACTGATGAGGTGGCACAGGTGGGCACTGATGAGGCGGCACAGGTGGGCACTGATGAGGCGGCACAGGTGGGCACTGATGAGGTGGAACAGATGTGCAGATGTGCACTGATGAGGTGGCACTGGTGTGCACTGATGAGGTGGCACTGGTGGGCACTGATGAGGTGGCACTGGTGGGCACTGATGGCGCGGCACAGGTGGGCACTGATGAGGCGGCACAGGTGGGCACTGATGAGGTGGAACAGATGTGCACTGATGAGGTGGAACAAATGTGCACTAATGAGGTGGAACAGATGTGCAGATGTGCACTGATGAGGCAGCACAGGTGGGCACTGATGAGGCGGCACAGGTGGGCACTGATGAGGCGGGACAGGTGGGCACTGATGAGGTGGCACAGGTGGGCACTGATGAGGTGGAACAGATGTGCACTGAGGTGGAACAGATGTGCGCTGATGAGATAGCACAGATGTGCACTGATGAGGTGGCACAGCTGGGCACTGATGAGGCGGCACAGATGGAGCGGCACAGATGGGGCGGCACAGATGGAGCAGCACAGATGGGCACTGATGAGGCGGCACAGATGTGCACTGGTTGCACAGATGTGCACTGAGGCAGCCCAGATGGGCACTGATTGGCACAGGTGGGCACTGATGAGGTGGCACAGGTGGGCACTGATGAGGTGGCACAGGTGGGCACTGATTGTGCAGATGTGCAGCTGGACACTGATCACCGCTGGGCACCGATTGGCACAGGTGGGCACCGATTGGTACTGTACTGATGGTGCACTGTACTGATGGGGCACTGTACTGATGGGGCACTGTAATGATGGGGCACTGTAATGATGGGCACTGTGGGCACTGTAGGCACAGTAAAACACACTGTATACTCAAAGTAAACTCACAGATCTCTCTCTCCTCACACGCTGTCTCTGTGTGAGGAGAGAGAGCCGGCAATGAGAGATGATCTCAATTGTTTACATTTCAGATCATCTCTCATTGGAGGCAGCGATCACGCTGTAAACGGCTGCTGTGATTGGCCGTTTACAGCGATCTGTGATTGACTGTGTCCAAGGGACACGGCCAACACAGAATCTCCCCATTGCGCGCTCGTGAGCACGCACGGGGAGCGAGGAAAGGGGAGGCCGTCATATGACGGCCTCCCCGGGAATTGACATCCGTGCTGAAGCCGTCATTCGGCTACGGCCGGATGTCAAGCGGTTAAAAAGGAAAAACTGAAATATCACATGGTCCTAAGTATTCAGACCCTTTGCTGTGACACTCATATATTTAACTCAGGTGCTGTCCATTTCTTCTGATCATCCTTGAGATGGTTCTACACCTTCATTTGAGTCCAGCTGTGTTTGATTATACTGATTGGACTTGATTAGGAAAGCCACACACCTGTCTATATAAGACCTTACAGCTCACAGTGAGAGCAAATGAGAATCATGAGGTCAAAAGGAACTGCCTGAAGAGCTCAGAGACAGAATTTTGGCAAGGCACAGATCTGGCCAAGGTTACAAAAAAAATTTTGCTGCACTTAAGGTTCCTAAGAGCACAGTGGCCTCCATAATTCTTAAATGGAAGACGTTTGGGATGACCAGAACCTTTCCTAGAGCTGGCCGTCCGGCCAAACTGAGCTATCAGGGAGAAGAGCCTTGGTGAGAGAGGTAAAGAAGAACCCAAAGATCACTGTGGCTGAGCTCCAGAAATGCAGTCCGGAGATGGGAGAAAGTTGTAGAAAGTCAATCATCACTGCAGCCCTCCACCAGTCAGGGCTTTATGGCAGAGTGGCCCAACGGAAGCCTCTTCTCAGTGGAAGACACATGAGAGCCCGCATGGAGTTTGCTAAAAAACACCTGAAGGAATCCAAGATGGTGAGAAATAAGATTCTCTGGTCTGATGAGACCAAGATAGAACTTTTTGGCCTTAATCCTAAGCAGTATGTGTGGAGAAAACCAGGCACTGCTCATCATCTGTCCAATACAGTCCCAACAGTGAAGCATGGTGGTGGCAGCATCATGCTGTGGTGGTGTTTTTCAGCTGCAGGGACAGCACGACTGGTTGCAATCGAGGGAAAGATGAAAACCTTCTCCAGAGTGCTCAGGACCTCAGACTGGGCCGAAGGTTTACCTTCCAACAAGACAATGACCCTAAGCACGCAGCTAAAATAACGAAGGAGTGGCTTCACCACAACTCCGTGACTGTTCTTGAATGGCCCAGCCAGAACCCTGACTTAAACCCAATTGAGCATCTCTGGAGAGACCTAAAAATGGCTGTCCACCAACGTTTACCATCCAACCTGACAGAACTGGAGAGGATCTGCAAGGAGGAATGGCAGAGGATCCCCAAATCCAGGTGTGAAAAACTTGTTGCATTTTTCCCAAAAAGACTCATGGCTGTATTAGATCAAAAGGGTGCTTCTACTAAATACTAAGCAAAGGGTCTGAATGTGATATTTCAGTTTTTCTTTTTTAAAAAATCTGCAAAAATGTCAACAATTACGGTATGTGTATTTCTGTCAATATGGGGTGCTGTGTGTTCATTAATGAGGAAAAAAAAATGAACTGAAATGATTTTAGCAAATGGCTGCAATATAACAAAGAATGAAACATTTAAGGGGGTCTGAATACTTTCCGTCCCCACTGTATATACTGTAAAATAAGCAAATATCGTGCAGCATAAAAAAATATATACACGTGCATCACATAAATCTATCAATTGTGCATAAATATAAATAAAACACATATAAATTGTCAATCGTAGATATGATGTGTGAAATACAAATCAATTATGAAAA
This sequence comes from Aquarana catesbeiana, assembly GCF_042186555.1. NCBI lineage: Eukaryota > Metazoa > Chordata > Amphibia > Anura > Ranidae > Aquarana > Aquarana catesbeiana. The sequence goes on along the minus strand of NC_133330.1, from coordinate 185,306,103 downwards.
TACACAAACACAAATAAAAACACAAAGTGCTATAACTGTTGCACAAAGTCCTCCAAATTTTTCATCACATGTCAAAAATCAATCCTTTTTCAGTGTCATATACTTCTCCACTCACTTCAGTCTGAAAATATTCCAAATAAATTCACCCTTGTGCGATTCCACCCTTAAAGTGGTATTAACCTTTTCGCTGCCAGGTCCTATACTCTACTTTTAAACTTAGCTGGCCAGACCATTTTTACAATTTTTTCATAGATTTTTTATTTTTCCCTTACAGCTTTCAGAGTTTGTAAAATACCCCTCAAACCATTTTCTGAAAGCACATGACCAGCAGAATACAAATAAGGTGCTACTGATTTGTAAGACACAAACATATTTGCGCAAATGTTTATCTAAACAATATTTTTGCGAAAAATACACTAAAATCATTATTAGCAGATAAAAACATAGCACAGTTTACAAAATTCCACTAAATATAAAGACTAACCTGTATTAAGTTATTAAAATAAACAATATTTGTACATTTCAAATTGTGCCTTTTTGCGAAATAGTGAAAATTAAACATACGCAAAAATGTAAATATACAAATTTCTCTAAAAAGAGGTTTTCATTTTTCACTTACAGTTTTAAGAGTTTATTAAAGACCCCCGACACCTTATATTTTCTGAAAGCACATGACCTGTAGAGTAAAAAGAAGGCACTTCTGATTTTAACAACCTGCGATAGTTGCGCAAATGTTTATCAAAACTATATGTTCGCTAAAAATTCTCTAAAATCTTTATTAGCAGATATAAGCACAGCAAATTTTACAAAATTCCTGCTAAAGTCCTACTAAACATAAAATCTTAACCTGTATTGAGTTAATAAATAACAAATATTTGGAATTTTTAAATTACGCCTTTTTGAAAAATGGTGAAAATTGAACATAAGCAAAAATGTAAATAACCACATTTCTCTAAAAATCGGAAGGTTTACCATTTTCCTTAACAGCTTTCATAGTTTGTAAAAGACCCCCCAAACCATATATTTTCTGAAAGTATAGGACCAGTAAAATAAAAGGAAGGCACTACTGTTTTTTAAGCCTCCACGATATTTGCGCAAATGTTTACCATAGCACTATTTTCGCAAAAAATTGTCAGAAACTATGAATCAGACCGAGACAGAAGTACAGTTAATCACACATGTTTAATAATTATAAAAAGGTAAACAGAGTAAGCATAGTCAATACATAGCCAGAGTTCAGTAACCAGATCGGGTAGTCAGCCAATGCCAATGTCAGAGAGACAGAGATCAACGTAGTAGTACAGCAAGCAGGATCAGGAGCCAGTAGGGACGTCAGCCGAGCAAGTCTTCAACAGGAACGCAGGAGAAAGTCTCTGAGATGTGACCAAAGGCGAAGGCAGAGATGAAGTGAGCTGGACGGCTTTAAGTAGCCAGGAACTGCGAGCAGATCATCAACAGCTGAGTCACTGTGGAGAGAAAGGAGCTGGCAATTAGCTGACAGCTGAGTGGCCAGCTCAGAGAAGGAAGGGCTGAGCTCAGCCCTGACAAAAAATACACTAAAATCATTATTAGCAGATACAAACACAGCAAATTTTACAAAATTCCTGTTAAGTTCCTCCTAAATATAAAATCTAAATCTATATTGAGTTAATAAAGAACAAATATTTGTAAATTTTAAAGTGCGCCTTTTTGAGAAATAGTGAAAATCGGACGTATGCAAAACATTTTCTAAAAATCTGGAGGTTTTCCTTTTTTACTTACAGTTTTCAGAGTTTGTAAAACCCACCAAACCATATATTTTCTGAAAGAACATGACCAGTAGAAAAAAAGAAGGTGCTACTGATTTTTAAGGCACCATGATATTTGTGCAAATGTTTATTAAAACAATATTTTCGATAAAGATACACTAAAATCATTATTAGTGGATTCATACATGGCACAATTCCTGCTAAATTCCTACTAAATATAAAAGTTAAAACTGTATTGAGTTAATAAATAACAAATATTTATACCTTTTAAGTTGCCCCTTTTTGTGAAATGGTGAAAACTGAAGGTATGCAAAACTGTAAAAAAAATAATTTACTCAAAAAAGGTTACCATTTTTCACTTACAGCTTTCAGAATTTGGAAAGACTCCCCAAACCATACATTTTCTAAAAGCACATGACCTGTAGAATAAAAAAGTGCTGCTGATTTTGGGCCCTGCAATGATTGTGCAAATGTTCATCAAATCGCTATTTTCACTAAAAATACACTAAAATCATTATTAGTGCACATAAACACAATATAAACTCCTGCTAAATTGCTAATAAAGCATTGTTCACATATGGCATACTAAAGTGTACGCCTATGGAGGGTCATGTTTACCTGCACGGGTGTTCTCTGCAACCCCGTACAGGCAGTCCCAATTATATCAATTGGGATGAAACGGCTGCACAGGCATAGCTGTTGCTCCCAATTTGGCACGACCCCGAACGCAGACAGTGTGAGCTCAGGGACATGAACCAGGACCTACATGGATGTCAAATTGGGAGCAACAGCTCTGTTTGCACAGTTGCTACATCCCAAATAACATGAATAGGACTGCCTGCACAGGGATGCACGGAACACCTGTGCATCCCTGTACAGGTAAACATGGCCTTGCAGGGATGTATGCTGTGTATGTTCTGTGTGAACAAGACCTTAGGCCCCTATCACACGAGCAGACCGATTGGGTCCACCTGTCTGTTTTCCAGGTGGGCCCGAATGGACCACCCATTGTTCTCTATAGAGAGTCTAATGTAAATAGACATATGTCCATTTGCATCAGCAGAGCAGACACAGACCTGTTATCTGCCTGCTCAGCAGGGATCAGTGGACTGATCCCCCACTGAGCAGGTGGATCTACTTGACAGAGTCCTCTCCATGTGAAAGGTACCTTACTTTTTATTTTATTTTTTTGGGGGGGTCTTTGATGAGATATCAGAGGTCTAAACAGACCTCAGTATCTCTCTTTTGAGACAGAGAAAGGGACTGAAGATAGTCCCTTTTTCTGCAACACATTACATTAATGAATAAGCAGTCTGTATAGAGACTCCTTATCCATTCATTAACTGACACATAGTTTATTATGCTCAGTTATCAGTGGACACAGGAGCGATCAGTAGTGATCGCTGCCCGTGTCCACTGTAGTACAGGGAGGGGGCTGGTAAACACATGTTTACCAAGCCCCAACCTCACCTGCACCTGCACTGCTCCCCCCCCACCGCGCGCTCTCCAGCCTGACAGCTTGCCAGAGCTTAGTGTGGGCAGCAGCTGCAGGCGGCGGGAGGGGAAAGATTGTTTAGAGCAGAGAGTCAGAGCAGAGGATCTGAGAGGTGAGGGCCATTGCAGGGGGGAGATCAGAGTTGTGGGGGGACATAGTGTGATCTCCTCTAAGCCCCTGCAGCACTTGAAGCTAGTGGTAGAGGCAGAGGAGGAAAAGCCGGCTTCTGAGGGTAGCTGCAGGGGATTGGGGGTTTGCGGGGTGTCGGATCAGGTGTGAAGGAGGAAATCAGCACTGAGGGGGAAAGAGGGGGATAAAGAAGATACAAAAGAAGAGTGGGGGAGCCATTTTAGAGGAATGGGAGCAGAGGGAGGTGGAGAGGCTGGAGACAGGGAAGCGGCGGCATGGGGAGGGGTGTGGTCACATTTGAGCTTAATAACTGTAATCAGCAGATTGTAATCTGCTGATCAGAATTATAGGATTGTTCGTTGTATACCCGCACATCAAAAAAAAAACTTGCAAGGCAAAGACATAATGAGCTAGTATGCACCGCATACTAGCTCATTATGAAATACTTACCTTAGATCGAAGCCCCCATAATGCAGCCTGGTCCACGCCGAGGGAGCTGACATCTTGCCCTCAGCGTTTCTTCTGGGTTTGGCATTCGCCGAACATGAGTCTTCTTCCCGCCAAGGTCCGGCAGTGTCTGCCGGACATTCAGCCGGGCATTCAGAGCGCATGCGCCACTGACGTCAGCGGCTGCATGCAAAGGGAATATCTCCTAAACCGTACAGGTTTAGGAGATATTAATTTTACCTACAGGTAACCCTAATTATAGGCTTATAGGCTTACCTGTAGGTAAAAATGACAAATTGGGGTATACAACCACTTTAAGCAGAGTCTACTGAACAATTATGCTATAAGTTTATAGTCACTGAAGTGAGGAAGGATGTCCAGCTGGAAGCAATGCTCTAGGTCCATACACTATATGCGCCTGGCAGTGAAAGGGTTAAACCCCAAACCAAAAATGTAATATATTGCAGCTTACCAATTATTATATGTGGTGGCTACATCGGTTTTCTTTGGCATTTTTCCTTCGTTTTCACCTGGTTACACTCCTGTATTCGTGAGCTACAACAGGAGACAGCATCATTGTTAGTCCAGAGGGGGGAGAGTAGTGATAAATGTATTAGTAGATTTAGATTCACTAATAAATGTATGCCAAACTCCAGCTCACACTTTATAATCAGTTGGAGCAAACAGTTTTTTTTTTACAGTTTTTTAGTAGTTTTATTACAAAAACAATATACAGATTGAGACAACACTGTATACAATGCAAAATCAGTCCATATGATGATTAGCGGTGATGACAACCAGTTGAGAGAGTCCCACTGTCCTTTTCAAAAGGACAGTGTTTCGAGGTTGCACACTTCCTCAGGAGAATGTGAAGGTCAAGGGTAAACGTCGCCATAATACAAGTATAGGAAATTGTAAGAATTTGTTTACTATTGACTTAGCATTGATAGACAATAAACTTCAAGTATGTACTCACTAAAAACAATCTCAAACCTCAAACACAAGAATGGAGCCTGAGGCTGGAAAGAAATTAGCCCAATTTCCCTATTAACACAGACAGTGTTGATGCAGGAGTCCCTCCTGCTGAGCCATTGTCTACTCCCAGTGGGAGGGACAGGGGGGATGGGGCAGCTGTCCCTGCAGGGAGAAGACAGTGATTATAGCTGCTAGCGAGAATCACACTTAAAATCCGGCATGCTGGTTTTACCAAAAGTGATTGATCGATCAACTTGGTACATTCAGCCTGCCCATATACGGTTTGAATCTTGGCCGGTTCAGCAGGAACAAGAAAATGGGGGTGGTGGCTTCTGGCCTGCAGCGGCGTGTTTGAGTACATCCAAGGTATCACAAACACATGATGGTAAACTCACTACACGTGGCATAGGACAAAATCTATATAGCGACTAGCATTTTTACTTTATAAGCCTATGCCTGATACAGTTGGCCCGTTGGCAATGTAAAATTTTTGTGTACCTTGGGGAGTGTGTAGAATGTGGGAACAAATGGAAATTGTACGTTTAAAAAAACATATGTATGCTGATCAAGTAGAGCATCCATAACTCCAGCAAGGAGGGCTTTAAATTATAATGTAAATTCCTGAACCCTTAAAGGGGGGATCAATTGGTACAACTATTTGTTTGCCAGTACATCCTGGCACATTTTTTTGTTTTGAGTTCCAGTCATTATCACTATGTTGCCCCCCTTTTGGAGGGCTTGATAATGATTTCTGGTTAATTTTTAAGGCTAATTAAGCCCTTGTGCTGGAGTTAGATTCTGATTAACTGACCGAATGTCCATTTTCTTGATATCTTTAACAATTTTGTAACAAATGGCCAAATATTGGGATTAATTAATCACTTAAGGACCGGAAGGATTTGCCCACTTAATAACCAGGCCATTTTTTGCAATACAGGACTGCGTCGCTTTAACTGACAATTGCGCGGTCGTGTGATGCTTTACCCAAACAAAATTTATGTCCTTTTTTTTCCCACAAATAGAGCTTTCTTTTGGTGGCATTTGATCATCTATGCGTTTTTTTGTTTTTTTTGTGCTATAAACAACCGACAATTTTGAAAAAAAAAAACAATATTTTTTACTTTTTGCTATAATAAATATCCCCCAAAAAATGTAAAAGAACTAATTTCTTCATCAGTTTAGGCCGATACATATTTATATCTACATATTTTTGGTAAAAAAAATGAAATAAGCTTATATTGATTGGTTTGCGCAAAAGTTATAGCGTCTACAAAATAGGGGATAGATTTATGACATTTTTATATATTTTTTTTTTTACTAGTAATGGCGGTGATCAGTGATTTTGACACTTTTTTGGGATCATCGACATTTATACAGCGATTAGAGCTAAAAATAGCCACTGATTACTGTATAAATGTAACTGGCAGGGAAGGGGTTAACACTATGGGTTGATCAAGGGGTTAAGTGTTCCCTAGGAAGGTGTTTCTAACTGTGGGGGGAGTGTAGTGACTAGAGGAGGAGACAAATCGCTGTTCCTAAACACTAGGAACAGGCGATCTGTCTATCCTCCCCTGACAGACAGGCGATCTGTCTGTTTACAATTTACAGATCCCCAAAAATAGAAGTAAACAGGGTCACTTATGCAGCGCTCAAGATAAAAAATAAAACATATAGGATTAAGCAGCTGCTATAATCACATATAAAATTCAAAAGAAGGCAAAAAAGCTGCAAGAAAATAGGTCCTTTCCAGCTTAAGCAGTGTTCAAAGAAAAAATATATACATTAAAAATAAATAAAAATCAATCAGAAATGTGTGTAAGAAAATAGTACTTTAAAATGATAAAACATGTGACAGTCCAGGTGATGGGTAATTTCTCATATTAATAAGACAGTTTATATCAACTGAAGAGATGTTCCACCGTCACCACACCATGGGATTCCACTCCCTGTAGGAATTGCACTCACTGGACTCCTAATAATCAATCACCTTAGTAAATAAATCCAGCTTTAATCTCAGCAACTAAAGGACATCAGCATGGGAATTCAGTAACAATCAAACCGACAAATGAATGGCATCCCGATCCTGATTCCTGAATAATTCCAGACTGGACACACCCAAAATCGTCTTATTCCACTCAAGCATATAAAAGGAAAGGAATCCTCATACATTAAAAATAAATAAAAATCAATCAGAAATGTGTGTAAGAAAATAGTACTTTAAAATGATAAAACATGTGACAGTCCAGGCGCTGGGTATTTTCTCATATTAATAAGGCAGTTCGTATCAACTGAAGAGATGTTCCACCGTCACCACACCTTGTGATTCCACTGCCTATAGGAATTGCACTCACCAGACTGCTAATAATCAATCGCCTTAGTGAATAAATCCAGCTTTAATCTCAGCAACTAAAGGACATCGCGTGGGAATTCTGTAATGATCAACACAACAAATGAATGGCGTCCTGATCCTGAACAATTCCAGACTGCAAACTCCCAAAATCCTCTTAAGTTACTGCACTTACACAAAAAATATATTTAAAACAGCATTCAGGTAAATGATGCACTACTGGTGATAACAGTTGCGATAATCTCACCACCCGAAAGAAGAGCGAGTCGTTCGTGGTGGTTCCCAGGAGATACTCTGAGCCGTTCCCCAATGCAGCAAACCGTGTGGTCTCCCCTAGACGCATTTTCAACATTCTATCTTTGTCAATAGGCGGGTCCCACCATAGAACAATAAATCTCAAATTCAGCACATCTCATCTGTGATATAAATCAAAGCCACATTTTTGTAGCATCAGGGAATGGCAGCAAACATATGCCGGCAAACAAACAACTCCCTTCTTGTACCTATTCACCCGGTTGTAAGCACCCATTCCTGAGCTCATCCGAAAGACTGCACACACAGACATCAGAGGGAATCATCATATCAGTGTGTGCTTAACATAAACATTGATTTAAAACACATCAGTCACCTTAGTTTTAAAATATCATTATATTAACAAACACTTTACTCTGCTCAATGTCTGTTGTTATATAACAATTCCCCCTGATAGGCTGTCTCAATAAAAAATATTGACACATTAACCACCTCAATACAGGGCACTTACACCCCATTCCTGCCCAGACCAATTTTCAGCTTTCGGTGCTCTCACACTTTGAATGACAATTATTCAGTCATGCAACACTGTACCTATATGAAATCTGCGTCCTTTTTTTCATACAAATAGAGCTTTCTTTTGGTGGTATTTAATCACTAGTGGGTTTTTTATTTTTTGTGCTATAAATAAAAAAGGACTGTAGATTTTGTGAAAAAAATGCCTTTTTCTTTGTTTCTGTCATAAAATTTTGCAAATTAGTAATTTTTCTTCATAAATTTTGGCCAAAATTTATACTGCTACATAACTTTGGTAAAAATAACCCAAATTAGTGTATATTATGTAGCAATAACTCTCAGTGGAGCTGCTGGTTTAAGCGGGCTTGTTACCTTCACTCTCCTTCCCTCTGTTTCACCGGCACCGGGTCTAGGGTTCCGTTGAGTTTACCTCTGGACGACACACGCACCAACACTTGAGTACGTTTTCAATGCTTTATTAAACCATCAACGAAGGAAGTAGCAGGAAAGAGGTAGAAGGAAAACTGCAGGGGAAAACTCAAATACCTTTTTAGTAAGGTTCTTGACAAATGTCCTTTGTGGTTGGATATTTCAGTAGAATGCACTCCCTTGATGGGACACACTCCTTGCACGCCTGGATAGGCCTCTCTCACTTGCCTAGCAGCCAGTACGTAGCACGAACAAAAGTCTCTGCCACAGACTCGTTTGGGATGAACCCGTATGATCCTCTGCCACAGGATGTATTGGTTCTTTCTACGATGAATGTCAGTCACAGTGCTTGAACCTTTAAGCCAAACCCGGCAACACTATGCTGTATAATTACTTTAGGATACGTCCTCCAACCGAGTCACCAGGCCCCTCTACAGACCAGCACGCTGCATGATCCTTCCATGACGGGTCCTCCCCTGGGATCTCCTCGGTTGTCCAGCTTCTTCACTCTGGATAGACAGCTCAGGACCATTCCTCGGCCACTGTGGTAGGCCCCAGACAAGCTTCTGGGCCCACCCCTGAACGGAGGACCACGAGATAACTCTCTACTGCATACCTGTCGGCCAGGAGGGCCAGCAGGTGGCTGTAAAACGAACCCCAAAATATGGCGTCTGTCCCATAAATACCCTCGCCCAGAATGCAACTCAGAGGACCACCTCCACTGAGTTGTCCCCGGGACAGAAGAGCATCCATACACTTAGACACGCTGCCTTTCCAATACCCGCCAGCGGTAACAGCGACACCCACGGCTCAGTATGGAAACACACGCAACGTCAGCCAAGCTGGAACAGAGGCAAATCTAACCTTCCTAACGAACAAGTTACTAAATTTACCTATCAGATGGTAGATTGCAAATCTACCAGCGCTACAATTATTTGTTCTTTGTGAAAGTTATAGAGTCTACGAACTATGGTGCCAATCACTGAAAATTGATCACATCTGATCAGGCCTTCAGTACATCAGGTGTATCTCATTTCTTGAGACACTAACAAGTCAGAAAAGTACAAATACCCCCTAAATGACGAAAATCCCGAGTATGGCGATACCACATGTGTGAGACTTTTACACAGTCTGGCCACATACAAAGGCCCAACATTGAAGTAGCACCTTCAGGTGTCTTACGAGCATAAATGACACATCTCATTTCTCAACCACCTATTACACTTTTGAAAGCCCTGGAGCACCAGAAATTGCCCACAAAATGACCCCATTTTGGAAAGCAAACACCCCAATGTATAATCTATGAGGTATAATGAGTTCATTTTTTTCCAGAAGTTTTTGAAAAATGTGTAAAAAGAATTAAAACGTATTTTTTTTACACAAAGTTGTCAATTTACAAGGTATTTCTAACACATAGCATTTATATAGCAAAAATGACACCCCAAAATACATTCTGCTATTCTTCCTGAGTATGGCGATACCCAATGCGTGAGACTTTTACACAGCCTGGCCACATACAGAGGCCCAACACTGAAGTAGTACTTTCAGGCGTTCTAGGAGCATAAATTACACATCTTATTTCATTCCTACCCATCACATTTTTGAAGGTCCTTGAGCACCAGGACAGTGGAATATTACCCACAAAATGACCCCATTTTGGAAACAAAACACCCCAACGTATATTCTATGAGGCATGGGATGCAGATAGGTACTCGGGTACTCTGATGGGCTGCAGATAGGTACTCGGGTAACTTGATGAGCTGCAGACAGGTACTCGGGTACTCTGATGGGCTGGTGACAGGTACTCTGATGGCCTGGTGAAAGGTACTCGGGTACTCTAATGGCCTTGTTACCGGTACTCGGGTACTCTGATGGCCCGGTGACAGGTACTCGGGTACTCTGATGGGCTACAGATAGATACTCGGGGACTCTGATGGGCTGGTGACTGGTATTCGGGTACTCTGAAGGGCGGTGACAGGTACTCAGGTACTTGGTACTGATATGAACTGTGACAGGTACTCAGATGGACTGTGACAGGTACTCGGGTACTCAGATGAACTGTGACAGGTTCTCGGGTACTCAGAAGGACTGTGACAGGTACTCGGGTACTCAGATGAACTGTAACAGGTACTCAGATGAACTGTGACAGGTACTTTGATGGGTGGTGACAGGTACTTTAATGGGTGGTGACAGGTCCTCTTTATTGGGGAGGGGGGCAAACAGAAAAAGGCCTAGTGCTCAAGGCACAGCATACCCCTCAGGATTTTGAGGACAGACCAGATGTGTATAAAAATGTTTTCTTTATTAATACAAAGATAATAATACAATAAAGGTATAAAATCAATGACATAGTGCAATAGTCGCAAACATGATAACTGCTCGCAATAGGGCAGAGGAAAATTAGTACAGGTGGCTGTATAAAATGACGCCTGACATGTTTCAGACTAACTGTCCTTCTTCAAAGGCTTTTGTGTGATCTATAGCACAATTATTCTGTAAGGTAAACATAATTACATGTCAGTATAGAAATGCAATCAAATTAAAATCACTTTATACAGAGATTGGATAATTGTCTGATCAATGGACATAACAATGGAGAAAACACATATTATCTTGCATACCTGAGCTGATCAATGCCAATATGCAGGCGGGAAGGCAGAGTAGCTACAGCCTGCGCAAAGGATGCCATTGCAGTATAAGATAAGGATGTGTGGCTGGATGTAAAGTAGCCAAAATCCAGAGCATGAGAAATATGGGCCGGATGAGCCAAAAGGTGCTGCAGGAATTCCCACTGACTGGAGGTCACTCCAGTCAGTATATGGTCAGCCCAACAATTGAAAAAGTATACTTGATAACTTCCTATAGGGAAGATATGGTAAAGGATAGTAAGTGTATAAGAAGTGGCAGGGTAGATAGTATGCAAATAATAAAGAAGTCATATAAAGTACTTGGTATAAACTTGCCTTAACAAAGATGTATACACATCAATGGATCCAAAAAGCAAACAGACACCAGCGATGTGAGTGCTGTTGCTGAAAGAGGCCTATAAATAGCCAGTAACGCCATTAGTGAGCAGCTGTGTATGGGCTGCATCCAGCACCAAAATCAGCTGAGGCTGATGAGGCAGAGCACTGCGCCAAGATTAGCTGCAACATTCTGCTCTCAGAATTCCCAGGCAGGGCGGCGTGCGGCACAGCCATGCCCCAGGGGGCGGAACCATGTCCCGCTTCATCCCGCCATCGGTGCACGTAAGACCTACCCATCTGCGCTCCAGTATGGAAGAGAAAAGGAGATCCTTCCTACACCTATCTCTGGCCTTCTTGTAAGCTTTCTTCAAAATGCCATTGGAATAACCCCTATCGCGGAATTCTGGATCTGGATCCCTTTCTGGAGCTGACTATCATAAAGGATAGTGATGGGTCCTTCCAGAGCAAACTTTACAGAAAGCCAACTGCGGGTAATACGATATTGACCGCGTCCAGCTTTCACCCTAAACCGCTTCTTGCCTCCATCCCTTTTGCTCAGTACATTATGGCGAGGCGTAATTGCTCTAATGATGCGCCCTTTGATCAAGAGGCAGCGATACTCAGACAGAGACTCTGCGCTAGGGGTTATTCCAATGGCATTTTGAAGAAAGCTTACAAGAAGGCCAGAGATAGGTGTAGGAAGGATCTCCTTTTCTCTAACAAACAAACCAATGAATCACCTCCCACACAGGTGATTATAAAATATTGGCAACAGCATCAACAGATTAGAGAGATACTGCAAAAGTATTGGCACTTACTGAGCATGGATGCCACATTGGCACCCTTTTTTACCTACTCAGCCCCTTATCGCTTATAGAAGGGCTCCCTCTATACGTGATAAATTGGTCCATAGTGAATTTAAAGCAAATACACAAGACCATAGAAAACCTACGGGTACATTTAGATGTGGCAATTGCAACTACTGCCAGTATATGAATACCACTAAGTCAGCGATGCTGCCCAGCGGGGAGTCATTTATACCCGGACACTTTGTAAATTGCCTGCACTGAGGGGGTGGTATACCTAATGCAGTGTGAATGTACCTGCTTCTACGTAGGCAAGACCAAACTACCCTTTTCGCAACGGATTTACCTTCATACTGTTAGTACAAATAAAAAGGACCCTGATCTTTATTGGGCGACACTGTTGTTTGGTGCATGCCAATCATACTCCCAAACTACGTTTCCTTGCTTTGGATCATATTCCAACTAACCCCAGAGGGGGCGACTCCAACAAAGCACTTCTACAAAATGAGTTGAGGTGGATTTTCCACCTCAACGCTACTGGACCCCCAGGCCTGAATGAGGCCTTTAATTTTAAACCCTTCTTGGAGGGTTTCCAATCAGGGGTCTTTGAATTGGACCTCTAGGAGTTAGCCCCCTCTGGGGTATTAATATTACCATATTTATACAGATTTTTTTGTTTTAGGATAATTTCACATATATGCTATTCTATTTAATGTTTGGGCTATTTATAGAGTCAATTTGATATGCATTATGCTATATTATTGGTTTGTCTTTGCACTTGTATTTTTTCTTTTTCAAAATGTCAACAAAGTGTACATCAACAATATTGTATATTGTATTTCTCTAATTATTGTGTTCTTCTGTTTTAGATCTTCCCTATAATCTTCAATGATGTATGAAAATGAGGGTTTGTCTGCCTGAGCTGACCATTTCCTATCAATAGGGGGCGCACTTCTTTGCCATATTTTTGCAGTTCAATTTTGTCCCCATGTTTCCTTCTCGGTTGGGCCACACATTTATTTCCAGTGCATGGGATTCTGGTCTGGCTACCTCCACTTGCCTCCCGGTGCACGGGAGATGCCCGATCGCCTCCTATGTGTGGTGATCCGGCTCTCCTTACCCTTCGGAGCTCAGCCTTTGTGCTGCGCTCCTTCCTGTTTGCGTTCCATACTGGGGGGCAGATGGGCGGGTCTTACGTGCAACGGTGGCGGGATGACGCGGGACATGGTTCCGCCCCCTGGGGCGTGGCTGTGCCGCGCGCCGCCCTGCCTGGGAATTCTGAGAGCAGAATGTTGCAGCCAATCTTGGCACAATGCTCTGCCTCATAAGGCTCAGCTGATTTTGGTGCTGGATGCAGCCCATACTCAGCTGCTCTAATGGCCTTACTGGCTATTTATAGGCCTCTTTCAGCAACAGCACTCACATCGCTGGTGTCTGTTTGCTGTTTGGATCCATTGATGTATATACATCTTTGTTAAGGCAAGTTTATACCAAGTACTTTATATGACTTCTTTATTATTTGCATACTATCTACCCTGCATCTGCTTATACACTTACTATCCTTAACCATATCTTCCCTATCGGAAGTTATTAAGTATACTTTTTCAATTGTTGGGCTGACCATATACTGACTGGAGTGACCTCCAGTCAGTAGGAATTCCTGCAGCACCTGTTGGCTCATCCGGCCCATATTTCTCATGCTCTGGATTTTGGCTACTTTACATCCAGCCACATATCCTTATCTATTACTGCAATGGCATCCTCTGCACAGGCTGTAGCTACTCTGCCTTCCCCCCTGCGTATTGGCGTTGATCAGCTCAGGTATGCAAGATAATGTGTTTTCTCCATTGTTATGTCCATTTATCAGATGATTATCCAATCTCTGTATAAAGCGATTTTTAACTTGATTGCATTCCTATACTGACATTTAATTATGCTTACCTTATAGAATAATTGTGCTATAGATCACACAAAAGCCTTTGAAGAAGGACAGTTAGTCTGAAACATGTCAGGCGTCATTTTATACAGCCATCTGTACTAATTTTCCGCTGCCCTATTGTCAGCAGTTATCATGTTTGCGACTATTGCACTGTCATTGATTTTATACCTTTATTGTATTATTATCTTTGTATTAATAAAGAAAACCTTTTTATACACATCTGGTCTGTCCTCAAAAACCTGAGGGGTATGCTGTGACTTGAGCACTAGGCCTTTTTCTGTTTGTTTGCTTACCGGATTGGCCAGACTAGCACATACATGCACCACCACCACTCCACTTCTCCTTTTTTATTGGGGGGGGGGGGGAATCAGTGTGCGTTGGTGTACAGTATAAGCTTTAACAAGATGTTACCGCAATCTCCTTCTCACACACGATCGGTGTTTGAGGAGGAGAACCCGGTAACATCTCGTTACCGCTCTATGTTTACATTTAGTGATCAGCTGTGAAAGGATCACAGCCGATCATGTGGTAAACAGCCGCAGGCCAATGGCTGTTTACCAGCGTCGGTGATGAGCAGTGTTCCCGGGAACATGCCGCCACCAACATGCGATCGCACGCATGCACCATGAAAAGTGGGGCGGCACGATCTGTGATTGGCCGTGCCAATCACGTGGTAAACAGCTATGCCCAATGGCTGTTCAACCCCCTCGGTGGCGAGCGGTGTCTCCGTGACACGCCGCCACTAAAGGTACAGGGCTGCGTGCACACGATTACGTGCATGCCCTGTTTAAATGGACGGACGTCATATGACGTCCGCCCAGAACAAGAGCTGCGCTGCCTGACCGTCATATGATATCCGGCGGGCGGCAAGCGGTTAAACATTCTGCTGACACAATTAATTACATTTTATCATCAAAAAACAGGACATAAATAGGACATAAATGTCTAATAGGATCCCAATAAAACCTTAATCAGTAGGCTAAACAATTTATTCCCCCTACATAATAAATAATTTAGCAGGAAAAACATTGATCGCTCCACCAAAACATAGTAGGGGTGACCAAATTAAGCTTTTCTATATAGAGGGATATATTAAAAAGTATATGATAAACCCCAAAATTGGGAAATTTAAATGTCAAAATGTAATAAAAAAAATATTAAATATAAATAATAAAATAATTAAAATAAATAACTTATTAAATTTCACCAGTAGTGCGTCATTTACCTGAATGCTGTTTTAAATATATTTTGTGTAAGTGCAATAGCTTAAGGGCTGGGTGTTTTTGGGACAATAAAAGTTTTCAGCTTCACACTATGAGGATTCCTTTCCTTTTATATGCTTGAGTGGAATAAGACGATTTTGGGTGTGTCAAGCGTATATTTATTGGTTTGCGCAAAAGTTATAGCGTCTACAAACTAGGGTACATTTTCTGGAATTTACACAGCTTTTAGTTTGACTGCCTATGTCATTTCTTGAGGTGCTAAAATGGCAGGGCACTACAAACCCCCCCCCTCAAAATGACCCCATTTTGGAAAGTAGACACCCCAAGGAAATTGCTGAGAGGCATGTTAAGCCCATTAAATATTACATTTTTTGTCCCAAGTGATTAAATAATGATAAAAAAAAAAAAAAATTACAAAAAGTTGTCACTAAATTATATATTGCTCACACATGCCATGGTTATATGTGAAATTACGCCCCAAAATACATTTAGCTGCTTCTCCTGAGTATGGGGATACCACATGTCTGGGACTTTTTGGGAGCCTATCCGCGTACGGGGCCCCGAAAACCAAGCACTGCCTTCAGGATTTCTAAGGGCGTAAATTTTTGATTTCACTCCTCACTACCTATCACAGTTTTGAAGGCCATAAAATGCCAAGATGGCACAAAACCCCCCAAATGACCCCATTTTGGAAAGTAGACACCCCAAGCTATTTGCTGAGAGGCATGGTGACTATTTTGCAGCTCTTATTTGTTTTTTTTAAAATGAAGAAAGATAAGAAAAATGTTTTTTTTTTTTTTTTTTTCAAAACTTTGTGACAAAAAGTGAGGTCTGCAAATGCTGACTATACCTCTCAGCAAATAGCTTGGGGTATCTACTTTCCAAAATGGGGGTCGTTTAGGGGGGGTTGTGCCACCTGGGCATTCCATGGCCTCAAACTGTGCTAGGCAGTGAAGAGTGAAATCAAAAATTTACACCCTTAGAAAGCCTGAAGGTGGTGCTTGGTTTTCGGGGTCCCGTACGCGGCTAGGCTCCCAAAAAGTCTCACACATGTGGTATCCCTGTACTCAGGAGAAGCAACAGAATGTATTTTGGGGTTTAATTTCACATATTCCCATGGCATGTTTAAAGCAATATATCATTTAGTGACAACTTTGTGCAAAAAAAAAAATGTCTTTTTCCCGCAACTTGTGTCACAATATAAAATATTCCATGGACTCAAATAGCTTGAGGTGTCTACTTTCCAAAATGGGGTCATTTGGGGGGGGGAGGGTTGAACTGTCCTGGCATTTTATGCACAACATTAAGCCTGGTTTCACACTTGTGCGGTGCGAATTGAAGCTCAGGTTTCACTGGGGAGATAACAATCTCCTGTTCAACGGATTCATTGCGTTTTTGCTCAGGATTAGAGAGCAGGGAGAGGGGGAGGGAGGGGGGGGAGAGGGGGAGGTGTAGTGAGGAGAAAGAGAAAATCCTTGTTCAGAACGCAATGCATCTGCGAATCAGATGCGTTCCCATAGGAGATAATAGGCTTGTAGTTCGCACCGCAATGCCCAAAAAACGCACACGTTTTTTGTGCAATGCGCAGTGCGAATGCAACGCACATATGTGAACCAGATACATTCATATGAATGTATTTTAAAATGTCCTGCGAATTAGATGCGGTGTAAGCCGCATCTAATTCGCATAGGTGTGAACCCGGGCTTAGAAGCTTATGTCACACACCCCACCCACTCTTCTAACCACTTGAAGACAAAGCCCTTTCTGACACTTTTTGTTTACATGAAAAAATTATTTTTTTTTTTTTTTTGCAAGAAAATTACTTTGAACCCCCAAACATTATATATATATATATTTTTTAAAGCAAATGCCCTACAGATTAAAATGGTGGGTGTTTCATTTTTTTTTCCACACAGTATTTGTGCAGCGATTTTTTTCAAACACATTTTTTTGGGAAAAAACACACTTTTTAAAAAAAATGTAATGCACTAAAACACACTATATTGTCCAAATGTTTGATGAAATAAAAAAGATGATCTTAGGCCGACCAAACACAACATGCTTTAAAATTGTGCACAAACGTGCAGTGGCGACAAACTAAATAAATTTTAAAAGCCTTTACAGGTTACCACTTTAGATTTACAGAGGAGGTCTACTGCTAAAATTACTGCCCTCGATCTGACCTTCACAGTAATACCTCACATGCATGGTGCAATTGCTGTTTACATTTGACGCCAAACCGACGCTTGCGTTCGCCTTTGCGCGAGAGCAGGGGGGGACAGGGGTGCTTTTATTATCTTATTTTTAAACTGTTCCTTTCACTTTTTTAAATCGTTTTTATTGTTATCTCAGGGAATGTAAATATCCCCTATGGTAGTGACAGGTACTCTTTTTTTTTTTTTTTTTTTTTGAAAAAATTGGGGTCTATTAGACCCTAGATCTCTCCTCTGACCACACCAAGATCGGTGTGATAAAATGCTTTCCCAATTTCCCAATGGCGCTGTTAACATCCGGCGAAATCTAAGTCATAAAATGCTCATAGCTTCCGGTTTCTTAGGCCATAGAGATGTTTGAAGCCATTCTGGTCTCTGATCAGCTCTATATGAATCATGGCTGCATTCTCAGGTTCCCTGTTGGAACAGGAGAGCCAGAGAAAAACACGGAAGACGGTGGGGGGCATTCCCTCCCACTGCTTGTAAAAGCAGTCTAGAGGCTAATTAGAAGCTAGGATTGCTTTTACATGAAAGCCGACCGCTGGCTGAAAAGAATGATACCAAGATGATAACTAAACCTGCAGGCATCATTCTGGTATAACCACTCAAAGTCCAGCAACATACCAGTACGTTGCTGGTCCTTGTTGGGCATATATTGCAAACTTTTTTTTTTTTTCATGCAACCTGTGGGCTGAACGAAAAAAAGATTGATCGGTGGGTATGCCCACCATTAGAATACCTCCCTTCATCCACCCACTTCTAATGATGGGCATACATGCACCGTTTATATATGCCGAAGCATGGGGGCATCCGCCCCAAAAGGTAGGAGCAAATCGCTCCTCCGCCCCTGCTGCCCCATGCTTCGGCATATATGCTCTTTTTTTTTTTCAACTGTGGTGGTGAAATCACCCCCTACAGCGCTGGAGTCACAGCTTTATGTATCGTGGGAGCAAACGCTGTTGCTGTCAAGATATATAAATCCGCTCTGCAGCTGAATGGTGTACCTGAAAACAAAAAAATGGTTAACAATAAAACACAGTAAACAGTAAAGTATAAAAATATTGCATGCCTATAAAGCAAGCATGATAAAACATAATAATAAAACATTATAGAATACAGTAAAAGAGCAGAACTATAGAGAGAGAACAATAAAAAGACAACTATTTTTTTATTTTTTTATTTTATATATTTTTTTGTGTTTTTACGCCTATATCCGCTCTTGCTGCAGACACAACATCTTTTTTGGGGGGCTCGTTGGGTAGGGGTACTTGGGCGGACATAACGAAAATGCCTCTCATGCAACCGGCTTACTGCATTTGCTTGGGGAAGGTGAGGTGGAGCACCGTCTGGAAACAGAAGGGCTCTGACGATCTCTTCCTGGAATTTAAGGAAGGATCCAGTCCGTCCTGAAGCTCTGTATAGCACATGAGCGTTCAGCAAACGCAAACCAGCGTCTGGCCTTACGGGCAATTAGGTACAGCGCCAACAACTGGTCATTGAGGTCCACCCCCCCCATATTTTGGTTATATTCATGGACACAGAGGGGTTTCTCCACAACACAAGTCGCCATAGTAATTTGGATTGTCCTGTCTGCATGAAGGGAGGTAAGAAGGAAAACATTCTTATTATCCCTCCACTTCATAGCGAGCAAGTTATTACACTTGAAGCAGGCTCTCTCCCCCAGCCTAAGATGGGAATCTACAAGCCACTGGGGAAAGCCCCTGTGATTAGGTCGCACGGTGCCACATGCTCCAATCTGCTGATCAAACAAGTGACTAAGAAGTGGCACGCTCGTGTAATAATTGTCTACATATAAGTGATACCCCTTTCCGAATAAGGGTGACACCAAGTCCCACACAATCTTGCCAGCGCTTCCTATGTAGTCAGGGCAGTTTGTCGGCTCTACGTGGCTATCTTTTCCCTCGTAAACCATAAAACTACATGTATAGCCTGTGGCCCTGTCACAGAGCTTATACATCTTGACCCCGTATCTGGCACGCTTGCTGGGAAGGTATTGTTTGAATGACAAGCAACCAGAAAACTTAATCAGGCACTCATCAATGCAGACAACTTGATGGTGAGTAAACAAGTCTGCAAAACGTTGGTTGAAGTGGTTTACGAGGGGCCGATTTTTGTAGAGCCAATCGTATCCAGGGTCTCCACGAGGACGACAGAGTTCATTGTCATTGAAGTGCATGAACCCCAAAATCTGCTTGCATCGTGCCCTGGTCATGGAGGCAGAGAACAATGGCATATGGTGAATTGGGTCAGTGGACCAATATGACCGCAACTCACTCTTTTTAGTTATGCCCATGTTGAGGGAAAGGCCCAGAAAGGGCTTAAATTCAGAAACCATAATTGGTCTCCAATTTCTGGCAAGGGAGGACTGGGGAATAGTGGCAATGTGTTGACCAGCGTACAAATTGCTTTGGTTCACAATAGATCTATAGAGATCTTCGGTGAAAAAACAGCGAATAAAAATCAAGTGACGTAAAGTCAACTGTTTCCACCAGAATGCTGGGTTGGCCAGTGACTGGGGGGAAGTACGGGTGCTGCAGAAGTGGTGGGTTCCCAATTAGGATTGGCGAATGCAGCAGGAAGGGCACTATGGGCACGACAGCCTGTGTTCCTCTTTTTGGTGGAAGCGGGACACTACTTGTGCTTGCCACCTCACCAGCTTGAACTGCACTTATGGGACTCGCCACGTCACCACGTGATACTGCAGTGCTGGATTGGCTACGACCAGGGTGTATTAGGCCGCTGGTGCTTGCCAGTTCACCAGAAGGAATAGTGGCGCTAGTACTGCTCTGCTCCATACAAGGGACCTGCGGTTCTTGCACATCAGCGACAGAAGAAGAAGAAGGGTCTGGTACGCCTGACCTTGGGAGGGACCACAACTCCGTCGTCAGAGCTATCTGTCATGGAGCCGCTGTCCTCTACAGGATCGTATTCTGAGCGTGAATCTGACAGATGTGTGACTTCCTCTTCACTATCTGTCATGCTCAGAAACATGTAGGCCTCTTCACTAGTGTACCTTCGATTTGCCATTTTGGGCTCTAAATTTAGTGGTACACTAGTGAGACTCGCAGGTAAAAAAGCTCCTGACTGTTAGCGACTGTATCAAAATGCTACCAAAAAAACTGTTAGCGATCGCAGAGATCAGGCCTGACTCTGTGAACGCTGCAGTTATGTGTGTTTAGTGTTTTGTAAGTGACAGTGATTGATCGATACTGCACTTGGGTGGGTTGGGCTGGGCGGAAGGGCTAAACACAGGTGCTAGCAGGTATCTGGGCTGATCCCGCTAACACTGCGTTTTTGGGAACCCTAAACTGCTGGGGACGCTAGTATAGATCTGATCGGATTAGATATTGATCCTATCAGATACTATACCACTAAGGGAGGTGTATGCTTCGTGCGTGGGTGTTAGCGGTACTGGCACTAACCTGACACTGCCAGGGGCAATGCAGACCCTATCTGACCCTAAAACTTAACTTATATCTCCGCCGGGCAATCAAGGGGTTAAACCTTTATTAGGTAATAAACAGCGGGTGCCCTGAAACTATAAAAAAACAAACTAACCAGAGTCACCCGTAACAGTTATACGGTAATCACTGGTGAAAGGGTTAACTAGGGGGCAATCAGGGGGTTAAAACCTTTACTAGGTAGTATATGGGGGTCCCTGACGCTATAAAACTCTGACGGCGAACCTATATACTTACCTCCCTAACTAGCATCACCTGTGACATTAATACAGCGAATATCAGAATATCAGAAAAACGATCGCTTAGTGACACTGGTGACGGGGGGTGATCAAAGGGTTAAAACTTTATTGGGGGGGTTAGGGGGGTACCCTAGACCTAAAGGGGCCTACCACTAACTGCCCTACCACTTATAACTGTCACAAAATTACCCAATGCAATAATCAGAAAAAAAGAACTGTTATTGGTGTCACTGTGACAGGGGGTACAGGGGGGTGATCGGGGGTGAAAAGTGTGCCTAGAGTGTTCTACTGTGAGTGTTATGTTGGTGCAAACTTACTTGATGTCTTCTCTCTTCGGAAGCCGGAACGAAAAGGCTTCACGAGGAGCAATGACATCACTTCCTCTGCCGCTGTTTACATTACAGCAGCAGAGGAAGATTTTAATTAGTTGGGAGCGATCGTGAGGGGGTGGCCACGAATGAGTGGCCTCCCCCTCAGCACAGATTGCTCCCCTAATGATGCCGACCGCCTCGGGCACGTGATTTTGCCTGCCCATGCCATTCTGCCGCAGTATATCTGCGTTAGGCGGTCGGCAAGTGGTTAAGCTGGAAAGGACCTATTTTCTTGGAACTTTTTTTGCCTTCTTTTTATTGACAGATCCCCCAATCTGTTTCTCTCAGGAGTGATCTCTGGTGGCCGGCAGACATCGCGGCCGCCACCCAAGCGCATCGGCCGTGGGGGTGCGTCCCCTAGTGGTCTTAAAGCAGCCGACTTACCATAACGTTGATTCGCCCAGGAGAGACAACCTGCCACATTAGAACTGCGGCGGCTGGTCTTTAAATGGATAAAAGAAGTCACTCTGCATACATGTGGATGTGGACCAGTCAAACCCTTATCTCTTTTAAGATGTTTCAGGTGACACTCAACAGTTGCTTACATCGTTGTTTGTGAGTTGTAATATTTGTGCATGGCCCATGCTATGGGTGATTGTGCTGTGAGGAGGATAGGGGGACCTTCATGTGAAAACTCCTGTCCTCCAATCCTAGGAACCAGTACCAGGACCAATAAAAATGTCATATTACTGCAATTCTCCCCTGCCCCCATGTTGCCACATTAAGCAATGGATTAGGGACACTGGGGTTGTTTTACTAAAACTGGAGAGTACAAAATCTGGTGCAGTTCTGCACAGAAATCAATTAGCTTCCCAGTTGTTTTCTCTCAAAGCATAATTGAACAATCTGAAGTTAAAAGCTGTTGTGCTACCATGACTGTGCTGCACCAGATTTTGCACTCTCCGGTTTTAGTAAGGCAACCTCACTAAAACAGATGTAAAGCCAGGAAGGTGACTTTAAGTTTAGCCTGGGTATATGTAAGGGTTTACAACCACTTTAAAAATGGAAATTTATTCTTGTCAGTCCAGTTGTGGTGCTAAGGTCTCATGCACACTGGATCTTATAAAAACTCCAGTAGCGTTAGCTGTAGAATGAGTTTTACAGCATTTTTTCAGTAGCGTTTTTTTTTTTTTTTTTTTTTTTTTTTAGCAAAACTATACTTCCAAAAAAAGCCCATGGCTCAAAAAAAGCTCATAAACGTAGAATAGCTGCATTTTTTTTTTAAGCTGTTTTCAGAGTTAGAGAATTTTTACAGCTGAAACACTCCACTTCAAACCCACTAGTTCTGGGGTTTTTTTCCAGCCATAAAATGTGCCTGCCAAAAAGACTCTGATAAATGCAGGACACATGAACACATAGGATAACATGCTGATAACAGCAGCTGTAAAAATGTCCAGTGTGCATCAGGCCTAAAAGTGTGCATCAATGAGAAGATAATACTACAGGTAAACTTTGAAACTAACCTTATTTTGTTGGCAAACAATTTGTCAGTTGGACAGTGAGTTAACTGTTTGTGGTAGTAAATTTATTAGATAAGTCAGATTGGGGTAGAAAATTTCTCAGGCACTAGTTATCCATTAATTGGAATAGCATGTTCATAATAAATTATCTTACATGAATTTACATGGTTTTCACTATACCTACCAAGAGTAACTGAACAGGTGCTGGTGGCTTCGAACCTATGGCCACCTAGCTTCTACCCTGACAGCTTTGAATGTATGTAAAGTAGTTTAAAAGCCCTTCTCATTTGTTCCAGCAGAACATCTTTCTGGAAGTCACGTGCGCTCCTCTCTTTTGTTAGCACAAGCTATTTATATCCTAACCTGCTTTTGATTATGTAGCCATGTCTGTGATGAATGATTTGCCTCAGAGCAACTGTGGGTTCCTCTAATGTATGCAGAACGATAATAGATGATTCCTTTAAATTCATTTTAGAGAGCAGTTTTTAATCAACAGCCTTGCTGCTATTCACAAGACTTGTGACACATCAATAAACCTATAATACAATATGTTCAATATGTTGTTTTCTGGCTACCTAACAGACAGATATAAAGTTGATCAGGCATTGTTTGCTTAGGGTGGGTAAAGGAGAACATCCAATAACCATTTACTATGGGGCCACCAATGTTTAAAAATAGACATAAGGGCATATTTTTAGATATGCGAGTATCATATTGAGGGTGAAGCTTCCTATTCAGTAAAATACATGTTCCATGCATCAGGGTACTATGACCCAAGCTTTTTGCTGATTTCTAGGAAAAGCAGTTAGCATTTTATTTATTTTTGTCTGTTACATAACACTTTGCTTGGTTGTAGACTGAAATGGAAGGATATCTTTCATAACATTAAATTGCTAGCTGGATTATGTCTTTATTATTTAATTTTCATTAAATTGAATGCTGTATAACTTTACAGACCCTTGGCTTGTTTAGGCCCCATTCGGATTTTAACCACTTGAAGACCTCCTAAATGTACATATACATTATGGTTTTCAAGTGGTATACCAGGATGATGCCTACAGCTACAGGTATTGTTTTTTCCAGGAGGCGATTGGCTTTTTTGTAAAAGCCATCCAAGCAGCTAATTAGGAGCTAGATTGCTAGTGACATAAAGCCCACCATTTTATTCTGTAGGGCCTCTGCTAATATATATATATATATATATATATATATATATATATATATATATATACAAAAATTACAGATTTTTAAAGGTAAACAAAAAGTGGCAGAAAAGGCTTTAAGTGGTAAATGTGCACTTTAGATGACCTTCAATGGGCTGCCCTATGTATGTTTGGTACCCATAAGAAGCTCCTTCTCCTTGTTGGGCAACAAGCTTAGCATGATTTTTAAACATGCATTTTGTTGCAATTGCCACACAGTAATTGCAGCAGAATCACACTTCATTGGGGTGCTATTAGGAATAATGGCACCCTAATACTCATTTCACATTTTGCTGCAATTTTGGAATCATGGGCTGAAGTGCAAATCACTTAATGTGAACGGGACCCTAAAGTGGTTGTAAAGGCAGAATGTTTTTTATCTTAATGCATTAAGATAAAAAAAATCTGTGTGCAGCAGCCCCCCTCAGCCCCTCTAATACTTACCTGAGCCCCATCTCGATCCAGGGATGTTGCACTAAAGAGGCTGTCAGGGACTTTCCCTCCTCATTGGCTGAGGCAGCAGCGAAGCATACTTGGCTCCCGCTGCTGTCAAAGTCAGTGAGCCAATGAGAAGAGAGAGGGGGCCGGGCCATAGCTCTGTGTCTTAATGGACACAGGGAGGTGTGGCTCTGCTTGGGTGCCCCCATAGGAAGCTGCTTGCTGTTGGGGAACTCAGGAGGGAGGGGCCAGGAACGCGGGAGAGGGAGAATAGGAGGATCTGGGCTGCTCTGTGCAAAACTGCACAGAGCAGATAAGTATGACATGTTTGTTATTTTTATAGAAAAAAAAACGAGACTTTAGTATCACTTTAAGGATACACGTACCTTTTTTTTTTTTTTAAGCAGCTAATATGTGTACCTGTACCCAGCACAAAGCTTGCTTGCTGGGCTAAGATGGAAGATTACATTAGACTGAACATAGAGCCTCTTTTCACGCTACTTAAAACTAAAATTCAGACCTGGGCACATCTCCTCCTCTGAATTATGGGCCACATAAATCTTGTAATGATGATTCTGTTGCCCAAACTCCTGTATATTTTTTGTCATTTCCCAACCTTCCTACCGCTTTAGGTATTTAAAGCTATAGACTCTATCCTTAACTTGTTTGTTTGGGGCAACTCTCGCCACAAGTTTTCATGGCGTGTTCTGAAAAATCACCATATCACCATATCTTCATGCAGGAAACACTATATGCAGCTAGATTAATAGTAGCAGAACGTGGCTTTGGGCCGACGTGCCAACTCTTCGGGAATGGATGACAGCTGTCAATCAAAATCACTACCTTATAAAAAGATCTTATACATACATAGAAACAGTCCAGTGAAACATCACAAAATCTGGGATCACTGGTTGGAATTGGCGTCTTTCACAGAGCAAGAATCAATAGTTGACTGAGCATTATTAGTACATGTAAGAGTTCTCATGCATATGTATACATGCCCTTAAGGTAGATGACAATAAACTAATGTTCTTGAATACATTTTATTTACCTGGACTTACACACAAAAATGTGTCATGTGTGACCACTTATAAAATATTACTGTTTGCTGATGTATGTTCACCCCAAATTATCTTTGTAATGCTTTTCCTTATTTACCAAGGAGCTTATGCAATGCTCCTAATTTTTCACTCATACCAATAAAAGTTTGTTGGATTTCAAAAAAAAAAAAAAAAAACACCAGTAAACATAGACATGTCTTGGAAGATGACAAAGAACTATGTCCTGAGGTTAGAAGACCTCTCCTACATATCTATGTGGTTTTCTTAATAAGGTGGGCCACAGAGAGAAATACTACAAATCAAAATACTAAATTACTGATAGAAAGGGGTGCTACAGATTTTACAACTGTAACATCTGCAATGCAGTGATTTGTAGATCTTTTTTTTTTCATAGCGTCATGTATAGTTCATTATACTTGACATTCTGGCCAACCTGCAGGCTATAGCTAACCAGGTAAGGGTAAACACAAAATATGAGGATCTGGGAAAGCACAGAATACCAAACCCACAGGAATGGCAGGAGTACAGTGCAGCATTTGTGTAACAGCCTTACAGGAACTCAGAAGTACTAGTAAAAGACACTTATCTTAGGTGCTGGGCTCAACGGGAGACACGAGTACACAAACCGGAGCACAGGGGTAACAGTAGATTCACAAGAATGCAGGTACATAGGATACAGTTTGAACATGAGGAGTCTAGGGCAGGGAAGATACCATTGATAGGGGGGAGAACCCAGCATGGCTGCACATAAAGTGAAGGTCAGGGCCCTGGAAGAGTTGAGGCACAGAGTCTAAGGCACCTCCTTACCGTACTAAAGGCAAATAAGAGGTAAGAGTCCCTTACAGCTCTGAGATAATGGGATCACAGATTAATAGGTAGCTAGAAGTGCTTGGAAACACACAGAGCCACTGAGCACACATAGTACTGCACAGATATCAACGGGAATCACTAGGAGCAGACAGAAATCTATGGGGACATTACCGATCTTGGGGTCACTTGAAATCTTCTCAGAAGATCAGGGACAATAGGAACCTCAGAGTCATGGGGAATCCTCCAGAAAGTCAGGGACACTTGAAAATAGTGGGGGACCAGGCACTAGAAATACCAACTCTTGCTCGGAAATGCCGGAGGTAATGAACTCAGGTTAATTAGAAAAGGAGGTGAAAAAACAAAGGACCAGAGGGTCAAAAAACAGGGTCAATCAAAGAGGAGCACACTGGCTATCAGTATAAATTGGAACAGTTTATTAGAAATTAGATAATAAAACAGTTTCCACCCACGTTATAGAAAATTGAACTAACCTTCACCACTAGAAAAAGTGACATAGTCCAAAAAGACAGATGTACCACCTGGTACCCCCTACATACATGCCAGATATCCCCATAAATGTAAAAGTAATGTGCAGCCAGTTGCCAAACCCACTCTTGGGAACAGTATATGAACATGCAATGGACAACAAATTGTCAATATATAAACAAATAGCAAGAGCTGGGCTGTATGGAAAATTAGAATCACATGTGGAGAAGGACCTATGTAGATCCTGCCAATCCGAGAAACATGGATAAAAAGTCACTGAGAACTGAGTAGATGAAAATCATGTGGAAAACCGATGGCTTAAAGATATTGATACTTATGATAACAATCTTGTGATCTGCTGTACTTTCATAGAGATATAATTGTCAAGTAAAACAGTCTGGAAAACGGCATATCAAAATCTATGAATGCAGCCATGCACGTACCTTCCTTCCTCTACCCTAGTGCTAGACGCCCCAATCCTTGACAGCTACCACCTGGACTGATTCTTTATCCCCCATCTATTCATGGTTTCCATTTATTTTCCCCTCAAGCATGGGCTGTTTTCAGGAAGTTCCAGGCTGTATGTCTACACCGGGTAACGTTGACCCTTCCGTTCTCATATGTCCCTCCCAGATTTGATCACATCAGAGACTGATTCACACTAGTTCCTGTTTATCCAGCCGCGCTGGTCTGCTGAACGTTCTGTCTCAGCTGTGAGCCATCAGGGTACACTTTCGCTCTCAACGCTGTTCAGCTGTGGTGCCTGGAGTCTACGAGGGATTTCTTGGTGTCTGCCAGTGGAAGTCCCCCACAAGTGCCTGACTACTGAGGACCTCTGGATCCGGATAGGATATGGTGGCCCCTATTGAGGGGTATCTCCTGAAACGTCACAGGCTAACCTCACCCTGCCAGTCCCTGCTCACATCTTGAGATCAGCTGGTAATTCCTCCCCCCTCCTCCACATTGTATCGCAGAGGGGGTAGAGGACGGAAGTTACGTGCATGGCTGCATTCATAGATTTTGATATGCCATTTTCCAAACTGTTTTACTTGACAATTATATCTCTATGAAAGTACGGCAGATCACAAGATTGTTATCATAAGTATCAATATCTTTACAGCCATCAGTTTTCCACATGATTTTCATCTACTCAGTTCTCAGTGACTTTTTATCCATGTTTCCCAGATTGGCAGGATCTACATAGATCCTTCTCCACATGTGATTCTAATTTTTCATACAGCCCAGCTCTTGCTATTTGTTTATACATTGACAATTTGTTGTCCATTACCTGTTCATATACTGTTCATAAGAGTGGGTTCGGCAACTGGCTGCACATTTTACATTTATGGGGATATCTGGCATGTATGTAGGGGGTACCAGGTGGTACATCTGTCTTTTTGGACTATGTCACTTTTTCTAGTGGTGAAGGTTAGTTCAATTTTTTTATAACGTGGGTGGAAACTGTTTTATTATCTAATTTCTAATAAACTGTTCCAATTTATACTGATAGCCAGTGTGCTCCTCTTTGATTGACCCTCTGGGCCTTTGTTTTTTCACTGATGCTATGGTCTAGGGGAGCGCACCTGCATTTTAATTTAATCCCAGCAGGTATTTGGCTTGTCTCCAGCTACGGGTTTATGATTTAGTGTGTTACACACATTCATACGCTTAACCCAATCTGTACCATTCTAGAATAGAAATCTTGTGGGATAATAGGTAATGATAGGACCTTGCAAGCTATTTAACTATATCTACCAGCATGCCTCATCTGTGAAAATAAAAGTAACAGATCAGCAACAAAACTGATCTGTGAAAGACACATATATTTCATTAATGAGTATTCTAGTCATAACACTTCATTTTAAATATATTAAATGGCCCTGCTCATTGGTATATATCGACCAAACCTTATATCTCTTTAACCACTTCCCGTCCACCATATAGCAAAATGACGGCCAAAAAGTGGTTCTGTTATCCTGACTAGGCAGGATAAGCTGCAATCCTGTGGCCACAGGGGCGTGTCAGTCTGACACACCACATCTCCGATCAAGGTAAAAAGCCTATGATGTAGGCTCTTTACCACATGATCAGCTGTGTCCAATCACAGGTGATCACAGTGTAAATGGGAAAAGCGGTGTATTGGCTTTTCCTCCACTCGCACTGACAGGCGCGAGTAGAGGAGAGCCAATCGGCTGCTCTCCTGACAGGAGGATGCCCACCTGTGCCCACCAGGAATGACCATTAGGTAAGCCCACTAGAGCCCACCAGGGATGCCAATCGGTGCCCAATAGGGATGGCTGCCAGTGCCTCCTTATCAGTGTTGCCCATCAGTACTGCTTATAAGTGCCGCCTATCAGTGCTGCATATACGTGCCTCATCATTAGTGCCACCTCATCAATGCCACCTCATCAATGGCAATAAGTACTCTCTCATCAGTGCCCGTCAGTGCATCCTCATCAGTGCCCATCAGCGAAGGAGAAAACCTCAGTGGTGATCAAATGCCATCCAAAGAAAGCCCTATTTGTGGCGAAAAAAATGATAAAAACTTTGGGTACAGTGTTGCATGACCGCGCAATTGTCATTCAAAATATGATAGCGCTGAAAATTGGTCTGGGCAGGAAGGTGTAGAAGTGCCCTGTATTGAACTGGTTAATTGGGGGTGCCAAAAAAAACACAGAGACATACATGTGGGTCTTAACCTTCACAGTCTAAATAAACCCATCAATTATGACAAACTGGTTGCTCTGCACTTCGTGAAAGCGGAGCAGCAGGCACACAACCCCAAAATTCATGAATGTGGAGACAGATTTCTTCTCCAATGAATTTTGGATACACATTTCAAACTGTAAAGGCTTAGGAGGCTCAACACTAATCTGTCGTTGGTGTATTTGCTGCCTGAGCCATAATTTCCCACCTTGATAGTTCTCCTCACTGGTTACTTATTTTCTTTCTATGCATTTTACTTTATTGTATTTTTCATTACTTTTTTGATGTATTTGTACAATTTGTTCAGCTGATTGCAGTATTACCTCTCTCTGCATGCTTCTGTTCATGTTTTCTAACCATAGTGCTAGCCAATATACAGTATTTGTTATTTTGTCGTGTTTTTTTTTTATATATATATATACTTTATTTAGTGCAACTTTTTGCATTCAACCATTGTTGTTCTTTTTTCCTTGTCAAATTTGTTTATTGAATTTTAACAATTAGTATACATAAGTGAATATGGTGGCAGCAAAAGAAAAGATCACATATATGGTAATATTGAGTTGTAGTTAGACCAGGTTAATACAAGATAGAGGACCTCAGATAAAAAAAAAAATGTCTTAATTTATTATCAAGAGTATAGTTTTTAAATAAAAAAAAAAATAATAATTTTATTATAGAATCTAAAATATTATACTACTTATTGGAACTATGTACAATTGGTATAATGATAACCAAGGAAATAAAAGTTTTACTACCAGAACTATATAAAGAGTAAATTGAAAGAAGAGAGAGAAAGAGAGAGAAAGAAAGAAGATAAAAGAAAAAGTAATCTTAGGTAGGAGAAAACATTGATAGGGAAGAAAGAAATGAGAAATAGTACCATGAATGCAGAGAATGGAAGTATAAATCGAGATTACCAAGGTCTTAGTAGGGAAGCATCAAAATTAGAAGGCAAAAAGTGAGTCACCCAGGGATTTCATATATTCTCAAAGTTGGATATTGTATCTTGAGTTATAGCCTCTGTTTTGGCATGGATCATTGCTTGATTGACTCTATTTTTTAGTTTCAGCAATTAAGGGCAGGGATTTCCAAGCTTTGGCAATTGTTTGTTTTGAGGCTGTATTGATCTTTAATAGGAGTTTGAATTGGCGGTAGGAGAGAGTGGCCGGTTTTAAGTTTAAAAGTGCTATTGTAGGATCAGGGTTGATAGGGATTTCAAACAGTGTTGAAATCATAAGAAATACATCTTTCCAGAAATTTTTTGCTGCCGGGCAATCCCACCAAGTATGAAGATGTTGTCCAAGATCACCACAGCCACGAAAACAAGATGGGGAATAATTTGGAGCATATTTTGCAATTTTGACAGGGACCAAATACCACCGTGTGAGTACTTTCTAATTTGTCTCTAAGGAATCTATGTTTTGTGAGGATGACTTAGTTGTAATCCAAATCTTACCCCAATTGGGTTCTTCCAATGAAAACCCAAGATCCATCTGCCACTTAGCCACATATGATGGTGGGTTTGAGTTGGGTTTAGTAATAAGATGAATGTAAAGAATTGAAATAAGTTCCTTAGTGTGTGGGTCACGTTTACACATATTTTCAAAGCACGTTAATTTATCTAAATTAATTCTTCGTTGTATATAGGGCATAAAAAGTTTTTAATCTGACGATATCGAAAGAGCTCTGAATTAGGAAGTTTGTGACTTTCACATAAATCAGGGACAGTTTTGAATGAAGTAGAGGATACTAGTTCACAGAGTTGAGTTAAATTAGTGGAGGTCCATGCTTTAAAAGATTTAGGGGAAGACCAAGCAGGATAGAAAAGTGGATTTTTAAGAAATGATAAAAGAGGTATATGGGGGATTGTAGTCCATTTACTAATTTAAATATATCCCAAATGACTAGTGTATGTTTAGTTATTGGATTATTGAGTTTTTTGCGGTCGGAGGAATTGGACCATACAAGGTTGGTTATTGAAAGTGGATCACGATCTATTAATTCCAGTGCAACCCAAAGTGGAATTTCACATTTTACGTGATATTTAGGGATATGGGCTAATTGAGCTGCATGGTAATAGGTGGTAAAATTAGCAAACCCTAGTCCCCCTTTGGGCTTTGGAAGGTAAAAAGTGTGTTTGGGCAGGCGGGGTTTCAAAGAGCCCCAAACTAAAGTTAATGTGTCACGTACCTGGTGGCGGAACCCAGAATGCAGGGAGTAGCCTCTCGCGTGCCTCTGGTTCAAGAACCCCTGATAGAGAAGACAGGGACTCCAGAGCACAGAGGGCCAAAAGTGCTTGGCAAGTGGCAGATGTGGGGCTGGTCCGGACCTCTGGTGCAGCAGAAGAAGGGCTGGCAGGAACACTGGAACAGCTGATTGAGCAAAGACGTAGTGTAGCTGGCAGGAACTCAGGAACGGCAGGTAGAAGGAAGGTGTTCTGTAGTTCAACTGGAGCAACTGGTAGTAGGAAGATGAACCGGAACTCTGGCAGGAACACTGGAACAGCTGACTGAGCAGAGACGTAGTGTAGCTGGAATGAACTCAGGAACAGCAGGTAGAAGGGAGGTGTTCTGTAGTTCAACTGGAACACTAGCGAGGTCAGACAGGCCGGGTCGATACTGGCAGACAGAGCAGGTACCAAACAGAGGCAGAAGAGTAGTTGGGCATGGACCGGGTCGGCAACAGACAGGCAGCAACAACCGTAGGATGAGGCAGGAGAATAGTCAGACAAGCCAAGGTCGGGGACTGGCAGCAAACAGGAGTAGTCAGGAGCAGATCGGGTAACAGGAATCAGGTAGACAGGTATACTGATAGCTTAGGGTCACAGGAAACGCTGTAGACCGGCCAGCAAGAAAGCATGCTGACAGGCTCTTTTAAATAAGTCCACTGGCGCCAAACACTGTCACCATGCACGTCCGCGCGCACCTGAGTACCGATCGTACGTGCCCACTCGCACCACCGTGTACCCACGTACACATGTTTGTGCTAGCGTGTCTCTGCATGCATTAGTTCGCGCTAGCGCGCACCCGCACACGTCCACCGGCTCTAACAACTGTGCTAACAGGACGTCTTTCATGACATAATGCCTTACTCTGTAGTATTCTGAGAAAGTATGCAGGAACAGGGATAGGTAAAACTCGAAAAAGATAAAGCATTCTGGGCAGTATAGCCACCTTTTTTATTACGTTAATTTTACCTATCCAAGATAATGGTAGAGAGGACCATTGTGTCAGAAGATTAGATATTTGACGCAAAGCTGGAGGATAATTGGCAGTGAAAATGTCAGAAAGATTGGATGTGAGAGTTATCCCTAGGCAAAGAAGGCGTGAAGTGAACCATGAGAAAGGGAGGGATGTTTGCGTAAAATATGAGGAGGTAAAGATATATTTAAGGCTTTAGATTTTTGAGAGTTAATAATTAGACCAGATACGTGGGCAAGTGATCAAGTTTACTTATAAGATTTGGAGCAGAAACATGAGGGGATGACTAAAGATTAAGATATCATCAGCAAATAGGCGAAGTTTATGTTGGTGACCAGCTAAGTCTAGACTTTTAATAGAAGGGTCAGTACAGACTGATAGAGCGAGAGGTTCAATAAGTAGGGCAAATAAGATTGAGGGAAGTGGACATCCCTGATGCGTACCCCTACAGATGTCAAATAGGTTTGATTTATATCCAGCATATTTAACATAAGATTTGGGATTTTTGTAAAATGAGAAGACCCAGCTAAGAAAATGAGGACCAAATCCCCAATGCTGCGGGACAAAATGTAGGTAATGCCACAAAACTGTATCAAATGCTTTTTTGATATCTAAAGATAAGAGACAAATGGGTATTTGTTGTGATTTAGCTGTTTGAATTTGTAAAATAGTCCTGCGTACATTATCTGCCACTTGGCACTGTGGGATAAAGCCGACCTGGTCTTTATTTATTAAAGAACCTATTACACTATTTAAGCGGGTCGCTAAGACTTTCGCTAGTAACTTAACATCTTCAGCCCCGGAAGAATTTACCCCCTTCCTAACCAGAGCACTTTTTGCGATTCGGCACTGCGTTGCTTTAACTGACAATTGTGCGATGTGGCTCCCAAACAAAATTTACGTCCTTTTTTTCCCACAAATAGAGCTTTCTTTTGGTGGTATTTGATCATCCCTGCACTTTTTATATTTTGCGCTATATACAAAAAAAGAGCGACAATTTAAAAAAAAAAAAATATTTTTTACTTTTTGCTATAATAAATATCCCCCAAAAATATATAAAAAATGTTTTTCCTCAGTTTAGGCCGATACATATTCTTCTAAATATTTTTGGTAAAAAAATCGCAATAAGCGATTATTGATCGGTTTGCGCAAAAGTTATAGCGTTTACAAAATAGGGGATAGTTTTTTTGGCATTTTTATTAAAATATATATATTTTTTTAAATGGCGGCAATCAACGATTTTTATTGTGACTGCGACATTATGGCTGACACATCGGACATTTTTGGGACCATTGTCATATATACAGCAATCAGTGCTATACAAATGCACTGATTCCTGTGTAAATGACACTGGCAGTGAAGGGGTTAACCACTAGGTGGCAGTGTAGGGGTTAAGTGTGTCCTAGGGGTGTGTTTGTAACTGTGAGGGGCATGGCTGTGTGTGACATGTGACTGATCTCTGCTCTGATGACAGGGAGCAGAGATCCAGTGACACTGTCACTAGGCAGAACGGGGAGATGCTGTTTACATTAGCATCTCCCCGTTTTTCCTCCCCGTGAGGCAAACACGGGTATCCCCACGGCGATTGAGTCCGCAGGACCCGCGACCCGACTCAGAGCTTGCCGCGCGCGCTGGCCGCCTCTTAAAGGGGAACGTACAAGTACATGGTTTTGCCTGTACGAGCCCTTCTGCCGCAGTTTATCTGTGTGAGGCGGTCAGCAAGCAGTTAATGTCAAGGTTGAGTAATGATATGGGTCTATAGTTAGAACAAGATGTATTGTCTGACTGAGGTTTGGGGATCATTGGAATTATAGCTGTTAATGTTTCAGGGCGAAAAGGATTGATCGTTAAGGAGAGAATTAAATGCGTTTGTTAACATTGGAGCAAGGATATGAGAGAATTGAAAAAAAAAGTCAAGGTTTAAACATGCTTTATCAAGCTGTAATTTAGCCACAGGGATAGGATTGGATTGAAAGATTGTGTGGCATGTATTAAATTCTGCTTCTAAGTTTTGCTTTAGTTGTCCTTTTTCTCTTTTAAGAAATTAGGCTTGGCGTGTACGAACCCCACGGAGAACAAGTTTATGAGCTTCCCATAGGGTCAGTGGGGATATATCAGGGGTCTCATTATTGGCTAGGTAATCTTTTATGGCTATTTCTAGATCAGAGGAGTGTGATGGATGAGATAGGATTAAGTCATTAATATGCCATGTAGAATCTGGTCAGTCCATGTAAAAGGGATAATAGATGAAGAAAGGAGTTCAGGTGTCATGCCTATTGAGATCAAAATGTGATCAATACGGGGAAATAATTTATGGGGATGAGAATAAAAAGTAAATTGGCGCCTAGCAGGATTGATTTCACGCCAAGAATCTAATAAAGAGTGTTGTTGAAGGTGGTAAATTACTTAGTGACCAAAGAAAGGCAAAGCCTTAAGGCTGAATACACTTCAAGATGAGGAGTAAAAGTCATCCAGTCCACTGTGTCTATATGATCTGTATCAGGAGAATTGAATCGACTTCTCTTAGAGGAATTTTGTCGGCCTCTATCTTTTTCAGATTTGGAGGATTCTTGAGGGGAGCTGGATGTTGTGCGTTGACGAGGGCTAGTTGAAGATCTTTTGATAAAATGTAGTTCTTGTAGAGTGTTTTGTAGTTCATCTGAAGATCTACAGGAATGTTTGACACCTTGATAGGTAAAGTGGATAGAAAATGTCAATCCCCATTCATAAGGGATCTGGCGTTGCTGTAGATTATGAAGAAGGGTTTCAGGGTTTCAGTGCACATCGTTTAGCCACAGTAATTGGGAAAAGGTCAGCAAAAAGCTGATAAGGATGATCTTGAAAGATGAGGGAATCTTTTCCTCTAGCTGCAGCCATGAGTTGTTCTTTGGTGCTATAGAAGTGGAATTTCGCAATATCACGAGGGGGACCTTCTGGTCTGCGTGGTGTTAAAGCTCTGTGAATCCTATCTGTCTCCAAACGATCGACCAGGATTGACGGTAGTAGTTCTTGGAAAAGTGCGGTCATAGTAGAATGAAGGTCAACAATAGCCTCAGGTATTCCTCGTATACGAAGATTTGATCGACGTGCTCTATTTTCAAAGTCCTCTAAGCGAGTTTGCAAATTAAGGTTTTCTTCCGTAATTCATTATCATGGAACAGTACATTAGTTTCCATTTCATCCACACTGATTTCTAGGTCAGAAGTGCGCTGGCCTAACTCATGGATTTCCTTTGTGAGACTTTCAGTTATATAGTCTGAGGTCAGCTTTAAGGCTTTCTGTAACATTTTTTCTATTTGTCTCAAAATATTTGTATGTAGGGCATCTGTTTGTTTTTCTTGTGAGGCGGCCCTGTATTCAGTCGGAGTCATTATAGTCATTCTAAGGTAACTGCAGTTGCTTAGCAGCACAAGATGTGCCTGTGTGTGAGGAAGAATGCTGTGCCATTTTACAGGGGCCTCTAGGGTGTGTATCCTTGGCACTCTTTTTTTTTTTTTTTTTTTACCTCGGACGGAACCAAAGACCATTTTATTTATCCCAGGGTCACTGAGGAGGCTTATGGTAAGATTATTTTCAGTTTTCCATGCCTTGCGGATGTCTTTATCAGCCAAGGAGTCCCAAGAGATGTGGAGCTTCAGCTGGTCAAGTCTATCGCCGGCGACTCTGTTTTTGTTTATCCATTGTTGTTCTTTTTGATTCTCTGTCAGTGAACTTTTTTCTCTTGCTGTATAATCAGAGGTTCCTTTTATTATACCCCATTTCATTCACTATATATACATGCACTGATTAGTTTATACCATTTAGGTCTTGCCTGCTCTTTTTTAGCCACAGCTGGAGCTTCATGTTTTCTAGCAACACACCCAGATATCTATTGGACAATACTAGCAGGAAATACAGGTTTTTGTATGTAGAGTGCAGTACTTCCAGTTTGTGGAATGCACTTCTGGTCTTCTGGTTTCCACTATCCATTTCCACTATTTCCACTATCCATTGTGAACCAGGAGCACACACAGACAGGAACTGGCTTTTCCATAACATTCCCTCACCTTTTTGCTTTATTATGGCAGTGCAGCTTTAGGATTAGGAGTTCTACACCGGGCATAAATGGTTTGGGTCCTTCTCATTCTACTCTTGGCATACCTATGCAGATGCGCGGTGATCAGCTGTTGCTTTTTTTTTTGGTGTTTATTGATATGGGTATATGTGTATGGACTCCCATTGCTCTCATTATCTCTGCATATCACCTTGATAAAGAGGGCCTTCCTGTCTTTGAAACGTTGGTCTTATTTTTCTTGCTAATATGGGATTTTAGTAAAACTTCTATCTGTGTTTGACTTTTTCTTATCATTGGAATTATATGGCATCACCCTTTAGCCGTACACATACCCACATACTGGAGTTGGCTAGAAGTCTGTGCGGTGTGGTTTGATGTATCTTTGACAACCTGGAGCATATTTTCTAGTTTTAAATAGAGTGGTAAAGGACTAGAACTCTTGTCAGGTTTCTGTTGCAATCTATGCTCTTGTTGGGGAGATTCAACAAAATATTTGTGTCAAGTAACCCTTGTCACTGGGACAAAAGGTATATTTATTGCTTAAATATTATGGAGATCCAAGAGCTATATTAGGTCCAAAATCACAAAACAAATAAATGGACTAGTCATTAGGAATAACCTGGGTATTCAAGTGTATAACATTCTTGATAGATAAAAAAAAAAAAAAAAAGCGCACTGGAATTTGTCGGATGATCACTCATTAGTGACTATGGATCACAGAATGGCATTCGTTTTACTTATTTTAGCTACTATTATTGATAATTTGAGCACAGCAAGAGATTTATTCTAGCACATTGTTTGTTTGCATTATCCCCAATGCAGAAAAAGGTTACATTACTCTTAAAGAGGTTGTAAACTTCTCTGTGGAATTTGTACCTATAGGTAAGCCTTATTTCAGGCTTACCTATAGGTACTGTAAATATTTATTTATTTATTTCAGGTACTTATATAGCGCCATCAATTTACACAGCGCTTTACATATACATAAATATCTCCTAAACGTGCAAAGTTCAGGAGATATTTACTGTGTTTTGCACCAATGATGTAATCGGCACATGTGCTGTAAAGAAACGGTCCCCCGTGCCGTGACCGGCAGCTCCCACGCGCATTTGCGGGGGTGACATCACGCAGCTCCTGCCAGTCATAGCTCCGGAGTCTGTGGCCCTGGAAGGAAGAGGGGCGAACATGGATGCGGCCTGCAGCGGGGACGGCCTGGGCTTCATTTGCAGGTAAGTGTCACATAATGTGCTAGTATGCGATGCATACTAGCACATTATGCTTTTACTTTGCAGGGGCAAGGGAAGGAAGTAAAACCCATCAGGGTTTTCCTCTTTAAAAGTTTAAGATTTACTGTGTATAAAATCAGACCTATTAAAAAATATAAATATATTCTAAAGTGATTTTTGTGAGTGAAAATGCATTAGTGGTTCTTATAATTTGCTATTTCTGTGTAAATATTAAAAGTTCTATTGCAAGCGTTGCTTTTTAAAGAGTTTCTGTTGCGTAAATGGAAATACTGAAAATATCATAATCAGGAGATCTAATAAACACCCTACACATTTTTCCTTTTGAAATGTGTTTGTGGGAAATGTATTCATTCTACTTGAAAGTATTCTTTCCTAGGTATTTTAATGGCTTTTTTTAAGTAATAGCTTTGCAAATAATTGCCTTAAACATAGTGTCAGCAACAGAAAATGCAGAAAATTACACATGTGGTACCGGCGGATATTACCATGTTAAAACATGTTTATTTTTTTGTGTTTTTTTCTGAATGTACGTAAGCCATACTATGAAAATGGACTTGGGAATAATTTGCCTGTTAAACATAATTTTTATTTCAATATGCCTGATATCACACTAACAGAAAACATTAGTTAGAGTGTTTTATTAGAAACTTTCACGTAGCCCTTTCTAGATAAACCATATCATATTTTACCCCAATATGTATATTATGCAGTATGTATTTGTGAATGTTAGTGGGTATAGTATATTTTTATCCTGGAACTTGACTAGGTTATATGAATAACATGGTATGAAGACAATGCTACCATAGACACCTGTATACATATGTCACATTTTACTACATAAACAGAAATTTAATTCAACACACCTTTTTATAGTCCATTCTATTTATTATTAGTATTATTATAAAGATTGGAATTTTCCATGTTTCCTAGTCAGCCCTGACTAGCTACTTACAGCTCTTGATGATTTTCAGTGAGACTGTAGCTTCAGCTTTCATTACTAGAGTTTTTCTTTTTTTTTACCTGCAGGAATGAAAGTAACAGTAAAGGACATACACCTGTTTTGAGACCTAACCAGAGTTTAGCATTGCAAAACTGTTATTCCTCAGCTGCTGCATGTATTCCATCTTCTGGGTGTGTAGAATACTTGCATCCCCCACTCTACATGTTATGGTTCCTTTCACTGGCCTATATCAATACAATCCTATCACTCCAAAATGCCTGAAATCTTTGAAGTATATCATGGCTCTATATGTGGAAATATTAGTCAAAAAGAAAACAGGAAAGTGCTCAACCCACGCATCAATTCCACTGGGGCTTAAAACATAACCTTTATTACATTTCAATAAAATCACATAATGTATATACCTAAACCACGTGTCCCCTTCAAGGAAAACCCTGGGACTTTGTCCTCTATTACCGTATGGGGAATTATACCCTCAATTACTAGTTCTAAAGGCTCTTTTGGTCAGCTATAAGGAGGAACCAAACCTACAAGGTGTGCTGGTCCATGATAAGCTGCACACCATGGAAATATATATTAGGGGTCCATGCAAGAGCCCTCCTCTATCTATAGGTATGGACTAGTAAGCAAAAGGAGACAGTGGCTACTGAGGGACTTGCCTTCACTATCTAAAGCCTGACATAACAACTGTTCTGATTTCAGCCTAGCATCATACTAGACTACACATCCTATCAACAAACAAAATAGCCCAATAACCCAGATACTGAAAAAATCCAGTGTTGATAATAAAGTGCTATGAAATTATCAAACACAAACCCAACGTGTTTCGGCTCTTGTACAGATTGGGCTTCATCGGGGTGCAGTGAATTAAACAAAAAAGTGAATGTAATGTGAGAAAACACATGGTAACATGGCGTTTTACCCCTGTTTAGCCCATATACCCTATATATAATATCTGAGGGTGGAATGGCACCTAGCACCTGTCCCCCCCTTCTGAATGATGTAATTTATGCATGTAGAAAGCATGCATTGTGCAGATGCAAACATTATCACGTTATGATGCACGTACCATGCATGCACCATGCACGATATTATATAGTCAGTTCCATAAAAATTGGGACATCGACACAATTCTAATCTTTTTGGCTCTATACACCACCACAATGGATTTAAAATGAAACAAACAAGATGTGCTTTAACTGCAGACTTTCAGCTTTAATTTGAGGGTATTTACATCCAAATCAGATGAACGGTGTAGGAATTACAACAGTTTGTATATGTGCCTCCCACTTTTTAAGGGACCAAAAGTAATGGGACAGATTAACAATCATCCATCAAACTTTCACTTTTTAATACTTGGTTGCAAATCCTTTGCAGTCAATTACAGCCTAAAGTCTGGAACACATATACATCACCAGACCCTGGGTTTCATCCCTGGTGATGCTCTGCCAGGCCTCTACTGCAACTGTCTTCAGTTCCTGCTTGTTCTTGGGGCATTTTCCCTTCAGTTTTGTCTTCAGCAAGTGAAATGCATGCTCAATCGGATTCAGGTCAGGTGATTGACTTGGTCATTGCATAAAATTCCACTTCTTTCCCTTAAACTCTTTGGTTGCTTTCGCAGTATGCTTTGGGTCATTGTCCATCTGCACTGTGAAGCGCCGCCCATTGAGTTCTGAAATATTTTGCTGAATATGAGCAGATAATATTGCCCACTTCAGAACACTTCAGAATTCATCCTGCTGTTTTTGTCAGCAGTCACATCATCAATAAATCAATAATCAATAAATACAAGAGAACCAGTTCCATTGGCAGCCATACATGCCCACGCCATGACCCTACCACCACCATGCTTCACTGATGAGGTGGTATGCTTTGGATCATGAGCAGTTCCTTTCCTTCTCCATACTATTCTCTTCCCATCACTCTGGTACAAGTTGATCTTGTTCTCTTCTGTCCATAGGATGTTGTTCCAGAACTGTAAAGGCTTTTTTAGATGTTGTTTGGCAAACTCTAATCTGGCCTTCCTGTTTTTGAGGCTCACCAATGGTTTACATCTTGTGGTGAACCCTCTGTATTCACTCTGGTGAAGTCTTCACTTGATTGTTGACTTTGACACACATGCACCTACCTCCTGGAGAGTGTTCTTGATCTGGCCAACTGTTGTGAAGAGTGTTTTCTTCATTAGGGAAAGAATTCCTCGGCCATCCACCATAGTTTAACGTGGTCGTCAAGGTATTTTGGTGTTGCTGAGCTCACCGGTGAGTTCTTTCTTTTTAAGGATGTTCCAAGCAGTTGATTTGGCCACACCTAATGTTTTTGCTATCTCTCTGATGGGTTTGTTTTGTTTTTTTTCAGCCTAATGATGGCTTGCTTCACTGATAGCTCTTGGATCTCATATTGAGAATTGATAGCAACATATTCCAAATGTAAATAGCACACTTGAAATGAACTCTGGACCTTTTATCTGTAAATGGGATAATGAGGGAATAACACACACCTGGCCATGGAACCGCTGAGCAGCCAATTGTCCCATTACTTTTGGTCCCTTTAAAAGTGGGAGGCACATATACAAACTGTTGCAATTCCTACACCGTTCACCTGATTTGGCTGTAAATACCCTCAAATTAAAGCTGAAAGTCTGCGGTTAAAGCACATCTTGTTTGTTTCATTTCAAATCCATTGTGGTGGTGTATAGAGCCAAAAAGATTAGAATTGTGTTGATGTCCCAACATGTATGGACCTGACTGTATATATCTATAGCCAGCTATATTGATAAAGGGCTCTCCCAATCTCATACTCAATCCCATCCATCTTTCATCATATTGGTGCCCTCTGTTGCCCATTAGACAGTACCGCAATGTGGTCTACTCAATATCACAGATTATACTTACTTTTGCTAAACTAACTACTGTATCTCACATATTTCTTCACCAGTGTAGAGGGATACACTTATACTGTCATTCATAAGAGCTGTAGATGGACAATTATCACCACTACTTAAAGAGCTCTATATTGCCATTTACAAGTACAGATATGATTCTTTTTAAATATATGTATATAACATGTAGAGGAATTTTAAAATGAAAATATAATGTCCAGGCAATATTGGACCAATTTAGTCTTGTATAAAGGGTGAATAAGTAAAGTCCCTAATTTAAGCCATAAGGTGACAATGAATCTAATTTAAAAATCCACCTTCAGTTTTCAGATACATTTTTTTTTTTTAACCCTTCCTAGGGCCCAGATTAAGCTTCTGCACTACCCATGACCCCATACCTTCATGTTTTTGCTAAATATGTCTGGCGATAAGATTCTCTTTTTTTTTTTTTTTTTTTAGAATAACATTGAGCATGTTCTAACACTCGCCATCTAAATTACCAAATTGTTTTCCCTACATATAGGAGAGGACAGGAACAACTAGCAAAATATACTACTCTGTCTGAGATAGTGTTATAAAAGAATCTGATCTCAACTTTTCCCCCATTGTTTGGATTCATTAATTTTTTGATTGATGGTATTAAAGGGGGGCGGGGGTAGGAGAGAAGGAAGAGGGGGGGGGGGGAAAGGGAAAAGGTGAGTGAAGGAAAAGAGGGAAGAGAAAGAAAAGGAGGCAGAAAGGGTAGGGGGAGAGGAAAGAAAGGGGGGAGGGGGAATGAGGAGGAAGAGAATCTTAACAGAGGAGTAAAGAAGGAGGGGGGAGAAGGAGGATAAAAAGAAAAGAAGAAAGGGGTATTCACTCATAATATTGAGTGATATCCCCTTCATAGTTAAGTCATTTTGGAATGTCAATATCAAGTTTGAAAATCCAATATACCTCCTTTTCTTTTGCGCCTTCATAAAATATATCTTGTTAGGCTTCTGGGATGAGCATTTTAGATGCCAGCACCACCTCAGTTGTAGATGATTTGAGCTGCATCTTTTGATACTTAGAGCGGCACTCCAAAAATGTTCTTACAAGAAGATGGTAATGGTTGCAAGCAAGCAGTGGTGGAAAAAGATGGTAATGGTGACAGCAAATGGTAATGGTGGCAGACAATGATGATGCACTATGGTATAGAAATGTTTTTTAGCAAGATTCAAAGAAAAAATGTAATGTTCAGGAATGTAGGAATTTTACACGTATTGCTGATCCAGGATAGATCATTTTTTAAAAGGTGAGCTGGTCAACTGTGTCTGAAGACAGGCAGATTATTTATTCTGTCACAAAAACCACCCACTGCAGTAAATATCTGTCCATCCTAAGGTTGTCCACATCCATTCTTGACACCATATAATCATTGATCATATGATGACGACAGCAGCCAGACCTGGGTGATGCATCCTGGAGAAGGACTTGAAAGCCAGGCTTAATCAGCCATCCCGGCACTGCTCCTTCTTTTACCCACTTGAGGATCTGAAGTAGGTTGGCCATGAAAGGCGAGACTGCCACTCTCTGGAAAGGTGGTTAAACAGTTGCTGTGCAGCACCTCTTCCATATATTTTGCTTTCTCTCTGAAGGCAGGATGAGCTCTGACAGTTTTTCTTTATAACATAGGTTAAAAAAAAAGACACAAGTCCATCTTATTCAACCAATAAAAAAAAAAAAAAAAAAGAGAGAAATCATACAATCCCATATACACAATGCTATACCCAACAGTTGATTCAGAGAAAGGT
Source organism: Aquarana catesbeiana (assembly GCF_042186555.1). NCBI lineage: Eukaryota > Metazoa > Chordata > Amphibia > Anura > Ranidae > Aquarana > Aquarana catesbeiana. The sequence continues at coordinate 185,262,245 of NC_133330.1, read as the reverse complement.
GAATAACCCCAGCAAAGCATGATCCAATTTGCTACAGCAGGGGAAAAAATTCCTTCCTGATCTGCCGAGAGGTAATCGGATATTCTCTGGATCAACCTTACCTATAAATGTTAGTACCCATGGATACCAAAGGGTGGCTAACTAATAACTGTCCCTCCCCTTGATGGCTTTAATCCTGAGGTCCTTGCACAGGCACCGCATCTTGAATGAGCCCAATCGCCACATATTTGTGGTGGCAGAGGAACCCGAGTTCGTGGTGTCAACAATTTCACTCCACCAACATGCAACTCAGAGTATTTAGGAGGAAGAAACCTGTCCCATGTGCTGTTCCTTCTCACTGCCAGCACCCCAACCATCCTCTTCCTCTTCATGCTCTTCCTTTGCCTGGTACTGCTTTACAGAGTTAGAGTGAGTTGTGAAAAGATAAAGTGGGCCCTCAGACACCAGAAAGTCTTCTTCTTACTCCTGTCGTGCCTCCAGTGTTCAGTCTACTACACCACACAATGTTTACTCCTTTACTCCAGCAGATACATGAGAAGGATTGTATCACTGATTCCTGCCTAGTTGCAGCTCACTTTTGAAAAATGGTACACAAGTCCTGATGGAAAAAACAGATCCCCAGATGCAGTTTTTGTCCTGTATTCACAAAATGCTAATTGATGGGTGCGGATGCAAGAGCAGCCTTTGCAGCATGGTTAAGGTTGAGTTCCAGTATGTATCTATATCATAGGTCAGTTGGTTTGGCAGGCAGGTTGTGTTACCACTAATATTCAATCAGGTGAACCCGATATGACCACTTGAATTTGCTTCACACTCTTCTGACTTGCGGCAAGAGATAATGAAAGCTAGGGTACTTAAGAACTGCTCCTCCACCAGCTTTAGGATGTGTGCCATACAAAGCATGTGTGTGGAATTTTCCTGCCAAAGGACAGACAGGAAATTGGTGCTATTATCACATCACTTTGCCTGTAACAAGATGGCATGGTGTGTGCCACCTCTCAGCCTACCCCTAGAGAGCTAGAGAGAATCTTTGCCCCAATGTGGCTCCTGTCTCCCAGACATACTAGCTGCAAAACAGCATTGCAGAATTTAGCCTGAGCCTTTGCAGAGGTACTGTGTTGCTTGAGCAGGACTGGTGGCTCTGATGATTTAAAGGATGAGATCAATGAGGAGGATGCATGTCATGGGATGGCACAAGGGATGAGCTGAACACCCCCCAGTTCAGTTCGCACCAGAACCTGCGAACGGACCGAAAATTTGCACGAGCGTTAAAACCCCATTGACGTCTATGGGACTCGAACGTTCGAAATCAAAAGTGCTCATTTTTAAAGGCTAATTTTCATGGTATTGTCCTAAAAAGGGTTTGGGGACCCGGGTCCTGCCCCAGGGGACATGTATCATGGCAAAAAAAACTTTTAAAAACGTCTGTTTTTTCGGGAGCAGTGATTTTAATGATGCTTAAAAAAAAAAAAAAAGTGAAATATTCCTTTAAATATCGTACCTGGGGGGTGTCTATAGTATGCCTGTAAAGTGGCGCATGTTTCCCATGCTTAGAACAGTCCCTGCACAAAATGACATTTTTAAAAGGGAAAAAAATTCATTTAAAACTGCTTGCAGCTTTAATGTAATGTTGGGTCCTGGCAATATGGATGAAAATCAGTGAGACAAACGGCATGGGTACCCTCCAGTCCTTTACCAGGCCCTTTGGGTCCTGTATGGATATTAAGGGGAACCCTGCACCCAAATTAAAAAAAGGAAAGGTGTGGGGCCCCCAGGTCCTACATACTCTGAACAGCAGTATACAGGCGGTGCAAACAAGACAGGGACTGTAGGTTTGTTGTTAAGTAGAATCTTTTTGTAATTTTGAACTGGTACATTTTTAAGGTGTAGCTCCAGCCAAAAAATCTGTTTTTAAGCTTTTTGCAAAAATATAGGGAAGGGTTATCACCCCTGTGACATTTGTTTTGCTGTCTGTGCTCCTCTTCAGAAGATTTCACCTCACTTTTTGTCCCAATGACAAATGTTTTTTGAAAATTTGGGGTTTTTAGTGAAACAAGGATTGGTGATAAAGCATCAGTGGAAAGGAGAAAAGTTTTTCCCATATTTACTCTTACAGGAGAGAATTGCCCTTCCTATGGGGGAGATTTCATCTCACTTCCTGTTGTCTCCTTCTGTTTGCAAGTAGGAGTCGTTTGTAAGTTAGATGTTTGAAAGTAGGGGCCTGCCCTATATACTCATCAGAAATTTGGGCCTTAGGTGTTGTTGTGGCCTCAACACTGTAAGCCCTCACAGGGCCCTGCTGTCAAATATTAGATCAAGAATTGTAATTACATGCCCCTGTTGAACAGGGCCAGAAAAATTGGGCCTGTGGTGCTGGTGCCACAACACTGTAAGTCCTCACAGTTACTCTTGGTGGGCGCTGGAACGGGCCCTGCTGTGAAATATTAGATCAAGAATTGTAATTACATGCCCCTGTTGAACAGGGGCTGAAAAATTGGGCCTTTGGTGGTGTTGGTGCTGGTGGCACAACACTGTAAGACCTCACAGTTAATCTTGGTGGGTGCAGAAACTGGCCCTGCTGTAAAACATTAGATTAAGAATTCTAATTACATGTCCCGGTTGAACAGGGGCTGAAAAATTGGGCCTTATGCATTGGTGCCACAACACTGCAACCCCTCACAGATACTCTAGTTGGAGCGCAGGAACTAGCCCTGCTGCAAAAGAATTGCATCAAAAATTGTAATTACACGCCCCTGTTAAACAGGGGCTGAAAAATTGGGCCTTAGGCACTGGTGGCGGTGCCCAGAACCAAAAATGTTCTTACAAGCTATCAGCATGATCATTGAGGAGGACGAGGATAATTACTCAGCATAACAGCATAATCACTCAGGATCAGCATAGTCTTTGAAGGGATCTGACATTTCAAAAAAAAATATTCGGTTACATCAGCATCAGGTGCTTGGTAGCTGGTGGTGATCCAAGACTGATTCATTTTTATGAAGGTCAGTCGATCGACCGAGTCGGACAGACGCACACTGTGATCGGTTACAAACCCTCCAGCAGCACTGAATGTGCGTTCCGAAAGAACGCTGGATGCAGGACAGGCCAGTAGCTCAATTGCATACTGTGCAAGCTCTGGCCAGTGATCCATCCTCAAGACCCAGTAACCCAGAGGATTTTCGGTGGGAAAGGTGTCCAAGTCAGATCTTGCCCCTAGGTATTCCTGCACCATGTAAAACAGACGCTGGTGATGGTTGCTGGAACCGATCATACCTTGGGGCTGCGGACTAAAAAATTGTCTGAACGCATCGGTCAGATGGCCACCTTCTCCACTGCTCCTTCTTTGACTGACCGAAGCCTCAGCAACACATTGTCCAGAAACAGGAGTTTGTAACCTCCCAGTCTCTGGGAACGCGTTGCACAGACCTTTCTGCAAGGCCTCCCGAAGATGTTTCATCCTCTGCTCCCTCTGCGACGGCAAGATAAGGTCCGCAACCTTACCCTTGTAACATGGATCAAGAAGGGTTGCCAGCCAGTATTGGTCCTTCTCCTTGATACCACAAATACGAGGATCCTTACGCAGGCTTTGCAGGATCAGGGAGGCCATGCAGCATAGGTTTGCTGAGGCATTCGGTCCGGAGTCCTCTGGGTCACTAAGGACGGCATGGTCCGCAGCCACCTCCTCCCAGCCACGTACAAGTCCATGTGTTTCTTGGGACTGATCCCTTTACTCTGATACCCCTAACTAAAATCTACTGGAACCAATTACCTTCGGAAGTTACATAACTAGTAAATAGAGTCCACCTGTGTGTAATTTTAATCTCAGTATAAATACAGCTGTTCTGTGAAGCCCTTAGAGGTTTATTAGAGAACCTTAGTGAACAAACAGCATCATGAAGGCCAAGGAACACACAAGACAGGTCAGGGATAAAGTTGTGAAGAAGTTTAAAGCAGGGTTAGGTTATAAAAAATATCCCAAGCTTTGAACTCATGGAGCACTGTTCAATCAATCATCCAAAAATGGAAGGAGTATGGCACAACTACAAACCTACCAAGACATGGCCGTCCACCTAAACTGACCGGTCAGGCAAGGAGAGCATTAATCAGAGAAGTAGCCAAGGTATCTCTAGAGGAGCTACAGAGATCCACAGCTCAGGTGGAAGAATCTGTCTACAGGACAACTATTAGTCGTGCACTCCACAAATCTGGCCTTTATGGAAGAGTGGCAAGAAGAAAGAAAGTAGAATTCATGCCCTGGACCTTAAACTATTTTGGATGAAGGCATAAAAGATTAAAAAGAACCAAAACATGAAATTGTATGATCAAGCCTTTGCAATATGTAAATCTGGAGTCAGATTTGGAGTTCTGTCACTAACTTTGGCATCTTTGAATGCACTAGGCAGGTGCATTTTTTTTCTTGTGGTAAAGGATGCTTTGTAATAAAATCTAATTTTATTAAACTTATACTTTATGTTGAAAATGAGTCACAGAAATGCTGTTTTAGTTTTGAGGTAGCCTGAGTTTAAACTGAGCTCTACCCAAAAGGGGAAGCTCTGCTTGTTTGCACCCTGTCCCCCTTCACTGCCACATTTGGCAATTTTTTGGGGGGGTTTGACAGGTTCCCACTTCCGGCTCAGAACTCTGTAGCAAACTGAGTCAGCAGTTCGGCCCCCCCCTCCTTCTCCCGCAGTCTTCTGGGACACATCACAGGTCCCAGAAGATTATGGGACTATTCACAAGGCAAAGCGTGACTTACGCATGTGCAGCAGGAAACGGGCTGTAAAGCTTCAAGGCTTAAATTCCTGTTTCCCTTACTAGTGATGCCAGAGCCTTCACCCAACGTCAATTGAAGAATCGGCTCTGGTGAGGACATTGCGGGATCCCTGGACAGGTCAGTGTCCTTATATTAAAAGTCAAGTTGACTTTTATTTTTTTCTGAAGGAGCCTAGAGCTCCTCTTTAATAGAATTCACAAATAACTGTTAAAAGTTAAAACATCACTTCTGGTTCTGGCGCCACATGTAAAGGAGCTCGGAACGACAGCTGCAGGAGAATCGGCCTACAAAACCGTCTCTCCACAGCCCGCAGACAGCAACCGACCCCCCCCCCTCCTCCCGACCCCCACCACCACCTCCGCGCCATCCCCCTGGGTGAGTTTGTGCTGCATGGCCCCTCCACTATGGTCACAACTACCTGCCCGGACAATTCCCTGCCAGACACACATGCGGGCAATATGGCGGGCGCTGTGGAAATGTCCAGCATGCCAGTCCCCATACAGCCTTTACCCACTGCCCCTTCTATTCCTGAAGGGCAATATGCAGGGCTGGCACAGATAGTAGCAGCCCTCCTTTCGCCCACAATCACAGCTGCATTTGACAGGGCGATCGCTGCTGGCATCACACAGTTCAGGAAAGAGCTAGGAGACCATGCAAAGCGCCTATCTGAGTTAGAGCACCGCTTATGTGACCTGGAAGATGAGATGCATCTGAACAGCTATCAAGACAAACACAGCAATTTATCCTAGACAAACAGGATGATCTCAAAAATTGGTCCAGACATAACCTGAGGGTCATAGGACTCCCAAAATCCTTTAATTCTGACTCCCTCCAATATATCTGCGCCTCGCGCATCCCGAGTGCATTGGGACTCACCACACCCTGCATAGTGGAAAAAGCACATTGCTTGGGATCCTCCTTCAATGACTGATGCACTCCCCGCCCAGTCATAGTCCACTACTTGAATTACACGGAAATCTTTCTGCAAATCAAAATCCCTTTAACTTGATGGCTATAAGCTTCTTCTCTTTGCGGGCTATTCGCAAGAAGTCTCATGCAGATGGAAGGCATTCCAACCAATATGTGCAGCAATCTACCAAAAAAGGGGTGAAATTAACATTAGCGTAACCAGCAATTCTATGTTTCACAGACCTCTTGGGGGATCCAAGTTCTTTTTGCCACCCAGAAGAAGCGACGCACTGAAGGCTTATCTCTATATTCCTATGGACGCTTCTTCTACACCAGCCCCTCCCCACATGGTGGAACCCAGAGATCAGCGCAGCCCAAGGAAAGACCCTCTTAAGAAGCTCCAACTCTCCAACTCCTCAGGTCACAACAGATCTTGCTGACCTCAGCCGCTGATGCACACCATTTGCATCACCAGTCCTCCCTGAACAACTCACTACAATGTTTTCTTTTGCCAGCCCCTGGCAGTTCCTCCTATAGTTAATTATTAATGTTGCCTTATCATTTCTAGGTTCTATTCATTTTGCATGCACAACCTTATCAGGGGATAGACGTCTGGCCCAGTTTGGTGTTTGATTGAGGGCCTTCTTCAACCCTCATCTCTCCTCCCCTGGGTCCACCCAGAGGGCAATCCACTTCACAGTCACGGGCAAAGACCACTGATCCCCCAGTAATGCTGTTTGGTAGTGTGCGTAGTACATGTGGAAAAAAGTGAAGTCCTGGCTTCACTGGGTATGTACCTTTTTTGTTTACTCCCTCAGACCCCTGTTGGGTCGTTCTCCACCCTAAACCCTCTTCTTTAAGATTCAAGCATCCATTGACAGGCTCTATGTACCTAGATGATCCCTCAGTAGCGAGATATGTGCAGCTTCCCATCTACCTTTTAGGATCTCTACATCTGCTTCCCACAAAGTCATGCTATGAAAGTTATCTCCTGGAATGTCAAGGGATTACGTTCTCCCCACAAACGTATGGCAATTCTCCGCCACTTAAATGTCTCAAAGCTGATATTGCGATACTCCAGGAGACAAACTTGGCAGTGGAAGACTTCCCCTGTAAGCACAAACTCTAGGTGGTCCAGGTTTTTGGATCACTAGTTGTTAAAGGGAAAGCTGGAATCCTTCTACTTATCCATAAACAACTCCCTTGGTGATGTACTCTCCTTACAAAATGATGAGTGGCGCACCCTCATTGCTAAACTCAAAACCTCTATGCGGGAATGGGTAATTTTGCCCCCAATTCTCTCTCCAAACATTTCTTCAATAAACCAACATCCCTTTTGGCTCCCTTCATACATCTTCCCCTCCTGGTGTCTGTTGACTTTAATTCTGTACTCAACCACCAAGAGGACAAATCACATGCTCATTGCCCCCCCCCCCCCCCCCGGTACGACCTCCCCCAGCTTCCCTTCTCCTTTACTGCACTTTGCAGAAGGCCTTAGCCTAGTCGATCTCTGGAGATTGTCACAACCAGATGGGAGGGAATACACCTTCTTCTCCCCCCTCACTACACTTTCGCAAATACAACACTTCTTGAACACATCACAGAGCCTCACATTCACGAGATAGCCATCTCGGACCATGCCCCAATCTCTGTAAACTTGTCTGGATTAATTTCTCAGAATTTGGTCAAGATCTGGCGCTTCCCATCCTATTTAGCACACAACCAGGCTCTTCAAAAGATCATTCCGGACACTTGGACTGAATACACAGAACACTTTGAACACCACAAAAACCCCAATTTCTTCTGGGAAGGCTGTGTTGCGGGGTACAATTATTATTTCCTATGCCTCTGCCTACAAAAAAGGGGTCACCAGGGAATATTGTGAGGTGAGCAAAGCATTATGTAAGGCCCAATTGATTCTTGCACAATATAACTCTCCTGAATCCAGGGAGGCGTGGTAAGCCACCAAAAGTCGGTTCAACCTGTGGGCAGAGGCAAAGGAAAAAATTCACCAGTCCCTTCTAGATCTACAATACCATACATTTGGCAATAAAGCAGGTAAACTTTTGGTGTGTTTATGTAAGAGCCAACAGGCCCCCAGCTATTTGCGTGACACAAATAATTTATTTATCAGGATCATGAGTGGATGGAGGCCAACATGTGGATCACATGTGATGTGTCCAGCCTATATTCTAGCATCCCGCACTCTCTGGGTATTAAAGCAGTTTACTTTTTCCTAGATCAATGCAGCCTGTACTCTCAAGTGCAGAAAGAGTTCATCTTGGAATGCCTAGATTATCTTCTAACCCATAAATACTTCTCATTTGATGGGGATTTTTTTTTCTCCAAAGGTGCGGATTGGCAATGAGAGCCAGGTTTTTGCCTTCTCTTGCCAATCTTTACATGGGTTGGTGGGAGAGGGTGAAGATTTGTGGGTCGTATAATCCGTTCCGTTGACACATCAAATTTTTCTGCTATTATATAGATAATCTGATTATTCTTTTGTTCCAATGAGCTGGGTACTGGATAATTTTTTGTCATATTTTAATAATTCCTTAAATCTTAGTTTCACTGGACAAATGGACAGATGCTCTATCAATTTTCTAGATGTAACCTTGGTAGGCTGTGAGGGTCGTGTTGTCCTGTCACTAAACCAGGAAGCCCTTGTCCAGAAACAGTATATTGAGGGCAGACTCAGGTCATCCCGCACATACCATTAGTAGGGATGGGCGAACGGTTCAGCCCGAGCATAAGTTCAGGCCTAACTTTGGTTGTTCGGATGTTCTGCAGAACACCGAACAATATGCGCTGTTCAGGGCAAATTGGAAAGCTGCTGGAACACTGTTAAAATCTATGGGACATTAACATGAAAAATCAAAAGCGTTCATTTTTAAGACTTATATGCAAGTTATTGTCATAAAAAGTGTTTGGGGACCCGGGACACGCCCCAGGGGACATGTATCAATGAAATGTTTTTTTTTTATAAACTGACGTTTTTTCGTGAGTAGTGATCTTAATAATGCTTGAAGTGAAACAATAAAAGTGAAATATTCCTTTACATTTCGTACCTGGGTGGTGTCTATAGTATGCCTGTAAAGTGGTGTAATTTTTTCCTATGTTTGGAACAGTCCCTGCACAAAATGACATTTCTAAAGGAAAAAGTCATTTAAAACTACTCGCGGATATAATGAATTGTCTGTGGGAGAAATCAAAAGTGCTAATTTTAAAGGCTTATATGCATGGTATTGTCATAAAAAGTGTTTGTGGACCTGGGTCCTGCCCCAGGAGACATGTATCAATGCAAAAAAAAGTTTTAAAAACGGACATTTTTTCGGGAGCAGTGATTTTAATAATGCTTAAAGTGAAACAATAAAAGAGAAATATTCCTTTAAATTTCATACCTGGGGGTGTCTATAGTATGCCTGTAAAGTGGCGCATCTTTCCCGTGTTTAGAACAGTCCCTGCACAAAATGACATTTCTAAGAAAAAAAGTTATTTAAAAGTACCAGTGGCTATAATGAATTGTCAGTCCTGGCAATACAGATAAAATTCATTGAAAAAAATGGCATGGGATCCCCCAAAGTCTGGGTCTGGTATGAATATTAAGGGGAACCCCGAACCAAAATTTAAAAGTGAGGCAAGCAAAGCCTTACGTAAGGCCCAATCGTTTCTTGCACAACCTAACTCTCCTGAATCCAGGGTAGCATGGCATGCTGCCAAAAGTCAGTTCGACCCGTGGGCATAGGCAAAGAAAAAAATGCACAAGTCCCTTCTAGATCTACAATACCATACATATGGCAATAAAGTAGGCAAACTTTTGGCGTGTTTATGTAAGGGCCAACAGGCCCCCACTCATGTTGCCGCTCTGAAAGACAACCCAGGAAAACTTACCACCTCATCTAAAGACATCAATGCCATCCTAGAAAAGTTTTACGCATCCCTCTATGGCAGTGACAGCAAACCTTTTTTAGCTCGAGTGTCCAAGCTGCAACACGAAACCAACGTATTTATTTCAAAGTGCCAACATATACAGAACTTGATGAGCATGTGCTGTGATGTCTGGGGGTGAACATGGGACAAATCAGAAATCATTGGGCTGTGTCATGATGAGGAGCATTTATCTGATTGCCGCTTGTATGTGTATAGCTGCTATGCTGTGCGTGTTTGACAGTGGAACGCATGTGTATGGTGCCTGGGCCCTTGAGTGTGTTTTTTAGGGTGATAACATTGGCTATCCTTTTTATATGGGGTTTGGAGGATTGTCATAAAGCTTATGACAATCCTGCAAACGGCATATAAAAAGGATATCAAGGGATTAAAATAAATCTGCACAATCAGACCTAAATAATAATAAAAAAGTGTATTCCACCTAGTTGCTTGCTAAAACACTAAACAGTGATTCCACCCACCGTATGAAACAATTAAATCCAATAAAAATAGTGTAGCACAACTCCTTACCAATACATACTCAATATTAGGTGTCAAATTTTAACAAATATATATAATGCATCACATTTTAAAAAGTCCAATATTCAATGATCCACAGTCCAGTGTCTCTCTAATGATTATAACAGTGCAGTAAACAAACACCCAGTGTCTTCAATCTATATTCATGCTTCTGTGCTCATTCTTTACTGAGTGAAAAACCTGTTTACCTCAAGGAACACACATGTAATGTGCGTAACCCAGGATCTCAAAAAACAGAAATCAGCTCTTCAGTCATTCCCCCCCCCCCCCCCACTCTGGATTTCTGCTTCTTATCACTCCACCGCATAGCTCACACATTTATAGCCAGGTTATAAAATGAAAAGTCACAGAAACATAGTGTACACAGCATACACTTACTTTAACACTGATATCCACAGCACTTCAATAACACACGTATCAGCTGACTCAGCTCCCGGGCACAAGAACAGCCTGTGATTGGGTTTCTTCAGTAGGCACCAACACAGCCTCCCATAAGCTCAATCCCCACCATGTGTGCTGCCTACCAAAACTTCATCCAACCCAGCAGCAATAATTTCATCTCATCCAAACCCACCCTAGACACGTCACTCCTGGCCCCAGTGCTGTGTGGGAGATGTAGTTCTATGGTAGGGGATGTAGTGTGGACAAGATACACCTTGTACAGGATTTTCTCGCATGCCCACAAAGAGGGCTCAGCGTGCCAGCAGTGGCACGCATGCCATAGGTTCGCCATCACTTCTTTATGGCCTCAACCTCATCAATGAGACCTTAGTGAAGGCTTTTCTGGACAAAGTTTTGCTCCCCACCATTGATGACACATTCCTCGCCCAACTTAACGACTCAATCACAATAAACGAGGTCACTAGCGCATTCAAATCTTTAACAGACCCCAGGCCCCGATGGCTACACATCGTAATTTTACAAACTCTCAACACATTCTCTCCTCCACCCTAACTCTGGTCTATCAAAAAATATTCAACGGAAACCCCTACCTCCCCTCAGGCAAACAGGCCCACATCAAGCTGATCCCCAAAAAAGGGAAGGATTCACCTAAGGCTGCCCTGCTAGCTCCAACATAAGAAAGGTCCTCACAGTCTTGGAGCACGCAAGGGCCAACCCATCCGGAGATACTGCCATTGTCACCCTTGATGCCAGAAAGGCTTTTGGCAATGTCAGTTTTCACTGGTTGAGGATGGTCCTTTCAAAATTTGGTTTCTCAGGACCTTTTTTCCACCTTATCAGTGCTATGTACTCTGCCCCATCTGCGAATGAATCTGCTACATATTCAAGAGGTTTTCACATTGTTTCGGGACTGCTCGGGTTTGAGAATTACCTTCTCCAAGAGTGAAATATTACCCCTATTACAAACACGCCCCCCTCCCTGGGCACTTGGTTCTATCTTCCCAGTCGCCAAAAAAACACATTACATACCTGGGATTTGAAATAGGTAAAGTGCCCTCCTCCCTCTATCAACTCAACTACCTCCCTGTTTTTTCCAGAATTACAGCAGAATTGGAAAGCTGGTCAGGTCTTCCACTCTCTGTTTGGCAGATGCCACCTATTTAAGATGGTCAGCTTTCCGAAACTCCTGTACCCCCTATAGACCATTCCCCTGCTATTAAAACATAAGGATCTCCAAAAACTCCTTAACCACTTTCATATGGTGGGGGTCTCTATCCAAGAGCTATATCTCCCTAAACATGAAGGTAGAGTTAACCTGCCACACATACAATTTTACAATCTGTCCTGTCTCTTGAGAAGGGGTTTAGACTGGATAACCCAAACTTCAAAATATTCCAACTACAAGTTTGAATTTCAGATGGTAAGCGCTTATGGATTGCCTGCCCTGCTGCACTGTGGGATCAGATCTCTCCCTCCCATCCCTGAAAGAACTTATTAATACAGGACACAGTTTTGGCCTGTAGGAAGATCAGAAAAAATTGAGATTATCCCCACTTGTATACCAACATCTTCCCATCCTCAGACACCCTCTGTTCACACAGATGCAGCAATACGCGGCATTCTCCATATGGGCCTCACAAGGTTTAACCAACTTTACTCAATTATTTGATACTTCCTCAGGCAGGCAAAGTACAAAAGTATAAATTACCCCCTCACCCTCTACTCTATACCCAACAAGTAATAAGCTTTGTTTGCAAATTTATGTCCACCTAGAGACATGCGCCTCAAAACTTCCCTCCTGGACACACTCTTGGATCTCCATCGTCATAAAATCTCTGACCTGTATAAACCACTGAACTCCCTATTGACAAATCCGGTACACTCTAGCTCAGCAATATCATGGAACAGGAGACCGAGTTGTTGAGAGGGCTCCCCTTGCGGCCGAGTGCAGCACAACCCTGAAGATGGCACAGGGATGTGGTGCTCACAGAAGCACGGGTTGCCTGGAAGTACGAGCTGGTGTTGGTGGCTTAATAGAGAAAGTCCGTAGAGGCAACGAGCTTAGGGCCCAAGGAGGGGACCAATGGAAGTCCAATAGGAAAATCCGAAGCCAGGCCAGGGGGTCAAACACAGTAAGCAGTCCGGGAATCAAAGCAACAAGTCCAGGTACAGGAGGAGGAATGCGGAGTCCGTTTAGCCAAGCCGGGATCAGATGCAGGAAGCAGGCAGGGAAAGTCAGAAGCAAGCCGGTGGGTAAGCCAGGAGGTACAGAGGAGTCGATAACAAGCCGGGTCGGTACACAGGAAGTCAGGACAACAGGAATCACAATCACAGGAACACAGGAAGAGCTGACGATAATCCAGCAATGTGGCACTGTCAGTGGAAGGTTTAAATAGACAAGGCACAGTATCACGTCGTACGCACACCGTTCCGTTCGTGCGTTCGTACCATCGCGACGTTGCTACACACGCGCATTCGTCTGAATGTGGCGCCAGGCGTCCGCCTAGTAGAAACATTGCACACCCGTGTGCGTTGATGCGCGTTAGCGCGACCTTGCCTGTGCTGGTTTGCTAGCCTATTTCCCTGACATGTGCATTTATTACAAACGAGTTCTGGTGTGAACAACTAGACAAAATCATACACCGCGCATATATTACTCACTTGACCTCTAATCAGCTTCCTGATCGACAAAGCTGCCCTTTGTGCAACTACCATAGGCCCTCCCTGCCCCACAGGCTCTGGTCCTGTCCTCATATCTCACGTTTTTGAGACAAAGTAGTCATTCATAGCCACGGTTATCAGTCTCCGACCCCGCAGATATATATATACACTCTCTACTATTTGGCTTTCTGGATGTTCCTCTACCTAGCCGGCTGAGAACACAAGCTAAGACCATCCAATATAACAAAGCATGGTTATCCACATGCTATATGGCAGCTAGGAGGGCTGTCCTCCAACAATGGACATCATCCTCTCCTCCTACCACCAAAGATATTAAAAATTACCGGCTGAACCTACTGAGAAAGGAAAAGCTGTATCTAGTGCTCTCCCACCATTGTAAGACATCTTGCTTCCACTGCAAGTGGGAACTATATATTGACAGAGTTACCGAAACTGAAATGCCAAATCCTCAGATCTTTCTGACACTACTGAGGCCTCCAACTTCACCCTTAATCTTCATTAGGAACATCGCCACGGATACACCATCACACAACACAAGTTGTTCTTCCATGATTACCTTCTAATATCTGGCTGATCTACACTGCTCACTACTGATAAGTTTATTCTTTACTTTGGGTGTGTCTACCATAAAACCATCACTTCTTACTGGTATCACCTTAGGCCTGCTTGACTTTACTAATGCTTGACACTTTTGAGCTCAATGATAGCTCATTCCATCTTGGGTTACCTCCCCTCCCTCCATATCCACCTCTCAATCCAGATCCCCCCCCCCTCCCCCCCCCCTCCGCCTTCCTCAGACAATTGCACACGGTTTATGGTAATGTTATACCTGGATAGTGGTTGCCCTTTGTTGAATTGTCTTTTTTGTTTGCTGGAAAAAACAATAAATTGTGTGTTTTTTTTTTTTGTTTTTTTTAAGAGTTAAAACATCGCTTCTTGCCAATTGCATTTGATTCTGCTTGGCATGTCATTAGTATTCAGACTTTTTTTATCTTGACACATTAAATTTTGTATTAAATATTTGGTCCTTTTTGGTATTCTGCTTTGAAACCATACCTAATAATAGATAATAATTGCTTTTTAAACTCCTTTTGTGCTGCTTTCATTTTATCCACCCTGTATTTACCAGTTCTGTTTCTGCCTATTTCAGCATATTTTAATTTTACAGCCTATGGTTCCTTTTAAGATATTGGTACACTAAGTTGACTTGTGTGGTTGCATTTGACATATTTCACACATCCGAAATGTCATTTACAATGGTTTGACAAGAGTACACATAATACAGTGATATTTCCACAAGATCATCCTAGTCAGAAAGTCATTGTACCTTTACAGACTGTATTTCTGCTTGGTTAGTTTTAACAGATCTGGTAAAATTGCTCCTATCACAGTTACTGTACAGTCTGTTTCTGTGCAATCGAAAATACGGTGACCTTGCCTTTCAGACTTTATACTTATTGGAGCTTAACATTGGATTGCTTTACTGCAGGCCTCCTGGGGTAGATTAAAACTCAGATGGGTAATTATGATTCAGCAGTAGGTGCATAAACATATGTGCACAGAACAGTGGACACCAGATAAAGATGCTGATCATTGCATGATAGGCTTGTTTAACTGTGGCAGTAAAATGAATAAACCTGTTTTGACATAATCAGGGATTTTGCTGTTACTAAAATAAACTCTGAACACAGTTTCAGTTAGCCTAACAGTATATACAAGACATATTTGTTATTATGAGATTCAGATTCTTTATAACGATTGCTTGAATTTAACTTTGTTATTTATTTTAATCTGTATAATAAATATTTAGGGATGAGGTTCTGGTTCACTGCTACCATGGGTTTGAAGCCAAACCTGTGTGTTTGAGGTTTTGTGCTGGAATTTATGATGGAATTCATCAGACTGAATTGATTGCATCCACGATGCATTGTCTGGCCTTTAACCACTTCAGCCCCGGAAGAATTGGCTGCTCAATGACCAGTGCCATTCGGCACTGCGTCAATTTCACTGACAATTGCGCGGTCGTGCAACATTGTACCCAAACAAAATTGATGTCCTTTTTTTCCCACAAATAGAGCTTTCTTTTGGTGGTATTTGATCATCTCTGGTTTTTTACTTTTTGCGCTATAAACAAAAAAAGAGCGACAATGTTGAAAAAAACACAATATTTTGTACTTTTTGCTGTAATAATAAATAGCCCCAATTTTTTTTTTTAAAGCCAATTTTTCCTCAGTTTAGGCCGATATGTATTCTACATATTTTAGGTCAGTGTTTCTCAACTCCAGTCCTCAAGGCGCCCCAACAGGTCATGTTTTCAGGATTTCCCTCAGATGAAATGGCTGTGGTAATTACTAAGGCAGTGAAACTGATCAAATCACCTGTGCAAAATAATGGAGAGCCTGAAAACATGACCTGTTGGGGCGCCTTGAGGACTGGAGTTGAGAAACACTGTTTTAGATAATAAAAATTGCAAAAAGCGTATATTGATTGGTTTGCGCAAAAGTTATAGCGTCTACAAAATAGGGGATAGATTTATGGCATTTTTATTTTATTTTTTTACTAGTAATGGTGGCGATTTGCGATTTTTATCGAGACTGCGACATTATGGCGGACACATCAGACACTTTTGACACATTTTTGGGTCAATTGACAATTATACACCGATCGGTGCTATAAAAATGCACTTATTATTGTATAAATGTCACTGGCAGGGAAGGGGATAACACTAGGGGCAATCAAGGGGTTAACTGCGTTCCCTAGGTGTGTGTTCTAACTGTGGAGGATGGGAGTGACTATAGGAGCTGAGAGATTGTGGTTCCCAGCTTGTAGGAACTCTTGACCTCTCCTCACTGGAATGTGTGTGACACACATGTCCCTGTTCTGCCTTTCGCCCCCACTATCGCTCGTGGCCGGCGCTGGCCACCCCGCTGTTCCCTGCTATCCCGCTTAAAGGGACTGACGTATAGCTATGATGGTTCACGGGATCGTGTCGACCTGCCGTATGACGGCGGCTGGTCGGCAAGCGGTAAGCTTAGGTCAGCTGCCTCAAAAGGACCAGTATCGGGGGGGGGGGGCATTGCTATGTGACAGCCCGTTCTCTATAAAATAGTGGTTTACCTTAAGTCAATTTTGAATGTGTGCTAGGGAGAACTTACTGGCTGTTTAGGGAGAGTTAGTTGCTTTGCAATTCTACACTGTGCTCACAGTAAAACCTTGGATTGTGAGCATAATTTGTTCTGGAAACATGCTTGTAATCCAAAGCACTTTGTATATCAAAGCAAATTTCCCCATAAGAAATAATGGAAACTCAGATGATTCCTTCCACAACCATTTATTTATACGCCCTTCAGTATATAGTCCATATAAAAATATTAATGCAATTTTATAGGTTGTGTAACCATAGAATGTCCATCCACAAATGGCAGCCTCCACAAGGGAAAGAAGCAAAATCCAGCAGAAGCCACTGAGTATAAAAGAGAAGAAAGGTGCCTCTAAGTGTAGCAATATGGTTACATTTAATGAAGGTACAACATTTAGCAACTCAAATAGTTGATGATTAAAAGAGGCACAACTAAGTATGCATGCATCCGGGGTAAAGCTGTCCACATAGAACGTCCTTCATATTGCCGGCTCTTACCACTGTCAGTCTGCAATAGTGACCGAGAAGACTACCCTGCAGTAGAACGATCTGAAAGCGAGCCTTGAATCGTTTGTGGAGCAAAGCATGGAAGGGATGACATTGATGGCGGAGCAGAGGATGGTCTATGTGGACATCTTTACCCCGGATGGCTGCATACTTAGATATGCCTGTTTTAATAATCGACCATGTGAGTTGCTAAATGTTGTACCTTCATTAAATGTAAACATATTGCTACACTTAGAGGCACCTCTATTCTCTTTTATACTCAGTTGTGACATCATGCTACTTGTATATCAAGACATCGCTCATTTATCCAGTCAAAATTTATAAACAAATTAGCTTGTCTTGCAAAACACTCTCAGACCAAGTTAGTCTCAATCCAAGGTTTTAACATGTAAAAAAAAATATATATATAAAAAATAATAATAATAAAAAATAATAATAATATATAATTACATTACTCGCAATCAAGGCTTTTGGGGGGAGGTAGGGAGGCATCAGAGGTTAGAAGTTTTCAATGAAAGGAGGAGGAGCCAGCAGCACAAGGAACACATCACATTGATTGGAAGTATCATCCCCTGTGCTGTGTGTGTGTGTGTGTGTGTGTGTGTTTGTTTGTTTTTTTTGTTTTGTTTTTTTACTAAACTTAGGCTTTAAATTCAAACCCCAATGCATTCTATGAGAGGCAAATTTTGATAATCAATTCTAACGACTTTGAAGGCTAAAAGGCAAGGGATTGGCAAAAAATGTCATGGGGAGCTGTACGCTGCAAACTGAAACATGTACCAATGCAAACATTTAAAATACAGCAAGGAGGAGGTCCTCCTTTTCATGCAATTTTTCAATTACATGCTTGGAAAATTATTTTAACCTGCATGTGGTGTTAAAGAACAGTAAAAGTTTTACAGGAAGCATTAGTGACACCATATTCTGGCATCACATATGTTGGATGTGTAATCGCTTTCTAACCGTTACATTACTGCTTATCACAAATACAGTATTACCCCAAACTGACTCATTTCACTTTGAAAGAAACAACGTTTTTTGGTAGTTTTGGCTCTGACACTTGTTTTATTATAGACCTGATTTAACTGGTGTAAGTATAGCTAAGCCTAGAACCTTCAACTTCAAACAAATTGGCCAGTGGCAAAAGTTGCATTGTGTAATTTGTGATCTTTTTTTCTGCAGTACCACACTGCATTGCCCTCAAAGGGTAACAAAATGTCAAAACAAAGTGTAGGAAAAGCTTAAAAAAACAAACCCTACTTTCCCAAAACCTCCACTCTTATAGGCACAATTATTCCTAAAAGATGCAAAAATTCAAAGATTCAGGTATGTGTTTGGTAGAAATTGGGGAGCATCAGGAAGAGACAAGGCAGGAAAAATTAGGATGTGTGATCTGAGAGACAATTGCCAAAACTATTGTTTAGCAGCTGATCAGTATGTAATCAGCTTGGTTATGCAACAATATAAGAAGGAGAGATGATACAGGTTTTACATTGAAATAGAAAATAAAGTGTATTATTTAAGAGACATTCAACATACTGTTCAGTGGATCTACAGTATGTAAGCAGTTATATTAGGCCAGAATATAAAAATGAAAGACAAGACAGGTTAAATATTAGTGTGTACTATTTCAGAAGCAATAGAAACAAATATTGTACATGCAGCTACAGGTGGCAGAGGGCATCAGCTGCCATCTGGAGCTGCAAAAAAATAAAAGCTACACTTTAACCACCTGCAGGTCTTGCAGCTTGAGCCCCACTTTGTCCAAGATCTTTTACTTAATTATGTTTATTTAATTTTCACATTTATTATTGTATATTTAGTTATGTCTTTTATTTAGTATTTTTTGGCCAAGTTCTTTGCAGTGCAACCCTTGTCTTATATTCATGTGGAAAGTTTCTAACCCTATTCCTATTCCTCCTCATTCCCATGGACACAGAGTAGCTCGTCATGTGCCTTTTTTTCATCCTCCTTAAGGATATAGAATAGCCACTTTTTTCATGTCCTGGACTTCTTTTGGGCCCTCTTTCATGCTCTTTCTCCTCCTCCTCAAGGGCCCAGAGGAGTCACTTTTTATAATCCTTCTCATGGACTCTTCTATGCCACCATTTTTTGAAATGCTAATATGCCCTTTTCCCACCTTCTCCTCTATATGGGTGCAGCCATTTTTGGACTGCTAATGCACCCTTTTCCTCAAGAGCACAGTGTAGTGACATTTCTTTCTAATGCTGCTCATATACCCTTTTCCACTTCTTTCACCGCTTCTTCCTTAAAGGTGTGGAACAGTCTCTTTTTTATTTGCTGTTTGTGCGCCCTATTTATTCACCTTTTTTTAAACCAATCTTATTGTAGCCCTGCCAATTGTCTGTAAGGATTCTGCTGAATTAAGCCTAGCATCTTAATGAATAGTTTTGTCCAACAACCCTGTATGCTAGTTTGAGGCCTGTGCTACACCCCAGTGTTGGATACCCATCCGCCATTATGTTTCTCAGAAGTCCATAAGCAGGCCACTATTGTTTTGCACAAAAAGCACTCCTGCCCTCCACTGGAATGTCATGAGACAGCAGAAGGAATAAGTGGAATACAGGGAGGACGCTGAGGTGCTGCTGGTGAGGAAGAAGGAGTGGTGGTGTTGGCAGTAGGGAATAGTGTTTTGGTGCAGATCATGAAAAGGAAGGGTTTTGGGGCGCTGGCATTGAAGGGGAGGGTTGGTGTACTATCAAAAAGGAGGAGTAGGAGAATTGTGGTGTTGGTGTTAAGTAGGGATGAGACAACACTTTGATCAAAACCTAGGTTTGGTCCGAACTGTAGCTCATCTGGTCCCCTGTTCGGTGGGAGCCATGCATCAAATATAGAAGCGGTATTTCTTCTGGAGTTTCCCCTTGTCTGTATCAGATTCTTCTATATGTGAGTCTTGTAAAGATGTTAATAGAGGACCCCAAAAACAATAGCACATGCTCCCCCTAAGAATACAAAACAGACCCATATCCTTGATTAGGATCTAGTATCAACATCTAGGGGGAACATGCTGATGAAGATAAGGGCCTCTTCCCCACATCCCTGGTCTGGTGATGGTATGGGCCTGCAGGCAGAAGGGCGTATTAGAATCTGGAATCTCCCTTAAAAAAAAGGGGCACAGATATTGCCCCCCTTTTGGATGAGTAAGGGGTGCATAGTACCCCTACTCACTCACAGAAAAAGTCAGTGATAAATAGGGATGGGGATGGGCCAAACTATCCCCTGTTTTGGTGCTCATCAGAACTTTTAAACATTGCAAAAGTTTTGAACCGAATAACTAACCCCATTGAAGTCTATGGGACCCGTACTGTAAAAACCAAAAGTGCCCATTTTGAAGGCTTATATGCAAGTAATTGTGTATACAATGGTTATGGGGGTCCAGGTACTGCCCTGGGACATGTATCAATGAAAAAAAAAGTTTGTAAAAAATGTCATTTTTAAATAAGCAGTGATTTATTGATGCTTAAATTGAAAGCATAAAGTGCCTGGGGGAGTTCCCTTAGTCTACCTGTAAAATTGCACATCTGTGCTGTGTGTAGAAGCTGCTGCAGCAATAATTTCATTTCTAAAGCCAAAAAAATGACATTTTCCTTGCAAGATTTCTTTATTTTGTAAGCAACGGCTTGGGGAGCCAGTCTGTATGACATCTGCATCAGGAGCTTCATAGCTGCTGGTAATCCATGACTGATTCATTTTTTTTTTTTTCTTGTTAAATACGTTTTATTGGATTCACGTAGTATAATAAAGATGGAAAATAAACAGGCTTAATCAGAGAGGGTGGAGCACAATATGGAATGCTCTGCCGGGTAGTATGTAGCAATAAACGGTAGGATACCCTTGCAGCGCTAGAAGTAAGGTTATCAGAGTAATGCCCCATACACAAGGTCGGATTTTCTGACGGAAAATGTGTGATAGGACCTTGTTGTCGGAAATTCCGACTGTGTGTAGGCTCCATCACACATTTTCCATCGGATTTTCCGACGCACATTTTTGTCGGAAATTCCGATCGTGTGTACACAAATCCGACGGACAAAGTGCCACGCATGCTCAGAATAAATAAAGAGATGAAAGCTATTGGCCACTGCCCCGTTTATAGTCCTGACGTAGGTGTTTTACATCACCATGTTTAGAATGATCGGATTTTCCAACAACTTTGTGTGACCGTGTGTATGCAAGACAAGTTTGAGCCAACATCCGTCTGAAAAAATCGGGGCATAAAAGTGTATATTACTATCATTAGGTTACAAATGAAGTAGAGAAACCTGGGAGCGGATGAAAGAGGTTTAGTCAGGGAAGAGGGAGCATACATCATAATGGGAAGAAAAAAGGAAAGAGAGGAGAGAGAAGAGGAGGGATAAGTGAGGGGTCCATGGGGATGGTCCAGTCCTCTGCTCAGTGCCAAATGAGGGTGTTGAGACAGCTACCATGGTAGAAGGACAGCTTGATCAAAGGTTGGTGTTAGGCAGTGTGCGATCCAGGGTTTCCAAATCCGGTCAAACTTGAAGACCCGATCTCTTTCAATGGCCGCCATTTTACCATGTATCATGAAACAAGTTACTCTGTGTTTGGCCTCAGCTACAACTAAGGAAGGGGATTTCCACGCCTTAGCTATGGTTTGTTTCGCGGCTGTAAGAACTTGAAATAAAAGCTTAAATTGCGTGCACGATAGGGAATCTGGTTTTAAATTGTGACATGTGTGGTTGGGTCTGGCAGTACGGGAACATCAAACTATTTGGTGGCAAGAACAAAGATATCTTTCTAGAAGATTTGGGTTATTGGGCAAGTCCACCAGGTATGAAACTGGGTACTGAATTCCAAACAGCCTCTGAAACAGAGAGCCGAGTAAGAAGGGACGAATTTGGCTATTATAGAGGGTACTAGGTACCAGCGGGTCAGTACTTTGTAGTTGGTTTCCGCTGCCAGTATATTGGGCAAGGATGATTTAGTTGCCCACCAGATCTCGGACCAGTCTGCAATTTGGAGGGTGCGTCCTAGGTCCTTCTCCCATTTCAGAGTATATTAAGGTTTATCCGAGTCGTATTTGACTTGAAGTTGAGTGTAAAGGAATGAGATCAGTCCTCTAGCATGTGGATCATGCTTACATATACAGTATCTCACAAAAGTGAGTACACCCCTCACATTTTTGTAAATATTTTATTATATCTTTTCATGTGACAACACTGAAAAATTACACTTTGCTACAATGTAAAGTAGAGAGTGTACAGCTTGTATAACAGTGTAAATTTCCTGTCCCCTTAAAATAACTCAATACACAGCCAATAATGTCTAAACTGCTGGCAACAAAAGTGAGTTCACCCCATGTGAAAATGTCCAAATTGGGCCCAATTAGCCATTTTCCCTCCCCGGTGTCATGTGACTCGTTAGTGCTACATGGCCTCAGGTGTGAATGGGGAGCAGGTTTGTTAAATTTGGTGTTCTTGCTCTCACTCTTTCATACTGGTCACTGGAAGTTCAACATGGCACCTCATGGCAAAGAACTCTCTGAGGATCTGAAAAAAAGTGTTGCTCTACATAAAGATGGCCAGGCTATAAGAAGATTGAGAAGACCCTGAAACTGAGCTGCAGCATGGTGGCCAAGACCATACAGTGGTTTATTAGGACAGGTTCCACTCAGAATAGGCCTCGCCATGGTCGAACAAAGAAGTTGAGTGCACGTGCTCAGCGTCATATCCAGAGGCTGTCTTTGGGAAATAGACGTATGAATGCTGCCAGCATTGTTGCAGATGTTGAAGGGTTGGGGGGTCAGCCTGTCAGTGCTCAGACCATACGCCGCACACTGCATCAAATTGGTCTGCATGGCTATAGTCCCAGAAGGAAGCCTCTTCTAAAGATGATGCACAAGAAAGCCCGCAAACTGTTTGCTGAAGACAAGCAGACTAAGGACATGAATTACTGGAACCATGTCCTGTGGTCTGATGAGACCAAGATAAACTTATTTTGTTCAGATGGTTTCAAGCATGTGTGGCGGCAACCAGGTGAGGAGTACAAAGACAAGTGTGTCTTGCCTACAGTCAAGCATGGTGGTGAGAGTGTCATGGTCTGGGGCTGCATGAGTGCTGTCGACATTGGGAAGCTACAGTTCATTGAGGGAACCATAAATGTCAACATGTACTGTGACCTACTGAAGCAGAGCATGATCCCCTCCCTTTGGAGACGTAGCTGCAGGGCAGTATTGCAACATGATAATGACCCCAAACACACCTCCAAGATGACCACTGCCTTGCTAGAAAAGCAGAGGGTAAAGGTGATGGACCGGCCAAGCATGTCTCCAGGCCTAAACCCTATTGGGCATCTGGGGGACATCCTCAAAGGTGGAGGAACGCATGGTCTCTAACATCCACTAGCTCTGCGATGTCGTCATGGAGGAGTGGAAGAGGACTCCAGTGGCAACCTGTGAAGCTCTGGTGAACTCCATGCCCAAGAGGGTTAAGGCAGTGCTGGAAAATTATGGTGGCCACAGAAAATATTGACACTTTGGGCATTTTCACATAGGGATGTACTCACTTTTGTTGCCAGCGGTTTAGACATTGATGGCTGCGTGTTGAGATATTTTGAGGGGACAGCAAAGTTGCATTGTTATACAAGATGTACACTCACTACTTTACATTGTAGCAAAGTGTCATTTCTTCAGTGTTGTCACATGAAAAGATTTAATACAATATATACAAAAATGTTGAGGGTGTATTCACTTTGAGATACTATAGATTCAAAGCTAGAGAGGTGAGTGAGGAGGGTACCAGTAATAATATTGGGTGTGTAAAAATTTTTGATTTGAAGGTAACGGAACAATTCTGACGAGGACAAATTAGAGGATTCGCTAAGTGTAGAAGGGGAGAGAGGTGGAGGAGGTGACAAGTTTGTGTAAACTTAATAGTCCTAAAGATGTTCATCTATGGAATGCTGTTGGAGACTCCCAAACCTGGTAGAAGGCTGGGTTCTTGAGGAATGAAAGCAGGGTGTTGTGGGGGGTTGGAGATTATAGTTTGATTTGAGTTTGTTCCAAAGGGAGATGAAGTACCTGGTACCAGGATTACATAGGTTTGAGCGATCTACTGGGCGCAGCCACATCAGGTTAGAGACTGATAACGGACCACATTCAACTGACTTGATTGCTACCCATAGAGGAATTTCATGGGTGGCATGGCACTTGGGTAGGCTGGCCAGGTTGAGCTGCTTTTGTAGTACATCGCAAAGTTGAGGAAGCCGAGGCCTCCGCAAAGTTTGGGAAGGTAAAGTATGTTTTTAGGTACTCTGGGCTTCAGTGAGTCCCAGACAAACATTGCTGCCCATTTTTGCAGAATAATAGGCATAATAGATAATAGGCAGGAACAGGGATCGGTAGGACCCTGAATAAGTATAGTAGTTTGGGTAAGATCGCCATTTTGATTCTACCTATCCAGGATAGAGGGAGGGAGGACCATTGTGTCATCAAGCTTGATACCTGTCTCAGGATTTCTGGGTAGTCGGGAAAAGCTGTGTAGAATCAGCCACTAGATGAATTCCCAAGTAGGGGATAGTTTGAGAGGCCCTCGTGAAAGGGAGCGCCACTCGTGCGGACTGCAGTTCCAAGTGAGAAAGAGATATATTCAGCGCAAGGGAGTTATTAGAATTGACTACCAGGCCTGAGATGGAAGCAAACTCACTGAGAATGGGTAGGAGATTAGGACCAGAAACTTGTGGGGAAGATAAATATACTGTAATAAAATGTCATCTGCGAATAAGCATGGCTTATGCTGGTGGCCACCTAGCTCTATACCTGTAATTGTTGGGGTTGATCTGATTAATTGGGCTAATCACTCGATCATTAGGGCAAATGAGAGGGGTGAGAGTGGGCAGCCCTGACGTGTACCCATAGGCGTGTGCACAGGGTGTGCCAGGTGTGCCTGGGCACACCCTAATCACCCCGTGTGGTGCAGATTTTCCCTGTTAAGACCCCTAATATTTCACCAAAGCACCCTAAAGGCTCCAAAAATGTTTTAAGATAAAGTAAAAAATTGTAAAAAATAAAAACTCCTGCAAGCAATCTCTTCCCTACTGACACCGTCCATTGCTCTGCTGACACCGTCAGTATATATACACATGCAAATGTGTTTGAGTTTTGGGGTGCACACCCTAATGCAATAGGCTGCGCACACCTATGCGTGTACCTCCTTTTTTTATGTTAAAGGGGTCGGATTTATATCCAACATATTTAACATATGCTTTGTCATAGAGTGCGGCAATCCATTGCATAAAGTGAGGGCCAAAACCCCACTTCAGCAGGGTGTAACGTAGATGGGGCCAGGACACAGAATTAAAGGCTTTCTGAATATCAAGAGAGAAAGCATGTGGGAATATGACGCATTCTAGCTGTATGTGCCAGGAGAACAGCCCGGCGGACATTATCACTAGCTTGGCGCACTGGTATAAATCCGGTCTGATTGCAATGTATAAGCCTACCAATGATTTTGTTTAATCGAGCGGCTAGGATTTTGGCCAGGAGCTTAATATCAAGGTTTAATAGGGATATCGGATGGTAGTTGGCACAAGAGGTGTCATCTGAATGGGGTTTGGGAATCATACAGACAATTGCTGTCAGACTTTCTTGTCTGAATGAATGGCCTTTAAGTATTGTATTAAATGCTTTAACGAGGAGGCGAATGTGCGAACAACCAATTTGGGTCCAAACTCATGCTCGGGCTGAACCATTCGCCCATCCCTAGTGATAAACACACACACTTATTGACAAGTCCCTTATTCAAAATAAAAACAAAAAACAAAAAAAGGGGCTCAATGTAAACTCATTGTCAATCCCGTAATCTAGTTTGTTCAATCAATTTTGCTCTGAGGCCCGTAGCTTGGCAAGTAAAGAAGCTTGTAAACTATTAGTCTCTTTCTTAAAACGAGAGCCTTCAGAGATACACTTTATGGGCTTCCCACAAAGTGGACACCTTCTATACATTAAGCTGAAAAAAATCTGTCAATTCCTTGGAAAGCTTCTCTCTTGTAATTGATGATTGAAGAAAAGAATAATTAAGATGCCAATGATTTAGAAGTGGTAGCTGACAGAACACGGTCTAGGGTAATAGAGGCTTGATCAAACCAGGTTAAAGGAGCAATTTCCGAGGCCTTTGTACTTGCCAAAAGCAATGTTGAAATGAAAAAATGATCAAACTTAGAATACATTTTATGAGAGGCAGAATAATATGTATACTGTTTATGTGTAGAATATTAAATTCTCCAAGAGCCAAATAAATTATGGGCACAAATGAATCTACAAAAAGAAGTAGCTAGGGTATGCACACGTTGTGATGACATAGCATGAAAAAGCTTCTGTCTATCCTTAGTAGGGGGCAAAATCCCCCTACATGACCATGAGGATTTTGAGAAAATCGTTGCATAGTATCAAAAACGATGTTGAGTACACATAGTCACTCTTCAGGATAATAAACCACCCATGGGAGTCAATATAAGAAGATCTAATCTGCAGAGGGCATGCTCTTCTAATGAGAATCACTACTCCAGCTCTCCCAGAGTTGTTAGAAGCCACAAATGATGTGGGGAAAATGTTTAAATGATCCCCCTGTGTGGAACTGTGTCTTCTGAACTAGGGCTACATCTGCTCCAGAGGATTTGAACTCCTTCAATGCCAGCCACTGCTTCTTGATGTAATTCAAACCTTTCACATTATATTAAAAAAATCTCAAAGCCATGACAGCATAATAAACTATAAACAAGCATAGGCATGTATAATCACTGATATGTAAAAATAAGCGCCAGCACAGAAAATAATTACAAAAGGGAGCTATCAGGGGAAAAAAACAGGAGAAGAAACAAATAAACAGACACAGATCTGTGAAAAAGGTCTGAAACAATGTAGTTATGTAGATCTGAGACCTGAAGGGCATCCGCATCTCAGGATTTCAGGGCTGCAGCCATGGAATAAATAGGGGAACATGAAGACCTCCAACAGATGGTAGAGGAGATAGTCCCCACCAGCACTCTAATGGGATTAAGCAGAAAAGCACATAAAACTCTAGT
Source organism: Aquarana catesbeiana (assembly GCF_042186555.1). Taxonomy (NCBI): domain Eukaryota; kingdom Metazoa; phylum Chordata; class Amphibia; order Anura; family Ranidae; genus Aquarana; species Aquarana catesbeiana. The sequence continues at coordinate 185,235,306 of NC_133330.1, read as the reverse complement.
TCAGCTGCATCTATTTAACGTGCTCTGGTGACACATACTACAAAAAAAATTATATATATTTAATAGGGCGCTTAAACCTAATTACAATAATACATTATTGCACAACACCAATAATTCTAGAAGTACATCCACAAAAATTATGTAAACAATTAATTGTGCTTCCTCCTCTGTGAATAGAAGCAATCATTTACACACAGATGTATAAAGACTACACAATAAGTGTCTGAAAATTCCCAATAATATAAACGATCATCACCCGAAAATGTGATAGTCCCAAACTACCTTCAAATAATAAATCCAAAACCTGATACTTTCCAGGTCATATATCCCTGCTCCGATGGGGTTGTGGATTCCCGTGGTTAAGAGGGTGAGTTGTTGTCCCAGCTGTTAATTTCAGATATTAAGACCTTTCAAGGCCTGTATACCCATTAGCGAGTATTCAGCCCTCACTTCAGGTATGAGCCAGCTTAACTGTTCAGCCTGTTAAGGGACGCCAGTGATGCATATAACAATCTCATAGGAGCCTACACTCAGGAAGACCCAGAGACAGCCTAGGCTGTGATTGGACAGAATATGGTGGTTCTGTAGATGAGCAGTGATTGGACAGAGATTACAGTATTTGGCAAGAGTGATAGGGGAGAGATCACTGTAGATGTGAAGCTTTTCATCCTTATATTCAATCTGCAACTTGTTACGAGTGAGTGCCCGTTGGCCATCATAGTAGTGGAACTGTACAATGATATTCTTGGATATCGCTCCAGCGGGTGATTTTAAGGCCCAAGGACCTGTGGGCACGGTCAAGACGCCAGTCAATATAAGCTGTATCAGGAGCAAGCGTAGTATAGCGACTCAGGAGATAAGGGAGTAGATTGCTGTCACCGGCAAATTCTGAGACCCCCAGTATACGCAGATTTTGATTCCGTTCCCTATTCTCCATATCCTCCTGTTGTAGTTTGAGCTGAGAGACAGTGTGTTTTAGGGCAGAGTTCTCCTCTTCCAAAGCCTGTACATATTGCATCAGGTCATCATATTTTGTCTCCAAAGCATCAGCATGCTCACCAATTTGGGCAATTTCCCCCACACAATTCCTGAGAAATCATCCCCACTCCTAGGGAGGTGCTATGGGTCAGCTGGTGTAGCGGAGACTGAAATTTTTCATTCAGCACCTCCAGGGTTAACACTGTGGGATGTGAAGGAGGACTGAGACTGGAGCTTTCAGGTTGTCCACAGCAGCTGGTAGAGAGTCCATGGAGGGGAACGGCTCTGCCTGTGTAAGGCTGGGGATTGCAGGCTAGAGAGGAAGCAGTTCCTGATCAGCGGCTCTGGTGGGGCACGGTGTATTTTGGCTGCCCATAGGGGGCCCTGGAGTGTGGAGTGCGTACCCCTGATGCAATGGCAGCGATATGAAGTGAAGGGCTGAGGAGAGCCGACAGGGACCGGAGCTCAGACTCTATAAGTCTGCCGTGGTCAAACTGTGCATGCGCCCCTCCAAATTTCTTATTTATATAGTCCAACAGCTGTACAATATTTTTGGCTATTGTATCTCAAATCATTGGTGATAATTGGGGATGAGAGGGGGTTTTGATTAGTTTTTCTGCACTCCTTTTTGACATTTTATTAAGCTTTTAGCAGACAAAGTGCAGAAAAAAAGCTCACAAACTATATTTTTAATTTAGACTAGATGAAAATAGTGGCACTATCCATTTAAAAGTAAAACAAATTTTCCTATTGCAGCGAGCGCGGGTCCTACCAGGCCCTTAGGTCTGGTATGGATTATAAAGGGGACCCCCTACGCCAAAAAAACGGCGTGGGGTCCCCCCTAAAATCCATACCAGACCCCGATCTGAGCACGCAGCCCGGCTGGTCAGGAAAGGGGGTGGGGACGAGCGAGCACCCCCCCTCCTGAACCGTACCAGGCCGCATGCCCTCAACATGGGGGTGTGCTTCGGGGTAAGGGGGGCCCTGCGGGGCCCCCCACCCCAAAGCACCTTGTCCCCATGTTGATGAGGACAAGGGCCTCTTCCCGACAACCCTTGCCCTTGGTTGTCGGGGTCTGCAGGCGGGGGGCTTATCGGAATCCAGGAGCCCCCTATAATAAGAGGGCCCCCAGATCCCGACCCCCCACCCTATGTGAATGAGTATGGGGTACATCGTACCCCTACCCATTCACCTAGGGAAAAAGCGTCAATAATAAAACACACTACACAAGTTTTTAAAATAATTTATTAAACAGCTCCGGGGGGTCTTCCCCTGGCTTTGGGGGGTCTTCTTCCGGCTTCGGGGGTCCCTCTGGTTCCTCTTCTCCCGGCGTCCGGTTGGTTCTTCTCCGCTCCCTCCGGCCTCTTCTCCCGGTGTTCCAGTTCTTTGGCCGGCTCCTCCGCTGTCTTCAGGCCGCTCTTTTGCCAGCGGAGGTCCGGACTTCTGGGCTTCTTGTCTTCTTCCCTCTTTTCTTCTCCAGATGTTGACACGATGCTCTCTCCGGCTGGACTGCTCTCTGAGCGCTCCGCTGTGACTTATATAGGCGGAGACCCTGCCCCCTTATGATGTCACAGTCCCTGGGCATGCTAGGACTGTGACATTTTAGGGGGCGTGGTCAACATCACTCATGTGAGTTTTCTACCTTTTATCTATTAAATCGTTTTTATCAGTATTACACTATGGCCAGTTCCTTTTTATTTACATGCTTGTGAGATGTCATTTTGGAGTCTCTGCTGTAATCCCCGGTTCCTGCCGCAAACAGTCCAGAACGCCAATGGATCTCTCATACTGCTATTGAACATAAGCTGTGGTTGGCTTGCCCTGCGGTAAACGCATTATTTACCTGGTGGTGGATCCCGTAGTGCGGTGTGGTTAACCAATACTGAACACAAGCTGTTGTTGGCTTGCCTTGTGGTAAGCGCAATATTTGCACGGAGTGTGGGGTCTCATCTTCACTACTGAGTTTGCTAGTGTTCACACTAAGTTCCCTTTTTTTTTCCTGCTGTATCTTTATGCACTAGTGTAAGTTTTCTACCTTTTCTAAACTTTAATTAGTTTGGCAGTATTACACTATGGCCAGTTTCCTTTTATTTACATGTCCATGAGATGGAAGTTTGGTGTTCTCATTACATCCTTTCAGCTACGATGTATACAGTCTAAGAGCACCATCTGGATTCTCCACACCAAGACGTGATACAGGCTGGTGTTCGCTTGCCTTGCGGTAAGCGCAATTATTGGGTATTTGCGGATACTGTATGGGTTGTCATTCATATTTTTTACAACATTGACTCTGGTTGGATTCACCCAAGGGGTCTTTCTTGGACTGATTTCAGATCATTACTTCACATTTTTATTTTCTGTTACTATATATGGACACTTATTTTTATTCGCAAATATTACATATGGACACTCATGTTTAATTCATACATACATGTGTTGACCCATGTACTTTTCATAATTTAATTTTTAATATTTTTCAACATTTTTGTATTTATATATGTACTTCCTCACGGAAGTCTTTGAGATTGCTTCACGTGTTTCACTTATATTTAGCGCGGTTATTTCTTTTATATTTCCAGTATATTCGGAGAGCAGAACAAGCCCACCATATGTGGACCAAGGATCCATCTGTGTTGCAGTTCCTGCAGCATTTAGGGGATGTTGAGGGGTAAATGACTGCAAGTTTGGTGAGAGTAGAGTACCAGTGGTGGTAGAGCTTCATAACTGTTTCCCACTGGGAGACGTTCCTGGAATGGGCACGGTGCTGTTGACAGTATGGTACCACACCTCCTCTGACGTGGAAAAATATAGCACTTGTACCCAGTGTTGCATAGCTGTAGATTTACCCTCAGAATGAGGAGTGGTAAGTAGCGAGTACATAAAGGACAGACCTTTGATGCAGGGATTTTGTGCAACATAAAATTGCAACAGGATCTTAGTGATTTGTTTGGAGGTCCACTTAAGTGATGACAGGGTGTGCCGGATGCGCAGGTATCAGAAGAAGTCATGGTGTGGTATGTTGAAGAGCGTAGAGAGACAATAAAAGGTAGTATATCCCTGAGGTGTGTGTATAGGTCATTTAAGTTGCAGATGTCAGCTCTAATCCAGTGGCGTAGGGATAAGTTGGGTGTTAAAAATTCCAGAGCATTGAGCGGCAGATGTTGCAGAATTTGAGGAGATGCCTTTAGACATTTGTGGGATTGATTGCCAAACTCTCATTGTAGTGTTGACAATGTCCAAGAAGGACCTAGGTGGGTGCTAGTTGAGCCATGATGCACATAAAAGTAGTTGAAGATCCTTAGATATCGCGGTATGTTCAATTTGTTTCCAGGCAGGCTGCGAGGATGGGTTCTACCAATGTTTTGTTCAATAACTCCAAAATTGTTGCAAGGAAGAGCTGATGAGGAACTAACTAACTGAATCCCTAGATAGTGCAGTGTTGAGTTCAGTGCCCATGAGAAATGTGTTATCTGGGACAATTCCTTCATTTTAGCAGAAGTAAGATGAATAATACCCATCATGGAGGATTTGGAGTGGTTAAGCTTATATAGGGATGCTTGTCCAAAATTATTAAGTACCTGTTGAAGAGCTTGTAGGGATTGTTTGGGATTAGAGCGAGACTATGATGTCATCCGCATAGAGCCCTATTTTGTGGGAGGACTCGCCTACTGTGATACCTTCAATATGTGGGTTGGTACGTATGGCTGCTGCTAAGGGCTCAATAATCATGGCAAAAATCAGTGGGGACAACGGACATCCTTGCCTGGTACCATTAGTGATGGAATGGGTCTGATAAGTACCCTCACAACCAGACTAGCTGTAGGGTTGGTATAAAAGCCTAGAATGGCTTGTAAGAAGGTGCCAGTCAAGCCAAATTTAATGAGCACGCTCTCCAGGTACTTCCAATGCACTCTATTGAACACCTTCTCTGCATCTAGTGAAACGAACAGAGAAGGCGTCCGATGGTGTTCCGTCCACTGAATGAGGTTGGTAAACCTGCGTGTGCCCTCCGAGGTTTGACGGTGTGGAATGAACCCCACTTGATCGGAGTGTACTAGGTAAAGGATGTGAGTACCTAGGCGAGTTGCTAATAATTTGGCGTAAAGCTTTAGATCGGTGTCGAGTAGAGAGATAGATCGGTAGATGCCTAGGTCGTCAAAGGGCTTACCTTGTATAGAAATGGTGATAATTAAGGCTTCAATGGACTCTTTTGGGATGTCACTCGTCACTGAAAATCTGTTTAGTGAGGTACATAAGTGGGCAGTGAGTAAGTCAAAAAACATCTTGTAGTACTCATTACAGAACCCGTCTGGTTCTGGGCTCTTGTGAAGGGGAAGGGATTTAATGGCTGTCTTAAATACCAGTTCTGTAAATGGTTGTGAAAGGGCATTCAATTGGAAAGGAGTGATCAATGGGAGCTGGACTGATGATAGGAAAGACTGGATGGTAACGTCTGTGGAGGCCGGCTCTGAGGAAGATGTGGCAATGTTGTATAGCTTTGAGTAGAAGGTTTTAAAACAGTTGGCTATGTCTAGTGGGTTGGTGCGTCTGTGACCTTGGTGGTCAGTTAGATATGATATTTTGGACTGAGTTACTTTGTTTGTATTGGTTGGATAAAACTTTGCCTGGCTTATTTCCTTGGGAATACCAAGTTACTACGTTCAAGATCCCTGATATGGTTTAAGTACTGGGTAGTAATTTCTGACCGTCTTCTTTTCTCATGGGCAAACCAAATTGGAGAGACAACCCTCTAATTACCGATTTATGTGCATTCCATATCGTTGTGGGATTGGTTACTGAGCCAGTATTTACACAAAAGTACGACTCTATTCCAGCCCCGTTCTGTGATTTGTAGACCGCATGAGTCAATAGGGAGGCATTCATTCTCCATGTCGTGTTAGATTTGGAGGCATGCGCAGTGTTTAGAGAGATGTTTATCGGGGCATGGTCAGACCATGTGATGAACCCAATGTGGGCTGAGGTAACTTGTTGTAGTAGGAGTTTAGATGTGAGGAATATATCAAGTCTGGAATATGATCCCTGAGTAGGTGAGAAATAGGTACAATCTTGTTCCGTACCATGAGCACACCTCCAAATGTCGTAAAGGTCCTCCCTGAGGAGAAGTGAGGACAATGTGGATGAGCTTTTCCTGCGAGAATTGGAGGAGTCTAGGGAGTGGTCCACTATCTCATTAAAGTCTCTGCAGATAATGATACGTTCTTTGGGGTAGGTAGATAAATTTTTATTTATACTCTGGTAAAAGGATTTTTAGGCGAGTATAGGTTGACTATGACAAGTGGGCAATTAAAGGATGCAGAATGGATGAGGAATCTGCCTAGAGGATCCTGTTCAACATGTTGAAGTTGGAATGCTACAGCGTATTGCTATCATTACACCTCTTGTTTTTTTATCTGCGTTGGCAAAAAAGCAGTGTGGGTACTGTTTATGAGTACAGGTCAGAGCTTTCTTTTTGGTAAAGTGTGTCTCTTGGCTTCCTTCCAGAGAAGTGAGCGTTTAAAAGGGTGGTTAAGACACTTGGCATTAATGGTAGTGATTGACAACATTCTATATGAGGGAAGGATGTAGTGCACACTGTCTACTTGTGACCAGGGATCAGGAACCTTGGTAGATTGTTTGGGTAGAGGAGTGCCAGGAGGAATATGTGATGTGAGACCCCGTTTGTGCAGTTGTTTTAGGCCATCTTTGGGCGTCGGGATTGAGACCAGTTGGTTTCGGAAGGTAACCAGGAGCTTTGTATCAAAAAGGGAATTTTCCCCCATGTGGGCTTTTTTAGCAGCAGAGGGGTGGAAAAAATACTACATTTAATTTCGGATTACTTAGATTTTTTTATTGATGACGTGATATCAAAAAATTGACACTGATGGTTAAAATATGAGCTGTGGTACAGGAGATGTAAAAACAACGAGCGGCGAGCTTGCATACCTCTAACAGCATGTAAAGCCGGTCCTGTCCCTACGCGTGAAGTCATACGTGACTTCATCAGGGGATCCCCTGATGAAGTCACATGTGGTGTGACGTCACACGTAGGGACGGGACAGGCTTTACATGCTGTTAGAGGTATATGAGCTCGCTGCTCGTTGGAGAAAGGCAATCTTTTATTGTTGTTTATGTGAGTACCCTTTATTTACTTAATAAAAGCTGCTGTTTAAACGATATTATGCTATTGGGATCCTCCCTGTTTTGTCATTTTCTACACTCCCCTCTAAATATCTGAGGGTATCCTACCCCGGGACTAGGACCGTGAGGCTAGCTCTTGCATCCATAGGAGGATACCCCTAAAGTTTTTGGTCACATGCGTTTGCCCTATTACCCTAAGGTAAGGGGCCATTACCCACCTGTGTGTCTAAACACGAAGATGTGCACTATGTGATTTATTTTGAGAACTACACTGCAACTGATGCATGTCAGGACATTGCTGTCACACTAAAAAAGAAGGATTTTATGTTGAAGCACTTTGTATTTTTGGACATTTTACTGCTGAAATTTTGGTTGCACAGCTGCACATTGTCACTTTATGCATGTCTGTTACACAATATTATTCACCTTTGTATTGCAATATGCACTTTATTAATAGTTGACATTGTCACATTACCGCTATTTATTCCTATGTATATGGTGAGATATATATATATATATATAATATATATTGTCACTACAGATGATTACTTTTCACTACTAAGATTTGTTGCCGTAAGAGTGTGTAGTCCTACATGGCTGATGTTATTTAACCCCCAAAGTGGAATTTACACTTTCTGATGCACATTAGAATGCATGTCACAGAATATAAATTATTTTTTTAGTTAATTTACTCAGAATTAGCGCAGCACAACCTATTTATACTATTATTGATCCAAGGGGTCTGGTTTGTACCCGATTCGGTGCAGGCAGCTTTTCCCATTAGTCCAGTCTGGTATACACTTGATAGCATGGGAATAATTACATACCACTGTGTGCAGTTGCTGTTCAATGGTGTCAGTGTGGTCTTGTAATTTTTCAACTTTGCTCTTGATATGGTTAAGGGAAAGCTTTAGTTCTCTTTGCAAGTCAGCCTGTAATGAGAGAAGCATAGACTTCAGGGTGCTCTCTGAGGCTGGATTGTCTGAGGCTGGGAAGGCTGCTAGGGAGTTAGTTGCGCTGTCCCCTGTATTTGCAGCGTCTGCCCAGTGCTATTTCTTGAGAGCAGGTGATTTGGCTGGTGGGCCTGCAGGGGATTCTGCGGCTCTCTTACCTCTGTCCAGGGGTTGAGGAGAGGTAGTGGGATCCATCCCCAGTTGGTTTTTCGGCCTCATTTCAGTACATGCTCCAGAGTCCGGTTTGTTGTCAGTCGCAGTTGCGGCACACAGATTCGTGCCTCTGTCATGGCAAATTATTTCACTGTCAGGTATCAGGTTCCGATTCAAATCCAGTCGCATTCTCGTGCACCGATTCGTCTTGGTGTGCCCCAGTTGTTTTTTTACCTCATTTCAGTACATGCTCCAGAGTCTGCTTCATTGTCAGTCGCAGTCGCGGCACACCGATTCGTGCCTCTGTCATGGCAAATCATTTCACTCATTTCTCTGTCACATATCACGTTCCGATTCAAATCCAGTCACATCCACGATGCACGGATTCATTCTGGAGTGCTCCATTTATTTTTTCGGCCTCATTTCAGTACATGCTGTACAGTCCGGTTCGTTGTCAGTCGCAGTCGCGGCACGACCAATTCGTACCTCTGTCATGGCAGATCATTTCACTCATTTCACTGTCGGGATTCAAATCCAGTCACATCCATGATGCACTGATTAGTTCCGGCTTGCCCCAGTTGTTTTTGGCCTCATTTCAGTACATGCTCCAGAGTCCAGTTTGTTGTCAGTCGCAACCGCGGCACGATCGATTCGTGCCTCTGTCATGGCAATCATTTCATTCATTTCACTTTCACGTACTGCGCTTCGATTCGAATCCAGTGGCATCCAAGATACATCGATTCATCCCGGTGTGCCCCAGTTGGCTTGGCCTCATTTCATTCTGGGCTCTACAGTTCGACTCGTTTGTTGTCGCAGTCGCGGCACACCGATTGGTGCCTCCATCATGACATACACATTTCACTCATTTTGTTTCATGCATGGTCTCGATTTCATTCGTTGGAAAAAAAAATAATAAACACTCCGCCTCACCACTACTTCCCTGTACAGTCGCGTTAACACACTACAAAGTTACATAAATTGGTCACTTAAGTCACTTTTCCAAGCTAGGTAGTCAAACCACTCACCAGTTGTCATTTGTCATTTCCCCTCTAGGTCAGTCAAGTTCAGTAGGTCCATCCTGCACCAGGTTGGACGTTATTCCCCCAGGTAAAAAAAAAATAACCCAAAGGGCAGGAGCCATGTACGTATGCTTATTTAGAAAAGAGAAACAACCTCGACTTTTTACGTCACCTCCAATAGGTTCCGTTCGACCAACTTTCGACCTCAAAGACAGGACATCGCATCTAGGGCACAAGTCACCCAGAGCCATGTCTCAGGCCAGCAGTGAAGACCTCACGGCCCCTCTGTCACCTTGTTCAGTTTCAGAGAGCGACAGTGTGCAGTCCCTCAGGGGATGGACCATCCCCAAGTTGACAACAGAACTGAGATGCAGGCATGTGCCCTTCCCCGCTACAGCCAGGAAGGCCGAGCTCTTCAGGCTCCTCTTCCCTCCGCCAGCCACAGTCGGGCCCAGCACCCAGCAAGCGTCCCTCCAGTCAATATCTGCCACCATCTCTCAACTCCACACCATGGTGTCATCCTTGTCTACCACGGTCACGGATGTCCAAGCTAGAGTGGCACTCTTGGAGGCTCACCCGGCCACGGCTGTCTCTGACCCGGCTGCAGTTCAGGTTCTGGCACCCCTTCCTGCAGGTACCACAGGGAAGAGTCCCACTGTCTACCCAGCACACTTGGTCCCAGCCAGCATTAGGAAGGACATTTTGGACGGCAAGGACATCAACCTTGCCTCCCGCCTCATTTTGGTCTACGACCTAGCAGAGAACACATTTTACACCTGGGGAGACGTGTCAGTGGTCCTCAAGGCCAAAGATCCCAGGCTCAACCGCAAGTTGTCAGTCCCAGAATTTGCATTGGCCTTCGGGATGCTGAGGGATGTCCTATGCTCAGCCTCTCCCAGCAGGAGGGAAGAGCTGGACTTGTATCTTCACACCGTGGTGGACCTGGGCTATAAGTACAGAAGGGTTTCGTTTTACGATTACCATCGTTCCTTCTCTGCCAAGGCAGCAGCCAGGCTTTTCCAATTCCAGACAGGCACAATTGGACACTGAATTGTTCTGCCGTCACTTTGCCGGCTTGCGCTCACCACTATGCGCTGTCTGCCAGTCCTCCACCCACACCGCCACCTGGTGTGCCAACGTGGCAGTCAGTCACCCCTTCGAGTTCCCCTCCACCTCCAGTGCAGTTCAAGGCCCATCGGCCCCCCTACAGACGCCCCAGGTGGACAAGTTTGGATGTTCTGTTCAGACAGTAGGAGGAGCAGCCACCTGCAATAATTTTAACTATGGGTCATGCAATTTTAGCCAATGCCGTCTGCTCCACGTCTGTATCATATGTCACAGGGCGCATCCAAAAAGTTTATGCCAGGTCAAGCAGCAGAAAAAGTCATGACTAGGCCAAGTAAATGTCCTATGGCTGGGGCTCTACCTCACCTCATACTCCCCTCCCTCTCTGGCCACCTTCCTTATCCAAAAATTTACAGCAGGGTTTCATACCGGCCTCAATCGCGCTGCCCCACACAATTTATGAATGCAGGAACCTCCATTCAGCGGCCACCAACGAGCAGGCCATAGACCAGCTGTTACAGGCTGAACTGGAGTGAGGCTTCATCTTAGGCCCCTTCACTCCTGGAGAGTTAGCCCTATTGGGCTTGTCAAGGGCAAGTTATCAAAGTCCATTTGGTGTAGGAACAGATAATTGGTCGTGGAAAATACAGCTAGATAGTGGCATCAATCCCCAAATTGATACAAGGGGATGTACTAAGAAGCAGCTTCAATCCCTCTTGGGAATGCTCAATTTCACTATGAGGATCATTCCCCAGGGTCGATCTTTCATGTCACGCCTCCTGGTATTCCTCTCCCAGGCACAGGACCCCGATCAGATCCTTAACTTGGACACCGCGGCAGTAGCGGACCTATCAATGTGGGAGGAGTTCCTTTCCATCTGGAATGGTATATCAATGTTTATACCATCAATATCACCCTTATTACCGCAGGTAGTGACAGATGCCGCAGCCTCCACAGGCTTCGCTGCAATTTTTGGCCACCATTGGTTTGCAGTACGCGGGCCTTCAGAGATGCTCTTAATACCCGGGTTTACCCGGACTTCCTCCCTGTTCGAGCTTTACCCGATCATGGCAGCCACCCAGCTCTGGGGTCATCTGGACAGGACAAACCGCGGCCTTCACCGCCGACAATCAGGCCATGGCCGATATTATTAATAAAGTCAAGTCCAAGTCGCTCTGTTATGTCCTTCCTATGCAGGCTGGTACAACTATCTCTACAGCATCAATTTAATGTCCACTGTACAATCATTCCGGGCAAGTGCAACCTTGCAGCAGATGCACTGTCACAATTTAATTACACTACTTTTTTCCAGCAGATTCCCTGAGCCGATCCAGTACCAGCCCTTATCCCTGCTTGGTCTCAGCTGACTCTAGACTAGAACAGCATCTACACGGAGCGACCCAGCTCATCAACTAGTCTCTGTCCCACAACACTCTCAAAGCTTACCATACATCTTGGAATGTATTCAACAAATTCCTAGCATCCTGCTCTGCGGAAACAGCAACAGACGCCAAGCACATACTGGCTATTATCTCATATTGCCAGAGTCAGTTGGCCCTATCCCATAACACTATCCGACTATACTTAGCCGGCATCCAACACTTTCTGGTTCTACAAGATCCTGCAAAACCATCTTTATTCACATACCATGCGATCCGAGATATCCTACGCAGCATCCAGAAACGACAACCTATAATCAAGGCCAAACGTCTGCCTATAACAAGTGCCATTTTCAGGGATATGTCTACTATCCTTGCTAGTTCTCCATTTGGCTTCTCCCCAGCCTGGTCATACAAGCTGCCATCTACCTAGCCTACTACAGGTTCTTGCGGCCTGGCGAGTTTACCTGCAGCAACCCTGCCAGCCAAGTTCTGCGTAGACGTCACCTGGCTCGCTATCAAGACCATTTCACCCTCCACCTTGCAGTGTCTACAACCCAGCATTCAAGCTCTGGGATAGACATCCACCTCTATAAAACTAACAATGTCTGGTGTCCAGTTACTGTACTCGATTGCCTATTGTCACTCCTACCCGAACAGTCAAACTCTAGTCCCCTTCTACCTTTTCTGGTGAAACCCTTGAGTGCCTGCCAGTTCGTGAAACACGTGAGGATTCTTCGCAACCTACACCTCAACCCCAGCCAGTACTCCGGTCACTCTTTCCGCATTGGAGCAGCCTCGGCTGCATCCCGCCACGGGGTCCCAGATCATGTCATTAAGAGACTAGGCAGGTGGAAGTCTGCCTGCTTCGCTCGGTACATCCCCAATCCTCAGGTGGAGATGTGTAACAAGGGGTTAAATTCTGTGTTACATTTATTCATAGGTTCATTCATATATTTAGCCTTTCAGATATGTGGTCAGTAAATGCAAGGATTAAAACACACAACACAAAGAATGTAATAAAGTTTTATTTAGCTTCGATTAAAGATGTATTACAGATGATACGATAGAGGATAAATATAGCATATTCAATTCCAGGGGACCCCATAACTTCTGAAAGTTCTGGAAGGCGATGGTCTGTTCAAACTCTAGGCACATTCATGTCCTTAGAAGAAGTCCACTGGCCTTCTCTATTGTCTGACCTTTTAAAGGCTAGATGGAAGGCGCGAAAAAGCTGGTTTTATCTGGTACTAACAAAAGACTAGCCATAATGGTCCCGAGACAATGTGACCCTCTATGAGCTCAGAAACATACATTTTACATATATAGAAATATTTACCTTAAAACTATCATAGTTAATAACTCATAATACCAAGTTCCTTGTAAATCAATTATGAATATAGACCCGTATTACAAGATGGCACAGGCATTCACCAAACTTGCTCAATGAATAAAACTAAAACTAATAAAAAATGACACCCCTACCTGAATGTTTTTGCCCCCTTTGGTATACTGTCCATCAGACCAGGGCACACTTCATGTCCATTTCATGTTGTAAGTCTTATGCTAAATCTATGTTGTCCATATCCGTATCGGCCATAGGGCTTCAAATATATGTGTAGCTCACAAAAGTGAGTACACCCCTCACATTTTTGTAAATATTTTATTATATCTTTTCATGTGACAACACTGAAGAAATTATACTTTGCTATACTGTAAAGTCGTGAGTGTACAGCTTGTTTAACAGTGTCAATTTGCTGTCCCCTCAAAATAATTCAACAGACAGCCATTAATGTCTAAACCACTGGCAACAAAAGTGAGTACACCCCTAAGTGAAAATGTTCAAATTGGGCCCAAAGTGTCAATATTTTATATGATCACCATTAATTTCCAGCACTGCCTTAACTCTCTTGGGCATGGAGTTCACCAGAGCTTCACAGGTTCAAGATAAATAAATCCGCTCTGCAGCTGAATGGCATACCTGAAAACAAAAAAATGGTTACCAATAAAATACAGTAAACAGTAAAGTATAAAAAAAATGCATACCTGTAAAGCAAACATGATAAAAACCTAACAATAAAACATTGCAGAATAGAATACAGTAAAAAAGATCAGAACAATAGAGAGAATAGAGAGAGAGAACAATAAAACGACAACTATTTTTGGTTTTTTTATTTTATATTTTTTTTTGTGTTTTTTTTTTTTTTTGTGTTACACTTTTTTTTGTAACTTTAACTGACTTTAATCTGACGATCTCTTCCTGGAATTTAAGGAAGGATCCAGTCCGTCCTGAAGCTCTGTATAGCACATAAGCGTTCAGCAAAGCCAACTGAAATAAAGACACTTTTTTATACCAGCGTCTGGCCTTACGGGCAACTAGGTACGGTGCCAACAACTGGTCGTTGAGGTCCACCCTTCCCATATTTTGGTTATATTCGTGGACACAGAGGGGTTTCTCCACAACACCAGTCGACGTAGTAATTTGGACTGTCCTATCTGCATGAAGGGAGGTAAGAACAAAAACATTCTTATTATCCCTCCACTTCATAGCAAGCAAATTATTACACTGCAAGCAGGCTCTCTCCCCCAGCCTAAGACGGGAATCTACAAGCCGCTGGGGAAAGCCAAGGCGATTAGGTCGCACGGTGCCACATGCTCCAATCTGATGATCAAAAAAGGTGACTAAAAAGTGGCACGCTCGTGTAATAATTGTCCACGTACAAGTGGTACCCCTTTCCAAATAAGGGTGACACCAAGTCCCACAAAATCTTGCCAGCACTTCCTATGTAGTCAGGGCAGTTTGTCAGCTCTACGGCTCTACTATCTTTGCCCTCGTAAACCATAAAACTACATGTATAGCCTGTGGCCCTGTCACAGAGCTTATACATCTTGACCCCGTATTTGGCACGCTTGCTGGGAAGGTACTGTTTGAATGACAAGTGGCCAGAAAACTTAATCAGGGACTCATCAACGCAGACAACTTGATGGGGAGTAAACAAGTCTGCAAAACTTTGGTTGAAGTGGTTTACGAGGGGCCAAATTTTGTAGAGCTGATCGTATTCAGGGTCTCCACAAGGACGACAGAGTTTATTGTTGTTGAAGTGCATGAACCGCAAAATCTGCTTGTATCGTGCCCTGGTCATGGAGGCAGAGAACAAGGGCATATGCTGAATTGGGTCAGTGGACCAATATGACCGCAACTCACTGGCGATGTGTTGACCAGAAATTACAAATTGCTTTGGTCCACAATAGATCTATAGAGATCTTCGGTGAAAAACAGCGAATAAAAATCCAGTGACGTAAAATCAACTGTTTCCACTCGAATGCCGGGTTGGCCAGTGAATGGGGGAAGTACAAGTGCTGCAGAAGTGGTGGGTTCCCAATTCGGATTGGCAAATGCAGCAGGAAGGGCACTATGGGCAGGATGGGCCTGTGTTTGTCTTCTTGGTGGCAGTGGTACACTACTTGTGCTTGCCACCTCGCCAGCTTGAACTGCACTTATGGGACTTGCCACGTCACCAAGTGTTACTGCAGTGCTGGATATACGACCAGGGTGTACTAGGCCGCTGGTGCTTGCCAGTTCACCAGAAGGAATAGCGGCGCTAGTACTTCTCTGCTCCATATGAGGGACCTGCGGTTCTTGCACTTCAAGGACAGAAGAAGAAGTTCGGGGTCTGGTACGCCTGACTTTGGCAGGGACCACAACTCCGTCGTCAGAGCTATCTGTCATGGAGCCGCTGTTGTCTACAGGTTTGTATTCTGAGCCTGAATCTGACAGATGAGTGACTTCCTCTTCACTATCTGTCATGCTCAGAAACGTGTAGGCCTCTTCACTAGTGTACCTTCGATTTGCCATTTTGGGCTCTAAATTTAGTGGTACACTAGTGAGACTCACAGGCAAAAAAGCTCCTGACTGTCAGCGACTGTATCAAAACGCTACCAAAAAACTGTTAGCAATCGCAGGGATCAGGCCTGACTCTGCGAACGCTGCAGTTATGTGTGATTAGTGTTTTGTAAGTGACAGTGATCGATCGATACTGCACTTAGGTGGGCTGGGCTGGGTTGGGCCGAGGGGTAAAACGCAGGTGCTAGCAGGTATCTGGGCTGATCCTGCTAACACTGCGTTTTTGGGAACCCTAAACTGCTGGGGAAGCTAGTATAGATCTGATCGGATCAGATATCGATCCATTCAGATACTATATCACTAAGGGAGGTGTATGCTGCGTGCGTGGGTGTTAGCGGTACTGGCACTAACCTAACGCTGCCTGGGGTGACGCAGACCTTATCTGACCCTAAAAACGTAACTTATATCACCGCCGGGTGATTAGGGGGTTAAACCTTTATAAGGTAATAAACAGCGGGTGCCCTGAAACTATAATAAACTATAATAAACAAACTAACTAACCAGTGTCACTCGTAACAGTTATACGGTGATCACTGGTGAAAGGGTTAACTAGGGGGCAATCAGGGGGTTAAAGCCTTTATTAGGTAGTATATGGGGGTCCCTGTCGCTATAAAACGCTGACGGCTAACCTTTATACTTACCTCCCTAACTAGCGTCACCTGTGTCACTAATACAGCGATCAGAAAAATGATTGCTTAGTGACACTGGCGACGGGGGGGTGATCAAGGGGTTAAAACTTTGTTGGGGGGTACCCTAGACCTAAAGGGGGTACCCTAAACCTAAAGGGGGCTAACCCTAACTGCCCTACGACTTATAACTGTCACAAACTGACACTAATGCAAAAAAAAACTGCTATTGGTGTCACTGTGACAGGGGGTGGTCAGGGGGTGGTCGGGGGGTGAAAAGTGTGCTTAGTGTGTTCTACTGTTAGTGTAGTTAGTGTTGGTGCAACTCACATTGATGTCTTCTCTCCTCTGTGTCGGAACGAAAAGACCGGCACGAGGAGCCAT